>NC_046165.1:64725245-65457745 GCF_011064425.1 Rattus rattus
ACCCAGACTTCCTCTCGATCATGGCCGGTACAGGCGGGAGAGAATCACATTTCTCTAGGGTGGCCGCCTGAGATAAAGCAGTGTGAGTTGGAAAGCTATCACGCCATGCGGCCCCTGCGGCTAGAGAGTAGAGGCTGAGCTCTTTATATGTTCTCGCGGGCTTTTGGGATCATGAGCTTTTCAGCTCCAAGTCTGAGGTCAGGGGAACTTGGGTTCTCGTGCTGTGGTTCCTTCTGTCCAGCATCTGCAGCGGCGCTCAGCGGGGAGTAATGGCATGCGTCCCCCTTCCTGGAAGCTGAAGTTCCTCCAAACAAAGATTGGTCATTATCTTTGGTATTATTCTGAGGGTAAAGGTTCTGGTAATATAAAATAGTAATCTTGAGAAGCGGCCAATTGTCAGTTTCTCCCTAGGCTGCCCTTGCAGGTCAAAGGACAGGGTGACCACTTGCCGTTAGCATATGCTTCTTTTTGAACTTTCCTCCTGACACCTTACTGGTTTGTTCAAGTTACCCCAGCTGTCAGGCACAACAGTGCACCAGGGTACTTTCGAACACTAGCAGCACCGCCGCCCACCCTCCTGCCAGCTTTTCCCTCTGCCCTGACTGTTGGCCATGTGGACTGGCGGAAACTACCTATTCTAAGGCTGAGAACGTGTTACTTTCCGCCTTTACTTGGCTTACCCACTTGGTATTGCACTTCTTACACAGATTCTCCTTTTGGCAAGAACTCACCCAGACTACTTTGTAAGAAAAGAAAATTTCTCCCAACGCTCAGAAGCATCCTCTAGTCCCCACCACTCGACAGTTTGTTTAGGATTAAGGAAAGTATACACCATGCAGTTGCCAGTCTCTGCCTCCCAGCCCCCATTCTGATAGTCAAATGGTAGCTGGGTCTGTGGAGGACAGGAAATACTGCTTTCTTATTTTTGGAATGGAATTTAGATTGTTCATTGACATTGTCACAACCTCAGCTACACCGGCCTCCTACAACACCTTGCAACCTGAATCTTAAAGAAAATACAATGCTTCTTCTCTGCAAATTCAGACTTTGCTCATGTTCTCTACATTGGGAATGAGCTCTCCTCCCTTGGACACAGTAGATATTCTGTGATTTTCAAAGAAGAATACAGAGGGATTCATTTGGGCCACTTTGGCAAACCTGCCATGTACTTGGCATTATCCTAGAACACAGATGAAGAAGCAAGGCTGGCATGGTCATGTCATAGGCACACATCAGAAGAGGACAAGCTGTCACAGCATAGTCCGTGAAACTTCATACTGTTACCCAAGTTCTCTGCGCTCAGCCTGCTTCAGGCCCTGGAAGAAATGCATGAAGATAGTCTCTGGAGAACATTGCTGTGCATAGAAACACCACAGTCTAAGACTCTGAGTACCCTGGTAGAGATTGCATTAAACCCAACAGGGTGAAATGGAAGAAACAACCCAGAGAAGGTTCTAGAAGGCTTTTAGAGTAATGAGCACTAAAGCTGCATTCTGAACAATAGATGGAAAAAACAAAAAAACAAAAAAAGCCCAAAACCTTAAAATACATCAAAGGACATTAAAAAAGAGCAAGAGGCAAAATGGGAGAAACATTTGCTAATTAATTATATCTGTTAAGGAGGACCCGGTACGAAGGTATCAGTTCCAGCTCTTTGCTAGAAGAATGGGTTTTGTGGAAACACAACAAGTTTAGGTTTTAGATGTGGAGCCTTCCATTTGCTTCTGAGGTATGTGAGTTAGGGTTCTCTAGAGTAACGGAACTTATGGAATGAATATACATATATATATACATACATATATATATATACATATACATACATATATAAATGTATGTATATAACTCATGGGAATGGTTTACTGGCTGTGGTCCAGCTAACCCAACAATGGCTACCTATGAAAGGAAGGTCCAAGAATTCAGTTTTTGTTCAGTCCACAAGGGAGGATGTCTCAGCTGGTCTTTGCTATACAGCAGAATCCCCAAGAAGTAGGCTCCAATGCGAGTGAAGGGGTGAACTTGTTGGCAGGGCAACACCAAGCCTGCAAAGGGCAAAGGTTTTCCTTGTCCTTGTCCTTATATAGGTTGCTAGCAGAGGACGTGGTCCAGAGTAGATCTGGATTAAAGACCTGGATTAAAGGCGTGTCTTCCCACTTCAAAAAAAATCTGGATTAAAGATATGTCTTCCTACCTCAAAGATCCACATTAGAAGTGGATCTTCCCACTTCAAATTCAGCAAAAACCCCTCCCAGGTGTGCTCTGCCCCCCATTTGGGGGTTTTAGTTCACTTCAGATGTAGTCAAGTTGACAACCAAGAACAGCTGTCACGTGAGGCACATGAGACCTCCAGTGCCTTCTGAGTTGGTAGATGTCTGGCTCTGCCTAAAGGGAAGGGTTTATCACAGTCCTCTCTGTTTTGTTCTTGTTGCTTCTTGGCTTTGGGGGTGGTGGTGGTGAACCCAGGGCCTTTAACCTGTTAGGCAAGCGCTGTACACCTATGCTTTCACGGAGGCCCAGCAGTTAAACTAGAGATAAGCTTCTACAGCTGCTATCTGTTTGGATTTTGTTCTGGCATCTTCTTCGAATCTCCTCAGCAGCTGTGGGATCTGCTGCAGGGAGGAGAAGACAAGCCAGTAGTCACTGGATGCATCATTCTCCTGTGCCTAGGTGACTTCTAATCTTGTGTGAATCTTTTGGGGGAGGAAAAGCGCTTCCTAGCAGAAATGTGGACATGAGAACTTGTTTTTTTCCCAGGCACAGTCCTTCCCAGCGTTCCCCTCCTTCCTCCCACTGCTTAATTTCCAGGACAGAAACGTAACACCTCCTCCAAGTTATGTCAGCTTCTAAAAAGGGCCCGTTTGTGAGGACTTGCTGCAGCTTTGGTTTCAAAGCCATTATTGGGGGAGGCACCAAGACCTCACGTAACTCCTAGCTAGGCTGAGTTCATGTTTACCCAACACCTTCCATACCAGTCGATCCCAGCTAGCATACCTGTTTGTGCCAGCACATCGGGTAGGGGAGCATAATCAAGACAGCACTTTACTTCAACACCCCCACAAGGCTGAAGCAACGAGCTGCAAACATGCCAGCAGTTTGGGGGATGGGATGGAGTTGGTCTTGAGTCAAGACCTGTTTCTTCCTTTTTAAAATTGAATCTTGCTGTTTTCAGTTGTGATAAAATGTATACGACATAGAAGTTGCCATTTTGAAGTCTACAGTTGGGTGGCATTTGCATTCACACCGTTATGAACCCTGCCGACAGGCATCTCAGACCCTGTCTCCCTAAGGGGAACCTGCCATGCTTTAAACAGTTACCCTCCCCTCTGCTCTTGCACCTCTTCCCTGCCATCCACAGTTTCCTGTCTCCACACATTTGCCTACTCTGGAAATTTTATATACTCGTGCCTGGCCTTTGGGACTGGGTAAGTTTTTGAAGGATGTGTGTGTGTATCATGAATCATGGCTGAATTTCTCTATCCGGTAGCAGTCTGTCTAGGTGACATTGTTGATTCAGCTGACTCTCTGGCGGGGGAGCCATGGTTTCACCATCTTGTAGTCCCATCAGTGGTAGAAGAGGGTTCCAGTTTCTCCACACTTTCCCCAACCCTTGTCTCTTTCTTAAAGTTTTTACTGTTTGCAGTTTTCGTAGCCGTCCTCGTGGGTGTGAAGTCTGGCTCGTAATGGTGTGATTAGTCATGAATATGTTGGAAACCTTTGCATGTACATGCTGACCAGTGCGCTTCTTCATTGTACAAAAATGCACCCAAGTCCTTTGTTCATGTTTCCAGTTGTCTTGTTTATCTGTTTGCTGTTCATGTGTAGGGGCTCCTTGTGTATTCTGGGTACCAGGTCCTCCTTAACAGATATAATTGATTAGCAAATGTTTCTCCCACTTTGCCTCTTGCTCTTTTTCAATGTCCTTTGATGTATTTTAAGGTTTTGGGCTTTTTTTGTTTTGTTTTGTTTTGGTTTGGTTTTTAGATTTTTAAAATCTCATATGCGAGTATTTGAGCTGTATGTGTGCCACATGTATGCATGGTGCCCAAGGGCAGACGAAGGTATCAGTTCCCTCGGAACTGTAGTTATAGATGCTTATGAACCATCATGTGACCTAGCATCTAGAATACGTAAGAAATCCCTATGAATGAACAGCAAAAAGATAAACAATGCAACTGAACCTTAGGAAAGGACTTGAATGAATGAACTGATCTCTTGGCCTCTGCAAGGGCACAGGATGCTCTTGACCACTGAGCCATCTCCCCAGCCCCACTTGGTTTTGGAATTTGGTTTGGTTTAGATTGGATCTTGCTATGCAGGCTGTTTTGCCCACAATGGCCTCAAATTCCTGGGGCAGAAGTGATACTTGGGTCTCAGCCCGAGGAGCTAGAACTATACAGGTAGAACTAGGCACCACTGGCCCAGTTAAAAGGTCTTAGTTTTAATGAAGTCAGTTCTAGTCTTAGTTATTGGTATTTTGGGTACATGAAGGGGCTGTTATCATCATCCGTTATTCTTCGAACAACAGTGGGGGGTGGTGGACTTGCCTGCTGCGCTCCAGCTGCCCCAACCAAGTGCACCCACCCACCGCAGTGAGGGCTGGTGCCCCTCCACTACGGAGATGCAAATCTAAGCAGAAAAGTACACAGGGGGCTGCAGTATCTCTGTGCCTCTATCTGGGCGCCTACATGGACTTCCCTCTGTGTGTGCCTTAGTCCTGATCATCTTTCTTCATAAGGATCAGGGCCCATCTGTATGCCATTGTACCCTCTGTCCAGGTCCAGTCTCCAAGAGTAATCCTAGTCTGGATTTGGGAGACAGAGATAAATCTTCCTGTATTGCCTGATGCCTCTGGGAGGAACAACAAACCTAGACACAGGAGGCTTCTCTTAGTCTGAAGCTGTCTGGACTCCTCAGCGAGGTGTTGGGGTGACCTGGGTCCTGACCCTCTCTGCTCGCTTGCAGGATGAACGAGCGCGATCGTCTGATCAAGAGACTCGGCAGGAAGACACCCCCCACCCTCTTCCGAACAGGCTCCATCCAGCAGTGTGTCAGCCGTAAGTGACAGTGGGTAGCAATGGGTGACCGGCTGCAGGGTGAGGGACAGCCAGGCCAGGGACGGCTGCCGTACCTGGAAGAATGAGCACTTTTACTTTCTGAAAGTTGAAGGTGGGTGATCACCATGAACAGGTACTGATGGTGCACCCACTAGACAGTTCAGCTGAGCTCTCTGCCTGTCAACAGAGACCCGCTCAGTGGCACTGTCACCTGTCAGCACCCCACTCCTTTCTCCTTTACCCTATTTCCTGACGCCCCTAGGAGGGGTGTCGCACATCCAGGAGGGCACAGAATTAGAAACCCAAACAGAGAGCATCCATATGTGACAGGTTGTAGTGCTATGTTGTGGCTTTTAGGTCACCACCAAGGTGGAGGTCAAGGTATGAGGTTTGATGGGATCCTCCAAAGAAAGCAGTCTGCAGGGCACCCCTCTAGACTCACACTACAGGAAACCCTCTAGACTCACTACAGGGCACCCCTCTGGATTCACACTGCAGGGCACCCCTCTGGATTCACACTGCAGGGACCCCCTATGGACTCACACTGCAGGGAACCTCTCTGGACTCACACTGCTGGACTCCTAGCCTGTGTCGACATCTGTAAAATGGGAACACTGTAAAAACCCAGCCAGTGCTGTTAAGAGCGCAAAATGAGATTGTATGTATATATATAACATATATTATATTTAACATACACTACATACATATAACACACTATAGTAAATATATTATATAATGTGCACTATATTAACTATATAATATGATATATAATGTATCATATATTAAATATAATATATATTAAAGATTATATATATATGTATATATATATATTGGTCTAGAAGACTGTTGGACCTAAAGAGTTCAGTAAGTGCTAGGTTTTATGTTTACTATTCAATTAGGTGAGCAACCCTAGACAGTGTATGTATTTCTCGAAGTTTCTACATTTTTCCTCTGGAAAAAGAAAATACAATTATATGACATCCTTACACACCATCACATGAAGTGTATAAAGCCTTTAGGATGGCTGCGTTCACACTGTGGACCACGCAGCTTCCCGAATGCCTGTCTGAGAATAATCACGGGAAGGACGTGTGCAGCCAGGTGGGGAGACCGAGTCAGGAGATCAGCCAGGCGGGAGACTGCTGAGACAGGCCTCAACTGTTGCCCATCTGGCTTTGAACTTGCCATCCTTCTGCCTCAGAGTGGCCTTCGGTCTTGCTCTGCTCACCTGAGAACAGGTCAGGATGAGAGTGAATGCCTACCTTTCTGATGAGAAGCCTAGGAACCTTCACCCAGAGTTACTGAGGCAGCCCCTTGCCAGCCCACAGTACCCCATGTAGCCATTAGATGAAGGCTCTTCCAGTTAGATAGATATCCAAAAGGATACCCCTAACTAGTCTTTACCATTCATTTACTTGTGTTTACATTCATTCACACACACACATGTACACACGCACGCACGCAGGTACGCATAAAAAGGCCTAAAGGATTAGCAATTTTTCAAACTGGACTGACAGTTGGGACAGGCTCCTTTATGCAGAGGCCTCCCTCTCCATGCAGAGTGAACTAGCATGAATCAGGCCAGGACATGACTGCAGCCTCAGATGCATCCTGCAGCCCTCAGGAAGAGCTGGGGCTGTTAGAGGTAGGGCATGCCTTGTCCCAGGCCCTTTTTATCTTACATAGAAGCAAGCCCAAACCCAGAGAGCGTCATCAATTCAAAGTTACAAAACCTAGCAATGGCCAAGCAATGACAAGAGGTTCCCTTTTGTGACCCTGGTACTCCATCCATCTGGTCACCACCCAAGATAGACGCCCAGCCGACTGACAATGCCATGTTCTCAGAGAGAACCCACTCGTCCTCTCCCCTCTTACCTCAAAAATATTTCTAGAAAATCTCTAGGAGGCCTGCCCTTGATTACAATGACTTCCTTCATATTGAAGAGTCTCTGCTCCTGAGTTGAAGCAGCCACAGCCACAGGGCAAGCCAGAGGTATCATTCCAGCAGAACATCCCATCCGGGGGCAGCTGCTGGGACTGATGACCCTCAAGGACACGCAAAAACGCTCCTCATTAGAAGACTAGAGAATGAACATTGTCAACTTTAGCGGTGGTGAGCAGCCTTGCTACCAAGAGGCATGCTGGTTTTCTTTGATTTTGCTTTGAACAGTTCCAAGGAAAGGCCATCCTCTTGGACTGCAGTAAGAATGTGTCACAAAGCACACCTTGTGTGGTCAGGGCAGGGACCTGAACAGAGGAGGCAAAGGGAGGAGCAGCTCCTCCTATTCCCAGAAAGCTCCAGTAGGGCTTGGCCCATGTATTTCTAGAAGATCTTTGGAAACAGAGGTGAAACACAGCCTTTGCTCCTGACCTTGCAGAAGTGGGATGTGTGGAGCAAGACCACCTGCTTATGTGGACAGCGCCATAAGGAAGCCCCTGTCCCCGGAGCCCATGGGCATGGTGTGGTTTCACTGCAACTTCCCATGCAGCCCGGCTTCTGCCTCTATTCAAGGACCCACCCCACTTTTGGGGGAAGGGGTACCAGGTGTATGTAGGTCAACTCTGTGGAGTCAGTCTCTCCTTCCACCTTTAGGGGGGTTTCAGGGATCAAAGTCATTTCCCCAACTTGTACATCAAGCCCGGACTGAGCCCTCTCCCCAGTCCACTGCTGGCTTTTGCCTGGCTAAGGGGGCCCATGCTGCATGGGGAGCTGCTTCCCCACATGGCTGGGCTTCCTGTTGTGTGTGTGGGGGGGGTTCCTGTTTGTTGGGAAAGGGCAGCAGCCAGGTGTAGGTGCCTGTCATCTGTGCTCACATTGGTGTGACCTTCCCGCCTTCGCTGCTCTGTCTCTCAGACCCCCTCCTGCCTCCCTGACTGCCTGCTCTGCAATCTTCTCCCTGTGCTCACATCAGTGTCCGAGGGAGTCCCCAGTCCATTCTGCATTGGAATCATTGTGCCCACCTAAGCCTTCAGGCTTTCTGGGCAATAGCTGGCAGGCTTACCCTCCTGAAGGACAGGAAGCCAGCCTGAGGACATGGAGTCCTCCTCACAGTCTCTGCCAGCCCGTCCTGCTTGTGACTGTGTCTTCACACGGACTAGACTTTACTCTCCGTCAAACATCTGAAAACACTGGCAACCCAATAGCAGATTGACAGCTGCCCACGCTTTCTGATTTCCCTTTCCCCTTTTAGAGAATGTGCCAGAAAGGTAGGGAGGGGAGTTATGACAGAGCAGTTACTTAGGATGCGAGAAACCCTGGGTTCTATCCCCCACACGGTAACAAAGAAAAATGTTTAAAACTACTGTGCCCGTGATCAGATAGCTCCATTGATAAAGCACAGATTGGAGGACGGGGTGCCTTACAACCAGCAGGTTTGACTGTGCTGTCTTCCAGCCAGGACATCTAACTGTGCAATGGGACGTCAGTCTCTGCCACAGCAGGAATTGTCATAAGAGAGCAGGTCACACTGCCCAGCTCTGCTTCCCAGCTCTGCCACTCACTCGGTCTGTGACCTTGGACAAGTAAACTAGGCTCTGGGGCTTACTTTCCTCAGCTGTGAGGTGGGAGCATAGTGTCATGTGTCAATGGACAGAGTCCTCGAGCCGTCTCTGTGCAGGGTGTAGAACTATTGGTCCTGGTTTTGTTATAACCCCGTACAGCTTGGCCATCTGTGGTCATGGCACCATACACTGAGTCTGCCTTCTCAGGTGCTTCTCCTTGTTCACTCAGAAACAAAGCCACTTCATTTACTACCAGCCAGAACCAGTCCAGTTCACAAACTGGAACTCTTTATAAACTGTGTGCTTTGCTGGCTTCTCTATTAGGGATGTTTTCCTGACATGTTTATGGCCTCATAAAAACCATTAGGCGGTCAGGACATTTCTTCTTGATCATTGGTAGGATAGTGGGGTCACGGCCCACTAGCCCATGTTTGTGTTTTCCACACTGAGCCCCCAAGAATTAGAAAACATACTGCTGTGATTTGAATGTTCTCTGTAACACATGTGGGCATGAGATTGCTTTGGTGATGGAATTGAGGGAGACGCTTTAAGAGTGACAGAGTCACATGAGCTCTATTCCAAAGGCCAATGAATTAATGTCGCCCAGGAGCGGGGTGCTGTCCTGCCATGTTATGTTGCAGTAAAGAAGTCCTCCTGAGGCCTCTTGATATTGGACTTCCAGCCTCCAGAACTGTAAGCCAGACTTCAAGTCCATACTTCACCTAGTCCATGGTATTTTTGCTACAGCCGCAGAAAGCAAACTCCTTCCGCTCTGAACCATTTCCATCCCAGTTTGGTCAGCCCCCTGCCCCATCCCTTTGCTCATGAAGATCTCTTCATCTCAGGTCTCTGTATCCAAAGCTAAGAAAGTCCCATGACCACACAGTTCAATGGGGTCATCCAGGAAAGCAGTTTGTCCTTAGTCTGGAATGTTCCCCCATCCTCCTGCTAACGCTTCTTCCTGTATGTTTCCACAGATGGGTATGCCTTTTCTCAAGAAGAACATGGGTGTGTTACACAGGAGGAAGTAGTCCGTTGTTATGACACCACCAAAGAGAAGTCAAGGAAGAAGTAAGAGTCAGAGTTTCCTGATGGCTCCAAGGAAAGAGATTCGGTTTGTTGCACGCAGTGTTAACGGTTTTGTCAGAAAAGACTGGCGCCAGCAGCTGGACACCAGAAAACACATTTCTGTGGCCTTAGCCAACCAGTTTGTTAGCAGCTCTCTGTCCCTGTGCGGTCCCAGGGCATAGGCGTCAAGGGAAGCCATTCTCCCAGCTTGTCTGCAGTGCTTGGCCCGACATCTGTTTACCTTGTTATGAAGCATTCAGCTGGGCTTTGTGAGGTGTGAAATTAAAAACTATGCTTCACCAATGCTTAAACATCAATACCAGTGGTCCTGGGAGAGAGGAAAGGGGCATTACATTACAAGAGACCAGTCCTGTGTAATTGGAACAGGGTACACTTACTTCCTGTTTGGTGCATGCACAGATCATACAAGCCTCGCTTTCTGCAGATTGCTGGCTCACTTTGATTCCTGTTTTGTTTGTCTGAAGTTGGCATAAACTTCTTGATTGCAGCGAAATCAGAAGAACTTACGGTTGAGGGATAAACCTGAGAACATTTCTTTGCCTCTTTCAGCCGTAGCCTCGGCAAGGCAACCAGCCAGCGTCCCATGCCTTGTGTTCCTATTTTAGGTGCGGGCCTTCAGTCACCATTGCTACCCTGGGCTGTTGTCCTTGAACCTGCACAGCTGTCCCTAGGTGTGGTGCCTCACAGCTGAGAGCCACCCATTCAGGTTCCGTGTGTCTTTGTTCCTCTGTACATTCAGATATGGATATCAGAAATCTTTCGTCTTGCCTAGCCCCGCCCAACCCTGCCCCGCCCAACCGCTGCCCAATAACTCCATACCTGAAGGAAAATGTCTGCTGCATACCAAGCCTTGCTTAGCTATCCTTTTCCTGATGAGATCCTGTGGGCGAGGGTAGCAGGCTCTGCACACCATTTCTGTAGCCTCCGGTGGCCCCTCAGAACCAGCATCTGCTTCCTGGAGACACAGAGCACATTCTAGATTTTCCACAGTTTGGAAGTGAGTTCGTAATGGTGTCTGTGCACGGAAAGAACAAAGCTGCCCCTCTGAGATGCTAGAATCAGGGTGAGCCAAGGAGATAGCACAGGGGCAGAGTGGGGAGGAAGGGGAGCCCCAGATCTCCCTGGAAGGTGGAAAGGACACGAGACTCAGAAGGCAGACACAGAGGACATTTTTACCAGGTCTCCATGGCACTTCTCATACCCTACTCTTGACAGACAGTTGTGACCAGCCCAGGTACACTGTAGAAGACCTTGTCTCACAGATTTGGCGGTCGGGGGAGTGTCGGTTGATTTTCTTGAACCATAGTCTTGCATTGTATGCCAATCTAACCTCGAATTCACTCAGTAGTCCAGGCTGGCCCCAAACTCTCAGCAGTTCTTCAGCCTCCCGGATATGGGCTCCTTTTCTGTATCCAACAAGTTTCAGACCCAAGGTCCTCTCTGAACAGCGGCTTAGGCTCCTAAACAAGGAAGGGAAGCTTCCATCTCCAGTTTCATCCACTGCAGGTGCCTACTCTGAGTCGGAACAGAGCCTGGGGGCCCCAAGCCTGTTTGTGAGAATGGGGGGGGGGCGCTCAGAAAACACAGTCTTGGCAGCACCCTTTCTTCCCTTTACTTTGGCTACCAAACTCTAAAACCCCAGATTTTTGGACGGCTTAAGGTGAATACCCTAGGTACCTGTTGCTGGTAACATGGTACCCAGTACCGCCAGGATGCTGTGCGAGCTTAGAAACTAAAGAAGCATGGAGATGGCTGAGCAGTGCACGGTGCTGCACTCAGGAAAAGAGAGGCCTCTGTACTTCACTTCCTGACCCGTTACTTTTGCAGCACCGAGGACGGACGGGTACTGGAAAACCCTGGATATGATTTGTATTCAGTAAGAAAACTGACTCTCACTGGGGAAGTGACCAGGTTACTGAGATGGCTTGAGAGGGGGCAGGGTGGCACGATTAACAAGAATCTTGGAAGTGACCTCTCTTTGCTCCCTGAGGCAAGTAAGAAAATCTAGTGTGCCCCACAAGCTGGAATCCTGACAGATTATACCACACGGGAGAAATAACAGGAAGTGTGCCTCAAATCAGCAGGCCAGCCATGGTGGACATCTGAATTGCATCCCAGAGAGGCTGGGGCAGAACTGTGGGGAGGAAAAGAAAGTCAACTGAGTGCTTCTAGGCTTTCCACACCCCACCCCCTCCCCCACTCCCCTCCTTCCTGTATTTTTTTTTTCAACTTTAAAGACTGGATTTGGAAGAAAAGAAAACCCAAAACCCTTAACCCAAATGATGGGATTTTACATCTCAAGACATCTCCAAAATAATGTCTACCGATTACAAATCATTTTCATAGAAATTTTTTTGCACAAATTCTACATGTATTCAGGAGCAGGACATAAGTCATCGCTGCTTTTATTTAACAGAGAGCAAAGTAGGAGATGAGGCTACAACAGCCTTCTTTTGGCAAGGGATAGTGTCTATAACCAATGGTTTTTAAAAACTCATTCAACTATGGGTATCTCTCTAAAAAGCCTACTTCCTAGCTATTGGCCAATCAAGTCCACTGGATAAGCAATTTGCTGTGCCCACGGCTGCAGCACGCTATACCAAGACTTGCACACTAAGACTAAGGTATTGTTTAACTGCAGGTACCCTGACTTCCTGCAACAGGAAAACTTGCCATCTTTGGAACTGACCCCTACAGTGGTGCACATCAAAATAGACAGGTCAGGGTCCTATATTCCAGGAGAAGCCAGGACTCTCTTCAATAGTTCTTTGCATTATTCTTTATTCTCAAGGGAAGTTAAGAAACTCACCCTCCTAAGCAGAAAGCCACACAGAGTAAGTCAACCTGTGCACCAGCATGGGGTTCCAGTGAAGGAAACTTACAGAAACCTTAAAACACCCCAATCAAGGCAGAAGACCTCCAACTCAACTTTCCTCACTTTGCACCCCTATCCACCACCCGAGTCCATCATTTGAATTACTCTGTTCTCCAAGGGGTGACAATAGCAGGAACCCACAGTGGTGGGACAGGGAGTGCAGGAGTGCTGGTTTGTTTGATTCCAAAGGCCACAGCTTGTGGTGTCCCAGATAAAATGTCTTTGAGGACAGGTGTGTGACTTAAAGACTACCTTTGGGAGGTTAACAGTGTCATTAAGAGCATGAGATGGACAAAGTGACAAGGCTTTGAAAGAATGTGGATCTATTCAAAAGTTCAGTGTTTAGACGGGACAAGATCAGGATACGCACAAGTAGTTTGATGGACTCTAAGATGTTTGAGGATAGACTAGAAGAGGTTACAGGATATGGGGGTCGACTTAGTATGGCTGTCTCCCACTTTCTCCTCATCGTCACCATCCATGTTGACGGCAGTGTGTGTGCTTGCAGAACTGAATTTGGAGGCTGGGTTCTCCTTGGATTGTTTGGCCCAGGTACAGATCTGGAGTCTTGATCCTTTTTGCTGTCTTTCCTATCCAATTCCTTCTGGTGGCCTTTGTTCCCTCCATCTGCAGGACCACAGCCAGAGATGTTCTTCTGGGAATCATTCCATTTTTGTTTTCCCTTCCTTCCTTCTCCTTCCTCAGAGGGCAGAGCCAGAACTACTTCCCGTCGCGTGTAGGGGACTGCTGCCCTATGTCCGAGCTCTGAGATCCAGCAGGAGGGGTGCAGCATTTCTCCCTTCACATTCTTCTTTGGTGGAGGGGCTGGCATTACCCTTAGAGGCTGATCGGGTTTACAAGGCTTAGAGGTCGGAGAGAAACAGACTTCTTTATGAAGTGCTTCATTTTCTAGAGATTTCTCGATCTCTTTCTCCTCGATCCCTCTCCTTTGTGAGTCTGCCCCATGTGGCTGAGGCCCCAGTCTGTGATGACTCCCTCCCTGTCTTCACCGGTTCTTTCCTGAGTTCACTCGGCCATCTTAGGGGTCTCTGCTGGGATTGGCCGTCTGGTTCTGGCCCGTCCAGCTGATGCTGCAACTTCCCTGCTCCCTCTAAGCCACTCTTCTACTTCTGTTCCTCTAGCAGCTGCGTCAAAAGGCTTTGCCCCTCCAAAGATAGAAAGATGCTGCTCGACTCCTGACTGGACGGGGAGGTGCCATCAGAGGAATCATCTTACTTACGAGTACTCTGAGGCTTTGCTTTTTTTTTTTTTTTTTTTTTTTTTTTTTGGTGGGTGGTGGAGAACCTTTGTTATCACACCTATAATCATCCTGCGAGTAAACATTCCTGGTGTTCCAAGACCAATCGATCACCCCATCTGTCATAACTGTCTTCCCAGTGGTCCTCACCTCATCTGTAGTCATCATCCCTCCCGTACCACTACCAAATGCTCTTCTGCCGCTGCCTACCCTGGAGCCACACACTCAGAGTCTCTGCTGCCTCTGTGTCATAGCTATCCTGTCACCCATAGTGGTCCCCTATCTCAGCACACCCACCCAAAAGCTCTCCTGATCCTGCTTGGAACTCTACCGATCTCGATCCTTTTCTCTGAGGCTAACATCAAGTCTCGAGGAGGGTAGTCCTCAAAGCTGTCTGTGTCTGGACAGGCCCTCCTGTCTGTATCTGTTTTGTTCAAATCTCCATTTCTATCTTGACCAGAAGAACGACCACCCTGTCTTTACCCAGTGCTGGGTCAGTGACTTCCACTCAAATGCGCATTACCTAGAGGGTCCTTGCTGGTCTGCAGGGCACTGATCAGAGCACTCCAGTCCTCTAATTCTCCATAGCCAAACCTTCCAACCTGTCTGGATTGTCGGGAACACTTGGCAAGCGTACAGCATTGATAACCTCATCCTCTAAGAATTCTTTAATAGTCTTTGGTCCGGTCATAGGGCAGGGTCCCTAAGAAAACAGGGTAGGGTGAGGATTTGGGCAGACAACTCCAGTTGATATTTAGTTCCTCAGCAGCCCATGGAGCTGTGGGAGAATGGGACGATCTATCAGAGGCTCCCTAGACACATGTTCCCAGATCATCTGTTCAGTCAGCCTAGCTGACTGGTTTGGAGACCAGAGCTCTCTCCCCCCATCTCCAACCATGAGGCCTGTTTGCGAGGTGATCTCCCACTTCTTGATCTTCTTTTTGGCTGAGGCTGCCATGTTCAGGAGAGGAAGAGAGAGCTCAAAGGCCCCACTCCATACTCATCTGGGAGCTAAATCAGTACGGAAAGATTGAATTAAAATTGAGCTTTTTGTCGGACACCTAGTCCTCTCTTGAAGACCCTGAATCAGGTTAGCAAAAGCGTTTGTTTGGAGGTTTTCCCTTGTGTGCTTGTCTTTTGACTTTATAGTGTGCGTTTTCCCAGAGCCTATTCTCTTCTTTTGAGAAGTAGACTAAACAGTCTGTAATAATGAGGTATACAGGCAGGAGAAAGCATTTCTGGGAGGGGATGGTTTTCTATTTTTTTTCCCTCTCCTGATTAAGCTTTTTCCTAGCCAAATGACTAAATTGGGTTTCTAGGCAAGGCAGCTGTCATGGTGTGCGATGTGTACTATTTATGCAGGGCCCACAGGGGAGCCGTGTCATTTGTCCCGTCTTTAAATTGAGGTCAGAATGTCTCACATACAACCTCTCCCTGGGGAACAGAATGGACTGGACGAGGCTGCACACACTGACTGTCAGCTCGGTGGAAATGTCATGTGGGACATGTCACTCCTGTCAAATAGTCTGTGACCCTTGCGCCGGCAGGTCAGATTCGGTTAGCACTCCAGCTCTGGGTGGAGCTAAACTGGGTTTAGGGCTAAGTCTGCTCACAGAAGGCTCTCATGTCTGGCTAGATGCTGTTCTTAAAACTGTAAACAGTGCAGCCAGTACCCTTTTAACTTAGTTCTGGATTCTGCCACGCTCCCCACACCCACAGGGAGGGCAGCAGCGTAGACAGCATGCACTATCTGAGGAGCCAATACCCTGGCCATTTCTACGGGGCAGCCTGGATTAGCACCACCTAGCAGGGCGGGGTCCTCTGTGTGATGCTCCTGGAAGCAGCTGTCTCCGCTCTATCAGTGCAGAACAGTCCAGATTTCTAGATCAGTATTATTTTTCCCGTCTCTCAACACTCACGCAAACACAAAGACAAAGAGCGGGGTAGATAACTGTGCTCCTTCAACATTTGTAAAGAAATGCGCTAGACAATGTCCCTGGGCTTCGGCAGACGCTAGCTGAGCATTTTCTTTTCTCTGACAAGCCTTCAGGTATCCACACAGAAAATCAATAATGACCAATCGAGAAGCAATGAATGATTTTGTTGTTGTCTTGAGACAAATTCTTATGTAGTCCAGACTGGCTTTGAACTCACCGTTTACTGAAGCTGCCCGTAAAACATCTGATGCTCTTTGCCTCCTGGAAAATGTTTTATTGTATGTTTGGTTTTGCTGGAACTCAGGGCCTTGTAAATGCTAGCCTAGTGTTCGAGTTGTGCTACTTTTGTTCCCAATCAGTGAGCAATCTGTTTTTGTTTTTGTTTTTTTTAAGCAGAATTAGGTATTGAGAATCTGACAGTGTAAATGGCTATGTAGGCTGTCCGCTCAGCTTTTTAAATAAAGAAAGCTATCATCCATAATCTCTCACTTGTTATAATAATGAGCTTTTCTTTTGAGTCATAAGGAAGATAATTTCTATCAGCTATTCTCGTCCTGGGATTATGCCTTAAGCCAGCAAGTCGAGAGTCGGCGACAGTGTCGTCGGATGAGTCGCTCTTTGTCTGGGATTTGTGAACGGGCTGCACAGTTCAGCTAGGATTTGAATTACTACCCAGGGTCATTGTCCCAAAGTAATTCAAGGAGTGATTTCAGCATTTGAAATGTAGCCTTCATCTCCTGGGGTCATTAAAAACTGAACAGGGAAACTGGCCAAACAGACCTAAAGTGACAACTTAGCAAAGAAATAGGTTTATCAGATAGATCAATCCAAAAGGTCTGGTGCGATGGTGCACACCTGTGATCCCAGCCCCCAAGAAGCTGAGGAACCAGGATTAGAGATTAGCCTGGCTACACAGTGAGTTCTAGGCCAGCCTGGGCTACATAAGAAGACTCTGTTTCAAAGATCGAACAGAACAGATGTGGCCGCCCCGTCATACTTTCTGCATTAATGTGCTTAAATCGACAAATGTAACAACAATGGGAAAGTTAAATATAATTTTTTAATTTTAAAATAAAGTCCCTTCAAAATAAAGAGTGTACATCAACTGGCTGTGTTGGTAATTCTGCATTGGCTTCAAGGCTCTTATCTATATCCAGACAGTAGGGGAGATTAGCTCAGGCTAACCTTAATAGAAGGTAATCCACAGGTAGCAGAGATACAGGCCCACAATTCCCACAGTGGACTACTAAGTATCCCTAAAAGAGAACTGTGGAGACCAGTGCTCAACACAATGTATGGCATCCTTCATTCACGCAGTTTTCCTCAGTCCCCGTGTCTACTTTTTCCCTTCCCATGAGCTTCACAGAACGCTGAGTCTCAGACTGTGTGTGTCCCATTTTTGTTTTTGTTTTTTTAAAGCCCCCCAGGATGAGTGATTTTCTTGGTTGGGAAAAGAAGAGTGTGGAAGCAGCATAAATCCAAGTGGTCAGAAACTGCAAACCAAGGCTGTGAGCAAACAGGGGGGAGTTCAGCCCAGCCTCAGCCCAGCCTCAGCCCAGCCTAGCCCAGCCTGGCCTTAGGAACACCTCAACAGTCCCCAGGGAGAGGAGACAAAGGAGCGATTCTTTTTCCACCCGGGCTGGCTCCTTTTCAGAGGACAAGCTCCTGCTCTCTCTGCCTCTGAGATATCTCCTCTGCTCCCTCTCCCAGGCATCAGACCAAGAAAAACATGCTCACAGGATTAGCCCCTAGGCATTTCTTCTGACCTGGCTCAAGAAAGGAAGGAGACCGTTTGTTTGAGAAATCAGGAACAGAGTGTCAGGTGGCTGTGATTTATGGCAGAAATAGGAAGAAGAAAGTTGAAATAGCATCCCTACCCAAACAATCCTGCCCTGGAAAGCAGGGGTCAAGAGGGTTTATCAAAAGCCCGGAGCCCTTCCTGGGGGTACACGCCTGTGATCTTAGCACTCCGGAGGCTGAGGCAGGCAAATGAGGAGTTGGAGGCCAGCCTGGGCCACAAGCCAGGTCCTGTAAAATAAAACAAATAAAAGCTTTGTACAGGTAAGATTTTCTGATTTCCTGTGTGAAATAGGAAGGAGAGAAGCTAAAGAGCTATGGAGTTGGACTGGCGTTAGCTGTGTTCCTAGAGGTGGCTTGGTATGCGTTTACAGGGCAAAGAGCAAACGCCATTTTAAGAAAGAAAGAAGAAGGGAAAAAAGAGGAAAGCTGCCTGGTCATGGAGTTTCTCTCCTTCCAACAAGATCCCAGCCGCATATCCTATAACTATGGACAGTTATCCTATGGTAATTACAAAGATTCCTGTGCTCGTAAAGACTTGTCTGGTTTCCAGTCATAAACTCTGTGTAAGGCCCCAGCCTCTGCTTCTCCTCCCTTCTCGCCTGCAATGGCCAAGAGCAGAGCAGCACCAGGACTCCTCTATCTGGGCCACCCTCCCCACAGCAATGCAGCTTGCACAGCAAGGGTCAGCCACAGGGGAGAGACCCACACCCTGCCTATCACTGACCCACAGTGAGGATGTGTGTCTGGTGTCGACAAAGCTGTGTGGCCCCTGTGCTCTCTCATCTATTCTGGGACTGCTCCAGTGCTGTTTACCAAGGACAGGTCTTAATCTAGCCATGCAGGGGGAGCTGGCTGGGCCTTGTTAAGCTGGCTCCCAGCAGAAGAGTGAGTGCTTCCATTACACATGCAGATTTTTGTTCCCTCTCTCCCGGAGTGTAGTGACTTTCAGTGCTGTTAATCTCTGGTTGTTTACATGACAACAGTATGGTGTTATGAAGTCAGTCTCCCTCCTGGAAGGGAGTCCATGCCAAGGATGTCTTCTTGTACATCGGTTTTATTGACCAGTAGCTTTGACCAATCCTGTTAACTGGTGTATGTCTGCACAAACCCATTTCAAATAAATGTTTGGCTAAAGCAGAAGACTGGACCATGTTTTATTTTGGAATCCCCCTTTCACACCCATAAGCAGTTAACATAACCACATAACCACATCTCCTTCATGAGAAAAGGCTCCAGAAGGCCACACCAAGATGTCAGTCAGTGTGTCACTGGAAGGAAAGAACTGTGTCTAGATCAATAACCCCACCCCCAACCCCTGGGGTTCATCTCCTCATCTCTGCAAATCGGGAGGGAGCTTTTCAAATTCCATCAGGAACAGCATGACTCAAGGCATGCGTATTTGAGTCTTTCCTTCCTCCAGTGCAGGGATTAAATCCTGGACACACTAGGCAGGTGCCCTGCTGTGAACTGCACCCCAGCCTGGTGTCATTGTTTCTCAGATGCATGTTCCACAATCTATTCTGAAAACCTCAAATCCTCCTATAGGCTGCCCGCCCTTTTTTCCTTTTGTTTGCAGTGCCATGAGTCAAACACAGAGCCTCTCACATGCTCGGCAGGCATCTGAACACTCATCTATGGTCCTGGCACACATGTTTAAAACTTCTAAAACCTGATAGGATGCCATGAGTAGACAATTTGCCCTATGGAACTGCGTTTGATTTACAAAATTATCTTAAAAGTATGGTCTAAAGCTACCTTCTAGGACACTAGGTTGCAGATGTTTGTGTTGTTGTGATAAAATGTCATGACCAAAGCAACTTCAGGGAGAACAGAATGTGTGTCAGCTATAGTTCCAGGTCATTATTCCATCATTGTGAGGAAGGCAAGGCAAGAGCTTCAAACAGCTAGCGTCATCACATCCACAGTCAGGAACAGAGAGAGATAAATACAGACCTGCTTGCTTGTGCTCACTGTGATTTCTCCTACACACAGTCCGGGACCTAAGGAGTGGTCCTGCCCACAGTGGACTGGTTCCTCTAATAGTAGACTTAATTAGGACAACCCCTCACAGACCTGTGCACAGTCCAAACTAGACAATCCCTCATCAAGACTCTTCCCAGGTGATTCTAGGGCCTGTCAGGTTGATAGTTAAAGCCAATCATCACAGTCAGTATTACCAAAGGAGGTTAAAACCCTTCCCTTACAAAGCTGCCTGACCAAACCCACTCAGGCCAGCTCTTGGGTATTCATTTATTAATAGTGTGTCACACATATAAGTAAACTTATTTAAGTCTTGAAGACTGGCCTCTAACCTCCATCAGCTGAAGTGCTCTGGACTTGAGATTCCAGAGTGGCAGTTGTTGAAAGGGGAGGTTCCCTCGGCTGAACTCAGAGCACTGCCTGCTCCAGAGCAAGTCCGAATGGCCTGTTTCTCAGTGGTTTCTGCAACGTTTATTGTAGAGTCTTTCATGGAGTTGAATGACGTTGATAGTCTTCCCATCCATTCAGAATTTTTTAATGCGTTTTGATCTGGACTATTCTAAGTTATTTGCAGAGAAATTGCTTTTGATTTCTCCCCAACTTTCCAAATGTGTTTCTTCAGACATTATTGTGTGTGGTTAAAAGTCTTTCTGCCTGGGCCAGAATGTGGCTCAGTAGCAGAACACTTGGTTAGTGTGGGTGAGGCTCTGGGCTCCATCTCTAGGCCCAGACAAAACTATACACACACCACACACACACACACACACACACACACACACACACACACACACACACACTTGCAATCCTTGCCTTTGTCTGCTGGCCAAATTGTCACTGTTGCTGCCCCTAAGTGTTAAAATGGCTGGCCAATGAACTCTAAACAAGCGACTGGAATATGGCAATCCAGCCCCTGAAGCCCCATCTGAGGGAACTGAGCGCCATGTTCTCCTAGAGGCCATTTCAAATGTCCTTGTGTGTCAGGAAATAAAGGAAGGAAAGTGGAGAGGGGAGAGTGAAAGCGGTGGCACTGGGCCCTCTAAGAGGCATCCTCCTATGCTGGCTTCAGTCCTCCCAACACACTGGGAACTTTTTTCGACCCTCATGTTCTTGGACCAGCCCTTTAAGCATGAAAATCCTTGTGAAATTCCATCGTGGCCTCGTCCGGCCCTCTCTACTCCCTCCCCTTTCTCCATCATGCTCTTGAGAGTCCCTGTAGGTACCTCCCGTGTTTATGTGTTCAAAGCTGCCAGGACCCGCTCCATAGGCTTTGAGGCTTCTGCTTAAGCCCTTCACCCTCGCTGCACTGGGCTGCCCTTCAGAAGCCATGATTGTTCTGTTACTTACACCATGAGAGGAATAAGCACAAGCAGGACCTGGCTAGATTTTCGATTTCAATTCCAGAAGGTCCAAGGAACCTTTAATGCAGTCACCTTGTTGTTTTTATCCAGCGGTGGTTCAGTGAGGTAAGGCACTGTGTTGGAAGCTTGTTTTTGGGAAGTCTGATTTCTGTTGATTTCACTCTCTGCCTATGCCCACCCACTTTCGGGATCCTAGCAGGATCTGACTCTAATGCCACACACAGAAGTCTGCCTTGGGTATTGCAGTAAAAGGTAATACTTCAGGGATGCCATCCTATTGGACCAGGCTAAGTTAACGGGAGTCAATAATCCCCAAGCCTGCTAGCTTTATTCCTTGGCATCTAGGAAGCTCAAGCAACTGCAAGCAAGTGTGTGTGCCACTTATCAGTTGGCAGAGTCACTTCAAGAAATCACTGTGCATTTTGTGTGCTGAAGGCCTGGCACTGTAACAAGGGTCACTGTGCTGGTTCAAAGCGCAGCTGCCGGGTTGGGGATTTAGCTCAGTGGTAGAGCGCTTGCCTAGGAAGCGCAAGGCCCTGGGTTCGGTCCCCAGCTCCGAGGGGGGCGGGGGGGGGGAGGAGAACCAAAGCGAGGCTGCTTGAGGAGAGAGAGCCTCTGGCTGTCATTACAAACTTTGTGCTGAGAGAATCATACATCCTAATTTATAACAAAACAAGGACCATATGGGTCTCTGAGCTCGGGAAATAAAGCTCTACCATTTTGAAAGCATGAACAGGGGCCTGCGGGAACCTGCTCAGAAATGAAGAGTTTGGCGCATGCTCCAGAACAAACCTGTGACTCACAATTGTCTCCTCGGGCTGGCTACCCTGGATGCTGAGGTCAGTGTTTTTTGGTGCTGAGGATGACGCTGAAGGCCTGAGGTAGGCAAGAGAGGCATTAAGTAAGCTACACCCCAGCCTGATATTGACACATTGTAACCTTTCCCCTGCAGTAGAAATGGTGGATGTGGAGTTTCCACTCATGTTTTGATTTGCTTTCCTTGGAGTCAAGATCTCACCCTGTCCTGCTGTAAACTCCTAAGTGCTGGGATGACAGTGATGGGTCACTAGGTCCAGATCAACCTTGTTTGTATCGAAGTCATTCTGAACCAGGCTGACCTTAAACTCATGGCCATGCCTCTACCACTGCCTCCCAAGTGCTGAGGTTACAAGCCTGAGCCACCATGCCAGGCCCACACTTTTCAACAAAAGACCTGGTTAGTTTTTTCTTCCTTGCAAAGATCTCCTGAAATCTAGAGAAGGCCGGGCTATCCTCCTGAGTCAATGCCATCAGCTTAAATGCTATAGAAAATGTGTGTCTATTTTTCCATCAGTAAATGACCCCCCTTTTCAGACAGACTGTAAGATGTTTCAACCGAGTGCAAATTACACCACAGAAGTTCAGAAATGTTATATTCCCGAGAGAGCAAGGCATGCTGGGACTAGGTATTCGTACTTCCACTTGGCTAGCGAGCTCTCTCCAGTTCCTCCCAGCTCTGCAATTGCTTCTAGCGACGTCATCCCCAGAAAGACTTAGTAGCTTCGTTGGATGAAACCTCCTGTTCCATGTACTAGAGCTTTACGTTTTCACCACCCACAAGAGTGAAGAAAACAAAGGCTCTCACCTGAGCAAGCACTGCCTCAGAGATGCACACGGGTCAACCTGCATCGAGCAAAGCCCTGGCGTCAGATAAAGAACTGGCCAACTACAGCTCGCTCACTGGCTTGTCGTTTGGCTCTGTAGAGAGAGTGCTTAAGCCGAATTTTACCCTTTGAGATGGTGGGGGATTGGGGGCAGTTGGTTAGGATAGTGAAACTGTTTTGTGACATTGAAATGTCATAGAATTCAGATCTCGGTATTTATAAATCAGGTTTGGGGCTGGCAAGATGGCTCAGTGGGTAAAGGTGCTTGCTACCCATCCTGACGATGACTTGAGTTTGGTTCTCGGGACTCACATGGTAGATAGAAAGAACAGACTCCCATAGTTGTACTCTGCTCCCCACAGATGTGCCACAGAACACACTTACCTACACACACACACACACACACTCACACACTCACACACATACATGCACACATGTACACGCACACACATATACACACACCTATACACATACCTATACACACACACTCACACACATACATGCACACATACATGCACACATGTACACGCACACACATATGCACACTTACCTACACACACACACTTACCTACACACATACACACACACTCACACACATACATACATACACACACATACATGCACACATGCACATGCACACACATGTACACACAGCCTTGCTGGACCCACCCTTGCTCAAGTGTTTGTGAAGTGTCAACTGTGGTTGTTTTAAGACAGTTGATCAGCTGTAAGCACTACCATGAGGACAGGAGATCCCCAAAAGAAAGAAACCTGCTTTTGAGTGTCAAGGTTTGCCACAGATATACCCAACCTCCCCTGACACCAGGTAATGTGTAAGTAAGGCTCACGGCCCCAGAAACAGTAGCTATGATTCTTCATAACTGTGTTCTGTTAATAATGACTAATTACACAGTAAACATTCCCCGAACAATTCACACCATAAAATATTTATTAAAAATTTAAAATGATTTTCTCCTGCTTTGGTTATTAAAATCTTTGATTCTTGTCTGTTGATACCAAAGGCCAGCAATAATGGGACACTATCACTGTCATCATGAGATGACAGACAGAGGACAGAAGGCAGATGGAGATGCTGTGGGTAAGATGGCATCAAACACCAAACTTCACAGTTATTTAACAAAATTTGGCTTTGCTAGCAGTTGAGAATTTACTTACAGTGTCTTTAAACTTTCCTGTAAGTAAGTGGTTCATGTCTGAAGTCTAAGTGCCATCCCCTATCCCCATGATGGCTGACGACCTATACAAGCACCTCCTCATCACTGTTGGTTTTTACCGATCTTCATCTGCCCGTCGGTAATTTCCCACCCTTGGGACTATTCAGATCCCGAAACCGGGCAGAACAAAATGAACCACCAGGCCATTCCAAGTGGCAAAGTAACTTGGAGAGCAGCAGAGGACAGCTCATGTTTTCAATTGAAAAAAAAAAAACAAACCAAAAAACAACAACAACAACAACAAAAAACCCATCCACTCTTAGGTGCCACTGTGGAGCCATCGAAAAGGAAACGAATGGGTTCCATGCCACCCACCCTCGGAATTTTAAATGTCTTCATCAGAAATGTTCATTTTCTTCCAATCTTTTTAATGTAGAAAATCACTTAATAAGATCTCTACACACGGTTATCAAAAAAACAAAACAAAACAAAAAAAAGCACATAATAGCCTCCCCTCCCCCAAAGCATAAAAATAGACAGACTATATCTTTTACAATGAAGTTAAGACACGCCTCTGGAGGCTGAGGCCGATGACTAGGGTCGGAGTTCAAGCTTGCTTCTTTTCATAATAATTCTATAATTTACATCTCCTTTCAGCCTTGAACACTGATTTTTAAAACAGCCCAGGTAAGCGGGGAGGTAACAGGCATTCTCCAGTGCCGCTGAAGCAATGAGTAACAGCACCATTGAAGCCCTGACTCTGGCAGCCACACCTCAAGGGCACTTAGGAGCTCAAGCATTCGTCATATGCTTGAGGACACAGGTGGCAACCAGGGGCCGTGCTTTTCCACTTTGAATCTGGACACACGCACAGACGCGCTGCTCTGGAGATGTCCCCTTATAGGTGAGGGGGTGAATGAAGTCATCCGGAAAAGCAGCGACCGGAATACCACGAACTTGAGCCGACTTCTGGAGCAAGAATCAGGCCCTGTGTTGCTCAGTCTCATAGAGGAGTCTAATCTGTGAGCTGCAGGCTATACGGTCACTGCAGGGAACATCTTCTGCTCACTGTTAGTGTGAGCAAAGGAGGGCTGCACTGGTCTGTAGCCAGGCTGCAGGCCGTCCATGAACGGAGGCACCGGCGTCATGGGCACAGAGTCATGTTGTACCGCATAGCCCACGTAGGGAGTGTGCAAGTACTGCCCTTGATGGGGTACGATCTGGGTGGCCTGCTGACAGTTGAGTACAGAGAAATTTGTGGGCATGTTGACGTACACATTGTTCATGGTTCCCTCCGGCAAGCAGCAATTGGTCTGCGACCTCGTTGGCGGAGCCCGGGCCCCGGAGTTCGCACTGGAGCTGGAACTGGCAGCCGTGCTGGACTGGCGAGAAGATGAGCCCCGTGACGTGCTGGCGCTGGGAATCATGGGAATGGTCTCCATCAGGCGGTTGCCCCCTGGAGCTCTGCTCTGCTGGGGATCCTGCTTTGGCCGTAGACATCGGCAACAGCACGCTGCTACCAGGGACCCGAGGATGATGAAGGCAACGAACACGGAGCCAACGATGAGAAACGGCACGTAGATGGGGACTGGAGAAAGACAGAGACACAGCGTTATGCTTCACAACAGAATCACCGAACATGGCGGCCAGCAAGGGCTGGGGACAGACGGACAACAGTGACTCCCAGAAGCAAAGCCCGAACGAAGGCTGGGCCAGCTCGGTCACAGGTCAGAGGTTCGCAAGCTGCATCATCTGTGGCCTTGCAGCGCTGCCAGGGTTCACAGGCATGGCAAGGCCCCTGGAAGCTAAACTTCATAATCCCACTTAGATTCCCCTAATACAATACCAGATGCTCCGGCCAGGTTGTCAAAGAACAGGTTTGATCTAGGTGACCCTACAGTGGCCGAGCAGCCTAAAGAAGCCTAGTCTTCCCCAGCAGAGCGCCCACCGAATCTACACGGAAATGAGCTGACACTTTCCTAGGAAGTTCTACACACTCCTTGGCTTCTTTTTGCCACTACTGCCATAACGGGTTTCTTTTCTTATAGGCAGAACAATAAAAAACAAATAGGTTAAGATTCTGAGCCATCGTCATTTCCAAGAATGAAGATGTGGAAGGGAGAAAACAATCAAAAGACAAAGGAACGCTGGGCCACGGAGAAGGCTCAGCAGAAAGAGGTTCTTGCCATCAAGCATAATGAACTGAGCTCAACTTCAGAACCTGGATGGTGGACAGAGAGAGCATCTCCAAGTCTTCTCCTGACCTCCATGCAAGCCACAGCACACGCACACGCAGGTGCCCGCACAGCAAAATGGATAAAAGTTAAAATATATATAGATATATGTAGATATAGATATATAGATATAGATATATTACTAAAAAAGTGCACAAATCTAAAAAAACCTGCTTAATAAAAGTGGATAATACCAAAGTAGTTACCAGAGACTGAGGGGGAGAGGGGGAAGAAGAGGGTGGAAGGAGCCAGTGGGTATTAAGTTATTCCGAAAAAGAAAAATAAGCCCATAAAATAACAATAAAAGGGTTGTTGGTAAAACCAGCAGAGTAATGAACTTTGCTTTGAAATGATTTTCTTTAAAAAAAAACAAAAACAAAAACAAAAAACAAAAAACCTTTCAGGAACCTGGCATGGTGGTTCACAGCTTTAACCTATGGGAGGCCGAAAGGACAAAATTGTCTTTGAGTTCAAGGCCAACCTAGACTACACAGTGAGCTACTGGGCCAGCCTAGGTTATAAAGTGAGACTTTACATATTATATATAATTATATATTATCTGTTTAAAATAAGTAACAATTTTTTTAAATTTCAGGAGCCCTGGGAATGGCAAGAACACAGGGCTAGCAAATCATGCCAGCAGTCAGTCCCTCAGCTGGTTCAGGACACAAGCAGGCAGGAGGAGCCTGCACAAAGCTCGGGACGCTTCTGTGGAAGTCTACGCAAGAAACTGTTGCGTTCTCTGGTGTGTTCCGGACTCCGTTCCTTTTTTGGCAAGGGTGGGAGTGGGTGTGAGGTGTGGGGAACTGGATTGGATGACGTCCTCCCAGATGCTAAGGAACCAGTTCCCCACTGAGCCAAGCCCAGCCCTCCCTAAGGCCTCCATCTGAACAGGGATTCATGGGTCTCACCGGCCTTGGTGAGGCACTGCTGCCAGCATTTCCGATGGGGCAGCACAGAGCCCAGACCTCAGAGGTCAGCTCTGCGAACAACCTTTGCACACTATACTGTGGGAGTCAGGGCTCCCACTCACATACCACACAGAATCACAGAGAAATAAAGGCTGAACAACCAGGCAGTGGACACTGCTGAGCAGAGCCACTTCTCCTCTCGGGGTCCCCTCCCTCTCGGGGTCCCCTCCGCAGACCAGAGGGCTTGCTGTCTGCCATCTGTGGCCCAGCTGGCTCCCACAGCTGTACTGCTGCTCTCATTACAGCCGCACTGCAGGCCAGGTCTAGACCGGAGCAGCGAAAGTCAAGCCTTTTCCTACACACCGTATAAATAGTTCACTCCCTAAATGAAGAGGCCAGCCCCCTCATGTTGTAAGAGGCAAACAAACAAACAAACAAACAAACAAGCCGCAGAGATGTTTTACCTCCAATAGGATAGAAAAAAAAAAAAAAAAAAACAACTTGCCGAAATCAGTCTCAGCCCACATAATGAGTTTGGGGGAGAAATAACTGTTCTCTTTCCAGGATTTCTTAATTGGAAGTGTAAATAGCTACACAGGGGTAAAGAATGCAGCGCTACCAGAAGCCCCCGCAGGCTTAATTGGGCAATTCGTCCTTCATTGCAGAAGGGTTGTGAGAGAACCAGGAGACTTAAAGGGAAGATTTAGGAGTGGAGCGAAGGGCGCCTATGCCCAACAGCCACAGTATGAGAAAGGCCGCTGCCTCCACTTGCTGCAGCCAATGCCACCCCTGACTTTTTAGGAGGTCTTAACAAGCCAATTTCACAGACACCCATGTATTTGTAGTCACTTATTGATTTCTCTAGGCTTTGTTCCCAGACCACACACTCTGCAAAGCTGAGTTCGGATGGTACCGTCTCCAGAATGACCCTCAGCTCTCCTCCCTTCAGACTCAAGTCAGTGTACCAGCGGGAGTAGCAAACTTACAAAACCCTTAACTGTACTGAAAAAGAGCTGCCGGCCGGAGCCTGCTCTGTAAAGCAGAAACCACCTGTACCAAAAGCTCAGGCAAGTCCAACCCTATGTGCTTGTAGCACACACACACACACACACACACACACACACACACACACACACACACACACACACTCAATTTGGCAGCGTCTCCTTAAGGAAATGCCATCTACTAAATTATCTGACAGGCTCATTTCAAAATCTGGCTTTGTCCATTAAGAAATGGTCAAAGCCTCAATGAGCAAAATTGGGCTGTGTTCCAACCGCACGTCTATCAAGTCTGCCCAAGGAGACCAATCCAGATTCCTAGAGGCCTAGGTGGCCTAGAGGGCTGTGCACTGGCTCCTCTGGGAGGGACGGGACTCCTGGGATGTGAAAAGAAAAGTGTGGCATCCACAGAAGCTGTCCATTGTTCCCCAGAACTGCCTTCCTTCTGAGGACACTTGGAGGAAAATCCTGGACAGGCCTTCTCCAGAGGGGTGTACCCTTGCTACTTTCTTGACTATTCCCGAGAAATTAAGCCCATGGAGACAGGGGACATGGGGAAAGGAAGCCGAGAACCATGAACAGAAGCAACGTTAGTTTTTGGCCTCACTTCACATAAAGTTACTGAGTAGGGGGAAACAAAAACAAAAACAAAACAAAATAAAACAACAACAACAAAAACCCAAACCCAAACCCCCAAAAAACTCAGTCTTCTGCTCACAGGCTCTTTCCTAAAACCTCCAGGCTTCCAGGTCTCTGTTGCTCAGGCAAAGCAACCGCCCTCCCCATTTGCACCTGGCTGTTGCTCCCCTACCTGCGGAGCTGTCTGGGCCTTCTCGGTCCGTCCTGCCAGGCTCCCCTACGCCCTGCTGGCGGTCGTTGTCACAGCCGCCCTGGTCCAGGCGCGCCTCGGCGCTGGAGCAACAGTAGCGCAGCGCGCAGCTGCCGCAGCAGATGGTGGCGTCGCCGCCGTCGAAGCGCTCGGGGCACTGGAAGCCGATGCGCCAGACGCCCTGCGCGTCCAGCCAGCCGTGGCAGTACTCGCCGCTGGCCCGCGCCCCCGCCGCCAGCAGCGCGGCCAGCAGCAGCTGCAGCAGCGACGCGCGGTGCCTGGAAGAGGTGGAAGGTGAGCAGCGTCCGCCCCACATGGCACTGCCCTGGGCACTGGTGATGTCTCTAGAGGACACGGATCTCCCCCGAGAAGTTATGGCTCGGCGATCCCAGGGGCTTTCCGTGAGGAACACTCCCCCTCTGAGAAGGCGAAGCCGAAGCTGCAGAGCCAGGGTCTAAGTCATCCCTCCTTGTGAGTGACCCTGTCCCTGCTAGGTTCGGCCTTCACAGGAGCATAGCAGAAGAAACATTCCTGGAAGCCTGGCTTGCAATCCGCCCTTCCTTGTGCATCCCCGAGGGGACGCCCCGCTGCCGACCAGGAGCCAGGCTGCGGCTGGAGCGTTTCAGCATCAGGGTCCGGAGCTGCTGGATGCTTTCTGCCTCTATTCACTCCCCGGGCGAGAAGCAGCGAAGGAGGCGGGCAGTGCGCGCAGTGCTCCCGGCAGCAAGTGCAGCAGCGACCGGCTGCGCTCTGCCTCCGCCACCCCGTGCTCGGTCCTCATGGCTCCGGTCACCGCTCGGGACGCTGCGAGTGTCCGCACCTCCCCTGCAGTCCCAGAGCCCGCCCGGCTGGCGGCGGCCGCGCTGCTGCTGCTGGGCGCGGGGCCAGGGGCTGCCCACTCCGGCTCCTGCTGCTGCCCGCGTCCGGTCTCCCTCTCTCTGTCGCTGGCGCGCCCACGCGGTGGGAGCCGCCCACGGAAGTTTCAGTCCCTCGGGCTACGGGAGCAGAGGAGCGCGCGGACACCCCACGCTCGCCTAGCAGGGCTGCGAGCCAGCTCCGACTGCCCCGCTGCGAGCCGTGCTCCAGTCTTAAAGAGGAGGCTTCCCTGCGCGCATGCGTGCTGAGCGGGCTTCCCTCCGCCTTGGGACGCCAGGGGACACCCGTAGCCCTTCACTTTCTTTCACCAAAGGTGTGGTGGTGGCCAGGCAGCGGTGCGAGTGAAAAGAACAGACTTGTGGGAAAACACGTTTTAAGTCAGCCACACCTTGGAAGCCAGTTAAAGCAAGGATAGTAGAAGCGAACGTTTAGTACAGATCTTCGACACACAACATTCTGAGTTACCCTCCAAAGGATAATTCTTAATCACTTTCCACGATACAGACGACGCAGTCATCACTCAAACTTGTCTTGCTCAGCTTCCAGCCTCCAGGCCCGGCAAGAACACAAACCCTACTTGAGACGTGGTGCCTGGCCTCCGGGTGCCTCTTCACTGCACAACAAAGAGGTCAGCAAGGACATCGATAGGGTCACGGTCTAAATTATCTATATCACTTTATTGCCCCCCCCAGTTGGGTTTGGTGATTGTCGCCGTCCCGTCCGGCAGAAAGGTGCCTCCGTGTGGCATTTGACCTCCTTAGCTTAGACAGCTGCAGTCAGGAAGAAGGCAAGGGTCCAGACGCCAGAGAATCTGAGAAGAAACGAATAGCTTCACTCAACGCAGCTGAGCAGGTGCTGGTGCTATTAAAGTAACCATGAGTATTTTTAAAGGACCTACTGCGTCTTTCTCGGCTGGAGCGATTCCATGTGAATCCTAAACTCAGCCACACAAGGAGGATCCTGAACATCACATGTTCCTTGGCTCTGGTTCTCTAATGGAGAACTGGCTCTGACGACCCACAGCTACACAACACAAAGCAATTTTATCCACAGCAAAGACATTTTGGGTTAAACCACACTACAGGGCTCTTAATGCAACCCTTACCTAAAACATTGAGAATTAGCCTTCCACTCACCCCCAGAAAATGTTCACAGAGAAAACTCTACTGTCTGTCCCTGTGTCCACAAAACACCTTATTCTTGTCATTTAAGCTGCACTTGCACGGAGCCCCAGGGCTTGTGCCTGAGAAGCAAATGCTCTACCACTGAGCTCCACTCCAGTCCTGAAATGACATATTTTTAAATGCACCAAACACCAACCTTCTCTAAGCTAAGAAATGAACAAAACTTCAGCATTGAAGAGGCATTCGTCTCATAAACACATTCTGCATTGAGAACTGGGGATTCATCTTGACACCTTGGCCATCCTTTCCCTCAAGCAGGGTGGTCTCTAACCCACGAACTAACTAGGCCCAACCCTGCTTAGCCATCAGAGATCAGATGGGTTGGCCACGAACTCAAGCAGACTCAAAAGTCTCTGGATTAACAGAGGAGTTGGACTGAAACATAATTAAGCAAGTACAAATAATACAAGTACGATGATGCACAAGCAGTATTGTGCAAGGCCAATATGGGTGTGAGCGGCAGGCACATATGTGTTTATATGTATGTCCACATATATGAGCATGGGCATGGTGGCCAGAGGTTGACTGATGTGAGGCCTCTTTCTCAACTACTCTCCATTTTGAGACACGGTATCTCACGGAAGCTGGAGTTCACCAAGTGAACTAGACTGACAGGCATATAAGCTCCAGAGGTTTGCCTGGGTGCCCCCATCCCACCCCATGATGGGATACAGGCCAAAGCTACCACACTTAGCTTTGCTGTGGGTGCTGGGGATTCAAACTCAGGTCCTTATGTTTGTGTAACCAACCCACAGTTTACTGACTTGATCCAGCTCCCTGACTCTTTCCAGGGCCAGTTAAAACACACGGGGCGTCAGAAAAATATCAGAGGACTAGAACTTAGACTTAGGCCCTGAGAAGCCAAGTGGAGAAGCCAAGTTTTGACGGATGGAATCGCTCTCTTGTGATTATGGTTAGCTACCATTTTCTAGCACTTACATATTCCAGGCAGCCATGTCCCTGCAATGGCCGATACTCTATACTGAGCATCTCTGCAGCACATTTCATCTTCACAGCCGCCCTATAAGGACGACATTACTTTGCTCATTCTATTGGTGAGGACAGATTTCCCAGCACACATGGACAGAGGGGGTCAATTTGCCTGGAACCACTCACTTGTTGCTTGACCCCAAAGCCCATTTACCAAACCACAGTCACCGCAGTCACCATTTCCAGTGCGAGGATAAATTGATCAACCCTCCTGGTATTCTGGTATTTGATACTTTTCTAAAATTTATTTTGTTTTTAATTAGGTGTAGTGTGTCTGTGAGTGAGTATGTGATCTGTGTGAGTTTCAGAGGCCAGAGGAGGGCATTGGATCCACTGGAGCTGAAATTACAGGCAACTGGGAGCTGTCCCTTTGGCTTCTGGGAAACTTACTCCAGCCTTCTGCAAGCGAGTTACAACTTTAAGTATTTTCCTTAGGTGTTGTATTTGATGCAAGATATTCGTACTGAGTGCAGACGGCACTTGCATTATACCTCCTTTCTTCTCCCATTTATGTGGGTCTGCAAAACACCCGTGGTTTATCCAGAGTTCATAAAGAAATTGTTGAACATTTCACACTGAATTGGTCAGATGGTTTGGTCGTACCATGGTTTAAGGTCAATGTTTCCACTTCTTTCCCAAGTACTCAACAATCGGTCTATAATGGGTAAATTTAGAAGCCTGTGGCCTTGAGGAGTTTTATTCTCTTGTCTCAATCATTGGGCATCCTTTATTATGTTGGGGACTGGACCCAAAGCCTTGTCCATTCTAGGCAGATGTTCTGCTATTGAACCACATCCCCAGAGGCGTTTATGAAAAGTTAAAGAGAGCTATGACTTGATGTGATAATTGTCTTCGTTGTTCAAAGGCCCCACACATTATTTTATCTCGTCCTCTGATTTGTTTTTACTTTTACTGTGCACCTAATATGCTTGTATTGAAATTGTATAAAATAACTTACCAATTACTTTTCTATGTTGGGTGCTACAAAAGGGGGCTTAAGATGGCCTTCTCTTTCCAGAGGCAACCAAAAGAAATTCCATGACTATTCTTAACAGGCTGCCTAAACTACTCTACTGTTCTGAGAAACCAAAACTAGCTATCACAACATAAAGTTTGTAGGGATAATAATTTGTAATAATCAAAGCTAAACGTTGGGCAGACTGACCACGACCTGTTTAAAACCATACAAAAAGTATGATCCCTCTCTTTAAAAACCTGAGTTCTATAGAACATTCTCGGGATAGTTTTCCTTTAAGTATGTGTGCATTTATATGAATAAAATAGTTGACTTAAAAAAAAAAAAGGAACTTCTGATCCTTTGACGTGAGTTCGTAGGAGCAGTGAACCTAGAAAAGTCAACATGCCGGTCGCTAGAAGGTTACAAAACTTACGGAGACCCTTTGAAAAGTCATACCTCAACCAGGAGCTTAAGCTGTTCTGAGAGCGTAGGTTCGGGAACAGAACTGTTCTGTGAGGTGTGGAGGGTCAAATTTACCCTGACCAAGATTCGCAAAGCCTTCTGGGAGCTGCTGCTGCTGCTGCTGCAGCTGAACGAAAAGGACCCACGGGATCTTTTTGAAGACAACCTTCTGCTGAGGCAACTTGTTCACACTGGGTTGCTGGGCAAAGGCAAGATCAAGCCAAGACGAAGCTGGTTTACATCTTGGGCCTTCGGGTTGAGGATTTATTTCTCGGAGAAGCAGCTGCAGACCCAGGTCTTCGAGCTGGTCCTGGACAAATCTATTCGCCGTGCCTGTGTGCTCCTCTGCCACTGTCATATCAGGATCGGAAAGCAGGTGGTGGACATCGCATTCTTCTTTGTTGGTCTGGACTCCCGGAAGCACACTGACTTCTTTTGCCATTGTCTTTTGCCATTGTCATTGCCAAAGTGTAAACCATTATGTTAATGGTTGTGGCCACCCAGGTAGTGTGAAGAGGAAGAATGCCAAAAAGGGCCGGGGTGGTGCTGGAGCTGGTGATGATGAGGAAGAGGATTAAAATAACACTTCCTTGGACTGGAGGATCCTCGAGTCTTCCAGATGACTACTAAAGCAAAATTAACACTTGAAAGAAAGGAAAAGAGAGAGACAGAGAGAGAAGAAGAAGAAGAAGAAGAAGAAGAAGAAGAAGAAGAAGAAGAAGAAGAAGAAGAAGAAGAAGAAGAAGAAGAAGAAGAAGAAGAAGAAGAAGAAGAAGAGGAGAAGGAGGAGAAGGAAGAAGAGGGAGAGGGGAAGGGGAGGGGAGGGGGAGGGGAGGGAAGGAAAGAAGGAAGGAAGGAAGGAAGAAGGAAGGAAGGAAGGAAGGAAACTTCTGACATTTCACTAATACCTGTTGAAGATCAGATATCTAAAGAAATGACTAGAGGACTGTAGTTCCATGAGCTCACTTGCATAGTAAGGGCAAGCCCTGGGTTTGATCACCAGTACTGTAAAGCTAATTAATCAATTATGACTGTTCATAACTTTGCTGCCTGGAGTCAATATGAATCACACAGAGGTAATCATATTTCAGGTGCTGGCAGTCGGAAAAGCTGCAAGCTCCACCATGCTTTTCTGTGAGTTTTTGCAAGACCGGACGTTTCTTGTCATCCACACACCCAGCAGCAGTCTGCTAATGAATAGTTTCCCCTTCATTCACGTCTCCCTCCGTTTTTTTGTGAACAGGAGGGGTACTGCAAATTTCACATTTGTTTAATGCTTAAGTATTTGGGTTAACCAATATGAATTCAAAGTGTAAACCATTATGTTAATTTACATTTTAAAAATTTTTCTCTTCCTCCTCCTCATTATTATTTTTATCCCTTTAACTCTAAATCTTGCTCCACTGTTTTGTCTAACCCCTGTTGGATGCTGGCTGTTTTATCATTTCCCTTTGGAAATATGGGATTAGGAGGCATCCAAGACACAGAGGCAAACCCAGCAAGTATATAAAATGATTGCACCGGGGCTGGGGAGACGGCTCAGTGGATACAGCAGTTGTTATGCAAACATGGAGAACAGACTTTAGCTCCTTAAAACCCACTGCTGCAGGCAACTGTAATCCCAGCAAGTCCGCTGGCTACCCGCAATCCCAGGATTTAGGAGACAAGCCACAGCATTTCCAAGCTATGTGTTTAAGGAGAGACCCTATCTCAATGTGTAAGGTAGAATGTGATCAAAGAAGACATCCAGGGCTGGAGAGATGGCTCAGGGGTTAAGAGCACTGACTGCTCTTCCAGAGGTCCTGAGTTCAATTCCCAGCAACCACATGGTGGCTCACAACCATCTGTAATGGGATCCAACGCCCTCTTCTGGTGTCTGAAGATAGCTACAGTGTGCTCATATACATGAAATAAATAAAATCTTAAAAAAATAAGACATCTAACATCAACTTCAGGCCTAAACACACACACACACACACACACACACACACACACACACTTGTGCGCACGCAAGCGCACATACAGAACTTTTAAAGATTTGCAACTAGTAAAGAACTAGTAAAGATTTGCAAATCATATATAATAAACCTATACATTGGACATATACATACATAAAAACATAAACATTGGACAACTGAAGAACAAAAGGAAAACAAAGGGTTGGTTGGAACAGCTCCCTTAGCAAGAAAGGCCCAACCACATGGAAGGATGTTCATTCTTTGTCACCATTATCAAAGCAAGATACCACACTGATCCTAGTGGAACTAATGACGATAAAAAAGAAGAAAAACTGTGCTTGTGAACATATGGAGAAACCAATGTCTGTAAGCATTGCTAATGAAACAAAATATGGCCCAGCCATTGTGCAAAGCAGTGTAACAGTTCCTTGAAAGTTAAGTACGGAATGGCTGCTTGGCCTTACCATCCCAGCGATTCATGTATACACAGTTCAAAGAGTTGGAAGTCTGTGTCCATGCATTAATATTCAAACACCACTGTCCACAACAACCTAAGGGTGGATAACTGAATGTCTGCTCGCTGGAGAACAGATGAACAAATATGTTGGATCTATACAATTACAGTAAGATTTTACCAATGAAAGGATAAAGCCTGAGTGTGTGCTACAACAAGGATGAACCTTGGAAACACTGTGCTGACAAATGACAGATACGGTGATCATGTACTATATGATTCTACTTATGGCAGAGCTTCTCAACCCCTGGGTCCTGACTCCCTTCAAGGTCAAATGACACTTTCACAAGGGTCACCTAAGACCAGTGGAAAACGACAGACATTTACATCACAATTCATAACAACAGTAAAATTAGTCATGATATAACAACAACAATAGTTTTATGGTTGGGCTCACCACAACGTGAGGAACTGTATTAAAGGGTCGAAGCTTTAGGGAGGTTAAAAACCAAGGAGTTATAGGCAATGGCTAGAAAAGGCAAATCCAAAGAGACAGAAGATAGGTTTGTGGTTATCAGCTGCTGAGAGACCAGAAGAGGAAATGACTGTGTCATGGGTCTGGAGTTTCAAAGTATCCTGGAATAGGTGGTGGCTGTCGTGCACATTGGGAAGGTACTGAATGTCACTGGTGCATGCTTTATGTGTACATCCTTTTGCTACTCCGAGGATATGTGGGGGAAAAGTTTCTCCTAGATTCTCAACACAAAAGACTTCTGTGCTTTCAGATATGTGGTTGCTTTGACTTCCAAAACCAAGCAGAGAACAGACCAGCAACTTGCCAGCCAGGTTCTGGCCTCTGATTGTATCCAGTTCTCCTGTTATCTACCCACAGATAGCATCAGCCCCACGGGTGAGAGCTCAGATCCAACACGGATACTCTATGGTGGTTTAATTAGTAAGTCAGGTACAACAAGAGATACGCAAAAGCTAATGATATCAGCCTCGTAGCCGAGGCAGGCATGAAATGAGGGATAGTCTGGCAGAGTGGACCATGTGGATCAACAGACACGGGATACTTCCAGTTCTGGGCTGGGCACAAGCGACAGTGACTATTTTATTATTTTACTTAGAACAGTATTGTGATGGTTTGTATATGCTCCACCCAGGGAGTGGCACTATTACAAGGTGTAGCCCTGTTGGAGTAGGTGTGCCCTTGTTGGAGTAGGTGTGCCCTTGTTAGAGTAGGTGTGGCCTTGTTGGAGTGTAGGTGTGTCACTTTGGGTGTGGTCTTTAAGACCCTCATCCTAGGGCTGGAGAGATGGCTCAGTGGTTAAGAGCACTGGCTGCTCTTCCAGAGGTCCTGAGTTCAAATCCCAGCAACCACATGGTGGCTCACAACCTTCTGTAATGGAATCGGATGCTCTCTAATGGAGTGTCTGAAGACAGCCTGTGGATTCATACATTAAACAAATAAATCTGAGAGAGAGAGAGAGGGAGGGAGGAGAGAGGAGGAGGAGGGAGAGGAGGGTGGAGGAGTTCCTGCTGGACTGAACCTCTGAACGTGTAAGCTAGCCCCAGTTAAATGTTGCCCTTTATAAGAATTGCCTTGTCGTGGTGTCTGCTCACAGCAGTAAAGCCCTAACTAAGACAGGTACACAACTTAAAATGTGAACTGTCTCTGGAATTTGCCACTTAAATATCTTCAGATTGTGGTTGGTCCCCAGTTGACTGAACTGATAAAGTGGGAATGACTGTACATACAGAGAATCATTTAAATGTATGGTGACAGAAAAACTAGAAGGTCTCCATCTTTAACTTCAAGTAGCTTGCCCAGGCTGGGAGAAGGGTCAAGGATGATGATGAATAGCTACATGTCAGAGAAGAACAAAATACTATATCCCATTCTCAAGGATAAGTTAAACCATTGAGTCCAGCCTTGACCGGTTAGGTTCAGTCCCTTCGGAAGCAGTGAGTACTTCTCTTGGTGGCCTTCTCTTCGCTATCTCAAAACTCTCCCTACTTCTTATAATCTTATCCCTTACCTGTAACGAGTGAGGGGCCCCATGTATACATTGGGTATTTCCAGATTTTCCTTACTAAAAAGCATCCTTGGTGCCTGTGTTCCGGTGGACATGTTTCCATCTGCTGCCTGGGGACTTCAGGAAACTGTCCTGGTGGTCTACACTTCCTGGGTAGCATCTATAATGGATCCACATTGCCTTTTCTTTTATAAACAAATGAGTGTTAAAAATTTTTTCTTACAACAGGTGAGAGACATTTGCAATGAAAGACCATGAGGAGAAGGAATTCACCTTGTTCCGCACAGGTCCAGGACAAGGTCTGGGTGAAAAAGAAAAGACACCCAGACCAAGGGAAGGCTGGGACCAGGTGACCTGGGCTCTCCCATGGAGAAACTCCAGCCACCCAGAAGCTCTGAGTGTCTACTGTATGCAGTTGAGCAGAGAGGCGGGATTGTTGCATTCGGCTGTATACGGAGGTAAACAAGTCAGGGTTTATGGTATACACGTGGATCAGGGAAGCAGGTTTAGCTAATCTCAGTAGAAGCAGTGTCTGTAGGGGAGCAGTATTCAGGCCATAAGTATCTAGGGGCACATAGCTACACTCAGTGTCAACATTCGCATTCCAACCAGCTGAAGGCTTGATTAACATCCTCACTAAGGCCTCACTAAATCCACCCTTAGGCTGGGAGGGGGACGGCATGAGCCTTTGCCATTTTCCCATGAGCCTGAGGTTATGGTGTTCTCACAACCTGCTCATGTTGAAAGTTTAGGACGTCACTCACTCCATCTTCTCTGGTCTCTACGGGAACTGTTCCCTCAGTCTGACCCAGTAAGGGAGGAGGGCCAAGCACTACTGACTGCCGTCAGCATCTCTATGAGAAAGGCGGCCCCTGTTTTCTCCCTTTGGCTGCCTAAGACCTGATACGGGTGCCCTCATGGCTATCACTGGCTATGAACACAGCCCCCGCTCTGGAGAAGGCATTGTTGGAACCCTGTGCCACACCAGGAACCCTCATTCACTTGGTGGTCACCAGATGTTAGAGAAACCCTTGCCTGCACTGTGGCAGGACTTCCTCAGCAGAGAGCAATTTCTGAGTGAGATGGGCCTAGTTCCAGCATTGAGAAGTGAAGAGGTATCTAATGTCACGGTGCAGGGTGACATCCAGGGAGAGAAACCGGGTTGCACAAAGACAACTTTATTGTCTCTATTGAAATGATGCAAGGCAGTTTTGGACGACGGTCTTCTTGAGGTTTTTAACTAGCAAGATCATTGTTCTTCTATGACCATGTCAAAGAAGGGGGCGGGGAAGAGAAGCCTTCCTCATTGTAGGTGTTTAGATTTGATATAAATAATAATTTCCTTTATCAAAGCTGCCTCACCAGATAAAAGAACCATTGTGCTGCCTGCAGCGACAGAAAGTCGATGGTGGGATTTGCAGCGCCTCAGAATAGGAGTAATTATCCCCGTCCTGCACACTAGCGCTTCACCCCGCCCCTCCCTTTCATAGTCTCAACCTTAGCTTTGTACCTTTTGGATTAATCTGTGATTTTCCTTGGCTTTTGCAAGCAGTCAGTCTCTCAGGAAACAATTGCATTAAACTTTGTTTGTTTAAAGAGCTCTTACAGAGTAATCCACATCTGCCCCTGGCTGGGGCTGTAGCTCACAGAGAGAACGCGGACTTGCCATGGACAACTTCCCAGACTCCGTGCTTGGGACAAGACAAAAAAAAGTGGGGTTTGGGGAGAACAAGCCAAAAAGCTTCTGTTGATAAAATAGAAGAGACTCTTCTGTGTTGTAAAGAGCAGGAAATGTTTAATGAAATCCATCTCCCGTCTACATCAGCACCACAATAGCACCTGAAGGAAGACTCCTTCCTGTTTCAGACCTTTAACAGCTTCCTGGTATCCAGGACCTGTCTTGTTTGGTAGTGTGAATTCTTATGTGGTAGAGCAGTTACCTGGAGGATCTCCAACTTGCTGGCTTTCAGTACCTAATTAGAAAGAAGGGTTTTAAATGTTCTTACGTTAGAAAATATACTTGAACAAACTATAGCTCAGCGCAGCTAATGGCGACACTGGCATATCCAGGGCATGCTCTGGGCTCCTTGCCGTCGGTATAGTGCCTCTCGCAATAACAAGTCCACCAAGTGAGCTTCTGAAAGGTTTGAGTCCATCCCCCTTTCTAGAACTCCCTAATAAGTTAAAGAGAAATTTCCAATTCATACAAAATGTCATCATGCAAGTGATCGTGACACGTACATTACTAGGACTCCTTTACCCCTACACAGTTGCAATGGGTATCTTCTAATGTCGTCCAGATGAGATGATGTCTCAACAGGAAATAAATCGCTGCCATTTTACTCTCCGTCACTCGTTTCCTCTTTGGTGCACACAAGGTTGACCTTATGAGGCAGGCACACACATGCACACACACACACACACACACACACACACATATATATATGTGTGTGTGTGTATATGTATATATATGTGTGTGTATATATGTATATGTGTATATATGTATATATGTATATATGTATATATATGATGTAAATATATCTTTTATATAAGACCAGAAAAAGATAGACTGAGATAATTATCACTGTGCACAGAGAAACTCATGGATGTGCTATGAAGGAGTGGTCTGGAGGCGCAGCTCAGTGAGTTCAGAGCTTATCTACAGTGTGAGATTTGGTCCCCAGCCTGTGAAGCCAAACCAAACCAAACAAGCCTTACCTTGCAGGTGCTGAGTAATCTTAAAGTGTAATTCTTGCAGTTGATAGGGCCAGACCAGTTACATGTTCAAGGCTTCTCACTGATCTCCTTCAGGTCCCACCAATAAATCTATTGCAATGTTTAGGTAAATTTGGTAAATATGACTCCCTTATGCTCAGGACATTCTGAGCAAGCTTGCAAACTTTCTCAAGCTAGCAAACATTTTATACACGATAAGCTAGGGCCTCTGTCACATACATCCAACGGTATCTTAGTGGAAGTTTTGGCAATGCACACATGCTGAATGTTTTATTACTATTTTTGGTTCACACTCAGAATGAAAATAAAAAGAATAGAAAACCAGAGAATAGTAAGCAAGTGTTTTATCAGCGAGGATTGGTGCAGCTATTTGGTGCTTCTCAGAGCAGGCAGAAAGGGAGAAGGAAAGGTAGCTTTCTGTCAGAGCTCGTTTACCTGTAGAAATCGTGGAATTCCAACACACATTCAGAATCATCCGGAGTCACTTTCCGACATAGGCAATTTACATTTATAGACTGGGTCAAGCAAATTGGACAGTTTAAGTGAGCATTGAATGAGCAGAACATAAATATGTTGGGGCCAATAAGTGGTCGTATTTATGGACTGCAGTAAAACCTCTGTCTCTCTCCACCTGCAGAACTCAGTCTTGCAGGCTGAGTTGAATGCAGTGGTCGTGATATTTAGTGTTGAAACTACAGGAAAGAAAAAATTGAAGTTGAGCTTCTAAACACCTTGTTACCAGGTTAGATGCACTTGAGTGCTGGATCCTGAATGGGATCAAGTGCACGGAGGTTCTCAGAACATACACATCAATAATCCAAAGCAAAACAAACCCAGAGAGCAAAGACTGCCCAGTTAAACATTTCCAGAATACAAGCTTAACTGAATTTTTGAGAAAATATTATCTGCCAGGCAATGATGGCACACTCCTTTAATCCTAGCTCCTGATCTAGACAGTGAGCACCAAGGGAACCAGGGCTACACAGAGAAACCAAGTCTTGAAAAACCAGAGAGAGAGGGAGAGGGAGAAAGGGAGAGAGAGAGACAGACAGAGAGACACAGACACAAAGAGATACACAGAGACACACAGAGAGAGACACACAGGGAGACCCACAGAGAGAGAGACAGACAGAGACACAAAGAAAGATACACAGAGACAGATACACAGGACAGACAGAGATGTAGAGAGACAGAGACACACAGAAAGAGACAGAGACAGAGAGAGACACAGAGAGACACCAAGATCCAGAGAGACACAGCCAGACACACACACACATAGAGACAGAGACAGAGAGCACCTTTATAGGTAGAGCAATCACACTTTAGAATATTTTTTTACAAATGAGTAACCAATGCCACAGCATAGAATCCCTTCTGTTTTATTCATTACAGTAGGTCCTTGCTGTAGACCTGGAGGTGAAACAGAAGACCTAACCCTGATTTGCTATAAAATCCAAATGGAAGTTGGGTGTGGTGGTGTGCACCTGTAGTCCCAGCTACTCAGGAGGAGCTACAGCAGGAAGATTGCTTAAGCTTGGGGGTCAAGAGGCCAGCCTGGGCTAACCTGGTGAGGCTATCTCAAAAGCAAAGAAAGGGCCAATCAGAGTGCTCCCTTAGTTTCTGTCTCTCCCACTCAGGACATATGACCCTGCAATTGCTGAGCTCCAGTCCACGGGGCAGAATGCTATGACACAGGCTGACGTCACAGTGGTGTCACAGCTAGTGCTGTAAGGTAAGCCTGGAGGTTCTTTTTAAAAGATCCTCATCAGCTTCCCACAGTCTGTGAGCATCGCCTCTCTGTGGAGATAAATATGGCATTGACTGCTATGTTTTAAATCAGAGAAGACTCTGAGACTCCTGTGATAAAGAAAACTTGCATTCAGATAATCCATGCTCGCCAATCTTTTTACCTCTTTCATCAGCGCTAGCCATGTTCCACTTTACAGTTAACTACAGATCCCTGCCGAGTTATTTTCTCTACTGCTTCTTGCCCCTCAAGAAGTGGGTCCAAGAGGGTCTGACTTTACCAAATAATAAATTCATGCTGGGTCCAACTGACCAAAGCAAATGAGGACCTCCCCCCTTACACATAATTTTAAACTTAAGAAAAAGTCACAGTAATACAAAGAACGAGTACAAAAGTCTCCTGACTGCCCCTCTTCCAGTTCACCAACTGTTAGCATTCATGGCAGTCTGGGTCCGTTCACACTGCGACTCAGAAACGGTTTACCCCTGCCCCTTCTGATTCGGCACCCTGTCATTTAGACTGAGGAGCCAACATCACTGGTTGCACGTGTTTGGCAGGCTGGAACCCAAGCCCGTTCCCCGTTCTTGAGTATCAGTCCCTGATTTATGTTTTTTCTCTGTTTTCAACAAATTATTAAATCTAAATCATATGCTGTTAAAACACGGCTTTGGTAGCCCATTCCGAGTGTTAAACTGAAGAATAAAATTCCAGGTCTTTCAGAACAGGGAAAAATATATGAAGCTCATAAAAATTCTCCAGATTTCCCACTCTGGGCTCTTGAGCGCCCTCTTCTGGCTGAAAACAATACCTGACACTGTTGAGCAGAGAAATTGTTACAGTCACTATCAGTCTCCGTGGTACTAGAAGCCATTTAAACAACAAGGGTCTGAGATGCGACCAGGGAGTACGAGGAGAGGCTGATGCTGTACTGCCCTCCTCTGTGCTCTTTTGTGGGAATAATCTTCTCCACTTGACTTTAGACCAGGTGGGCACACGTTAGGATCGGAAAGCGCAAAAGCTGGATCCGAGGCAAGGAAAACAATCACCTGATTATTATTATTTTACTTAAAATCCTAAGTAAACTTTCTCCTGACAGGACTTGGCTCTCTGAAGGGAAGAACTTACTCCAATATATTTCCTATAATGACGATCATGTATCATCACAGAGTGCACATTTTCTTGTTGGGCGAACTCAGAATGATGAAAGAGTTTATATGGGATTCATGCTGAACGAATAGATTTTTAGCTGTTCTTTGCAAGCAGATATTTAAAATGACTGGTTACGTAAAATAAACACGACCATTTGTTCACTATATTAACCTATTAACTGAATATATGCATCCCTTAGCATCGAAGTTTATGCCTTAAATATGCATAATAGTTTTAAAAAGAAGTAGCCAAGAAGAACAAAAGAGTCATCGGCGAGTATCTCTACTTCTACCTCGCATGCAGAACCTTGCTGGTTATGTTTAATCCAAGATATCAATATTACAGTAGTAATAGGAGTATTCTGCGGTTCGAGTGAGATGCTGCGACAGTCTCAGACCTTTGAACACTTGGTCCCCAGTGGATGGTACTGTTTGTGAGGTTAGGGAGGTGTGACCTTGCTGGAGGAAGTGAGTCCCTGTAGCTGGGCTTTGAGAATCTAAAGGCTCTCATCATTTCAAGTTTGCTCTCTCTGCTTCATGCTGGTTGTTCAAGGTGTGAGCCCTCAGCTTCCCGCCCACCGTGCCTTTGCTCCGCCATCATGGACTCTGACCCCCTGGGACTATAAACCCAAATAAACCCTTATCTATAAGCAGTCTGGCTTGTGGTGCGTTGCCACAGCAACAGAAAAGGATCGACTACAGACCCTAAATTTGAGGGCAGCCTGAGATATCCAGTATATACGCCATCTTAGAGCTAAGCTTTTGGTACCCAAACTTAATCACATAGCTTTAAATTGTCACTTTTCAGTTTGCTACTAAAATCTACTTGGAGAAATACGATGTTTACCTAAAGTTCTAGTAGTCCAGACCCAGCATGGCCTATAATGATTACCTGCTTTACATTCAATTCAATACTCATTCATTCCGTTCTTAATCACCTTCCTAAATATTTCTCTCAATTCCAGCAGTGGAATCCAGGCCCTTTGGGAATCTGCTCTGAATTCAATAGCATCACAGCGTGAGGGTGCAAGAAGTGTGGAAACCTCTGTGGTGTTGATGCTGTGGTGCTGATGCTGTGGTGCTGAGAGTGTGCACACCGTGAAAGGTGGTGGTTCTGAAGCTGAAGCAACAAGGCACCGAGGCAACCTTTTTCCAAGAACCCCAGAGGGGCGAGCAACAATATACTATTATAGCTAGTTCGGACCAAACGCAAAAACAGCACCAAAAAAAAAGGATTATCAACCATTTATCAAAGGCCTGATGGACACCACACATTTTCTACATCCACTGACTCTTTATCCCACTGAACACCCCAGTGGAGCTTAAAGATACTAGGGCTCAGCTCCATTTGGGTCTAATGTTTCAATTTTCTACTTGCCCTTTGCTTCAGCTTCGGAAGTGGACGGGATGATATTTCTGACCTTTCAGAGCCTGTGTATGACTGATGGCCATCGGTTTGCATAAGTTTCCACTGTGGCTGAGTTACATAACATCAGAAATAAAACGTTGGGATTTGTTAATCTTCAAATGAAGGCAGGCATTCTGCGAAAAGTTGAGAGTAAGTTCTTCTTTATGTAACAGTGGTTGAGAGCAGATGAAACATGGGTTTAGACTTATTATTAGATTACTTTACTTCTAATTGCATGTGTGTATGCACGTGTGGGTATGGGCACATGTGTGTGCTGGTACCTGGGGAGGCCAGAGCTGTTGAATCCCCTCACAGGGGCTGCACATGATTGTGAGCCTCCTCATGTGAATGCCGGGAATCAAACTTGGGTCCTCTGGAAGGGCGCGAGGCCCTCTTAACCACTGAACCATCACGTTAGCTCCTACAGGTCCTTTATTTAAGCCAGCAAATGCTCATAACTGTAAGTCATAAGCCAGGAAGGATGACAGAGTGATCCTCCAGCTCTCCCGTTGCTCTGACACTCCAGCCTCCTCACTTTAAAGCGAAACTGGAGAACTGTGTTTGTTTTTCATTTTAAAGTCCTGTGTAAGTCATACTTTTCTCACAGGAAAGTTCTGCCTCAACGTATTTGATGAGTTCTTTACAATCTCGTTGGTCACTTAGACCTTCACAGGGAGGAAAAGCTCCCACGTGTTTCTGCAGCAGGCCCGTGGTAAATCATCTCTAATTCAGACATGACAAAGGGACCACGGAGCATCTACTTTAAATCAGCTCCACTTTGCTTCTGTTGCAAAGTCAAAAACGAGCCCCGCTCGTGAGTATATCGAGTACATCGGCAGCCATTACACAAGAGAGGAGAATGGATGCTGGAGGAGAAGGCCTTGATTCTTTTGTACACATTGAGTTTATAACTCCCAACCTGTGGGGTGGGGAAAGATCAGACCTACAGCCTTGTGCGTGCTAAGCACACACGATTTCTGAACACCCCTGCCCCCCATCTTAATGATAAAAAGTATGTTAATATAAGTCGTCTACAAAGTAACATTAATTCTTTACCCTTCTATGTATTCCGAAGCTTTCCAAGATGACCTTGGAGTCTCCTGATCAAGACCTTCATAGCCAAATTTTGAATCTGTGTGACTTTAGCTAGCAGAGTGAAATGACAGTGATTGATGTGAGTCCCGAGGCCAGTCCTGAAGAGGACTACCCGCTCCTCTGTCAGCCTTACTTCTCTGTTGCTGTGATAAAACAACTTATTTGGGCTTACGGTCCCAGAAGCCTAGCGGTCTACCAGGATAGGGAGGCAGCAGGCAGAGGGCACAGCGGCGGGAAGCTGAAAATCTGAGCTGAATTACAGTGGCTAAGCTGGAAGAAGGGCAAAGCTTTGAGCTCTCAGTGCCTGGGCCCAGTGATGTCCTTCCAGCGCCCACACCTCCTGCATCTCCCGACAGCACCGCTAACTAGTCAAATACAGGAGCCTATGGGGGACATTTCTCGTGTAAACCACCACCACCCCCTCCCATGCCTCGAGAGCGAGTTCAGGTCTCTGCTAGAGACGAGCGATCACAGAGATGACGATAAGGCATCCATGCCGGTAGGGCAGAGCAGCCTATACCTGCCAGTCTCCGGCAGGCAACTGTGCCGAAAGTAGAGGGGAGGAGCAACCCAGGAGAAAAAGCAACATAGGGGAGGAGCCTTGACTTCCGTCCCTGGTCAGCAGAAACAAAGCCAACCAACCAACCTGTAGAATGGTACAAAAAGCAAGCAGTCTTGGGGGCGGTGCGTAACAGAATCAATGGTTACTACTTATAACTGGATAAGCTCTATTCTTCTTTGTCCAGAATTCTGTGTTAGCTTTGAATTTATGAAAGTGTGGATACGTTACATTTCTATTAGGTAAGGACTATCTCTAGTTTGTGGTTACACACATACAAATATGCACACACGCTCACACAAACACATATTCAGATTACCCTCAGCTTCGGGTCTCTCTTACTCTATAACTTCTTTTTTAACTTCTTTATTTTTTTAAATAGTAGTGGGGATAAACTCAGGCCTTGCTCTGCTGGTGCTGGGCAAACACCTACTGCTGAGCTACCTGGGGGGGTGGAGGAGGGTCGGGGGAGGGTCAGGGTCAGGGGTCCCAGAACTAAGTCCTGAACCATGAGTCCATATCCTTTCTCTAACTCCGTGTCAGAGATGAGCCCCAGTGAGAACAGGTTAGACCCCGAGGCACACGATTGCTTTCAGGTAGGAAAGGGAGAACTCCATCTCCTTTTGAAAACTGGTATCTTTGTCTTAAAACTAATTTTCTGGGTTGGAGCTCAGCAGTTAAGAGCACCGGCTGCTCTTCCAGAAGTCCTGAGCTCAATTCCCAGCAATTGTGGGCAATGATGTGACTCACAACCATCTGTAATGGGATCTGGTGCCCTCTTCTGGTGTGTCTGAAGACAGCGACAGTGTACTCACACATATAAAACAAATCTTGAAAAACAAAAACTAATTTGCTTCTGGGCAGAACAGGTTTGGGGAGCAGGAAAGCCACATTCCCATCACACGGTGGCCCACAGATGCTCCAAAAGCACCCTGAAAGAGTGAAGCACCCACCAGGGAAAATATATTATGGGGCTCAAGAAAGGAAGTGACTTAAAATGATCTCATGCTATCGTGGAGCACTAAGGCCCGAGAGCAATAATTCAACTTGAGGATATCCATTCACTCCCTCCTTTCCCCCAAGTCCTACCAAACTGACTCTGCAGAGGAGAGGCAGGAGCAAAGCAGCTGACTGGAAGACAGACAGACAGAAGAAAGGAGCTTGACTCGGCATGGACCACTTGCATAGCTTTGTTAGGCCTGGGTTCTATGCCCAGAACAGCAAAAGGCTGCTTTCCCCTCACACAGCACCATGGTCTGGAGTAAAGGTGAACACGGTCATGGTCAGCACCATACTGGAGTAAAAGAGAACAGCATCTTCTCGGGCGCTACAGGGCCACCAGCGACAAGAGCAGAGCTCTGCATCAGAGCTCTGCAGCCAGGGTTCCGCAACCTGGTGCAGGAGCGGTGGTTGTTCGAGGACAGAGGGTTGACTGATGCTGGAAGCTAAGACCTCTGGATGCTACGCACACATTCCATAGCCCTCCACTGAGCATGAGAGCCCCCGCCCAGCAATGTATGCCCCCTCCTCTCTCCCTCTCTCCCTCTCCCTGCACACTCTGGCTTGGAACTGACTATGTTGCTCAGGCTACCCTCAGCTCAAGGCTACCCTCTTACCTCAGCTTCCCTAGTGCTGAGTTTGCAGTGTGCTCCAGCACAGGCAGCTGTGGTGTGTTTTAACACACCCCTTCTGGATTATGGCGCTGCTCCGGTTTTGCCGGGGTAGGAGAAAGCTTGCCTGCTTTATCCACGTGCACATTAGGTTTTGGTTTCTGACCAAAATGCCCTTGCAGAAAGTTCTGAAAGTTGGGTTTCCTTTGTTCCTGGCTCAGTTTTTCCAAAGTGACAGTGGGGGATAGAGAAGCAGCAAAAATGTGAGGAAAGCAGCCAGCCTCTGAAATTGACCTGCCTGCCGCCATCTTGTCGCCGCCGTGGGCTGTGAGGTGGAGTCTCTGCCTCCTTCAGAACCGTGGTTGCCCTGATGAGGTCAGAGCACGTGCCCTGTGCTAAACATTTCCCAGCAAAGAGCTTTGCCTCCAGTTGTGAAATTATTAGTGACTTTAAAATCCCTGAAGAGTGTCTACCAACAGCTGTACTTACTATTTTAAAACTGGATAAGAAGTGTGTGTGTGTGTGTGTGTGTGTGTGTGTGTGTGTGTGTGTGTGTGTGTGTAAAGATTTTACCCCCAACACTAAGGAGTGACACACACAGGGAAAGAAATATGCAAAAAAAAAAAAACCCAACCATGATACCATGATGTCACCTTACTTTCTGTGTTCGATTTTTTTGTTGTCCAAATAGGCGGAGCTTTGGAAAGCTCATTGTTATAAACTTCAGTCAATATCAAGAAATTTAATCTGGCATGTGTTTGTGAGCCAGACGTTGGAGATGAAAGCTACCTTGCAGCCTCTGGGGAAACAAGCCCTTTGCTGGCCACTTGGCTTGGGTGAGCATCCTCTCATATTCTCGAACAGTCTGAGAGATACTCGATGGACTAGGAAGTGTCTTTCGAATGCACATGACTGTTTAATTCTCTTCAGTTTAACTGTCCAAAGGATGAATTTCTAAGACCCAGGTAAAACCTTCCAGCCATCATTGTCCAAGAACACCATGCCATCAAAAAGATACAGCTCAGGTCACACTGCTAGTGTGCTCACAGCTCTTTCTATCCAGTGGTTACTTGTCGAGCTAGACACAGTGCTGGTCACTGGGGATACAGGGACATTGGCCTACAGGCAGGAACAAACGTGATGTGGTACGCACGGAGGAGGCAAACCCCTTTCCTTCATCTCAGGGTCACAGCCAGCGTCGAGCCCATAAGGAAAGATGGGAAAAAGAAAGGAAGGAAGGAAGGAAGGAAGGAAGGAAGGAAGGAAGGAAGGAAGAAGGCGAGAGAGAAAAAGAGAAAGAGAACACGGAACCATCAGTGAAGCTTATGTGAGTGGGAACTTTCCGAAGCATGTAGACCCAGAGCATTCATTCTAACACTTATCTATCGATAAAGAGTAGACCACCCCGCAGAGGTGGGACTGGACAGGGATATCAGTTAATGGTCAGGGGCTGAGGGGGTCCAGCCCACTGCTGATTCTTCCTGTCCTCTGCGAGGTTTTCCTTCCTCCAATATCATGGAAATGTTAGTATCTGGAGACCCTCTGGAATTGTTCACAGCCAATGCAGAGCCAATGAGATATTTACATAATTCAAGAGGACTATCAAGACCCACCACGGAAGAACTGTATCTACCCTAGGGAAACATACAGATGTTACAGGCGGGAAAGCCTAGTGAGCACAGCATCAGGAACAAGTGTGCACACCTCCTCGCTGCATCATTGGCAACACTAGCTAGAAACAAAGCCTCTGCTGCCCCCTGGTGTCTGCAGACTGACCTGAGTTTCAAAGTCCGAATAATTTGATTTTTAAAAAATTTCCTATAATTTTCTTTAATCCAAAGCACTTGATATTGCTGTTAATACATTTTAATTCCTCATCCTTGTTGTTAAGGACTCTGTCAATGATATAAGTCAGATATCTAAGTGTGGGAGTCAAGTAGGGCTGGCATTTGCTGGTGGCTGTGTCACTACGTTGATGATAGCTGTAAAATGATCCTAACTAAGGAGCTGAGAGGAGCTGGAGAGCATGATCATGTGCAGCTCCAGTGATTGGACTGTGACGTCATCTTCTGATATAGTTATTGGGAAGGGGTGGGGATGAGCAGTGAGTATCCGTAAAGAGCAGTAGATGTCAGGAAACCCACGGCAGAGGTAAGCAAAGAGACCACAGCCATGGCAGAAAATGCTGGAGACCAGCGAGCACTTTCTGGGATTCCTAACTGCAGGGTAGACCACAAGAGGAAGCGAAAGGTAAAGGAAGGACATCGGGGTTACCCCACTTTAGTTCAGATCTAAGACACACAGTGGGACTTACATGGCTCAGCCTACTCCAGAAAGAAAAATCTTGTTTCAGAGAAATAATTGATCTGTCCAAATAACTGGTGACAAATGACTTCTACACTTCTGCACTTACCTGTTGGATGAGAAGCTTCTGGAATTTGGTAGTTAAAAAACTAGCTAAGCTCCAAAGACCATGAAAAATTAAAAAGTGGACAGCAAATTTAGGGGGAAATATGCCCTTGGGGGAATACAGGTTTTGGTGGGGAAGGGAAAACAGAACACATGGTTTAATAAATCTGTTCGCTCACGCCCCTGTTGGAAGCCAAGTTGCACATCCTCGAGTCCTGAGCCAGAGCCCTGCTGTGGTGACTGGTGCATTGTGTACCAGCAAATGCTTGTTTCGTACTAACTAGTCAATGACTCACCGGCATGAGAGGCTCTAGCAGCCAACTGCTTATGAGCTCAGAGTTCTGTAAGAGTTCTTTGTGATCCAACTCACCCACTGTCCCGTCCTCACAACAAAAGGCGTCCCAGCATTTCCCAGGTCTACACCTACTCCAAAGAATTGTTGTCAAAGTTCACCAGGCTCTGTTTCAGAGAGCAACCTACTTGTCTGCTCAAAGCCTTTGCAAGGTTTAAGGGCTAACAATATCTTCCAGGTCAAGCTACTGTAAGGCAACTCAATATCAAAGGGAGAAGACAACTTCTCTTCACTGAACACAGTCCTGTTTTACCTTACATGAACCCAAAGCTTGGGAATAGTAGACATTTCAAACCCACACTTCTTGTTCGATGCTCTTTGGCTCCAAGGAGAGTATCTTATCTTCTGATGGTGCTGGGAATGGAGCCAGTGGTCTTGAGAGTGATAAGCAAGCATTCTGCTTCTGAGATAAACTCCTGGCCCAGGGAGTATCTTCAAAATGCATGTGCCTCTGCCCTTTTGTCAGTGGGTAATGACAGTTAGGTCTATACTCCCCAGGAATCAAAAGCATGTGAACTATACCTAGATCTTAAACTACACCGGGGGACTAAACCAAGGATTCAGTTCAACCTTCAAGAGTCACTGTAGCCCCAGCACCAGTAGAGGGCAGCATGGCCACGCCAACCTAGTCCACAGACCTCCCCTCTGACCCGCTATCTCGCTCAGTCCTGAAGTGCTCGGGGTCAAGCGCTTGCTCACGTTAGCAGGTGAGAACAGCACGCACATGTTATCCCCAAATCGAGCACCGACTTGCCATAGAGAATCACCCTGGACGGTGTAATTTTGAAAATTCTCTTTGCGGGTATTTCTACAAGCTAAGTTTCTGAGAAACACATCTGCACAACATGGTTAGCCATGCATGAAGCTGAGCTGTCACATTTTAAATCACACTGAATTTGTGGTCTTCTAAGCTCATGGGCCGCTGTGATGAACTGAAGTGTCCTGAGAACGTCGTGCCTGCGATGGAGAGTCTGCAGCCTGGCCTACAGAAACCTGTGATTGTGGGAGGCTGAATGTTGAAGACCTGGAGCCCAGGCTGTCCCTCCAGCTGTCACTGATCCCCTCAATAGACATCTGTTACCCCTCTTAGTCATAAGACCTAACATCCTTCCGGCTCTCGGTAAAAACATTGGAATGTATCATGTGACACTATCTCCCACTAGCCTAAAAGTTAAGAATGTCATCACACAGTGTCAAACCTACAGTAGACACTGTAGGTTCCTCTGCTTTGCTGGAACCTGCCTACCTGATGGCCCACCCTAAACACCAGCAAACACGTTTGATTTATGCCTTTCTTTTGATCTGCGATAATATAATACAGATGCATGGAACCTTTTCTGAAGTGGACCATCTCATGGGGAGGAGTCAGAGTTCCACTCTGCATCGCTGGGAGATAGACAATCATATATGGCACCAAAGAAACTCTGCATTCCCTTTGCAAGCACCCGTTTTTGTCCACAAGCAAGTGTGGCCAGTTTACCCATTCTTGGTTCTGTGTTAGAAACAACTGAGCACGCTCCATTTACAGCATTAAAACACATAGTGTTTTATATGTACTGAGACACACATAGACACATGCATATACATGCTTGCACTCAGGCCGGCACTCACTCACCCATACATGCATGAACACATACACATACACAGTCTGCATACATGTCAGAATTTCCTAGAGAACTGCTTGATAGATCCAGATTTGGAGCGTGAAGGGGATAGGTCCAAGAGTCCCATCACAGCCACATGTCTAGTTTCAGTCGTACACACAGAACTGCTGCTGTGCAGAGCAGGAATTAGGGATAGGGGTGGGGAGGCTGGTAGGGGTGGGTGAGGAGAGAGAAAGCCTTTCTCTGCCCTTAACTCCCCTCCCCATGGCCTGAATAAACTCTATTCTATACTATACCGTCCTGTGGCTGGTCCCTCAGGGAGAAGGGATTCCTCTTGGAAGTACCCCCTTCCCCCACACCTTACCACACATCCGTAGAACATATCCCCTCTCTTTACAGTAGGCCTGACTCACTATAAAGGGGCTGTTTGCTCCCTCCTCCCCCTCTTGCTCTCTCGTTCTCTCTTGCTCCTCTCTTGCTCTTGCCTTCCTGCCCCCACTCTCCCCCCTCTCCTATGGACTCCTATGTACCTGACTACACCTCCATAGAACATATCCCCCCTCTCTTTATCTTTTTATAAACATAGGGGTGTCTCAACATGGGCCCGCAGAGGCACCCCCACCCACCATACCTCACCACACCTCCATAGAACATATCCCCCCTCTCTTTATCTTTTTATAAACACATCAGAAGACACATGTAGGTCTCAATACAACACAAAGAACTACGGTAAACCAAGGGAGAAATAGACTTTCCCAGTAAGGAGCACACCAACTGGTTATCCAATACCAAAGGGTCAGGCCTAAAAATATAAATACGAGTACTATTACACAGACTGATCAGGGAATATTTATGTATCTAGGGATACTACTTAGTCTTTCTCTCAGGCTCCCTTCTTGTCACCATCATGTGACTGAGTTCTGTGCCAGCTTAACTCAAGCAGCACATTTTTTTTTTTTTTAAATCCTACTCCATCTCCTCTTCCGGGCAGCTGCTAAGCCTCACAGCTTGCCTGCCCTGTAGATTTTCTCTTAAACACTAACCAAGGATATCAGATGTCTTTGAGCGAGCTTTAAATTAAACAAGAAAAAGTAAAATAAAATAAAGTCTATTGCAATAATGCATGTAAAAAACAACTCGTGTCACTTCCTACTGATTTTGAAGGTTAAGTTTATAAGCTATTGTTAATTCTATAGCCCAAATGAATTCCTGAGGAAGAATATTGTCTAAGTCTAACAGTATTGCAGTATCACAAAAGAACTGCCAGCAGTTATTCAACCAACCCCTTCCTTGCCCTACAAGCAAAAACAATACCCCTAATTCATATCCAGGTGTGACCACAGCCCGTGTTCTACTTTGTTTGGTCCAGTAATGATGCGCTGTCAAATAAGTCTACTTTTAATCAAGGCTATGTGTGGGAGCTCATTGCATCCAATCAGGTCATAAAGGAAATAAAGATTTGACTTCCTGCTCTGTAATTGGCTGTCACGTTCCATCTATGCTGTGGGAAACACCCAACTCTTTCATTTTCCCCTCCTCCTTGAACATGGTGCAGGGAAAGGTGTTAGAGATTCCCCTCATGACAGGCATCATGATTCCATGATCCTTTACAGGGGCTCTCTACCTTGGTGCATTGCCTTACATCCCTGAGGACTTCCCTTTGGTAAGCATTGGATGGTTCCCTACCACCACCCCCCAGTGACTTTTAGAGGGAACACCCCCCCCAAAAAAAACATGAAAATCCTTGGAAATGTCACCTTGGGAACCAAAGGATTTGTGACCTCAGTGACTTTAGCATCTGCCCTGCCCGTGGTAAACATTCTTCAAAATGTGATGGCAGAAATGTGTCCCTTGGTGTTTCAGCTTCCACCAAGGTGAGCAAACAACACATATTTCCACATACAAAGTGCAGCCAGTTCTTCACTGGAAACTTAATTTACAGTAATATAGAACCAGGCACAGCAACACCGGGTTGGCGTGCCCTTAACAGCGACCCATCTACACGACACGAGTATTCAGTGAGTGTACAAAGGAAGTGGAGAGCAAGGTGGGGACATTTCTCAAACGCAACCAAGTGTTGGAGCAGACACAGCGCATGCAGAGGCTATGAAAGCCTGAGAGGCCTTGGTCTCATGTGGAGAAGAGGACAGCCTCCATGACTAAGTCTCGATGGTGTCCACATCCGAGACCTCGTCAGACAGTAAGGGAACTTGGCATTTGAAGTTGGAGCTGATTAATGTCATTCAAATTTCTCAGGAAAATTTCCATAGCCTCATTTACACGACATAATGTTGCCCATGGGAGTCAAAGTACAGACTCTTGTCTCCTTTAAACGGATGAATGCATTCCACTGTATGAGCAAATCACACTTTCTTTATCCCTTCTCCTCTGATGGATGTTTATTTACAATCTGTAGGCTTTCATACGTGTTCTCAACTCTCTAGAATATCCACGAGAAACTAAAGATAACGTGCAGCTTACATTGCAGGGTGGAAAGTTACATACATGTTAATTTGATTCTCTTTTTTTTCCCCATGCCATTGAATTTTGTGTATTTTCTAATTGGTGTTTCTATTATTTGTTGAATGGAGGCTTTAAGTCTCCTTTCATAATTTTGGATTTTTTTGGTTTCTCTTTTCAGTTTGAGGAATTTTTGTTGGTTCATTTCCTTTTCCTGTTTACCTGTTATATTTTATGTGTATACACTTAGAAATTTTACTTTTTGTTGTACTGGCCTTTAATTTTTTCTTTGTCTTTTGTGTGTATGTGTGTCTTTCCTGCACGTGTGTCTGTACACCACATGTGTCCAGTGCCCATGGAGGCCGGACGAGTGTGTCAGATCCTCTGTGACTAGAGTTACAGACAGTTGCCAACTGTGGTAAGTATGATGGGAACTGAACTCAGGTCCTCTGGAAGAGCAGCTAGGGCTCGCTTAACCACTGAACCATCACCCCTGTCCTGACCTTTTTATGTAACGTCTTTGTTAGAACAGAAGGTAGACAGAGGCATGCCTGACCTCAGGTAGGCAGGGCCATGTTTGTTGGTGACACATCAAGGTGGCCTAAGCTTGTTTATGGGAAATTGAGCCTTATGCCCTATTCTGTGTCAGCAATGAGGGACTGCCTAGGAAAGAGACAGCTAGTTTGTAGGGGTGCACTTTATAGGGCTGGAAAATGATTGCAGCACATTTCTTCCTTGCAGACACAAGGGACACTGGATGTGCAGTATTGTTTCCCCTTTTTCTTTTATAGGAACCTATCATTCTGGACTCTAAGAAAAATGTAGGGTGCCATCTGCTCCTTGCTGAGGAGGGTATTTGTTGGAGGGGGGAGTTCTGTGTCTATTGAAGGAGTGGTAGCCTCTGAAGCAGAGTGTCCTCTGGTCACTTAGCATGAGTTTTAAGCTGTGATGGGTCGTGTGACTCTTGTCCTGAATCCCTGACAAGATTTTTGAAGAGTAATTTTTAGAGAGTTGTAACAAGATTTGGTTACAGAGTAAAACTGAGAAACTGTTCTGGGGGAGTAGGGGTGGAGTGGGGTGGGCAGAAGAGAGAGAGGAGTGGAAGTGGGAGAGACAAAATGGGCTTCAAGAGGAGGTGAGCACGGAGTTGACTCAGGGTGATGCCGACTAGTTCCTTTGCCAGGAGTGCTGCAACAGAATGAGCTAGCAGAAGCAAATGGAGTTACAGAGCATCGACAGGAGGAAACAGGACCAATGTGAAGAATTGTATCTGGCCTGGGATGAAAGGGATGACGCTTGCAGCCAGAGCTCCTCTAACAGCCTTTTTGCAGACAAATGGAGCTGTTGTAGGGAGAGCTATTGAGGACATTTCTATGAAATGGTTTGTTTGGGCAAAGTGAAGTTCAATAAATAAAACATTTCAAAGAATAAATATGAGGATAATAAGGAGGAATGAAGTGCTCACGGGGAGGACCTAGAGGGGAAGGAACCAAAAGCCCATATATAGAAGGAGGCTTATGGTTGAATTTTTGTCTGGGCCCTGTCTCTAGGGCCCATGTCAAAATGTTAGGACTTGTTGGTGCCACATTGCATAATTTTTGGAGGAACACACAAATCCCATCCTTAGAAGGAGTTACACCGTGTCCACTTTTAGATTTGTAGTACTATAGCAGCCTAGGAATCAAGTTGGTCTTGAAGGATGTTAAGCTAATTTGAGATTTTTTTAAGAGCTAGTGAGATAGAAAGGTTAATTGATGTAAAGAAAGTTTCAGTTTTAGTTCTGAGTTCCAAAAACAATAGCCAGACTGACAAAAAGAGGGATGAGCTACTTGGCCCATGGTCCATCAGCTCCCCTTTCTGAGTCACTCAAACTGCTTTCAGGGTTTGGGGGAGTGCTGTTGCTAGGCTGAAGAAAAGGTTGACAAGAGAACCGAAGTTAGAGTGCCTCAGAAGAGGGTCCATCAAAGGGGCCATGATAAAGCTTAACAGTTGACAAGGATTCAGAATGTAAGCCAGGGAATCACCATTGCATAACTTTGTGGAGAAAATTAAGAGACAAAGTTACAGGAGGAAAACTTACATCCAGATTAGTCGGTATAGCATAAGGTTAAATGCAGTTGTACAACCCGCTGGATCAAGACCAGAGTGGAAGGAAAGGTAACTGTAATTAGCTGTTTGTTACACCAGACTCCTACACAAGGGACAAGCGCCTGGAAGCCTTGTAAAAGAAGTCAGCTAAAGTCAGCATCTAAGGGATGACTCTGGACAGAAAGTGTCTAACTGAATTGTTTCCACATATAATGAACTTTCTATATTTATTTAAAATGTTAACATCATCTATCATTTAGTGAATAAAAACGAAGTATCTTAAGTAAAACAAAATTTTTGGTTAGAGAAATTGGATAATGTAAAATTCTAAAAATTGGAACTATTGTCTTAAATGACCATGTCTAGTATTTGAAAGGACAAGGACACATATTTTGTTAACATAAAAGTGTCATATTTATATTCCAGGATTAGAAAGTAAATGCATTTTATAGCATCAGGCTATGTAACGAGACAATGTAATTTTAAGTTGTACTCCCCCAAAATAAATGATTTCCAATTTCACAAAAGTATACTCTCAGAGACAGTGACTGCCTCACTCCCCTCTCAAGGGCACTTCTCTAGAACACTCTAGAATACCCTAAATTTCTACCCCAATCAAGAATAAATTGCACACACCTTTAATACTAGTACTTGGGAGGCAGAAGCAGGCATATCTCTGAGTCTATAATGAGCCTAGTCTAAGAGCAAGTTCCATGACAGCCAGGGATACACAGAGAAACCCTGTCTCAAGCCTTCACCGTAAGAGTAAATGATTCAGTTTACAAAGTGTACACTGAACAGCCAGAATGTTTTTTGCAAAATTAACTCTATTTGTTGAGTTATTTAAATTCTCTACAGCGATTTCATTCCATACACTCAACCAACAGATGCAAGAGGAAAGTTCTTACAGTCATGTCAAATCTTTAATAAATAATTATTATGTAAATATGTTATATGGACTAAATTAGCAAAAAAAAAGCCACAGGCAACTCTTGACTCCTGCCAAAGGATCAGTCTCTAGGCCAGCACAGCGATGGGAGGAAGCATGTTTCCCAACATCATTCTATCTAAAAACAGGTTAAGAGCATAATTTGTAAAGCAAGATACCCACATTAAATGAGCTTTAGCAAACATTGGCTTTTGGGATTTCTTAGGAAATGTCCAAGAGCATCAACCACTCTGCTCCTGGAGAAGGTCGATGACTCTTTGACTCAGGCACATTCAGTGCAGTGACCTTAGGCTTTATTTTAAAGTACTGTTTAAAACAAACAACTATTTCATTGTCAAAGCCCTTATACTCCTTGCAGGCTTCAAGGTAAAAGAGCACTCATTAATTGGTCCTGGAGGCTCTGTTGTGTGGAGACTAGTTTATAGTCTCAAAGCACCATGGGTGAGCCCAGGTTGGAGAGAATCACCTTCCTCTGAATCATCTCCTGAAGAATCCAAATGCTGGGGACATCACTTAATAGAATCATTTGTTGACTCTACAGATATAAAGCCAAAGATACCACTGGATATTCTGAATATCTTTCCCAAGCTGTGAATTTGATTACAGAGTATCTGGCAGCCTCCTCAGGGAATGTAAGTAGTTAGGGTGTGGACCCTGGAATTAGATTTTGTTTAAAGGAAAAATTGAAATCCAGGTAAGAGCATGGACAACTGAACTAGGATGCAGGTTCCCACTAATGAGTGGTAGGCTTAGGTAAAGGTTTCCCTGTTCACAGCATCTGCATACGTCAGCTCAGGAGACACCGAGGGCAGAGTAATGGCTGTTTGCCTCCTTGTTGTGTGAGACACTGAGGATGTGGTGCAGGTTCTGAGATCTTCCACCTGGTAAAAGAATCCATCCCCCTATCATGTGAGGAATGAGGAGTAATTCATCTTTCCTGTAGATAAAGGAGGTTGGTTTTATTCTATTTTGGCCTACAGAGCGTCCGTCATGTCTTATTTCCTCACGCATCCTTACTCCTGTGGGATTGTGCCCCACCCAAAGGCATTACTTGATCCTGGGGATGTCCTGCCATGCAAGTGTATTGTAAATTTAACCCATTTTACTCAAGCATTCGATTTTTTATAGCTAGTTTTAAAAAAATATGCCTGATTTTGAATACTGTTTTACATTAAACTTTAAGTTTACTTTATTTTGATTTACTTGCTTTAGGCTTAATTTTGACATCATACACAGAAAGGAATATAACAAGAAATATAAATTGCTCTTTCCCTCCTAACTTGTCTCTGTAAATGAATTACATGTGTACTTAGCGTGGATGACCATTAACTTTTATATCTTAATCACCTTTAGTAGTTTACAGGAACTTAATAATTTTTATAAGATTACAATAAGTAAGTTTGAGCCTTAGAAATTATACTTCTTGAATTAGAGGCCCTTTATTATTAAAATAAGTTTTAAAACATACAGTCTGCAGGAGACCAGAAACCTTATTTTACAAAAATAAAAAAGGAAAGATTTGTTTTTATGTTTCTCCAGATAGATAAAGCTTAGCAATGGTAGAAAGGACATACGTGACCAGACATACATCTTTAAGTCAGGTTTCCTTAGCCTGAATGGACTATTCTAACCTAAAGGGTGTATAAACAATCATCAGACCTAGGTTGCTCCCAAGTACGATTTCCCATAAACCTTGTTTGTGGTTTTGTCCTCATCTGTTATGTTTTACTCTCAGAACAAAAACCATCATACAAAACTCAACCCTAATCCAACCTATCTTGGAGGCCTGCTGTTGTGTGAACTGTGGGGAAAGGAAATGAATATCTTGGAGCTTTGGTGGTTCCTAACCAAGGAGACAATACACAGAGCCCAGTAGGACTAGGAGTTCTATGGGAGCCACAGTGGCTGGTTTGTAGCACGTGTTTTACAGCACGCTTTATATCAACATGGCAGTGAAGTCACATGGCATGCCCACTCTATAACCTTAATGATGGTGGCCAACCACACGGGTACTTCCAACTTGGTGAGGTTACAAGCCAAGGTGTCGAGAAACCCAAGTTGCTCTTTACTCAGACTCAAAGAGTTGAGTCCAAGATACATGGATGATATGCAGTAGCAAATCTATTTTTCTAAACAAGAGCTGAATCCAGGTTACATATATAGTATGCTGTAGCAAATCTACACTTTTAAACAAGAGTGAAATCTCAGTTATACATAGATATGTTGTAGTCAGTTCAAATTATAGATTTTTTAACTATAAACCCTTTCTTTTTCTGTTATAGATTTTACAGATCCTTTTAAAATCACAGCCAAGGAACTTTCTAATCCTAAAGTGTAGAAAGATAAAATTTACATTTCGACAAAAGCTTCAAAGATAGGTAAAGTCAACCAAATTTTGGTAGTTTCATATGATTTAGGCTACTGTCCTGGGCATTTGGGCAAGCAGACATAATACCATGGTTTCTTCAGGAGACCAATGTTTTTGTTCTCTGTCTCTGTGTCTCTCTCTGTGACTCATTCTCTCCCATCTGTCTCTCTCTGTCTCTCTGTCTCTGTCTGCCCCCCTTCCCCCCAGTAAATGTCTGCATACCCCAAGAGAACATCAGATTCATTACAGATGGTTGTGAGCCACCATGTGAGTAATGAGAGTTGAACTCAGGACCCCTGAAAGAGCAACCACTGCTCTTAACCCCTAAAACATCTCTCCAGCCCCAAACTTCAAAGATAGAAACAAAACCATGGAGGGGAAGGCAGTATTCAGAGAGTTAAACATTACTTGGTGATTACACTTTGCTATTTGTAACCTCTATTGGAACTGGTTTACCTCTCTTGTTCTCAAACACAGTGTTTTTTCCTGGGCTGTTCTGTTTTGCACTCCTGTCCTTGTTGGGTGACCCAGGACAGAAACTTTGGAGAAAACTTTAAAACAAGCATGCTTGAGTCTGGAGCAAGTAGGCATGCCAAACCCCCTCTCTAAAGCTAGCCTTCTCGGTAGAATAGAAGAGCACAAACAATTTTTAATATTATCCATACCCCAAAGACATGTGAGTCTCTGTAAGACTGAACCCAGTGATCTAAAGATCCATAACCAGTGTGTGTGTGTGTGTGTGTGTGTGTGTGTGTGTGTGTGTGTGTGTGTGTGTGTGTGTGTGTGTGTGTATGTATGTGTGTGTGTGTGTGTGTGTGTGTGTGTGTGTGTGTGTGTGTGTGTGTGTGTGTGTGTGTGTGTGTGTTGAGACAGGAGCAGAGAAGCAGAAATGCCTCCTCCCAAGTGTTGGTCAGGACACTGCCCAAACAATCAAACAATAGAGATCACTGCTGTTGCCCTTGGTGGCCTCACAGAAAGGGACGGTAAATCCCTATTGGTGAAGACACAGGACTCAGAGAATTCTAACTGGATCTGAACTGAAAAGCTTCTGGAGAAAAACTGGAAACCTAGCCAACCTCACCCAGGGGTAGTCATGGATCTTAAAGGGGCCTTTTCTACCACACTATCATGCCATGAGCCATGCAGGTAGGAGAAGCTAAAAACCAGCAGGTAATCTTCCTGAGATGGTTTCGCCATGAGCTGTAACATCATAATCGATTTGCCCTTCAGGCAAGGCCAAAGGAACTACACTGGAGGAAAGATTCCTGCTATTAATATGTTTTTCCTGTTATTATTAAGTACATATTACAAGCACTAGATATTAGCCCGCCCTTTGAGCAGGTTTCTGCAGAACAAAGGTGTACTATCTTGTAATGATGCTATATAGACAAATAGGTACTTTTTAAATTCTTAATGATTCTATAAGAATTCCTAAATACTAGTAATTATTAAGCCCTTTATAATAGGAGTGCTATTAAGTCCTTTCTGGTATTAAAATTGCAATGAGAACTCTGTGAGTCTTCATGTATCATGAGTTAATTGCTTCTGAGATAGAAAGCAGGCATTTACAACTTAGAACACATTACAAGGGTTGTAAAACAATTAACCAAAGGTCATGAAAGGAAATTAGCAATTTACTGTAGGAACAAGGACAGAAGATAAAATATTGACTGGGTTTATCTATATAAAGCCTCAATAATAACTTAGTCACAAAATTATAGATTGTAACTTTCAGTGAGCCTGTAGAACTAGTGACAGAAAAATGAATGTCTACTCTGAATGGGGACATATGTAAACATCTCTGTTGTAAACTTCATATTCAATTTATGATTTAAATTCATGTTTGAACTTTTGATGAACTTTTGTTAAAAAAAAATGCTTGGGGAAACTGTATGAGCTACTCCCCTAGAAAAAGGTACCAAAAATAAAAGAAAAAAAAACCCATCCAACCAAACAAAAAAACAAAAAAAACGAGGAATGATGACTTTGCGTGGCATTATTACTTCAGAGCAGGAGGAGAGAGCAAGGTTAGACGGATGGCAGAGTAGATTCCTTGGAAATTAAAGGAAACTTAGAAAGTAAGAGAGCAATATGCAGAATGCAGATAGAAAGAGGAACAAAGGAAAGGTTACAGAGAGAGAAAGCAGGTAGCCTTCTCCTTACCATGGGACACACAGGTCTTTTATTAACAGAAAGGCAGGCTTAGTCTTACTGAAGAGAAAGCTTTTTTTCCCACAGACTTGAGTTTAGCAATAAAAGGGTAGAAACTTTTTCTCTATGCAATAAAGACTGTAGCTCACTTTTCATCCAGAATGAGTGAGTCCTTTCTGCACTGGCGCTTAATCCTTCGCTCTACATGCATATGTAAGCATAGATATATGTGTAAGTATGCAATTATGAGATAAGTATGTGGCTGAGATCAACTGGTTTGTGTGAAGGTGTATGAGTATGCGTGCATAAGTTTATGAATGTATGTGAGTTTATGCATATTTGCTGTGTAAAGGTTTTCTTTCTGGGAGTCACTCTTTTCTCCTGGTTCAATAAAAGTTTATTGCTCCAAACCTCCCTCCTGCCTGACAAGCAAGAGGTGGGGCATCTGAGCAAGAGAGAAAAAAGCTCTAACAATTAATCTTTTACTTCATCCCCACTGTTAGTGTCAGGTTACAGGTTTTCATCGCCCAAGACAGCGGGTTTGGTTTGGTTTGGTTTGGTTTGGTTTGGTTTTTGCTGCTGCTGCTGTTCTTATTTTTAACTCTCAGAATGAGAAAGAAAGTTAGGATTTTTAGATATTATCCCAAGCATTCAGTATTATTGCAGTATATTAAATAAACGGTTTCTTTTATCCCACACTAGATCCAGCACCATAGGGCCACATGACATCCGTGGGATATTTTCATGTCAGTCAACAAAGCATCTCACCCGCTAGGCTCCATCCCATCTCACACTACCAATGGCTACTCTCTGAACACAGCAACAATCTCTCTACCCACCTAGTTCCCAAGGCAGGTTGCCACCATGCCAGATATACACATCCCAATTCCATGGAGGGACCAGTGTCCTGCCACCACACACTCTCTTAAACTCAATTAAATCACCACATGAAAGAACACACAACACAATAACCTCTGATCCAGTTGATAAGATATAATTGCCCACCTAGATAAGATATATTTTGTTCATCTAGACACACAAAACCCTGTACACATTCCATCCCTTAAGAATATTCATAACAACCTGTAAATCTGCAGAGAGAAATCTTAACATCTGCCTCCATGTTCTCCTTCTCCCTTCTAGTCTCCTCCTCTAAAACTTTTCTCCCGCTCATTCTTCCTTCTCATCCAATGACAGGCCTCGTTCTATCCTGTACCTGCCTTCACCTGCATAACGACATCAACCTACACAGTATAGTTAGAGAGGTAGTCGGCCTCCAAGACCACCAGTCTCTAAGCTACAACAGTCAAAAAGAAAGCTACAACTAGTCCAAATGCAGAGAACAACTGCCCTTGGGTATCCAGTCCCAAAGGCATATCTACACCTCAGCCACTACACCTACTATTCAGGAAACATCTCAGAAGAGGGACCGTGGGGAGTAAAAAGACCGTAAGAGCCAGAGGACCAGGAAGTTTTCAGAACACCATCTTCTAGTTGTTGCCGGAAAGTTCCACCTACAAAATCTCAACAATATGGCTGCCTTAACAAGACCTGAACAACCGCCAACACCAGCTGACTTGCTGACATGGGTGAAATCTCCCAGGGGTCCCACATCTAGATGAAGAGTAAATAATAACAGAGGAGAAATTAGCCTTCCCAAGGATAAGCCCCCCCCAACTAGTTATCCAGTACCAAGTGATCAGTCCTAAAAGCATATACATACAAGCACATATATGTATAGCTATATCTATATATTATATGCATATATAAAATAAGTATATAAACAATTATAGTAATTAAAGAAAAACATAAATTTAAAGGTGATCAGGTCTGTGGGGAGGGAGGAGATTTGGAATGATATTTTAAATAAAAAATACAATTTTTACGATTTTTGTTAAAAATTATCTCTGGAGTTATGGGTTGTCGTGAACCACTCTGGATGTGGGTGTTGGGAACTGAATTCAGATCCTCTGGAAGAGTAGGAAATGCTCTTAAGTGCTGGGCTATGTTTCTGACCTTCATGGCTTCATTTTAAGCCATGCCTGGTACACTTTAAAAATTTCATTGGGGACTGAGGAGATGGTTCACTGTGTAAGTGCTTTAGATATAAGCTTCTGGATCTCTCAAACCCACATGAAAAAAGCAGGTCTGGGTAAGGCTGTACAGCCTGTAATTACAACTGTGGAAAGTCTGAAACAGGAGGATGAAGCTTCATTGCTTGCTGGCCAGCGTAGCCAGTGAACTCCAGGTCCAAGGAGAGACCGTCTCAAACTTTTGGAGGGCCACAGAAAAAGACAACCTCTGAACGGTAAGCGCGCGCACACACACTCTAGTTAAAAATTCATTACAACGGACAACTCAGATTTTCCAGGTTCCACTCTTAACTCTTTGATCCTCCCAGTTCTCCTCTCTTCACAGTTTGTGTGGGCTTGATAAGAAGCAGAACCAAATTCCCTGGGATCCGCCCACATCTGACAGAGGGGTTCAGATGGCCCTGCTTCCCCCACCTCGCCCACTCCGGTTCTAGGTTCGCCCCTCTCTGTTTAAGTCCTTCACTCTGCTCCCCTGCTGTCCCGAACCAAGAAAACTTCAAGCGTCCTTCTTTCTATAAAAACCACTGAACACAGATTGATATACATAGCTGCACGAGAACGATAGCCTCAGGCAACCACCTCAGCGCGCTGGACTCTGACGTCACACAGGCGCCGGAAGCGAGGGACATGCTAAGACGTCATCTTGCTGCGCAAAACAAGCGGTTGTTGACAGGCCGCAGAGGCGGCTGAAGGTGAGCTGAGTGGATCCTATCATGCCTGACTGGGCGAGTTGTCCTGGGCCGAGGCCTCTGGGCTGGGGATGAAAGAAACGGATCCGATGCAGAGTCTGGAGGGCTCCGGGGCCGAGAGGTCAGTCGGCACGCAGACGGGCAGCATGACGGGTAAGTGTAGTGGCCTTCTCTCCCTCCCTGCCCCTCGCCTGGAGCCCTACCTGCCCGAGTCTCCCTCTAGCTCGGCTTCCTACCTGTCCTGTGTCTCCCACTAGCCCGGCACCCTACCTGCTGTATGTCTCCCTCCCGCCCTGCTAGCCTGCTTGCTACTCCACCCTTACCCCCCCCATCCCTGCACAGCACTTCCCTGGCGCCTTGCCTGCCCTGTGACTCACAGCGACTCCTGCCAGGCCGGGCTGCTCCCTGGTCTCCTTGCCAGACACACGTTCCGGACTGTGTTGTCCAGGCTTCATCGGTCACGTCCTGCCCTGCACTGGCGATTGCACCTAGAGTCAGTATCCCGGAGCTGAATTTGCGCTTTTGCAAATTCACCGCAAGTGATGCCTCCCTCAAGTTTCGCCCTATGGTTGAAGACCAATCGTGTTCTAACCATTGCCCTTCAAACAATGCCTAATTCCAGTGGGGTAGGGATGGGAACCTTGCACCACGACTACATCAGAGAGGAGGTCTTATCTCAGTTATTACTATTATTGTTATTATTAATTTATTCTCGGATTATTTTCAGAGCTTTTGTATCAGTGGGGTGGTATTTTACCTGTGGGGTGAGCTGAAGAAAGAAAGAAAAAAAAAAAAAACAAAAACAAAACAAAACACCAAACTTTGGCAAGTGCCACCAGAGGTCACCGAAAGTGAAACTGTGGCTATTCTTGCTTTTATTCTCCTACCCGCCAATCCATCTGCACCTCACTAGTAACTTTGAGCTTAGCTCCCCAGCCTTCACTAGCGAAATTCTGAAGTGCTTGCCCTCTCTTTTATAGGTCAAATACCAAGGCTTTCTAAAGTGAACCTTTTTACTCTGCTCAGTCTCTGGATGGAGCTCTTCCCGGGAGTAGAAGCCCAAGGGCAAAAATCTCAGGTACACTTTGTCTCCATAGATAGTGTTCGCCCTTGGAAAAGCAGTAGTCTAAGTTTGATGTCATTGCTGTAGTCCTCACAGTCAAATCCAGCAGGCCTTAAGACTTGAGAAGTAGCTTCACGGCTTTTGTATGTTATGCTCATAACTCGCAGTGTAATAGCTCATGTTTCCAGTCTGAGAAGTGACTGCTAGTGTATGCCATGATTATCAGGTATTAAGGGTTTTCTTTTAGAGACGTTTAACGCCTTAAAATGTGCGTTGTAATACTCAACTCACAAACCCTTTTAGCTTTATTGTCCACATTTGATCTTGTCATAATTCTCTTTATGCACATTTACCTTGAATCCTTTTTTGACGCAAAAGTTGTAATGTGTAAGTTTCTATTATGAAACTTCCTCATTCTGATAGAGAAAATGGAGATAAGGCGTTCTGATTAAAATGCCTTTCCGTCAATTGTAGTTGTAAAACTTCATTAGAAACAAGGACTTGGTTTTTAACAAAGGAGTCGCTGATGTTTCCGTGCTCCCCTCTGGCTTCCTTCCCTTCATCTGACAGATGCCATAGAAGTTTTGTTTGTTTAAGAGAAATACATTGGTTTTGTTTTAAATAATTTTATTTGAAATCTTGTTTAGAAATCTGACCCATACCTGTTTAGTTTAAGGCTTTAAAATTAAAATCTAACTAGACATGGAAATAATTACAAGAGGCATCAAAATAAATCCTTGTGTCCTGAAAGCCGGCCAACTTGGAAAGAGGCTTGACCTAGGGAAGCTTACAACTTTTATATCCTGACCCATCCCTGCTATTGTTCACCATGGTACTGTCTTCCCACAGTCCTTGTTTTCCAAGGCCAAAGCCATGGAGCCACAGTGTCAGTTAGGATTCCCTTTTACCCCTTAGCTGTAAGCCTGGGGACCCAAGGCACTGCACGAAGGCACCCTCAAAGTTGTTCTAGCAGTGTGTGCTAGCCTGAGAGCTCGATTAGAAGTTTTAATGTTGCCTATATGGAAATTATGTTGTAAGTACCAGAAAACCAAATTTACAAAATGCATAGATTATCATTGTCACCTGCTTGTTACCTACTCTAGGAAAGCATATTAGTTTTATTAGTTTGGGTATCATGGCTGCTAGAAGCAAAACCAGTGATGGGGCTCGAGAAGAACAAAGTTACTCCATTTTCATCATTTTGTATAAACATTATTATTATCATCATCATCATTACTATCATTATCACTATTATTATTGAAACTGAAGATAATCCAGTAAACTGGCAGCATTAAAAAAGTCATACTACATATGCTTTCAGGAGACTTCTCTTTGTACTGGTTAATACACTTAAATTTTTCAATTTTTCTAGCTTCCTTTCTTATATAAATCAGGACTACATGCCTAGTGGTGGCACTAGCCACAGTGGACTGGGCCTCTCATATCAATCATTAATCAAGAAAGTACCCTAAAGGCATGTATATAGACCAATCCAATAGAGGCAACTTCTTAATTGAAGTTCCTTCTTCCCAGGGGTCTCTAGTTGTGTCAGGTTGACAAAAACCACACAAAGTATATCACAGAAGCTCCAAGATGCAGTTTGGCATGTAGCTGTTTAAAGTACGTGTTCATTATTTATAAAGTGAACAGAAGAAAAATCCTCACTACTCTACCACCTAGAGACTGTTGGCATTTTCTATTGTTTTATCCTTTTTCTTTATTTTACTTATTTGAGATAGTCTGGATCTTCTTTCACTAGATAAAAGAAATTCATGTGCTTTGGTGTCATTATGTGTATGGGAGCAGCAACTTGATCTGATGTTTTAAGAGTAGCCAATGGTTCATAACCAGCCTGCCTGAGTTCACATTCTAGTTCAAGCTCTTGCTACTTTGTATAACTTTGAATACTCTATTTTACATTTCTCTTTCCATTTTAGTACAATAGAAAATGCCAGTACATACAATATGTTTTATCTTGAGGTCCTGGCAGTTGAACCAAGAGCCCTGTAAGACAAGTGCTTCAAGTCCTGAGCATACTGCTAGTTTATTACATGGAATTCTTATACACAGTTAAACTGACAATGCTTTACTACTTTAGACTGTTTTGATTATGATTTATTTAATTATATAACACTATTGCACTGACGGTCATTTACATTGTCACTTTTGCCAGATTTAATATTTAATATGTTTACTATATTTGCAAATATGACTGGTGTCCGAGTTCTTCTATGCTATCAAATACTTACATTGTTGGAAATGAAAACAGAATTTTTAAGTGTCCAGTCAATGATTGAAAAAATAATTGTCTGTGAAATTTATAACAAGGCTGGGAGGCAATTAATGAAAAGTTTGAAGTAGAAATCAGGTACTATAAAAATGGCTGACATTTCCAAAGGATTTTCTTTCCTACTGGTTCATGCTTTGTAGTTTAATTCTGTCTAAATTATGTATCTGTTTAAAAGTAGAAATCCCTTGTTTTTCTCTACACATCCACAGTACCTCTCTCACGAGTTCTGTCTGCCTGATATGGAGATTGTGGCATAGGGCCTTCCTGAGCTTTTCCGGTACAGAAGCAGTGTAGCATTGAGATGAAGGCAGTGTTCTGGCTTACTAAGGACTAGCTGTGTGACCGGGGTTGTATTTTTTAATTTGTCCTTGCCACAATTTTTCTCATTTGTACCATGGAAGTGATAACTCTTTTAGAGAATTGTAATGCTTAAATAAAATTACTTGAAACCTTTTTTTTTTCACAACTTTTCATTAATCATGAATTGGTAGGAAAGAAAATAATTTTGAAATGTCAAACATCTTCATCTATTTCAAACCTTTTTCTTACCCTCCTGTCCCAAACCATAGCCACTTAGGACACATTAGGTACCTCTTAAAAACTCACTTTTATAATTACCATTACTGAACTCACTCTCACCTTTTGTCAGCCCCATTATGTCCTATATGTCCTGCTCTGTGTGAAGAGAAACCTCATTTCTGGGATGTAGGTTTTCTTTTTTGGAGGTTGTTCCCTTTCTAAGAGACAGCATTTGTTTTGTAAATGTAAGCTCAGTGATCACCAACACTGCCATTCTTACTTTAAAATTGCCCCAGTTTTTTAACTGTTTTACCTACTTGGACCTCGCAGAATTCTACAACACTGTCTCAGTCTCTCACTTGGCTGTGTTCACAGTCCTAAAAGTTTGAGGGTTGATTCCAGAGCACCCAGCTAGGCCTATGGCTGGCATCTAACAAAGGATCTTAAGCACTTATTGAACTAATTGAAGGGCCAGGCTCTGTTACTTTTATTTATTTAATTAGTTTCACGTGTATGAGTGTTTTGTCTGTCAACCACAAGCTTGCCTGGAGCCCATGGAGGCCAGAAAAGGGCATCAGATCCCCTGGAATTAAGTTACAGATAGTTGTGAGCTGCCAGGTAGGTGCTGGAATCAAACATAGTTCTTCTGGAAAAGCAACCAGTGTTCTTAACTACGAAGGATATGTAATTCTTTATCTTCTGAACTCCACTTAATCCTTCAAAACCTTTGGACTTTTACATTGCTTAATACTGTCCCAAGTCTATGACCTCAAAATATAGTTTCAATCCCATAAAGGCCTTGCTTGCGAGCTAGCCCGAGCAAATAGTATCCAAGCAAAGTGAGACATTGCCATAGAACTTCACAGGGAGGAATCCAGCCCTTAAATCCTAAAATGTGGAATTCATTAATCATTTCCCTCTTAATCTGATTCTAATTAGAAAACTGAAGAGGAAACCCGTGGTCCCTTAGGAGATAATGAAGACTTGGCCAGAGTATCTACTGACAAAAAACAGGTGAATTGCTGTGTGATTTTACAAAAGATGCACAAGGTCATGATAACAAAGCACAGGAGTGGGAGACAGTCCTGTGGAGACCTTGATGGTCAAGAGAGCTTCTCACATTTCTCCATAAAGGCCTGGTGTACTGACAAGCCTATATGTCTTTCCTGTTTGAAAAGTTCAAGTGGGAGTATTGTGTAATGTTCTCCTACCTGTTTCAGTTTTCAAGTGTACTGTCTAACCCTGATTTCACCCAGATGTGTTGAGCAATGCCCCGTGGGTCTTCACATGTGTGTATCTTGGTTATTGTGACAGGAGTGGAAAGTCTAGCTGCTCTTTATGTGGATCCTTCTCGAGAGTTAAGGGTTGAGGTAATCAATATCTCCCCTGGAACAAACAGTAGATTGTTTGTCTGTCGTCTTGGTGTTCCTCTCCTAATGTCAGGTCCTGCTGTGGGTCCAAGCAACCATGTGGTTCCAGCTGTATCACTCCCTGTGGACCGGGAGGGTGTAACCACCACAGATGTGCTTCTTACTCTTCCGAGTCCTTTGTCCCTGTCCCAGGAGTCTTGTCTGCTATTGTGAATGAAACAGGGCAGACAGACCAAAAGACAAATCCCAACCTCTGTGATTCTGCCTGGTGCCTCCTGTTACTCTGACCTTGAGTTTCCAGAGATGGTCATTCATCATATATGGAGAATAACATGCGCGTGTATTTTGAATAAGCTATTATTTTGATGTCTATTTTGATAAATTTCCTGATTAGTTCTGGGAGTGAGTCTCTTCACTGCCTGATGTGATTTCAAAATAATTTGCCTGAGAATTCTTAGATGTTTTCAACACAAGAGAAGCACAAAGGGGAACATTAGCAGATCATCTAGGTCAGTATACTGACTGAAGCCTGTGCAAACAGTGATCCTGTTCTATCCTGTTTTAATGGAAAACCTGTGGCTAAAATCATATAGAAACTTACCAAGATATGCATGAAGTAAAACAAAAGCAGGATGCAGAAGCGGTTCCCAAAAAGTCATTGTGCTGAGGCTGCAGTAAGTAGACAGTTCAGACAGAATACAACTTGGACTTCTTTGATTTAAGTTTGGAAAGAAAAACTCCTTCTCAAACTAAGGTCTTTGTGAAAAACATCTCAAATTTGGTATTTTGTTCTTAGCTAGAAGCAAAGTGAACAGGTGTTTTGGGGGGTCAGGGGGGTAGGGTGGGCAACATTTTGGGTTTTCCAGACAAGCTTTCTCTGTGTATCTCTGGCTGTCCTGGAACTCGTTTGTACACCAGGCTAGCCTCAAACTCAGGAGTTTTGCCTGTCTCTGCCTCCATGTGGTGGGACTAAAGGCATGTACCACCATGCCTAGCTGTTTTTATTTTGTTTTAAAAGAATTCAACAAAGTGATAAACTTGGGCTAAAAATTGTTCTAAGAGGTTGATAATATGCTTCCTGTATCTTGGGAACAGTGTCACACATATTCATTTGTTACTGGTTTGTTTTTTTTTCTGCTGACAGCATAAAGCCTGTGTCCTTCACCTGAGTCGTAGCCACTCCAATGACCATGTGGTTCGGTTTTAACAGCATTGACTCTGGTGACCAGATCCTTTGATAAGGCAATTTTTAAAAAAGGTTTATTTTTATGTACAGTGTTCTGTCTGTATATATGCCTGCATACCAGAAGAGGGCACCAGACCCCATCATAGATGGTCGTGAGCCATCATGTGGTTTCTGGAAATTGAACTCAAGACCTCTGGAAGATCAGTCAGTGCTCTCAACCTCTGAGACATCTCTCCAGCCCTGATATGGCCATTTTTATTGGTTGCTTTCTAAAATGAACAGTTTTGCAAACAAACTTGGTTGAAATAACATGCGCCTTGTATTCAGGGATGTACCATTCTCAGATACTTTGCAATAAAGAGAGGAAGGTTTACACATTGCAAATTTGGAATCAGACTTATGATTGTAAGCCGGGTCTTTAGTAGCTGAGCTATCTCTTCAGCCCAAGAATTGAAAATTAAGGTCATCCTGGGTTATATACTACAATTCTGGCTTTAAAAGATCTGTAATTTTAGAATTGAGATGATGTCTGCTTTAGTTTTGCCTTTATTATTTGAATCCTTCAGTCATGTCTGAAACCCAGAGGGATTTCCTTATGCTTCCTTTACCATTTTGAAGCTTGGAATTAAATAGTCTCAGCCTGGGTGGCATGAGAAGCAAGTCATCTGACTTGGCTTTTGGCCTTCTTTGGGCTAAAATAAGTCCATCTTTCACTAGAACAACATAATAATAGTTACATGTGTAACTGATTAATTAAAAACCTTTGTTTTGAAAGTTTCTCATGTAAAGTCAATATGAAGCTCTCAGAAATTCTTTGTGTACCTAATTAGATATCTATTTTTATGCAGACTGTGATTAGGTAAGAGCTAAGTATAGCTTTTATCTCATTAGAAAATCAAATATTACCCATAAAAGGATAGTCTGATGTTGTAATTGATGGTGTCATATTTTGTCTTAATTAGGTGAAGAAAACTGGTCTTGTGGTGGTGAAAAACATGAAGATCATTGGTCTCCACTGTTCCAGTGAAGACTTGCATACTGGGCAAATTGCTCTTATTAAGCATGGGTCCAGGCTGAAAAACTGTGATCTTTATTTTTCAAGAAAACCGTGTTCTGCTTGTTTGAAAATGATAGTGAATGGTGAGTACAGCCAGGGTGGTCTGGGGACTCAGCTCTTTATCTGAGTGAGGACGAGAGAGCACATCCTTAAATCCACAGACAGTGAGGGGTGGAGATGCGTGTTTGAGGGCCATGTGACACTTGGTAAGAAGGAAGAGTCTGAACATGGCTTCTCTGGGCTCAGCCCTGACCACTGATCTGCTAAACGACCTGGTAAATTACAGGCTGATACCGTATGACAAAGGACCCCCACACTTTCAGTGGCTTAGGACAGCCTGTCACCCCTACAGTTGTCAGACCTGAGTTACAGTCGTCACCCGAGTGACGCTGAGCAGCGGGCAGTTCAGTGCAATGGTTGGTTTGTGGGGATGGGCATCCATCTTCCCCTGCTCTTGTCATCCTGGGCCTCACTTAGTCCTCTGCATCCAGAGAAGGCATATCTGCTTCTCAAAAACAAAACCCTGCTTGGGAGAGGTTGGCTGGAGAGCTCAGTGGCAGCGTGCTTGCCTAGCATGGGTGAGGCCCTGGTTTTTCCCAGCACAACAGAACAAAACAGAAGCCATGACCTTTACATTCTGTAGCTCTGCAGGCTCTGGCTGGGCAGCTGCACCAAAAACAGCCTGTGGAGGAAAGGGTTTATCTGGCTTACGTGTCCAGATCAAAGGCGTTCATGGAGGGAGTTCAGGGCAGGGTCTCAGCTCAGGAGCTGCTCTCTGCCTTGTTCTCCATGGCTCCATGGTTTTTTCGTACAGCCCAGGCCCAGGGGTTGCACTGCCCACAATGGAGTGGGCTCTCACACACTTATCATTAATTAAGAAAATGCTTCGCAGACATACCCAGAGATATATACAGACGTCAGATGCAGGCAGTTCCTCAATTTCTTGAGATTCCCTTTTCCCAAATATGTATAAGTTTATGTTGAGTTGACAGAAACAAGCCAGCACACTCCCAAAGGTTACTATAAACCTTGGAAGGGCACACAAAATTTTAATGTGTAGATACCTAATTGCTTCTGAGTCTATTTTGTAGGTAGGCAAATGTGCAGATGATTATATCATTTTTAAAAATGTATCTTACACATGTGTACCTGGTAGGTCTAGAAAGAGGGCAACAAATACAATTCCCGGGCCTTTCGTTCCAGGCTTACTTGGTATCAGATTAATGACCCAGGCTACTGATGCTGAGCTCAGAGTCAGTGAGCCTGCAGGGTGCTGTGTCGTAAAGGCCTCAGCACAAGCTGGATCTTCATGGATCTGTTGTTACTATTCTGTTTCTATGGTACATGGCCAAAGCAATGTGTGGACAAGTTTATTTCGGCCTGTGGTTCCAGAGGACTAGGGTCTTTTGATGGTGAAGGAGGCAAAACATCCGGCAGGAATGGGGGCAGTAAGCTGGGAGAGAACTGGACGTGCAGTAAGTCTACAGACTGCCCAGGCCTGCCCCAGCAAGTTAGTTCCTTCAGTAAAACTGTACTTCAGGAGCTTCCACAACCTCCTGAAATGGTGTCACCACACAGGCCAGAGGTTCAAATATGTGATCCTGAGGGAAACAAGTCTCACGAAAACACCACAATGGGTTGAATGTAGAACAAGGGGTCTTCATGTTGCTAGTCAGGGCGGCAGCACATGTAGTAATAGTGGAAGCGTGGGGCAAGCCTCAGCATTAGAGTAGTGGTGGGTGGAGTATGGTGACCTCTCAGGGAGAGCTTGGGAGACTGACAGCCCCTATTTTGTGTTATGGAACACACCCGTTAGAAACAAGAAAACTCATCTGTCTCCTTAGCTCTGGGCTGAGCATGCCTCGTCTTAGTCTTCTGCGTCAATCCCAGCTGCCTGTAAAGTAACTGCTACAGACCGCAGTGTGAGGGTCGCCTTAGGGACCACGTGAGTGACGTAGTGACTGAGCTCACAGTGACCGGGCCTGCCTTCCTCCTGCATCTTAGTTAGGTTTCCCATCGCTGTCCACTGGTTGTGAGCAGCCACCTGCAACTCCAGCTCCAGGGGCTCCAGCAGCCTCTTCTGGCCTCCGAGGGCCCTGGGACTCACATGGACAAACATAAAGTAAAGCCTTTTATTGAACATGAGTACATAAAACCTTTTTAATTTTGATGAAATTACACAAGATACTAGCAGAAATTTTTCTGTTGTAAACTATAATAAACATTTGGTGTTTACATAGCAATTTTATTCAACCTTATAAGAAAATTAAAATACTTTTTCATGTTTATGGCCCAGTTATGTTCCTTTTACAAATTGCCTATTCATATGTTTTGTTTCCCTTAAGGTCTTTTTAGTAAATCAGTATGAACTCTTATTTAATGAGCCAACTGTGTCTCTATTACTACTCCTTTCTGCTGTCACACTGGGTGGAAAATGCCCTCAGGTTTGTTCTTTCCTTAGTATGTAGGCTTTGCAAGGTTGGTGCTGCCCCCCCTCTCATCACCCCCTCTTCACCTATGAATATTTTTCTTTTAAAAATTCTTTGTAGTCATCAAGAGCAGATGATATAAAAATACCATCATAGAACTCACTGCTTTGTATACTAATTTAAAGCTAGTTAAACAACCAAGACCAAAGTCACATTATTTATTCTCCTATTTTGGTCATCGAGTTATTTTTAATGTTTTTAGTTCAAAGATGCTGCACTAAAACAAGAACTTTTTTTCTCTTTAGAATATGACTTTTGAGAAGAATTCTGAATCTGAGACAGGAAAAATTTTAGTGTTTAAATGAATTATTTATAATTATTTAGATACAAAACTCTAGGCCTTACTAGGTATTAGCTATAACATTTTCAGAAGCTACCATGGCAACATGGAAAAACCTTGGAGAATAACACTTATACTGAGCTGCCAGCCACGCCTAGCAAAGCTGGGGGCTCTACACTCAGGCATTGTTAGGGCTGGTGAACATTCTCTTGAAAAGTCAGGTAGTAAATATTTCAGGTTCTGTAGACAGTACTGTGGTCGGTAGTCAGCCCCACCGTGCACTGGTGCTCAGTGCAGATGCAAATGAATGAGCAGCATGCCTTTGAGTTAGTCTGAACCCTGGAATTTTCACTTTGCATCGTCCCATATGATGTAGAATATTCCCTTGTAAAGCCCTTACTTAACCTGTCAGCTGAAAATAGACTCATCATGGAGTGGACCCATTTTGGCCCATGGGTATTTGTTTGCCAACCTTCACATTGCATAAGTGACCATGTAGATGTTTGGTTTGTCAATGGTAGGCTGGATTTAGATAGAAAGCTCTCTCTATTCCAACTTGCATCAAATAGTGAGTGACCTTTTCTATTTTTCTATTTTAGCTGGAGTTAACCGAATTTCTTACTGGCCTTCTGACCCAGAAATAAGTTTGCTCACTGAGGCTTCTAGTTCTGAAGATGCAAAGCTAGATGCCAAAGCAGCAGAAAGATTGAAGTCAAACAGCCGGGCCCATGTGTGCGTCCTCCTCCAGCCGCTGGTGTGTTATATGGTGCAGTTTGTAGAGGAAACTTCTTACAAATGTGACTTTATTCAAAAAACTGCAAAAGCATTGCCGGGTGCTGACACTGATTTTTATTCTGAATGTAAACAAGAAAGAATAAAAGAATATGAAATGTTATTTTTGGTTTCAAATGAAGAGATGCATAAGCAGATACTGATGACTATAGGTCTGGAGAACCTGTGTGAAAACCCCTATTTTAGCAATCTAAGGCAAAACATGAAAGACCTGATCCTACTTTTGGCCACAGTAGCTTCCAGTGTGCCCAACTTGAAACACTTCGGATTCTACTGTAGCAACCCAGAACAGATTAATGAAATTCACAATCAGAGTTTGCCACAGGAAGTTGCAAGGCATTGCATGGTGCAGGCCAGGTTATTGGCTTATCGAACTGGTGAGTTCAATGCTTAGTTCATAAATGGGGGCTGAATGTCTGGGTTACAAGTGACCCTGAAGTGAAGTGGCTTCATATCTGTGCTAGAGTTCCTGACACAGATACTAACGTCTTGCTGTTCCAACAATGTAAAGAAGTGAGCGAGACCCTGTGTATTCTGTGTTCTCATTCAGCTCTACATTTACAAACCAGGACACTTCAATCCCTTTTGCTTCTTGTGTGTATGATTCTGTGATTCAAAAGACAACTACGACACAAAAGAAAACGAAAGTATTTTATTTTTATTTAATGTTTACTAGTGTTTTGTCTGCATGTATGTTTGTGCACTACATTCCTTCAGAGCGCAGAAGAAGGTGCTGGACTCCATGTAACTGAGTACCAGACAGTCGTGAGCTGTCATGTTGGTGCTGGAAATCACTCAGGTCCTCTGTAAAAGCAACAAGTGCTCTTAACTGCTAAGCCATCTCTTCAGCCCATGTTTTCTATTTTTAATAAAGACAGAATTCTGAGAATTATAAAATAAGAAATTTAGAAGAAAAGAATCAAGGTAAAAATGTTACTATAGAGTTTTCTGGTTGTGTTTTTCCCAGCAAGTTAAACAATCAGTCTTACTCTTTTACATGTTTGTAAAAGGAAATTATTGCTTAGTGATGTTCTTTATGTTTTGTCAAGTGTAGCATCTCAACATTAGTTCATTCTTAGCTAATGTTTTTCAGTGTAGAATTCCCACCTTTTAACTTCAGCTTAGAAGGAAGTGCAGAAAGTGCAGATAGGAGGTGGGGAAGTAAGACTCACTTGGTGCACGTGCTGTGCAGTGGGACCTTCTCTACCTACTTACTGCTTAGATGGAGTCCTGTGCAGTTCAAGCTCCCCATGTAGCTGAGGAAGACCTTGAACTTCTGATCCTCCTGCCTCCACCTCTTGAGTGTTGGGATTACCATCATGCACCTCCTGGACCTGCTTTATGTTGTGCTGAAGATGAGAGGAACCCAGGGCCTCATGCAGGTTAGGCAAGCACCCCACCACCTGGGCTGCACCCCTTGCCCAGACACTTAATTATCCCAAGAAAGGAGGAGAAGAGCAGGAAAATCAGAAAGGCCTGTACAGATGGCAGGGTCTTTAAAAGACCTCAGGTGGAGTAAACGGAATGGAGGATCTCAACCAACACTGTACAGACTCTCCATGGAAACCTTAAAAGGTACAGATGTTCAAACTCACCTGGACCTAGCTGTCAGCTGGGTACAGCCTAGGTCTTTAAAAGTTCTACAGGGTGTTCTCATGTTAATCAGGGCTGATGATCACCTAGAGTCCGATTTTTATCATAGAGTTACATACTCTACTATAAATTACATTTCATATTACACATGGGTCCACTTACTATTCAGGTGTATACATAAATCCATGCTGGTACACTTGAGTTAAAAGATTTCAAGGAAAAGAAAATGATGGTTTTGGTTTTTTGTTTTGTTTTCGGGGAAGGGTTCTGGAACTTAACTCCTAGTTAAGATGCGACTTGATTGTCCCTGGCCCATGTGAGCTCTTCCAGGGGAGATTCACTGGCACACTTACCATTTTCCCTGAGAACTAGAGTATTTATTAAATGAGGGAATCTTTTTATATCAAAATAAACGCCTCAGGGGCAGGGCAGGTGGCTCAACAGGTAAAGTGTTCTGCTGTGCAAGTGTGAGGACCTGAGGTTGGGTCCCCAGCACATCTAAAAAGCAGGGTGTGGTTGTAAGTGCTTACAACCTCAGGGCTACCACCGAAACAAGATCTCGTGGGCTCCTTGGCCAGAGAGTTCAGCTAATTAATAAGCTCCAGTGAGAGCCCTTGTCTCCAGAAGTAAGGTCAGAGCACAACACCCAACATCAGCACGTGGCCTCTGCAGGCACATAAGCACGCATGCACACACACGCACGCGCGCGCGCGCAGACACACACACACACACACACACACACACACACAGAGAATAGCACCCTCAAAACTGTTCCGATTTACTCTGTGAGTCAGACGTTACTGTGACAAAGCGTCAGAAGGCAGCTGTGGGCAATGCAGGTCCCTAGCCCTGGCCTCTTTCCTCTGATTGGTCAGGAGTCTTCACCAGAGCCAGGAATCGGCCTTTTTATCAGGCACCCAGATCTAGAATGATAACAAAAGCTGACCTAGGTAGGGGCCAGCTAGCTAGCTTGGAGAGTAAAGGACTTTGTCAGGCCCCTCTTCCATTGTGGAAGAAGAGAACTTCTACCAGTTGTCCTCTTGACTCTTCAGTGCACAGTGACACACATATGCACATGCATGTGGGCACACATACACACAAATAGAATTTTAAAACCTAAAGAAAAACTAGATGTGCCTGTAGGCATGAACTATGGACTAAAGAAATCTCTGGCTTCAGGCATCTACAAGCCTCAGGAATCTGATTAGTAATCATAAATTGACCTTTCCACAAAAAAAGAAAAAAAAGAAAGAAAAAAAGAAAGAAAGCAAAAAATTGGCCTTTCCTTCAAAGATGTGCAGAAAAAAAATAAAAAAAATTAAAAAAAACAACCAACCAAAAAACCAACCAACCAAACAAACAAAAAATCCCCACAGACTAAAAGGAGCAATTTCCTAAGAATTAGGGATAAGGTACATGCCTTTAATCCTGACACTCAGGGAAGCTGAGGCAGGAAGACTGAAAGTTCAAGGCCAGCCTGGGTTATCTATTAAGAGACTGTCTCAAAAAGCAAACAAATAGGCAAACAAAGCAAGTGAAGATCAAGAATCATCTCTTCTTGAAGAAGTAGTGAATGTTCCCTTACAGCTAGCCTTGCCAAGCACAGAAGTGCTCCCTATGGGGAAAGAGGTGCTCCCTATGGGGAAATGCTATTTCCTTATTGACAAGGTCCAGTCTGTCCCCTAATTAAGAGAAATGATAGCTCCCAAGACCAAAATCCTAGTAGAAGAAAGACATTGTTGCAGGGGATGTGGCTTTTCATGTGGAGACTTTGATTTTATTTATATATGTATTAGGTACTGCTTTGCTTAGGTTCTTATTTTGAAGGTAATAATATTGTACCTATAATTTTTACCACTATCTTAGAAATGAGCACAAAACATTAATTTATATTATCTTCCTGCATTAAATCACAAAGGTCTAGGAAGGAAGGAAACTGTTGGTGCCAGACCCCCCACCCACCCACACACACCGTAGAAGGCATCACCACGTACTCCAGTGTCATTTCCCTCCTCCTCGAACAGCTTCCTCTTCTCTGCCATGCCCCATTCAGCTGCTAGATGCTTGAGGACCAGACCATGTCTCTCCCTCCTTCTGCAGTCACTATGGACACATGTGGCTCACAAAATGGGGAAAGCTTTTTAAGGGAAATCTTAATGTTAGAGAGAGGCAGAGAAAAGGTTGGGTTAAAAGAACTAAATTTTACTTAATTGCATACCTAGAAATGGAAAATTTAACTATTAATAAAATTGGTAAAAATAAATGAGATCCATATAAAAATGCTATAACTTTGAATTGGAAATACAAAGTACCCAAATGTGCTGTGCTTGAATTTGAAATGCAAAATTTTATTGCATAAGTATAATCTTTGAGTTAAGGCATCTTAGATTTTTCAACAACATGCAGGACTTTTGTCTGAATTGTGTATAATGGAAAAGTAGATGTTTAAATGCATTCACAGGAGAGCTCAGCTTGAAGGAAATTGGAGGGGAGGATGGTTGTACTAACCCTTAGCAGTATGGATGGCCCTGGGTAAAGGTACACATAATAGTGATTTCTCTGTAAATATCCCTACTTTGTCCTTTGTGATTTCGATAAATACTATGGTTTTATAATTCATTCAAATTTGTCTTAGAAATTTAAAACTCACTCTAATGTAGAAGGAAAAAGAAGACCTTAAATAGAATTTCTACTTGAACTCATTTTTTTAACAAAAGTATTCCCATTAGGTCAATTTTCCATGATTAGAGTGTAAAAGAAAACATTAGAAAAAGACAAACTTGATTTTATCAAATGGTTATTTCACTAAATCAGTTCTGTTAGACATTTCGTATGTCTTCAGCTTCATCACCTGTTAGAAGTGGTCACTTAGGTCCTGTCCTGTTGGTGGAGAGTCAGTGAGGATGAGCTGTTCCATTAATAGCTTGAGTGTGCCACTGCCATTCAGGGGTTGTCACAGAGACCATGTGTGGTGGGGGTCAGTGGCTCTGTCTGGTTATTTGGTACCTCATTCCTGTGTCCTGCACCTGAAAAGGCTTATCTTGAGAGTTTTGTGTAGTTAGGGCAAGGAATTGTTGCTGCATTTATCATGTATGTTGCAAGAAATATGTTCCTATGATTTGGGAAGAATGGATCTTGGTACTGACAATGTTGATTTTTTTTACTGAGATAAATATCCTGTCTTTCAGAGGATCATAAAACAGGAGTCGGAGCTGTCATTTGGGCAGAAGCGAAATCTGTAAGTGTGAAAATAATTGTTTAAGTATTTAACCTGAATTTTGTCCAGTCGGTCCTCGAGCTGCTACAGTTTGATGTCTGAGACAGGATTGTCCTCAAACTCCTCAGCTCAGTCCATCACACTCCCTCTGTCATCTGAGCGGTGACAACTGCAGGTCGTGCTGTTTAACCTGATGACGTATTGGACTGTACCGACTGGTTGAGATTAATGTTGTTATACTGGTGAATTTTATTAAGTTGTAGAAACATCTGTTCCTCCCTCAACAAATATTAAGGTTCATCCACTTAGCGAGCCTTTATTGAACACCTGTGAGTTGGTTGGACACTACCACAGTGAACATTGAGCAATTTAAATTGGTTAATTACATGGTTTTTGTTGAAAGAGGAAGGGGTTTATTTCAGCTTCAGTTTCAGATCATAGTTTATCACTGAGGGAAGTCAGGGCAGGAACTCCAGGGGACTGCAGTAGAAACCATGAAGGAATGGCGCTCACTCCTAGCTTGCTTTCTGCCTCCTGCTCATCTCGTTCTCTAACATGACCCAGTATCATCATCCACTGCAGGCCTCGCCTTTTCCATCAATTACAGTGAAGGAAATGTCCCACAGACATGCCCATAGAGCAGTGTGATGGGGCAGCTCTTCCGTTGAGGTCCTCATGCCACCTGGCTCTAGTTGTCCAAGTCGACTGTGAAGTCACGCAGCACACCAGGCTCCCTTTAACAACAGCACTGAGCTCTCTACAATCACGGATGCTTTGTCATCTGCGCTCGCCTCACCTGAAGCTTTAAACGCGCTCAGACACTTCTCCGAGCTTCATGTCTCTCCTGTTCTTTTCTCTTGCTGGATGAAATCAGGAAGCAGTAACCATTACATGGCTCGAATACTTGTGTCTTTAAATTCAACATCAACCAAGTTCTCAGAGGTTGAGAAGAATGCAGCCAGACCATTTGTATCACATTGTCAGCACATAGCTCAGCTCCTGATAGACTCCTTGAAGCCTTTGAGCTAAGCCTTCTCTGCCCAAGTTTGTCATAGCACCTTTGTCTTGCAAGGCCCTACCAGAACAGCCTATCATGATCTACTTAAAGTATCCAAGGGGTTTTCTAACCTAAAGTTACAAAGCTCCCCACATTCCTCTAGCAAACTAACATTAAAGACCTAAGAGACACATGGTTGGGTTTGTTACAGCAATGAACCCAGCTCTCAGGTCCAGTTTTGTAAATTACACTTTCTTTAGGAAGGGTATTGTATGTCACAGCACACACGCGGATATCAGAACAAAACTTTTGATGATTGTTTCTCTCCTTTGACTGTGCGGGTCTCTGGGTTGGCAGCACGTGCTTTGTTGGCTGAGCTATCTGACCAGCCTGAAGACGGGGGTTCAAACACCACACTTTCTGCTTTCATGGTCTCCTAGGGAGGGATGGAGACAAAGACGTTGAAAACACACTAGCGTAAGTGTAATTATGGCTGATATTACAAGCGCACAGGAGGAGGACCCGTGTTCTCCCTGAAGAAATGAGAGCGATCTCCCTGCAATTTTGGAAGGCCGTTAATCTTAAAGAACAAGTGCGTGGTCATCAAAGAAGTCAGGTCGATCAGGAGGAAAACATGCAGAGGCCAACTGAGTTCCGTGCATATGATAGATACTCAGAAACATGGAAGGTTAAAGGAAAGTACATATTTTCTTTCCTAACTAAATCACTATAGCACAGTTGTAGCTCACCAACAGAAATTGTGCAGAATATTTCTAAGTTTTCTGACTTACAGAAGTTCAGAACCTCTCACTCTTATAAATAGTTCAGTGTGCAGAGCAATCTAATGTGTGCTGGGTGGAAAACAGAGTTTGAAATATGACTTCGATCCCTAGGATTTGTTACTTGCTTGGGGAGAACTGTCTGGATCAAGTAAAATGGTTCATAACTTAAAGACAATGGTGCTAACTGCTAACATCAAAGACAACCTTGAGGTCATAGCATATCGGATGCTCCATTTGTGTTTTAACTTTTAAGTTTCACTTATTTCCTTGCGCTAGGGGATGTATATGCGTCAAGATGCACAACCGTGTTCTTCCTTCACCGTGCCGATTCCAGGGATCAAACTCAACTCACCAGGCTTGGTGGCACTGCCTTTAGCAATTCAGCATTTCTCCAGTTCAGGCCTTGTATTTCTTGATGGCTCCATTTGTTATAGAAATGGAGTGAACCTTCTTTGCATGAAGTATGAGAGCAAAGTGCCTTTCAGAATACTAGACTCACACGGTGCTTCTGCTGACCCCACAGAGAAGCTGCGATGGGACTGGAGCCATGTACTTCGTAGGATGCGGGTACAATGCCTTTCCCGTTGGCTCCGAGTATGCTGACTTCCCGCACATGGATGACAAGCATAAGGACAGAGAAATACGGAAGTTCAGATACATCATACATGCGGAGCAGAATGCTTTGACATTTAGGTATGAGCTACTTTTAGCCCCTGTCCTGTAAAAGACAGCAGAGATTAGTTGAAAGTAGATCTCAGTTGTTGTCATCTGTTTTCCCTTAAACCCCTAAGAGCTCCTTTCAGAAATAGCATCTTGAGCTTTGGCATGGCCCTGCTCCTGGACGGGAGGCTAGATTAGAGCACAGAGAGCTCAGCTCTTTCCATTTCTTCAGAAATGGTTTCTTCCTACTCTCCGCAGTGTGCATCTATTGGATGCTTGTCCTTAGGGATTTGCCCTGCTACTTGTGTTTGGATGTTAGCATTCCTTTTGTTTTCTATATTTAGAGCACATCTATTCTGTTTAGGAAATAGCCCCTTGGTTAGAGTTACAGTTGCTGTGATGAAGCAGCATGACCAAAATCCAGTTGAGGAGGAAAGGGTTTATTTATTTGGCTTATACTTCTACATTGTTGTCCATCACTGAAAGAAGTCAGAACAGGAAATCAAACAGGGCAGGAACCTGGAGGCAGGAGCTGACGCAGAGGCCGTGGAGGACTGCTGCTGACAGGCTTGTCCCCATGGCTTGCTCAGCCTGCTTTCTTAAAGAACCCAGAACCACAGTTCAGGGATGGCCCCACCCACAATGGGCTGCCCCTCCACCCCCATCAATCACTAGTTAAAACAATGCTCTACAGGCTTGCCTACAGCCTGAACTTACGGAGGCTTTTCTCAACTGAGGCTCCTCTCTAGCAACTCTAGTGTATGTCAACTTGACATAAACACAAATAGCCAGCACAAATACAGATGTTGTTATGAACTGAAGTGTTTTAAAGAGCCTCTGTGTGAGAGGACCCGGCAGGAAGTCTGCTTGCCACACTGTCTTCTGTATGTGGCAGGGAAGCTGCACCCAGCAGATCTCAGAAGCATCGCTTCCTAAATGAGGCCAGAGGTTATGACAGTGTAAATGGGGACAGTCTCGTGGCTTTACCCCTAGAAAGGCAACAGGCAGTTAGTTAATAGCTATGGAGAGAAGGAGAATCCGTCTTCTCCAGGGATGAGGCCCTGATGAGCCAGTCCTAAGAGCTCAGCCCCAACCATATGTGAGCCACTCTGAACGGCTTCAGCAGGTTGTGTTTATAAATATATGTACGCACATGATTAAAATTAAAGAATAGGGGCTGGGGATTTAGCTCAGCGGTAGAGCGCTTACCTAGGAAGCGCAAGGCCCTGGGTTCGGTCCCCAGCTCCGAAAAAAAAAGAACCAAAAAAAAAAAAAAAATTAAAGAATAAGGGCTGGAGAGATGGCTCAGTGGTTAAGAGCACTGACTGCTCTTCCAGAGGTCCTGAGTTCAAATCCCAGCAACCATATGGTGGCTCACAACCATCTGTAATGGGACTGAATGTCCTCTTCTGGTGTGTTGAGGACAGCTACAGTGAACTCATATATAATAAATAAATCAATCTTTTAAAATATTAAAGAATAAGAGATGGTGAATTTGAGGAGTAGGAGTGAGATGGAAGGAATTGGAGAAAGGAATGGGGAGGAGACAGAGTAACTACAGAACTCCTGTACGAGATTCTCTAAAGAAATGTTTGAAGTGCTCTGTCAGAGATTGCAGTCCAACAGCCACATGACAGGCTACCACAGCATGCACCAAGACCGTCCTCCCCTCTCCCTCCATCTTCTTCAGTATAGGTTTACCTGCTGTGTCCTGCACAAGGATTTGAATATGTCAGATCCGAATTTTTAAAATACATTATGATGGGGAAGGTTAGGGGAACTGTAGCTCAGAACTGGATGTTACTATTTATTCATTAAAGAAGCATCTAGCAGTGTATGTCTAAATTAGAGCTCAGTCTTTTGGCTGCTGTGGTGGCTTAAGGGCTAATCAGACAGTTACTTGGCTCTTAGGAGCTGAACCCCATTGTCTGGAGTCCTGTGAAGTACATATGCAGAAAGGACCGCCCATGTGCTACACTCCTTTCTCCCCTGCGTCCTGTGCTCTCAGCTCCTTTCTAGTATGGTGTCAAACATACCAAAGGCTTACAGTCAGTGGTTGTCAGTTAGGACTGTCAGATTTTTACATACTTTGAACATTGCTAATTTAGCAAAAACATTACTCGATCATTATTTGTAATATTGCAAATTTAAAGTTTAGGAATTTCTCTAAAAACTTGGTCTTTCATAACAGCTTTTGTAATATTTTTATAGATGTCAAGATATAAAACCGGAAGAACGCAGCATGATTTTTGTGACGAAATGCCCTTGTGATGAGTGTGTACCTTTAATCAAGGGTGCAGGCATAAAGCAGATCTATGCTGGCGATGTAGACGTTGGGAAGAAGAAAGCAGACATCTCCTACATGAAGTTTGGGGAGCTCGAGGGCGTCCACAAATTCACAGTGAGTGCCTTTCCCAAAGCGCACTTCCCGTTTGGTAACCTGCTGACCATTGTGGGTTTTAGGAGTGTGAGTGCGCTATGGTCACTGAGTTTATTATTATGTGTACGTTTACTGAGGTGTACATTTTCAGCAGAGGATTCCCGCCCTGCTCCTGCACTACACCTTGGCAGGGTTGTGCATTGCCTTTGATGTCTCGCTGCCCTCCCATAGCTCTCTCCAGCCTGGAGCGCTGGGTAGAGGTGCAGGTCACTGTAGTAGTCACAGCACACAGACGCACACATCCTCAGGAGGGAGAGCGAGGGAAGAGCACCTCATCCTGAAGAGTTTTTAAAGGGACAGAGGTGGCTCACGGGAAACTCAGAGTCTAACATAGTTCTCTCTGCTCAGGCTCTTAAAAGTGCTTCACTGTGGAATATTCTGGAGCATGCAGAAAAGCTGTAAGAATTTTGCAGACATTTTCCCCACAGATTGTTGGGGTGATATTAAATTACTCTGTTTCCATAATGCCATGACCCAGATAGAGCCACAGACTCAAGAAATAAAGTGATATTCTGCGGCAGTGAATCCACTGTTCCCACCAGGCTCCTGCTTAGCCCGGTCATTCTCTGTGGAGAACCACCTTGTCCAGGATCACAGGCTCCCTTTTGTGCCATCCTGGGGCCTCAGCCTGGCACCTACTGCCCCATCAGTAGACTAGAATGTGCAGTGAGTAGGAGTGTTTGTAAGGAGCTGCTACAGTGCCAGCCGCATGCTCCTGCGTACACAGTCCGAGCATTGGGAATCAAAGCATACTGTCCTGTATACACATGGATATGTTATTAAAGCAGGATGTGCTCACCGTAGACTAGGAGTGAGTGCTTCAAGTGTGCCTTATTCTGTAACCTATATCTAAAGTGGTCAACATGGGACTGTTTTCTGTGTTGTTAAAAGTTTCAAAAATTAATAATAATCAAACATATTCCAACCCAAACACCTAGCTGATATAATTATTTCCTTTGTTACATAACTATATCATTTCCATTTTTATAGTTGTAAAAAGCCTTTCTATAAATATTTTGAGGTGAAAGTTTAAAGTTACTGATTTTTACTGTTTTGCTCAAAGTAATGGATTTTGGTGGTTTGGTGTATTTCAAACATCCCTTTTTTGATAAATTCTTACATAACTCCACACCTACTCTTTTAAATCCCTCGTGTGTGTGTGTGTGTGTGTGTGTGTGTGTGTGTGTGTGTGTGTGTGTGTGTGTGTGTTATACACATGCACATATGTGTAAGCTCACCAATGAATGCCCATACATAGGTCAGAGGTTGATGTCAGGACTATTTCTGTATTACTCTCCACCATCTTCTCACCACCTCGTCTCTTTCTTGGGGCTAGCCTCAGCCATCTTTATAAGAGACCAGAGTCTGAGTCACATGTTTATTCTTTATTGCTCGGGCCTTGCTTAGCTAGGGTAAAACTTAGTAGATGGACCCGGGATGGCTCAATGGGAAAGAGTTCTTGCTGCACAAATAGGAGGGCCTGCGTTTGGATCTCAGGAATTAACATAAAAAACAGGTATGGCCACGTGTGCCTGTAGCTACAGAGCTGGGGAAGGGAGAGACAGAGATAGGAGGATTGCCAAGGATTGCGGGCACCAGCCTGGCTGAAAGACTGAGAACTCCAGTTCAGTGAGGGACTCTGTTGTGAAGGAATGAGGTGAAGGGCAATAGGAGAGGATGCTTGTCTTCTGGCCAGCACAGGACACACACATATATGTATGTCTAACACACACACATATACATTTGACTAACACATACACATATGTACACACACACACACCACCACCACCACCACCACCACCACCACCACCAACAACAACAACAACAACAATTCAACACAGACATTTGCTCTCTCAAAAGATTTTTCCAACAACCATGGCACCTTCATGGAGCTCATTACCAAGCCAAGATAGCCATTGTGAACTTGGGTACCTAAAAGTCACCTCCAGACCAAGTCAAGAAAGCCATGAAGGTGGCATTAATGTATCGATATTGGCTTATTATAACAAGAGTGAAGAAGAAGCCATCCAAGGTAAGAGCAAAGAAAAGTTAGATGATAAGACCCCCTCATCATCAGCAAGTTATGGTCCACCTGCATTGGGCAAACTTCAGAAGAAGCCTTTGGAAGACCCTCTGGGTCTCAAACTGGATTGTCTTATTCAGTGTCCACAGGAACTTAAGGCCAGAAAGAAGTTATTTCCATGAAATGATAAAGTCAGTATTCTCACCATTAAATTAACCTTCTTGGATGCATGGGAAGTCAGAGAAGAACTGTTAGATAAAGAGTTGGTGAAAGCCCTAGGCATCTCCAGCTTCAACAGTTTCCAGATTGAAAGGTTCCTGAACTGAAACAAACCAATGGCCGTGCAGGCTGACTGCCCTGTACCTCAGCCTGGACAGTACAGTCTAGTACCATCCTTCCAAGAGCATCAACATCACATCCCACAGCTCCCTGGGCTGTCAGACAGGCCTGGGGCCAAGCCAGAGGACCACCAAGTACTCAAGGATTAAAGATAAAGAGACCACTACAAAACACAGGAAAACCTCAGCCCAGGTTTTGATTTGTCTCCATATCCAGGGGAATGTGTTAGTGATGCCCAAGTCTAACACCAGCACACATACATGGGAGCTTTGACTTCCAGCTGAGTGATGGGGAGATGGCCACCATCCTTAGCCTCCTTAGGAACCAGAGGGACTGCCTGCTGCCCAAGACAGTCCATACGGGGAATGTCCCTACAACACAGAGATCAATGCCAGATCATCTGAAGAGACTGCCTGGTGGATTCCCTCTTTGCTAACATGCACCACATCCCTCCTGCACCTCACAACCTTTTAGCCAGGCCTGCCTGACATCATGCTGTGGCAGCCTTGCCGGAGGACAAAATCCAAGTGATGCTGTATTTAAATTCTCATGCCGAACCATGGGAAGACTGTGCAGAGAAATGTGACTCAGAAACATTGGTTGCTCTAATATGATCTGACCAAATGTTTGTCAAACATGAGGAACTCAGCTAACACTGGGGTTATACACATAAAATAATAAAAATAACAATAGTAACAAACATTAAAAACAAAATTAAACAACACCTCAGTGGGTCCTGGAGATAGACATTCCCTGGTTTGTTTGGGGCATGCAGATTCTAATTCTGTCTCTGTGTTATGTCACTGTGACCTCGGAGAAGTTGCTACAGTTCTGTAGTCTTCCATTTGTCACCTCTTAAATAAGTGCAAAGGGCTGTTAGAGCCCCTTCCTTCTCTGAGGACTTTGATTCTGATTCTAGGTTCATATGATCTGATTGATCTAATTTAGGATTGTTCACCTTGGTAGGCATGTACACGTGTACACACTAACTCCATTTCATGGACTTTTAAAAGCTATTTTGATAATGAAAAGCAAGGTGCTGATGTGATGTTTATTAACTCATTTTAAACATATAAATAAAATATCTGTACCTCCTACAGTGGCAGTTGAATCCGTCTGAAGCTTATAGTCTTGACCCAGATGAGCCTGAAAGGAGAGAAAGTGAGTATCTCTAAGCATTCTGTTGAGGAGGTAATGGTACGGAGCAGTAGATAGTGAGTTTCTAAGAGCAGACGACGGACTTATTTGTGGGTAGATGCAGGATGGTCTTTTCTAAAGATTAGATTCACTTATTCAACTTGATCGTAAGCACGTGTGTTTGTGAGGAGCTGTGTAAAGTGCTACTTGCTAATTACTCCAGTAACAGAAACAACTGCATGCAAACTGAATCTGTAAATTATATTTCTTTCAAACATCAAGCAGCAGCATTCTCCTGTACTCGTGCAGAAGCTTCTTGGAAGTGAGTGAGGGAGCAGGGAGTACTTAGCACAGATTGTGAGGGTGGAGCAGTGAGGGCATCTGTGTTCTTCTAGAGTGAAGACACAGTGGCCCAGACCACTGGGAGCAGGGAAAGATCCTGTTTACTTTAATACCTTAATGAAGCAAAATTACCACGAGTGAGTCACATCTTCACACTTATTATTTGAATATTAAGTAAAACCATATTGAATGTAATATTTCTTTGAGAGTTTCTGCAATTCCATAAGTGAGAGCATGTTTGTTTTAAAATGGTATCTTAGTTGTGATTGGGTTCCAAGTAACTGGAGTCCCTGTATATTTTCTTAAAGCAGCAATGACTTGGTAATCTTGAAAAACCCAGAAATACAAAGATCTCTATGAAAACACGAATGTCTTATTTATCATTTACAGTCCAGAAAAAAACATAAGTACTACATTTTCTTTTTGGATTTTTATTAAGAAATAAAGGAAATAGAGATGAGACCCTGATCAAAGGTGTCTGAGGGCCAGTGCGAGTGTCCTGTGGTTAGGGAGAGAGTGTATTCTGCTAATGTAGAAAGACACATTCCTTTGTCTTTTGAAATTAAGAGCATCTGTCCATCAAAAGACCCACTGAGAGGGTGCAAAGGCAAGCCATGGAGCAGAAGACATGTGCCACTTAAATCAGCCCAGGGCCTGAGTCCGGGATCTCAGGAGGAGAAAGACACGCCTGCAGGTGAATGGAGAGTGGAAGGCAAGGACAAGGAAGACTGCTGGGATATCAGGCAGTGTCTCAGCCACCCAGTCAAGTGTGTGCTTCTTGGTGACAGTTCCTTAAGTTCAGCTTATGTTTTGATGCATTTTTAAACAAGAATTTTATATCAATAAATAATATGGTTTTCTCCTTTTCAATTATGGAAGAGCTTCCTAGTGTATAATTTTCTTACTGTGAATTGACCCCTTTGAAGTACAGAGCTCACTGGCCTTTGTACATTCAGAACTGTGTCCCCACCAACGCAGTGTAACTTGAGAGGTTCATTGCAGTATAAAGAGATGTGACTCACTGCAGTCACCCTGTCCTTCCCAGCCCAGGCCTGGTCAACACCAGCAGCTTTATGGATTTGTCTCCCTGGCCACTTCCCACACAAGGACACACAAGGTGTGTGGGTCCCTTTTAAACTTCAGATCTATTTAAAAAACAAACAAAAACAAAAGAGGAGAATCAGAGAAATGGAAGCCAAACTTCAGCTCTTTTGCTACATGGAGGCTTGACTCCTGGCCATATCCATCTATCTGTCAGCAAGTAACAGAGACGTGCTGCCTCATGCAATCTCAGGGACAGAGGCAGGGTAGGGTTGCATGCAGAAGGGAGGTAGGACTGGGTGACTGTCCCAAGTATCCTGTGCTGTAGGAACAGAGTTCAGGTAAAGCACTCTTTTTAAATAAACACTAAACTTTCAGGATGATAAAGATACTGTTCAGGGACCCATATTCCCCTCGAAAAATAGAGGTAAGAGGAATGTGTTGCTAGAATCTGACTTATAAAGTCAGCAAACACTAAAGTCAGAGGTGACCCAGGACAGCTGCTGTACACACCGCCATGAAAGCCAGCCTGGGGTCAGCCACTCAGGCCAGTGGGGATCTGCTGGAAGGTGGTGAACTGAGCCCCTCAGCAGACGCAGATGCAGTCTCTCAAAGAAGGTCATCCATCAGCTTAGACCCACAGAGTGTAAGCTGTGACTACATGACTGAGAAGGCAACCAGCATGGAGAGTGCACGTCATGAATGGAGTGAACAGAAGCAGGCAGCACAGTTAGTGGTTCTGCATCAGAACTGCCTAACAGGACGGAATGCAAGTGAAAGCAGCATTGAAGCAAGGCTGCTATAGTGGCATACGCATCTAATCTCAGCTCCAGGGAGACTAAGGCAAGAGGAGTGCGCTTTGGGGGCTAGCACAGGCAAAAATCTGAAGGATCAGGAAGTTCTGAAAATGGAATTTGGAGAAATAAAAACCCACAGTTGTTAAACAGTAAGTAGATGAGGTAAGCACTTTCATAATAGGCACCTGCTGGTATCTAAGAGAGACATCTAAACAATAGACTACCTACTGCCTTCTGCAGGTAAGTGGGTTGTTAGTGTAGCCCATGACGACGAGCTCTTACCTCACAAATACGTGAGACCTAATCTAAAGAATTAGTGATTAGAGGAAAAGATAATTTAAAAAATCATGGGGGGGGTTTAGAAAATTCTAAGTATTTTTATGATTTGGAGTAATATATACAATATATATGTATATAATAGATAACACATATACATAAATGTAGTTTAGGACATAGACAAATGCTGATTATAAAAGAAAATAATTGGTAGTTCTTAAAAATTGATAGTTCTTAGCAAGTACTTCACTAAGAGATATTATAAAGAAGATTGAGGAAAAGCCTCAGAGTGCCTAGGTATCAGCCCATTCCAGAGCACACAGACTCTTGAGATTGACAACAGGGAGATGTGATGGGAATGGAATTGACTTGGTGACTCATTCACAGCAACAGAAATAGAAATGTCCGGTGACGCCGGGAGCAAACCCACAGGTGTCGGTACCAAGCGAGCGGGGGATGGGTGCTCAGAATGCTGTGAGTGGTGTGCAGGCTGGAACTTTGGATCACATTGTCTGGATTAGACATTATCTGTAAAACCCCACGTGGTACCTCCGACGGCACAGCAAGTCGGCTTGCAGAGAGAAGCCCCGGAGAAGCTTGTGTCCTACAGAAGTGATGGACAGTTTAATAAATGATGTTCTTCAGAACAGAAGCTGGAAATGACCTGAACGTTTCTCTTAACAGATTAGATTTTTAAAGAACTATGTAGTGTTCCCACTGGGGGAACCTACTATGAAGTGAAATAAATGTCACTACATTCTTTCACATGGATGAATCGTAGAGATAGTGTTGAGTGAAGACCGTAAACAGCAGTGCCGAACTGTAGGATGAGGAGGCCAGCAGTACATTGTTCCACACATGCCACACAGTTATCTAGGGAGCAGTGACACGGAGGGCGGCATGTGGGATTCCTGGGGGTTGGGAGCATCACATTTGTCTCTTGGTCCCATACAAATTTCCTGCAGATTTAACTGAGACAACTCTTTTTGTTTATTTGGCTAAGTTGTAAATATATTTTGAATATTTCAAATATAGCACAATCAGTCAGGTGGGGTTTTTTGGGTCCCCTTGGGAAGATGGTTATGGCAGTTTTTCAAGGAGCTGGAAGCAGAGGGTGGGAGGGAACTTGCAGGTGGTAGGTAGTTTGCTGGTGGCTTCACAGATGTCTGCTTATGCCAGACTCGTTGGGCTTTACACTCTTAGTACCCTGTAAGCACACGGAGCTTATGGCACCGATGAAGCCATCAGAAACCAAAAGCTAAAAGGAGCTCGAAGCCAGCCACTTCCCCTGGCACGTCCGTCCTGAGGTCGCCAGCTTATCTTGGGAGCCTGTAAACGGGGGTCCATTCTCCATGCTCCAGGCAGTGTGTACCTCTCAGGAGGATACACAGGTACATGTTGTCTCCTCCAGATGAATAGTGACTCCTGCAACTCCACACCCCAAGAAAGTTAAGTGTTGTTTGCTATCCCTTGCTGAGTGAATCCTGTTTGTCAGGGGTTCTCAGATGCTGTATTATCCGTGAGTTGTCTAGAATGTGGCTACGTTTTAAAGTTTGGGGTGTTGAGATGGGGGAAGAGGTTGAAGGTTGAGATACAATACATGTTCCTTTGCCATAAGCATGATTTGTCCTCCCAGCCTGAATGGCTGGACCCAGTCCCCGTGGCTCTGTGTGTGCTTCCTGACGAAGTTATTCTTGCATGCTAGATGGTGTACTGAGGCGCAGGTCTGCAAAGGAAGAGCAGCGCAGCAACAAGAGGCCACGTCTGGAAACCCGCTCTGCAGGCCGGGCTACACTGCAGTAACCCACATGCTTTCTTACTGCACCTCTCAAATGCAGCCTGTGGGGTTGTGACTAACTGAGAAGCTTTTACAGGGCTGAGTTGTAATTAGCCTCTGAGTGCTGTTACCTCGGATCTTTTTACCTCAGCATGCAGTGTGTTCTTCCACTACACCAAATGGGGTAGCAATAGTTTGAGACCAGTACAAGACCTGGACTGCTGCTGTTGATCCAGATGCTCTGAAGCCAGTTTCAGAACGGTTCATTCACAGGAGGGGATCTTCCTTTGACAAATAGTAGTTCCTGTGGATTACAAGGATGACAATCAGTAACCCTCCAGGCAATAAGATTCCTGGCCGTCTTTTAAGGCTCCATGTATAAATAACTGAAAGGCTGCATAACACTAAATCCTTCTAGCCAGGACCTGCTGAAATAGACTGACTTAAAATTGCTGTGCCTACTCTCCATTTCACACGAGTTTTGTAAGTAGCCTGGGGATTTAGGTCAGTGGAGCAGTGCTGTGAGAGCATGTGCCAGGCCCTGAGTTCCCTCCTTAGCACCTCAAAACAAATAAAATGTAATCTCACCTAAATGTGTTGCTGTTGTTGTTGTTGTTGTTGTTGTTGTTGTTGTAGTTGTAGGGTCTTGCTCTGTAGCCCAGTCTCACTTCAGAAGTCACCATATAGTCCAGTCTGGTCTCAAGCTCATGGGTGACTGTCCTGCCTTGCTCAGTCTCGAGTGCTGGGTTCAGAGCCACCCACGGCCATGCTGCGCCTCCTAATATCTCTGCTGCCTACATTCACAGTAGCCTGGTGGACCACAGTGCAGTTACACTGGTTTGGGTAGCCACAGGAAGAGACTGCGGTTCTGAGGCAGTTCTGATGTTTGATGTCACTGAAGGCAAGCCTCAGATTTGATGATGGTTTCATCCTGGGAGGTTAGGTCAGGCAGTAAAGTGCGTGCTTTTCAAGCAAGAGTACCCTAGTTCAATCCCCACAGAAACCAATTTAAAAACAAAAAAGCGAGGCCTGGTGATGCACACTTAAACTCTTAGCACTGGACAGGTAGGTGATTCTCTTGGGTTTGCTCGATCCCCAGCCTGGCCACTTGGTGAGTTCTGAAACAGTCTCACCTGTCTCAGAGAATCAGGTGGCTAGCACCTGAGGAACAACAGCGTAAGTTTGTCCATGTGTGCATGCACACATACACCTGCACACTGCCTACCAACCTTGATCATGTGTGAATGGGGAAGAGCCATTTGAGTATTAGAATTCATCTGTCTACCCACCTTCTTCCCTCCCACCCGTGTACCGTGACAGTGTCTCCTGGCTTTGATTTGAAGACTTTGAAGAGAAGGCATTTTAAGACCGTTTGTAAATCTCAGAAATACTCAGTCTTTAGATAGACACATCCTGAGTGTGAATAGAAGAGTGGGTCTCTCAGTCTTTAGATAGACACATCCTGAGTGTGAATAGAAGAGTGGGTCTCTCAGTCTTTAGATAGACACATCCTGAGTGTGAATAGAAGAGTGGGTCTCTCAGTCTTTAGATAGACACATCCTGAGTGTGAATAGAAGAGTGGGTCTCTCAGTCTTTAAATAGACACATCCTGAGTGTGAATAGAAGAGTGGGTCTCTCAGTCTTTAGATAGACACATCCTGAGTGTGAATAGAAGAGTGGGTCTCTCAGTCTTTAGATAGACACATCCTGAGTGTGAATAGAAGAGTGGGTCTCTCAGTCTTTAGATAGACACATCCTGAGTGTGAATAGAAGAGTGGGTCTCTCAGTCTTTAAATAGACACATCCTGAGTGTGAATAGAAGAGTGGGTCTCTCAGTCTTTAGATAGACACATCCTGAGTGTGAATAGAAGAGTGGGTCTCTGGTTCTTGTGCCTTCTCTTGGGGCTCTTCTCCTGTTGGTTTGTCTTGTTTACCTTTGCTGTGGTTTTGTTTTATTATATTTTTTTTAAAGAAAATGATTTTCCGAAAAGAAGAAAAAATAAAAAGGCACCAAATGCCAGAGATTGGCCACCTTCATTCTGAATTTGATAAACAAGACAAGCTTCTAATTCAGAAATTCTGTGGCAGGCCCCCTGGCCAACAATCCAGGGGAATCAATATAATTCAAGCGAGGAAATCTCATTGTGGCTACTCTTGGCAATGTGGCTACTGATTCAAAGGTAAAAGGAGGTTTGTTTTTTTTTTAAACTCATAATCAAAATGTCCAAATTTTACACACAAAAACATTTGGCTCTTTGCCAATTGGATCCATGGGCCTCTTATTGGGAAAAAGCATTCGGACTCAAAGGTTTAAATGTCCACCCAAGAGTTATTGATTGACATTCCCAGGTGTGATGGCGCCGGTACGATAAAGCCCTCCACCTGCTGGCCAACACACTATTGCACAACTGCCTTTATCATTTTGTGTGAATCCTCGTACCGCACCACACCAACACTGGCAGTGCAGTATTTCAGTTATTAACAAGGACCTGAATACCTGCGTACCGCACCACACCGACACTGGCAGTGCAGTATTTCAGTTATTAACAAGGACCTGAATACCTGATATGAATGAAGCAGTCAGTTCCAGGGTTTACTGGGCGCCCATGCTGATATGTTAACCATTGGCCTGAAGCACAGGCATACTGAGTGGGTCAGGGGGGAAAATCCAGCTCAGTTCTCCGATAGAAGGACTGTGTCAAATATGACAGAGCTCAAAATTTCTTAGACACCTTAGGTAGGAAAAAAAAACAATTGGCTGTTTTAGAATTTGATATTCAATGCAACCATAAATTTGTGGGGACAAGTTTGAATACAGAAGTTTTTGATGGTGGTCACTGATCTAGAAAGGCCAAGGCCAAGATCATTCCTCTGGGAGGAGCAATGAACCCTCCCCAAGGAAAAACTGTCTGCCCGACAAAATCAATACCATAGTAGGCAGATTGAGCCATTATTAGCTCTTGAAAGGCCCATGTATTTGTTGTAAAAACAAAAACAAAATTTTCCAAAATCTTTTAAAAAAGTTATTTAACCTAAAAATTAATTTAACGGTCTGATTCTGATGTCTAAAATGGTGCATAATATAGCACAGATAATCAAGTTATTCTTTAAAAAAAATTTTGTGTATATAGATGTTTTTCCTGCATGTATGTATGTATGTGCTAGGGTTTCAGGAGAGAGCATTGGGTACCCCACACTTAGTGTTGTGAATGGTTGTGCACCACCACATGGCTTCTGGCGACCAACCCAACCCCAGTCCTCTGTAGGAGCAACAAGTGTTCTTAGTGCTGAACTCCAGACCCCTCGATCATTCTTTTTAAATTCATCGAGTGACTGCTAGACCGTCTGGACCTCAGGTATAGAGTATGCAAGCACAGCTCCCTAATCTCAAGCTGTGCACAGTCAGGTAGGAGATCTAGCATGATGTCGGTGATGCAGAAAATGATTGGCATGTTGTCCTTGGCCAGCAGCAGCATCTTCCCACACTTATTTAGAGACTTACATTCTTAGAGTCCATCCCAGAACCCAGGGCCAGCAAGCCAGGTTGTTAAGGGTGCCCCGGAGGATGCTGGTGACCCTTAAGGCCGAGAGCCCAGACTGTGGCTAAAGCTGCAAGAACAGAGGTGGCAGAAGGCAACAAACGTCAGGGTTGGGGGTGTGGGAGGAGACCCTTGAAGACTTGGAGGTGCTGAGCTGTGTCCCAAAGCAGAGCTCAGGGCTTGGCCAAATTGGGGGATGGGAGGAGCTGAGAGAAAATAATGGCCCCTCTGTGGATGGGGATGGAGGATGCACTGGAGGGACTGCAGAGCTGTGCCCAGAGCCCATCTGGGTTTACAGAAGCCGAGTGTTGATTCAATCGGCAAAGTCCCAGGCCAGAGGCTGCCTTCTGTCCCTGGAGAGATCCGTGAGTGCCAAACAAAACACAGTGTCTTCGCTGCTTCCCAAGATGAGGACCATTTTAAAGACCGCCAGGAGCAAGCACAGCAGCTGCCTGGGCACCCACGTTCATCAGCCGAGTAGGCACGATGTTACATGGGATTACTACAGAACTTTGATTTTTTTGACTGTGGCTTTTCTGTGGTTTTCTTCCTCAATTTACCAAGTTTGAAAATATGTTATTCACTCATGAGGTTTCTTCTTTGTGCATGAGTGGTTGGTTCTACCTTAGGATCAACCACGGCAGCTTGTTTTTGACACACTTGGGGCATGTTCCATGGAACACTGGCTTTTCAGAGCCCTGGTACTGGAGGTGAGTGAGTGACTAAAGGCACATGCCATCAAGCCTGACAACCTGAGCTCAGTCCCCAGAACCCACCAGATGGAAGGACGGATGGACAGACAGACGGACCAACCAACACACACACACACACACACACACACACACACACACACACACACACACACACACACACACACACACACACGGGGACTTTATCAAAAGATTATTGGTACCAGCAATAGCTGCCACGTGCACTGGATTGAACTAATTGTCATACAAGAGGAAAAGATAATGCCCCTGCTCTAACCTGGGGTGTGGATGGCTCAGGGCTGGTCACAGGGGAGGTGGAATGGATCAAGGTTTTGCAGTTTTCTGGCTTCTCTGTGGCCCAGCACTTGGCCACTGTTCAAGCTGGCATTGGACAAGTCCTCTCTTGAGTCAGGAGGACCGTAAAGGACACGGCGTGGTGGCTCTCTTCTGTCCCTTCACCCCTGGAACTCTATCTGGCCCCAGCTACAGGTCTCATGACTTATTGACTGAAATTCAAGCACCCAAGTGCCAAGCCCCCATGGTGGGTACTCAGCTTGATAAGTAATGAAGTATAATTGACTTGATTTTTTTTTTTAAAGAGAAAACCAGAACTCTTGATTAACAACATGGAGTTGGGAAAGTGCAGTTTGCTTATTGCACACTAGACTGGAAGCAATCTTTATTTTCCAAGGAGGCTGGTACGCCTTCTCTCCAACACGTCTGCACAGAGCTCTGTCATGCAGACTGCCCTCTGAATTAAACCCTTTGCTGGTGTCCTCCAGCGCAGTGCTGACTTTCCTTTGTTTTTATAACATAAAACCAACCTGGACCATAGTACTTTAGTGCTGGGCACTACTGGCATTTGAGGCTGTGTCCTGGGGACTGGCTGAAGCTCTGGGGCTGAACTGTGGGACTGAGCATCCTCCCACACCCCCATCCTCCCACACCCCCATCCTCCTGCACCCCCATCCTCCCACACCCCTATCCTCCCGCACCCCCATCCTCCCACGCACCCCCATCCTCCCCCGCCCCCTCCTCCCACGCCCATCCCAGGGCATGGCAAATGCAAGTTCTTACTGTGAAGATCAGCACCTGTTACCATGTGGAATCTTAATTATATCTGACTTACTGCTTTCAGAGATGACTTTGAAAGCCACTGGCATAAAAACTAAGTATTTGACTCAAAAAAGAAAGTTAGATCCAAAGACCATCTCATGCTGTGACCATGGTTCTAGAGTTTTTCTATAATTTCTTAACATTTGAGGATAATGATTTCCATCATATGATGTTGAGTGTAGGGTGTGTGTGTGTGTGTGTGTGTGTGTGTGTGTGAATCAGGTTTGGTGTGGAGGCAAAAACAATTGAAAGAAGCAGAGATCAGCAGGGCTGCCCAGAGAGGTATAGCCTGCTCCAGATGCTTGGAGGAGACTTAGACGCTCTGAGCTACCTACCAGCTCCACCCTGTTGAGCTCCCTGAAGGGGTGCAGTGTGGTCCCGGCTCCCAGTTTTCATTAGCTATCACCCATGCTGGAGTGGGCATTGGTGGGCAATGTTTATGTCTTTGAGTCACTTCTGCTCCTCTAAGCAATGCTTCCCCCATATTCCTGTAAGCAACCCCTGTAAGTTCATTTGTTCGCCAAGCCGGCGGTATCTGTACTTGGTTGTCGGTCCCGGAGCGAGGAAATGCTATGCACGTCTCCCTAGGAACAGTGTCTCACAGCAACCTCCCTTGAGACAGGGTCTCTAATTGGCCGAAGCTCACAGATTTGGCGAGGCTGCTAGCTTTGGGATCCTTGTGTGTCTGCCACACCAGTGCTGGGATTCTGGTGTGCACCATTATGCCCTGTATCTGTACGTAGGTTCCAGGGATCTTTACCAACTGAGCCATTCCCCATCTCCACCCTAGTTCAGTGAAGCCATCTTTCAGAGGCTGAGAAAGGATGCATAGTGACTGGATGTCACCAAGCTCACCCCTCTCATGACAGCGTCCGACCCTCACACTGCAGCCTGGTGGATTATAGGAAGGTACAGCTGACAGGTCCACAGCTGCAGTCTTACCTGGTTAATCTCAGAAATCCGGGGCAAATAGCAAGTGTGTGTGTGTGTGTATGTGTGTGTGTGTGTGTGTGTGTGTGTGTGTGTGTGTGCACGTGCACACACACAGAGGCTCGGAGAAACCTCATGTCAGCCAGCTAGCAAGACTCCACCATCACTGACAGGCAGAAAGCCACATTTCAGATGAACACAAGCCAGGGGGACATCTAATCTTTCTTGACTAAAGTTGCTGCCAAAGTGACAGGTAAACCCCAGCTCCTGCCTCTGCTCCCTGGGGATTGGCTAGAATTAGAAAAGCTGGCAGGCATCTAGCGGCCCGCCTGGCTGTTCTCTAAAGAGCCTCTCAGGGCTCCCTGTAGCAAGCAAAACAGCAAATCAGTAAATGTGCACTGTTCATTGTGGTGGGCATAGTTTGGTTTCACTCTGAAGTCCTAGCAGTGTATCCTGGGACTTCGCAAACAAGCACCGCCCACTTTACCCTCCACAGCTCATGTGGTGCCTCCATGCAGGGTTGCTATCTCGGTCCATACATGCTGAGACAATGCGTTTGTGTACCCCCGTGTAATTATGTATGTATGTATGTATGTATGTGCCTTTTGTCTAACTGGACACAATCTCCTTACTTGGAGAGTTGCTTGTTGATTGATTGCTTCTGCAGCTGCCTGCTGAGTCAGTTCCAAGGGTTCTCTAAGTCAGATGCCTTTTTAGTTAGCAGAGTCAAGTTTTGATGACACTGCCACATGCATTCATGTGGCCCACTGACATCAGCTAGCTGTGGGTTATCTGCAAAGTCATGGTAAGTTCCAACTTAGACAAGGAGATGTGTTTTGGGTGTAATCATTTCTACTATTGGGGCATTGCTGGAGTGCAACCATGCCCACCTGGATGCCCTTGCATTAACCGCAAACTTCCAAGAACAGCAGGACCCTTATCCTGAGTGATGCGCTTGGCGGATGACCCTTGTTCAAAAAGCAGAAAGTGGAACCCTGTGCTGGTAAATATTATTTGGGGGTTTCTACCCCACCTTAGATCATATAGTTACCAAATAAAAGATGTAAAACCTTGATATTTATATAATAAGCCTTAAAGCATTAGAGCTGGGCAGATATCAACCCTCTATGCTATTGTGTCTACTTCCCTGTCAATAACCCTGAGATATCACTTGCCGTGTTCTTCTCGGGCTGCTCCTTCTCCAATGGGCCGACCCTTAAGGCCGTGTGCTCACAGTCTACCTACCCCATGGCACCTTCTTCCTCCCTCTCTCTCTTTGTGGTCTCTCCTCAGACCCAGAGCTCAGGAACTGAAATCCTGCCTACCTTTCCTCTGCCCAGGTATAGGCTGGTGGCATCTTTAGTCGACCAATAGTTTTAAATCATGGGGCAAGGTATTTACAATAAAAGCTGCATATGTGAGAATTCATGGTCTTGGGGTAAGTAGACTTCGGGATACAGAATTTAGCATTACAATACACAGCAACAGACCAAACCTCAACAGATCCCCCCAACCCATCTGTGCAGCCACCTTTTGGGGTCTTCTGTAGGTGTGACCAGTCACTCAGGCTGAGTTCCGAGGCCCTGCTGAGGAAGAACTCACACTCTTTTAAAACAACATTGGGACGGATGTCTGTACCAAACTTATCTTTGTGGAATAGCCTCACCCCAGTTGTTCCCTCCTCTGTTCATTGGCCTTTCAACAGCGACACAGATCTCTTTGTCTCATTCTCTACCACATGATTTCCCATCAGTATTTGAAGCTAGCCGTTGTGTGCCAGCAGCCCATGACAGCCTCCCTCTCGTTCCGAAGGCTCACTGTGTCAGTATGCAGAGGTCTGCAGTGACTGTAAAGGACTTGCCACACCGGGGCTTTAATTTCACCAGGCAAAGTCAGGGTAAGTTCCAACTTAGACAAGGAGATGGAACCTTGGGAAAACTGACTTAATCACTATTTGGTAACCGTTGACAGGACAATACCTGAACCTACTGCCCCAAATTCCCAATCTTCCCGGAAGTTATGATTTTTGCCCAGCCTCCCTCTGATGTCACCTTTCTTCTCAGGTTTCCTACGTGAGAAACATCGATGGTCCCAAGTTTCACCTTTCCTGTTTTTACACTTGCCTTACATTGTCCCACTAAGAGACACCATAACACGGGCGAGTCATGAAGAAGACACTTCTTTGGGGCTGCCCCTCAGTTTCAGAGGCTTAGTCCATTCTCATCATGGCAGGGAGCCTGGCAGCAGGCGGGTATGGTGCTGGCGAAGGAGCTGAGAGCCATATCCTGATCCACATGGGAGAGGAGAGAGAGAGACAAAGAGTCAGACAGATGGAGACCAAGACAGAAAGACAGAGAGACAAAGACAGAGACAGAGACAGCCAGCCAGAGACAGTGGCAGGACCTAGCATGGAGTTTTGAAACCTCAAAGCCAACCTCCAGTTTCTCCGACAACGCCACACTTAGTCTTTCTCAAATAGGGTCACTCCCCGATGGTTAAGCATTCAAATCTATGCAAATATATGGGTACTGGCCTAGAAAGTTGTCCTGGGTGTGAAGTTGTTGTGCTTTGGGGAACTTGTTTTGTGACACTTCCTCAACGTCCAACAAGGGAAGCCCGCCATATTCCTACCCCTTCCTTACTGGAAGCACAGCTGGCGTCCTCAGCATCCGCACCTCATTCACGAATCAGTAGTTTGGGAAATGTTTCCCACTCCTAATGGCCAAGCCCTCCTGGGTCCCCACAGCCTTTACCACTGGACACCTAATCCTCTTACTCGCCTCTGGAGACCGCTGCCACCAAGTTCTTGTTCCAGCCATGGTCCAGCCTGACTCTACCCTACCCCTACTTTCCTACTCCCTCTCACCCCCACTCAAACTCTTGTTTCTTTGTAGTTCCTTCAGAAGGATCTGGCCACTGACTAGAAAGATACCATGTACAGGAGTGACCGGGTCTAGACAGAGATACTGCAAGAGCCCAGGTGTACGGTGACATAGCCTGGTAAGCATCAGGCCACCCCGGGAGCCCTTGTTAGAGTAATCCAGAAGAAGTAGAAACTTGCGAGCTTAGCGTTTTCAACCCTATTTTTTTCTTTAGCTTTTATAGTGCTGTGGAGGAACTCGGGGCCTCCCGCATGCCAGCAAGTACTAAGCTACGTCCCCTGCTTAGGAATTTTGTCTTAAGGATGTGACTATGTTTTGGCCCATGATTACATTTAACTCAATCTTGCAGCTTGATAAGCTCCTTGTCAATTTTGTTACTGTTGAGTAGGCCCGGCGACTCCTGACAGGCATTCATTTGATCAGTGAGTTAGTTTCAGCCTAGCCATAGATCCTGTTAACCCAGAGTCCTGCAGGACTCCAATAAAGAACATTGTTTACTTCAGCCAGCAGGGGGCAGCATGTTCCAGAAATTGAAGGAGAGGCTTTTTGGAAGAAAAACTGATTTGTGCATGGTTACGCCAGGATTCTGAATTGAGGAGAAGAAAGACAAGGCACAGTTCTGCCCAAACCCCAGACCCATGAGAGCCTGCCACCCTTCCACAGGCCGGTGCATCATGAGCTCGGAGGCCTCGAGTCCTTGGGAACCTGGGGATGACTTTATGGGACGTACCCATTCTAAAGTCAACCGAGGAAGACTAGTGAGGGCAGAACTTGAGGTGTGCTGTTTCTGAGATGGAGGGTGAGGCCTGTGGGAGGTTAGAGAAGACAGCTGTGACAGGAGGCTGCCTCTGAGGTGGATGTGGCTCAGTTGGTAGAGTACCCATGAGGCCTCAGGTTCAATCGTCAGCATTGCCTTCTCAGTAGGTGGCCAGAAGGGAGGGTCGGAAGTTTATGATTGTCCTGAGCATCTGAGGCCAGCTTGGGATACATAAGACTGTCAGAAAAGAAAGGCTGTAGCTGTGTGTGTGTATGTGTGTGTGTGTGTGTGTGTGTGTGTGTGTGTGATGTACATAGGGCCTGAACCACTGCAGAGTGTGACTGACTTGCTGCTTCTGGTAACATCAAAGACCCGAAGGCCTGGAAAGAGGGTCTGAGGAGGTAGGAGGGCACAAGGGTGGGCTGAGTGGCTCCTCCAGCTGGGAAGGGATAACAGCCCACGTACGTACGTACTTAACAGTTGTTGTGGGACAGAAGCAGGGCAATCTGCAGAAAGGAAGGGTTTTAATGTGGGCTGCATTGAGCTAAATGCTGATGAGACACTAATGCCCAGTGCAACCAAGGCAAACGGGGTTTTGAAACAGGGCTGTGTGTCCTGGGGACAGAGTGGCAATGTAGGTATCAGAAGTTGGGAGGTTTTGAGGTTTGGACAGGAAATGTCTCTCAAAAGCTCTGGTTGCAGGCCAGCAGTGTTAGGTGGGACTTCTGGAAAGTGACTAGATCGTGGGGTGCTGATCTCATCAATGGTCCATCATGGATGGGGTCATAGCAGAGGCTGGTGGAAGCTGTAGGAGAAGGTGCCTGTTGAAGGAAGAAGGTCACTGAAGTCTGCCTGGGAAAGACATTGTCTTTACCACACACAATCTCTCTCTACTTCATGGCTACCGTGAGAGAAACTGTTTCCTTTCAATCATCACCACACACCTAGACGCATGGGGCCAGACAATAACCTTTTCCTCCTTTCTGTTGTTTTCCTCAGGCATTTTGTGACAGCAAGGGAAAGTTGACTGACACAGTCACCTGGAGGCATGGGTTTGGGATTATGGCCAAGCATTAAAATGTGCAGCCCAAGAGTCAGTCAGGAGAGAGCTCTAAAACAAGGCGTAGATGTGTCTAGACCACGTCTCACACAAGAAGACCTTCTAAAGAGGAGCCAAGAAGAAAAGCAGACTCACCTCGAGGGTGAAGCAAGAAAACAACGTAGGAACAAAGTACTTCCCCTAGTGCTGCTGGGATGCCATGGGAGAATAGCAAACTCAGAAGGATGAGCAACCATTCCCATTCTGGGCTTGCTCACAGGAGAGGATCATGGGTGGGCACCAACACTTTCACATGCTCAGTTGATCCAGAGGTACACCACACTTGGCTGGGGTTGTCTGGCACAGTGCATGGGATAATATGTAGCATGAAGATTCATGATGGATAGCATTAAATAACACAGAAAGCACCCAAGAGATAACACAGGTCACAAGGCTGTGGACGCAGCTCATCGGTAGAGCTTGTCTAGCCTGTGCTAGCCCAGGTGCCAGTCCCCTGTTCTGCAGACAAAGCACAGTGAGTCTATGGTAACATTTTGAACAGTTTTATTACTACTTCGCACACTAGGTGGTTTGCCCATTTTAGCTGATACTTCAATGATTCTAGTGTGTTAGTTTGCAGGTATGTGCAAGCACCTCCATAATTAGTTCAAAAATTTCTGTCACCTCAATGAGAAAGCCCCACCTTTAGCTGTCTCCCCACATGTCCATCTCACACTCCACCCTCAAGTCTTTCTGTCTAGACTTCTCTGTGTTGGACTTTCTATGTGCACAGTGTCATTTAGTGTGTAGCTGTGACTTGAATGGTTCTTCAAAAGGTGTGTTGAAATTCAACCACAGGAGCACATGTTTGTCCTAGTAGGGCTTGTTTTTCCTCTTTCTTTCTTTGTTTCTTTGTTTCTTTCTTTCTTCCTTTCTTTCTTTTCTTTTCTTTTTTTCTTAGCTGCCTGTTTATTTTCTAATGAGAGAGAGGGAGAGAGAGGGAGGGAAGGAAGGAGGGAGGGAGGGAGAGAGAGGGAGGGAAGGAAGGAGGGAGGGAGGGAGAGAGGCAGAGAAGAAAGGATGTAGATTTTGGAGGATGGGAAGGTAGGGAGGAGCTGGGAGAGGAAATCATAATCATAATGTATAATACAAATCTATTTCAAAAAAAAGGCGTAAAGCTTAGGTCACGGGCTCTGCTTCATGCATGGCCTTGATGCTGTTGTTTGACCTCTGTTACCCTGTGTTGATGCAGTGAGGGTCCCTACCAGTTGCTGGTGGCTCAGTGATGGACATCCCAGCCTCTAGACCCACAAGCTGATGCACTTCTGCTCCTCTTGCATGACTGGAGCTCATAAATTCTGTTTCAGCAGCAGCAGATGGGTGAATGGTGATCTTTTGTGTCTGGCTTCTTTCACTTAGCACAGACTCACGTGGTGTGGAACGGGTCAGTGCATTATTTACTTCAGTGGCTGGAGAGTTTGTATGGCTACAGCAGATTTTGTCTACTTACCAATACACTGCCCTCTGTGGAGACTTCAGCCTCTCATCAGGATGCCTCTGTAAACATTTCCTCATGTGAGTTCCTGTGTGGGCATGTCTTCATTTCTCTCGAGTGTACCTCTGGAGAGAAATTGCCAGGCTATATGACCAGTGTTGTGCTTCACCATATGGGGAACCGCTAGGCTGGTTACCATGATTTCACATCCTCACCCAAAGCGTGACTTTCAACTTCTCTGCACCTTCACTAATGCTTGTTACCTAACCATTTGATTCTAGCCAGTCCAGTTAGTATGAAGTTTCTCCAGTATCGTCCTGTGTTTAGTGAGTGTGTTTGTATGTGACTGTGTGTGTTTGTATGTGACTCTGTGTGTGTGTGTGTGGGGGGGTGTTTGATGTTACCTTGGAACTCACTATGCAGTCAAAGCTGGCCTCAAAACACAACTCATACATTTAATTCCCTGATTTGCCTATTGGTCAATCAATTGCCCTTTGATGGTTTTGATTTGCATTCAGCTCCCTGGGCTGTGGCTCCTGGAGGAAATGAGTTGAGTGGCAGCTGGCCTATCTCTAGGCTTCCTGCCTCTGGATACCATGTGTCTTCCCCACCATGACCAACTACACCCTTTAACCGTGACTTTTCCCTTTACTGTCAGACTCAAAACAACCCCTCCCCCCATAACAACAACATCCCCTTTCTCCTTAAGTTGCTGGGACCATTACATCCCAGCAATTGGAAAAGACAAGGAGCCAGCTTGCCTCAACTCCACTACCCCGTGCTCCTTGCCCCAACATTCTTTCTGTATGTGACAGGGGTAAGTGTGATTGTAGGCAAGGCTGTCAGAGCTTCAGCAGGATCATGTGCCACTGTGTAATGGTTATGGGAGGTTAACAACATACTTCTCACCATATGAGACATCTTACCTAGGAGTGTAACCATGTATTTGGGCTGTGGAAAGGTCCCTCATGATGGGGCTTGAGTCTCTGGAGTTGGCCAGAGTGGGAAACCTGATCCACAGAGTTCCCAGGTGTGTCTCTATGTATGCGTGCATCTGTACATGTATGTATGCACGCATGTGATATGTATTTATAAATTGTTTTCAAGTGTTTTCAACCCCTGCCACTTGAAAAGGTCCTGTTCTGTTCAGGTCCCCTTTATCACTATGATTTGGTGCTCCTGAGCTGAATGAACACATTGCTTTAAGGTGAGTCAGAGTGTAATCCTTCATAGGTTGCAGAAGACTTAGGAGGGGGCAGAGAACCTGGCAAAGGCAAACAGGGAAACACTGAGCTTTTAGGGGGCGAGACAGCAGGCTAGCAGAGCAGATGTTCCCGATGCTAAACTCAGTAACAAGCAGGAAGAGGCTGAAGGCAGAGCCTGCAGTCCAGGCAGGTAGGGTGGATTGTGGGTGATGTCTCTCCCAGCCCGGATAAGCTGAGGTCATGAGAGGGCACATGAAAGTGGTTACCTGCAGATTCAGTTTCTGCAAGGACAGATCCAGTTACCAGCTAAAGAATTGGACTTGAAGACTCAGGGGAGCAAGGCCATGGAAAACATGCAAAACACGTGGGGGGGCAGCGGTGGTGCCAACTGTCTCATGAACTCGTCCATCCTTTTCTGTTTCTTCCAAGGCAGACCTTCCTTCTTCTATGTGGGCAGTTTCTTCTAAGCAACCTGAGCAGGAGGGAGGTGTCCAGCACCAGCCTGAAGTAACCCTTCAGGTTAAGGCTACCTTTTGAGCACAGTGGTGTGGACAGGACCCCAGAGCTAAACAGACCCCCTCAGGACAAAAGGTGACTGACCTCTCTTTGTGCTCCGCTAGGAGTGGCACCAACTAAGCCTAAGCCACTTACCCACCCAATTCAGGACAGAGAAGCAAATGTGCTTGGGTGACAAGGGTGTCCCTTCCCCTCTCTACAGTCTCCTAACCCTACAGAGATGAAAACGGCCTGACCCAGGAGCATGCCTAGGTTGTTGAGCCGCCCGGGAAGGGACAAGTGGAGACTCCAGCTGGACTCAGGTTTCTCTGAGCTGTAGTTCTCTGCCTTTGTTCCCACATCCCCCACTGTCTAGACGGCAGATGAAGCCTCACTACCCAGCATCTCTCCAAGCTGGACCCCAAGGATATCCCATTTTATGGCAAACTGGCCAACTTTCCTTCTGAGGTTGGTAGGCCCCCAGAGAGGAGACCCTTTCTCAGGGCCTTGCTAGAAAAGGGACATCTGGCCAGAGTTGGAGCCTTTCCCATATGGAGATTTCAGGGGTGCCATCCACTTTCCTTGCCCTGGCTCTCTCACAGTGTACACTGCCTGGCTGCTGGCCGCAGTTCCACCTGGACTCAGATGTGCTCAACCACCTGACAGCTGAGTAAAGTTTCTGTGCTCCAGTCAAGGTGAAGGTCACAGCTGAAGCAGCTCGAGGCAGGCCAGCCAGCTCTGGGTGTGCCCTTTCCTTTCCTCCCACATCCCAGGCAATACAGAGTCTCATTCATCCAGGCAGGGCAGGGCACGGCCATGTGAATGTCACACTGTGCCTGGACAAAGGGCAGAGGCTTTCTTTCCTCACAGAGGCAACAGTCTGCAGTTAGGTCTTTGCCCTTCCTCCGAGTCCTGGGTCAAGAGGGCAAGCCAGGGACACAGTGAGACCCTGGTCTGTGCTCAGCTACCCTGGCATGATACTATTTTTTTTTTTTTTTTTTTTTTTTGCCTGGTTTTGTTTGACTGGTCTTGAGCTTGCTGTGTAGTTGAGAATGGCTTTTTAATCTGTTTGCCTCCACCTTCTGAGTGCGAAAGCTGCAGGCATAGCCACGATGCCTGGTTTATGTAGTGGTTGAACCCACGGGTTCATGCTCGTTAGGTGACTGTACTACTACCTGTCCTGACACTCTCTTCCCGAGATCAGTCTTAAAATGCTGCCAAGGCTGCCCTGGAGTTCACGAGCTCAAGTGATCTTCCTGCTTCCTTTCAGCCTCTGGTTAGTCAAAGCTGTAGGTGCAGACATGGCCTGTGGATGCCACTTCTCAAAACATTAGCCCATTTTGTGCAGTGATGGGGTTACCAAACCCATGATGAGCTGTGACTGACCCAACTAGCATGACAGTGTTGCATGTGTGCTGGTCTGAGAGAGGCCCAGATGCATGGCTGTGAGCAGCTGAGTTGTCTCAGTACATCCAGATCTGGGTTCGTCTCTTTTCTTGGGCCATGTAGGGATAAAGGGCCTGCCTGGAAGGTAGGTTGGAGCATGGCCTTCCGGGGACAGCCTGTCTTCCAAGATCCTGACTTTGGCATTCCTGCTTTATTGCCAGTTGCTTGATCAGGAGCAGGCCCCTTTCTGAGGCTAAATGTTGCTCCCTGCCATGGGAGGTGAGGCTGTGTCTGCATGGCCCAGCACAGGCAGGCATAACTCTGCTACGCTTTATTTGTGCCAGCTACAACACATTCTCCATACTTCAAAACCGAAGCACACTCCTGTTCGTATTCATCTTCAGTAGACTCAGTCAGACCAAATCTAGACTTCCAAGGTCTCGAATGCTTCAGACCTTTGTCCAGTGGTGAAAACTCTCATTTCAATATCCAAAATCTTCCTGAAGGAATGTCAGTGAGAAGATGGCAGTTTTCCACACCAGAAATGAAACATAAAATGCTAACTGCCTCTAATACTATATAAACTAATGTATTCTATAAGTGAACCATCCTTCATACTGAAACAGCTCAGGGTGGAGAGCATTAGGGAGAAGGAAGGAGACCCACAACAGGGTGGAGTGGGGGTGGAAGGTGAGGGTCATGAATACAATCAGTGTGTGACAACACATGCATGAGGACGTCACAAGGAAACCCGTTCTTGGACATGGTGACTATAAACTAAAGGAAACAGCTGTGGTGGGTGTGATGCCTGTTCCCTCCATGCTCTAATGGTTCTAGGTCTCGCGTGCTTTGCAGGTGCTGCTGTGGACTTGGCGGTTGTATCTGATGTGAAAGGGTCACGGCAGCCAGCAGCACAGCTAGTGATGGAGACTTGGAGATGCTCACGTCTCTTTCCCCAGAGGCACTACAGGATGAGAAATGTCTGAGGCAGGGAGTCAAAAACATTTACAAGGGGTGTATGCTGCCTCCCAGCCTTTCTCTAAGAACGGCCCTAACTCTGGGCAGATGCCTGGCTCTAGCCAAGAGCCTTGTCCTCATCCAAGAACATTGTGATCTCAGTGATCTCCCCACTGGCCACATTCCAGGACCCTGCCACTGGGAGCCTCCCAGGTCTCAGTAGAACACCACATAACTCCCAACACCATGGCCTTTCTCAGGTCACAGCCCTGACGATGCACAGAATGGAAGACAGACTGGGCCTTAGGTCACTCTGGGTGTCAATCTGGTGTGTCCCGCCAGAATGGATCCTAACTGATGAGGCAACAGGGGGACATAGTGACTGCTGGCTGGTGCTTGGTCCTGGGATGCAGACAGGCCTCCTACTGCAGTGCCCAGGATGGTGGCATCAGAGTCTCACTATGGCCTTGGGGGCCTCCTGGCCTGGGGCCTTTCCTGTTTCAGGACAAGAACTCAACTGCACAAGTAAAGGAAGAGGAATGAGACCAAGAGTATGTGGTACTTTTTATTTGGTCTTTAAACTGTGCTTCGTATTAAATATGACCTTTCCCAAGTCTCACAGTATTTCTAGTGATTTCTGTGTAAACACACTGTGATGGCGAGCTTCAGTGTCCCCTCTAAGTGAGTAACTTATAAACTCATGTCAACACCCAGCCACCTCATGTGCTGCACCTCAGATCCTATAGCTTTCTGTCCAGCAGGTCCACAGCCAGGGTAAAGAGAGGCTGGGAAAGAACTGAAACAATTAAAACATGGCCTTGCCTGTGTTCCGTGATGCTATGGAAACACATTTAAAGTTTTTTTCATCTCTTTTAATCAAATAAGCAAATCAAGAAAGGTCAAATTCTAAGGGGTTCAATGCTATCAGGAAAAATAAAAATAATCTGACTTCCATGACTGAAGAATGCAGGACACCAGGGGGTGCATGGAAGCAAAACACTTGAACCAGCCAAGAAGCAAGGTGCCCTGCCAGGCAATTCTCCGGTGGGAAGCCCACGAAAGGCATTTATACCTGAGAACACACTTCTCTCCCTGTCTCTGGGTGGAGACATGTGTGCCCAAAGACAAGGAAGACAGCAGCCAGGTGCCCTGGGGATCCAGGCATGAAGAGCTGCCGGCAGGCAGTGGTTGCTTCAGTGCCTGCGGAATTATCTTTAAAGTCCATTTTAGAGGTCTTAGGTCTGAAAACAAACCGTGACCTTTAAAAAAAATAACTTTCCTCTCTGTCCCTGTTAAGGGGACACAAATGAACACCGTAATTATTCTAGTATGAAAGAGAGTTCATTTAGACTTTTAAGCTTCTCACTGAAGACACTGATAGACGGTTACAGAATGACAGTTATTACAGAACAAACTGGACAAGAGAACCTTTCTTTGGTTGGTTGAGGCATTCTTTATGCATGACTTTGCTGATATAAGTCTCTTATGATCCTCTATAGCCATGGTTTGTATCTCCTGTGATTCCACCTCTCAAAACAGTCACCAGGAAGTGTTCTTTCCATGACAGCGACTAGTGAAAGAGCCTCACACTCCCTGACCCTCAGCGGTGCTGACAGAACAGTGATTGTGGCCTCCTGTCTGCAACTCTCCTGTGAGCGTCACAGTCCACAGGTGTTCTTGGTCCCTGCAACCTCTACTGATCTCACTTGGCCCTCAGCTGCTCCCAGATTCGCCCTCAAAAGTGGGAATGGGCGTGGGCCACAGGTCAGACATGGGGTACAGTGGGGAGGAATTGAGCTGGGAGATGACACCTGTCCCCCTTACATGAGTCAGAAGCCACTTCCTACCTAGCAGGCAGCAGGCAGGGAAGGAAAGTGCACACAGAGCAGACAATGCTGCCCTGTCTCCCAGCTCTTCAGTGTCTGAAAAACCAGATGAGTCCCCTCCCCATTGTCTGTTTCAAGAAACACATGTGTTCCTTGATTTGATGTCCTGGGTGACCTAGGGTCCAGTTCTGGACTTACACCGTCTTTATCAATATTTAATATAATGGTTGATTCCATAAGCAATCACAGACTTGATTAAAATGAATGTATTATTCTAGATTGATTTTTTCCACTCAAATGTTTGTATTTCATCGACTTTGAACAATCAGTTGAGAAGGTCAGGGTTTTCAAAGCCTTCCCAAGAACAGAGACTTTGAAACAACACTGTACACAAGGGACAGGGAGACAAATGGCTGTCAGGGCAGGACCGTCTTCATGGGGCCGCTTTCTTCAAGTCTCGAATCTGTTTAATCAGGTAGTTCTTCTCATCAGCGAACTGCTCATCATCTGTCCTTTCTTTCTGGAAGCTGCTCAGAAACTCAATGAGTTTGGGTTGATTCTTTAACAGGATCTCCACAATAGGCTGCGTTTTATGGGGGCTGGCCACAAACACCTGGAACAGAGGTGAACGTCTGAGCCATCATTTCTGAATGATTCACAAACAAATGACAGGAATATGATATGCTAATCCTTGCTGTGTCTGTTTTCTCCATAGCCAGTCTTCCGTGGGGAGTCTGATCCCTCAGCAGGGCCTAATCAGCACAGCCTCCCTGAGAAGGCCACAGAGGAACAGTCTTTAGCACTGCTACCCACAGCAACTCCACCCTCAGAAGGCCAGGGGCCCACAGAGGCCAGAAAGAGGGTCCCTAGACTCCCACCCAGCAGGCCTATAATCGTAAGGTGATAAGAGTCTCGGCCTCCCAGCTACACTGTACCTCAAGCTCCTTCACAGCCACTGGAACAAGGAAAGCACAGGGTGATTAGTAAAGAGCCTTAGAGGAGTACAAAGGAAATACAAGAAACAGCATTCAGGCAGACAAACTGAGGCTGTAACTCACGTTCAGAGAAAAGAGCTCCAATCAGAAGCTACCCTCACACATTAAGGAACTAGGGATAGCAGCAAGTCAACACAATGAACAGAAGGAGCAGAGACAGAGGAGTTTCCATGGAGAATAACTACAGCCAGAAACTAGCTCCTGAGAGGAAGTACCTTGATGAGCTCTGGCTAGACTGTCAGACTTGGATTATGAAAAGCTAACCTTAAAGTGGAGCACTGCTAACAGCTGAGTAGGGCTGCGATCCAACAATGTACTAGTTCTCCATCTCCACACTGCAGAGGCAGCTGCACCCACAGCAGTGCGGGGAAGCAAGGCTGGCTCTCAGCTCCGTCTCCTTTTCACGGGGCTCTGACTCCAGCCCATGGAAAGACACTTGCTTATATTCAGGATGGGCCTTCCCACCTCAGCTATAACCTAATCCAGGCAGTCCCTCACTGACATGTCAAAACCTCGTCTCTTCAATTATTTAGGTCTTGTCAAGCGGACAGTCAATATTAACCACCACATACAACTAAGAAAAATGGTCAAATTCCTCAAATCAGTAAACAAAACCCACAATAAAGAGAAGCCCAGGCCAGGTGACTTTTGCTGGTAAATTTCTACCTTAGGTTAAAGAAAAATGAACACTAGTGTTTTTCAATTTCTTCAAAGAAGAATTGTTCCTAGCCCATTCTGAGGCCAGCAATACCTTGACACCAAAGCCAGATTAAACAATGAGAGAGCTCTCAAAGCATGCTATCCCTTATGAATGAAAGGCCAACTCCTTAAGAAAACATTAGCAAAGTTAGCCTCACTACATAATAACAGGGTTATATACAATGACCAGCTGGGACTTAATTCCACATAAGAAAATCAGCAAAATGCCCGCTGTACTGTATTTTCCACAGAGATGTACTTACATCCTAACCCTGAGCACCCAAGGGTGTCATTTTCTACGGAAGCATGAACTTTACAGACACAACAGGCTAAGATGAAGTCGTATTAGGTTAGAAGGCCCCCGTCTAAGGCAGGTAACATGGAGCCTCACATATGGAGGTGTGCAGGCATTCAGAGAGGAGTGCCACATGCAGTCAGGTAATGGAGTAATGTGTCTACAAGGAAAGACTGCTGGTGAGCAATCACCAAAAGCTAAGAGACAGGACTGAAAGAACGAACTCTACTGACACCTTATCCTTGGCCTTCTGGTGTGCTGCATTGGGAGAGAATACACTTTTGTTCTTTTTAGCCCTCTATGGTACTCTGCTATAGCCCTAGGAAGCTAATGTCACAGCGAGTGAACGCAGGAAAGCCATGTGGTCATTTCAATAATTTTACAATTTGACAAGATTCAATTCCTAAATAAAAAGTATCCATGAGACAACTGCCACAAAGCTGGGTCCTCACTTTACACCCTCTACAAAAAACATTAAAAATGAACCAAAGGCCAAAATAGAAGAGCTACAAAGACATCTGGAGAAAAGTACAAAGGATAATTCATAACCTTGCCTAAAGGGCCAGGAACAGAAGCAGTGAGATGTGCTTCACTAATTGTTAATGCTTCTCTATAAGACAGTGTTAGGAGGGTGGGAGACATTATCTGTAAATCATGGGTCTGACTGACTTCAGATCTAGACTATACAAAGACCTCCTATAACAAGCCCAATCCACCTAGGATGCAAAGGATTTGAGTAGCACTTTCTTAAAAAGAACGAAAGTGACCACACACACCCACACCCACACCCACACCCACACACACATACACACCCTTTAGGGCAATGCAGATCACAAAATGTAAAACAAAAAATAAGTGTGCTATGGAAAAGACTGGCATCTCCTTGGTAGGCAAAGCAGTGAGTGACAAAAGAATCCTGCCCCAACATAGGGAAAAGGTTTGTTCAAAAACACCACAGCTGTGTTCCGGTGTCCACAGCAGGAGCAGTGCCAGCCTCAAGTGCTAACAGCCCATGTACCCACTAACTGAGGAGTGGACGTCCATCATCATTCTGAGTCGGCCGCGGCCATTACAAGGAGCAGTGTGCTGACCCGGCTACACCAAGGATTTGACTGCGTTCATACAAACAGGCAGATCCCCAGAGTGAAAAGCAGACGGTGCCTGTGAGGTGCCCATGGGAAGGGAATGGAGAGAAATGGCTTAGGGCAGAGGGTTTCCTTCTGGGGTGCAGTGATGTGTTGACATAACTCCTGGGTGACAATACTCAACAGGGAGCTCTGTTGTTAAAATAGTCAGCATGTGAAGTTTTACAGACAAGGCTTTTGTTAGAATAAACTAAACTTTTTACTTACAAAAATGGTGTTCTAGATTTGTTTACACTGTTACACAAACACCTGCTGCTCACAGAGTGCCTGTGAGTATGGTAGGAATCGCCACGCTCAGGCCTTTTCTGGTTGGTGTTTGTTTATAAGAGTGCTGCTAAAGTTCTAATTACAAATTGCCTGGCATTTCGTGGTAAGTACATAAATAACTCAGAACTCCATAAAAATAAAAAAAAGACTAGGTACATTAGGCAAACCATGCTCCTTTCAGACGCCTAGGAGAGTTCTCAGGCAGGCGTGCTGGATGGACTCCAAAGCCCACACCCTGTACTAAAACCCAGCAAAAATGTTGAGGTTGTTTGCAAGCTTTAAGGTTTTCCCTTAGTTTTTTTTTGTGCATGGCTCTGAGCCCTCTCTTCAGGAGGCAGTTGATCATTAGACGTTCGTACTGACTCTGACTGCCTGAGGACTTACTGGCTAGCTGAGAGGAGGCTTCATGGTGGACGCTCACTGCTGACTGATGTGTTCAGAACATGCTACTTTCAAAGTATCTCTAAACAGAGGTAAATGCATGAAAATAGCCCATGGCTTTTTGAACTGCTGTCTTAATGCTTGTATCCCTCAGTTTACATAACAGGTCTCAGAAATATATGGAGTTTCAAGCACAGAGAAAAAGTCAGTAGCTACATTCAAATATTTTTAATTCAGGAAACAAAATGTTTTGTTTTCCGTTTTAAATCTGAATGCTTTTTATAAATGAAAATTAAATCTTGCATATATCTTAACCGACTTTATTCAAATTCTTTTTAGCAGCAAGGATTTGAACTGGTGAGGCACTCAGTGCTTGTTCCAGCGTTGTTGTCTGCTAGAATACTTTGCCCGTGTGACATGGAGTTGCCCATGTACAAGTCCATTTCATAGATATGTAAATAAAGTAACTATTCTTACACTCACACCACACCTACACACCCCACGACCACCAACTGGCAGTCTCAGAGACATCAGTTTGCTTCTGTTCAAGAATGACTGGCCAAGTTCTACAGGGGAGCTGCCATGCCATGGCTGACGAGGCTCTTTGAACACCAATGCAGATAGTGAGGGTGGTAGAGGCCAGCAAGCAGGCTGGAAGTTGAGGTTCCCAGAGACACTTGCAACACTGCTCTGACTTTTTTGACATGTGATATAGGTGAGAAAGCTGGGAAATGGTGAAAAAGCACTTACATTTAGCTCTTGTGAGGGCGGGGCACTTGTGAGGCCTTGGGCTTCATTCCAGCACCACAATAAATAGGAAATCAAATCAGTTTCTAAACTCCCCCACTCAGACATAATGACTACAAATAATGCTCATGGAGCCTTCCATCTTAAACCCTGGTCTGTCTCGGTCTCTGTCTCTGTCTGGTACCAGGGGCTGAGTCACCTAGGGCCTCACACATTATTACAGCTAAGCACTCTACCACTGTGTTATAGCTCAGTCCTCTTGCTTTTCAGGACTACCCTGAAACCAGCAACCCTCCTGGCCAGCTTCTGGAGGAGCTAACACTACAGGCCATCATAGACCTTCACACAGATTCTTTGTATGTTAAGAGCTGGTCTCCACTTGAGCCTCAGTTAGGGCAGACTCTGGGTACTGGCTATCTAGTTATACATGCTATCTCCTCTCATCACTGCAGGTCTGAGGGGAAGACTGCTTGCTGTGCTCTCCAGGTAAGCCTTGGAGTTCAGGAGCCCAGCTGGCTACAGGGTGGTGTTGCCCGTGCTGTGTCGCATGCAGGCATATCAAGCTGTGGTTTAAACTGTTTGCTCTTACTCATAGGCAAGAGCAAGAAGAGGGACAGGTATGCTCAAAACATTCCTCAAAACTGTAAAACAGTTTCAAAAGGAAATAGCAGATCAAAGCAAAGGACCAGAAATACCTCTGATCTCTCTTCTCAAGTTTTTTTTTTTTTTTTAAAGGATTCTTCATATTGTCCTTGGATGTCTCTTGTATACCATTCAAGTTTTAAAGTTTTAGAGCCAGTCACACTGAGATATGATTCACATATTAGTCTACCTGGCTGGCTGATATATATTCATAGTCTAATGATTTCTAGTATGCTTACAAAATTGTGTCATCATAGTCAACTCTAAGACAGTTCTGTCACCCCAAAGAAGCCCTACACTCATCAGCAGTCCCACTTACTGTGCTTCCCACCATCAACCTCCTGCAGACATTTCATACTGACGGCATCATGTAACTCAGCAGTGTTCTCTTGGCTTATCCCTGCTGTGGAACGCACTAGTTCCTCACATCTCACGGTCAAATGACTGAGTTTTGAGAAGGAGATGCAGTTCCTGCATGTATCCATTCGGCACTCACGCGCACAGTAATTACTCATTAATATTATCAAGCTCCTTAAGTTACCACCAATATCACACAGTGGTTTCCCTAAATACCTGACGTCACACTAAAGCCCACAAGTAGGAGGTGAGGTTCACTGGTAGAGTGCATGCTAATTTGTCCTTGACTCTCCCACAGAAATGGCTTCCTTAGTCACAAACTAGGGTTCTCCAACTGTCTAACTTTCAGGAGGGTGAGGGGCATGGCGTCCTGCTGGGGAAAGAGCTAACACAGAGGGTGAATGCCAGCACTGCCCTCGCCTAGGTGCTCTGATACATCCTGGAGGTTTCACACAATTGCTCTGACTTTCACCCAGGATTTCCCATGTGGCCGCTGTACTTTCCAGGGCCACTGACTGCCTGAAATGGAGTCTCACAGGAGTCCTGGATTCAGGTAGGTGACGGAGGTGGCATTACTAGCCTGAAAGGCATTTCCAGGAGTGTGTCCCATGGGTTTTCCATCTTTACAGAGGCTGCTTTGAGGGGTGAATAACTATTCATACAGAAATAAAAAAGTTTAGGACTCTTGCTTTTCTAAATGGCAAAATATTATTTTTGGGAAATAAACAATCAAGTGCCAAGGTGCAGGGTAGGCCCAATCTACACACACACAAGTAAACAAGTGGTTAGCTATTTTTAAATGTTCCTACTCTGTCCAATGATTAGGGGAACTAAATTCGGATAGTCTGAGGATGGAAGCAGGCTATTTCTAGCTTGCCATGAACTAAATCTTTTTATAATCATATGCTTCTGAACAAGATTAGATGACACTAGATTTCACTTCATATGACAGGGTACACATTTTTGGGCACAGAGTGGCATGGTGCACAGTTTTCTGAACTGCCACTCCTCAGGAGGGTCTGAGGCAGGTAGGTCTGCCAGTCTCTGAGGCTTATTGTTTCCTGGAACTACACTCACACTTTCTGTTTGATTCTGTGGACTTACTTTTTATGTGACAGTTCTAACACAAAGAAGAATGTGGGGAATACTATGCCACATGTCATCACAGATGCGCAAGCTGCACAAGGCCAGCAGCCTGGCTTGCTTTGACCCTGAGTACAGCCATGACACCTCCCCTTCATACCACTCTCTCTCCTGAGGTGATCACTCTCCTGTACTTGTGTCTGTCTCTATCACAGGCTCTAAGACTGTAACTACAAAGCATGAATCCAGACAGAGACAAATTTCAAACTTAAAAAAAAAATTAGATGCTGACTTTATTCACTGTGTCTGGATGTGGCCAGATCTCAGGCTTAAATCCAGTACAGTAGACATCTCTACCCAGCTCTTCAAAATGGCTACAGGTGACCTATGTCTTCTTTACCAAGCACACTTTTGAATCAGCTTATCAAGTTGCAGAAAAAAAATTCTGTTCGGATTTCAAGTGGAATGAACGAAACTTGTACAGTTAATATTTTAAATATCCTAGTGCCTTTATGGGTAATAAATATCTGGTAACAGAAAGACTGAGTTTCTAACTTGTCAAAGCAACTGTTGCCTTATAAACTCCTATGTTATCCACTAGTAGACAAGGAATTCTGTCCGTGAATATACATTTTAAGACCAAACATTCCTGGAGTTTACTGAGCTCTTATTCTAGACATCAATTATAAGAGAACAACCAAGAGCTGGCCAAAGTGAGATGCATAGCAGGAACTGCAACATACATCACAGTAAGAAATGGAATTAGTTGTCCAAAGCTCAGGGCCATTCATACTAGAATAAAAATGCCCAATGATGAAGTAGGATGCCTATAAGACTACTGTTCTGAAATTACACATAAAACAGTACAATGTGACAAAAACTAGGATTTAAATTGTTAGTGTAATATGAATAAAACCAGGGGATAATCCCAAAGATATATCCACAGTAGTTTTGAGTATGGGATGACAATGAGCTTTTACCCTATACATTCACATATTATCTGAAGTTTCTGGGAATAACACAGAAATAACTGTTACTCAGACAGCAGAGAAGAATGTAGAAGAAAGACCCCATTTAAAAAGCAGCGACAAGTGAGCCGGGCGCTGGCTGCATCCTCAGGACTTCATTTGGGTTCCAAGAGGAGACAGTGGGAAGCAGAAGCCAGCATTTCCATTCTAGCTTCCGCTCTAGCTATGTCTTTAGTATGTGTGAGTATGTGTGCCTGGGTATGGGGTGTGCACATGACTGCAGCAGCTGTGGAGACAGAGGCATCAGATCCCTGGAGCCGACTCTGGTGAGCCACCACACATGGGTGCTGGAATCTGACTGGGTGCCCTGCGAGAACAGCAAGTACTCTTACCCACCGAGCTGCCTCTTCAGCCGCACGAAGCCTTCATGAAGAGAAGAGGAAGAACTGAAGTGCTAAAGTGTGGTGGCAGAGCCTGGATGAGGCTTTGCCTCACTGCGCTTCCCATCCCCTTGGCCTCCAGGGAGTGCTAAAGTGGCCTTTACCAGGCAGGTCAAGTTTGGTTCATTTTTCAATGGATTTTTAATTTGAAAATGACTCTATCTTACTGCAAGGTACTGGGTTGCAGGCTCTCTGAAGTTAGGTCGGCTTGATGCAAATGTGAGATTTCTCTAAATTTATAAATTTATACGTAAAGGTCAGAGGCAAACTTTCCCAGCTGTGGCTAACACTCAAAGTGTGGTTTTCTGTAATAGATGAGTAGAAGAATAAGTTTGCAAAACAAAGAGATTGTATAATCTTCTCTCAAGGAAAGGAAAGCAAAAAGCAGAGGCCTTGCCTGCCATTTCAAAGTTAGAGAAAAACCATATCGAGGCATCAGCCCTTTACCTTAAAGACATGGAAGGCTTCGAACTGGATGTTTGGACTTTTGTCCCGAAGCAGGTTCATCATGAGTTTCAGGTTCTCTGGCTTGCTAATATATTTGGTCATAATGGTGAAGTTGTGGCGGTCCAGGATCAGCTCACCCAGCAACTGCAAGAAGACACAAACCCAAAGCCATTATGTGATTCTTCAATGTATCTCACCTAAGCTGAATGGAAACCTAAGGCTGGTGTAGAGTGAAGAGCCGGGAGGTGCTTAAGAACAGGACGCATCAGGCACTGTAGACCTGCCTAGGCCGGGCTCCTCAGGAGGTAGAGGTAGGAGGATCATATGAACCCATGAGCTGCAGACCAGTGAGCACAGTGAGACAGCATCTCACACAACAGCCAGCCAGCCAGGCCTGAACATGGTATTTGTTATTTCTCTAAGCTTTCATGCTTTTGTCAATGTTAATTCTTAAGTCAATCTTCAGCCACTCACTGCTCAACATACCGAGAGACAGCCTAGTCAGAATCATGTCCATCACTCTGCTTCCAGCCATGTACTTCTACAGGAACAGTTAGGCAGAGCACCGGCACAAAACTCTGCATTCCCTCTCCTGAATGAATGCACTTACTGGTTTACTGGAAGTTTTCGTGTTAAATAAGTCTTATCCTGGACTTGAAAATTTTTTTTAGCAGATTTATTTGCTTGATTTTACGTGTGTTTTGTCTGACTGCATGCATAAACACATGGTGTCTGTGATTGGTGCCTTCAGAGGTGAGAGGAGGGTGTGCTGATAATCAAACTCAAATCTACTGACTTTTATTATGAAATCTGATCTAAGGTCAGAAAAATAGACAAACACCCTGAAGGTATTTTTAAAAATATATTGTGGGGTGTGTGTGTGTGTGTGTGTGTGTGTGTGTGTGTGTGTGTGTGTGTGCACATGCAAGCAGAGAACCTAGTGACAACCAATTATCTTCCGCAGTGAGTCCCGCGAATTAAGCGTGGGTCATGAGGTTTTGTGGCAGGCATATATACCTGCTGAGCCATCTTTTTTGGCTCAAAACTTTTACAAAAAAGTAAACAGGGCTAGGGATACAACTCAGTGTAGAGTAACTTAGCATATGTGAGACTCTAGATTCAATCTTTAACATGGCATTACAAAATGTACAATCAAAACATTGTATAGTGACATATCAATGGTTCTCAAAAGGCCACATTATTTTGAAACAACGTTAAAATACTCAAAGTGAGACCTGCTGCAGCCGCAGGAGCGTCTAAGCAGTGCACCAGCACACTTCACGCGCAGATGCCCCTCACTTTCCGACTGTTCCTAAAGTTCCCCTGAGCAGCAGGCCGCACTGGTGGTTACAGAAATCCTGGACAGGAAGGAGAGAGCACAGCAAACAGCAGCTATGTCTTTCAGAGCAGAATTCCAGGCGTGTGTGTACACGTGTGTGGGAGGGTGTCTGTTAGGAGACAGCCATCTTCTAATGTTGCTTATTTTGTCTATTCAACAGTAAGAACCACATACAAGATGAGAATTAGCCATTTGCTGGTCCTGCTCCTTCTCCCTGGTGAGAAACTGTGTAATTAAACTTTATTGGAACCTCCCTGTCCCAGTAAAGCTCCCAGGGCTCTCCTGGAAGTTGCCTTTGTTCCTGGCTTCCCGCCCCACCCCAGCCTGTCTGTGGCCACCTGTCACTGTCCTCTTCCTTCAGCACCACACACGTTTGGGGAAGTCTGCAGGTTCTCTTCGTTCAAACCAGCAGAGCTTTGTCAGTGGGGACAATTTTTGACACTGATGTCTCTGGAATGTCTCGTCAGCATGGACCCATAATTCTTGTCTGTTGTACAGACTCACCTGGATGTTGTTGGCTGACTAACTTAACATCTTTAGAAACATTTTTTTTCTTTGTTGATAACATAGAGACCTGTCAGCTCCTCAGTTCATTTTCCCTTGTTTCTTTTCATAATAAAATACTTTTCAAGGTTTGCCATTTTCTGGTTTTCAATGACTCTTAAACATCTAGCTCCTCATCTTTACTACCAGTTTCCTTATTCAAACGCTCCCACTCTATCTGGATAATTCCAAAACCACAATGATTTCCCTCAGTCTATTAGTCAGCAACCAAAATGATATTCCTGAAAGTCATCTGTATTTACTATTAATTCTATTTATACAGCAAATAAACAAATGCCTCGTTTCCAAGGGTTCAATGGGAAACAACTCACTAGGATGGAGTTGTGGGTCACGCACAGAGAATCACTTTGCATCCTCACTGCCTCACGCAGTCTTCCTTGTCTGCTGAGACTCTGCTTGCTCTCTCCTCTTGAATTTTGAGAAACACCTTCATTACTGTCTGTCTGAATTGCCACCTCTCATGTCTAGTTCTGAACTATGTTGATCCTCTTGGTCTCCTAGCACTGCCTCTTGGCTTCTGCTTTTTTCTGATAAACAGAGTTTCCATGAATCTGTTGATGGATAACCCACAGAAGGCATGGTGTCTCTGTCTGTGCCCTCCCAAGCTAACCACGCAGTGGATATTGCTGGGGCTAGCCTAACAAGTAGGACCTCTCTCTTCTCAAAATGCAGAAAAGATATTTTATTACAGCAGGAGTTGTAAAACTATGGGAAACCTATGAAAACACGACTTTTGAAGGCTTAAGGCCTACCCCCAGGAGCACAGCTAAGTACTGAAGTAGCTGAGTCTCTCTGGGTGAAGACTTGCCCTGTGGGAGAATTAGAGCACCACCCCCTGCACTTCCTGGTTCACCTGAAACTCACCTGGTAACCCAGGGAGATCTTTGTCTCCCGAGATTGTCTTTATCTAGATATTCAAATTTCATTTATCTCTCCAAGAGGATTGGAAAAGTTCTCATTACGGGGGCAAAAGGAGTGCTGCTTTCCTGAACCTTTAGCTCAAAGGGCTTTTCACCCTTCAAGATAAGGAAAGTACTCCTGACTGTAGAGCCAGGAAGGGCTTTTCAGCTCTAAAAATATTTACCTGTCTACCCAGCAAACACACAATTTAAACACAAGTAACAAAGGAAACTTCATGTTTTGAAACATCCTAACAGTGGCTTTACTTAATGTCCTCTGTCCCATTCCAGGGGTCTACTTGCCTTTTTTTTACTATAGTGGTTCTGGAGAATAACTTGGAATCTGGTATGGTGATTCCCCTGGCTTTGTTCTTTTTCCTCAGGGTTGCTTTGGCTATCTGGGATCTTTAGTAATTTTATATAGAGTGTAGGCTTGTTATTTTTCTATTCTGCACAGAATGAAGAAAAGGTAGTATACATACACAATGGATTTTTTTTTTTTTTTTTGAGACAGGATTTCATGTAGCCCTGGTCGGCTTAGAACTCACTACGTAGTTTAGGATGACCCTGGAATTTTGATCTTCTACCTCCCTAGTGCTAGGTTCACAGGCATGTGTCATCACACCTGGATTGTGCAGCTCTGGTGACTGAATGCAGAGTTTGTCTGTACTAGTCAAGGACTTAGCAACTTAACTATAAATCTCAGCCTACAGTAGGGTTTCATTTAATCATAAAGAAGAATAAAGTATGTTATTTGCTGGAAAATGGATACAACTGGAGATCTCCATATAAAGCAAACGAGATCCGAAAGGCAAAAATCACCTGTTTTCTCTCATTTATACTTACAGGTAAAAATCACTTGTATGCCCATATGCCATGGAGATCAAAGTGAGAACTGGAGAAATAAGGAGACTAGAGGGCACAGTATATGATATACTAGGATGCAAATCTTTGTGAAGCTCGTGCTACATACAGCAAATATACTGCAGTAAATTTTTACATAAAAATTTATAATCACACTGATTCTTCAATGGATTTGTTACCATTACATTTATGAGCTCAATTTAGATTAAATCATTCCAATTTCATCTCTGTTCACACAAACTTACAACTATAGCCAGATGTGGTGGTGCATACTTAAAAATGCCAGATGTGGAGACATGAAGCAAGTTCGAGGCAAGCCTAAGCTTCATGAGAAAACCCTGCCTTGAAAAATGAAGGGCTGGGAGCATAGCCGAAGCAGCGGACATTTGCACAGCCTGTTTAAGATGCTGGGATCCCCAGACGCCCATACTCCCACACACAAATATCCAAGACCTTAGCTCAACATGCTCCAGACCTATTACTACTATCTTCCCTTCTTGAACTACAACCTTAAAGTAAGCATGTTCAGGGGGAGAGAGAGAGAGAGAGAGAGAGAGAGAGAGAGAGAGAGAGAGAGAGAGAATATATGATAGCAAATAGCAATATGTCCACCCCTAAAGTGCTTTCCTATATGGAATAGCTTAGATTTCTCTAATTCAGTAAGGGCATTACTTTGGAACAACTCCTATATTATTAGTGCCACAGGTAGTAAGTATTTTTCTATTCTTAGCTTTATATTAATCAAGATGTGAAGAGTATGTTTAGTTTTAAGTCTTTTGGCCATTTCCTGTCTATCTATTTTAATTAACAGTGATAAAGACAACAGTGAACCACCCACAGTGCAATATGAAGAGTTATAAAGCAGGGTTATTATTCTAAGTAAATGGAACAATCTACATTTAATTTAATCAAGTAGCTAGTCTAACTAAGAGGGTTTTCCCAAAATGTGTTGTTTTAATGAAACTGATCAGAGCCAAAAAACAAAACAAAAACAAAAAAACAAAACAAAAAAAACCCAGAACGAAACAAACAAAAAAATCCCCAAATCCACCAAGCTTCCTTTTAATTATAATCTTTCTTACTAGTAATTAAATGCCAAGCTTCTGAAAAAGATAAGAAATAATTTCCTAAGCTCCAGCACACAAGGGAAAGGAATTTCTCTCTTAATTACTTTTTCTTGGCACCAGGAGTCTAAGTATCCTAAGACCAAGAAAGTCTAGGAAACTCTAGAACACGATTGGAAAAGGCATCGGGTAGCAAGTGCCTTGGCATCAGAAAATGGCTGAACACATCAGCCAGTTTATACTGATGAAGCTGTGCAGTCTAACTTCCCATTTCCTACAATTATGGGACATCACTGGCAAAACCTTACAGGGTACGTATTAGCAATTTCGGTCATTAGGACAGATCTAAGGAAACACCAAGCTTGCATCAGCGGAGTTCCCCAGAGTAACTCTTCTTTCAGAGAAGGGAGCCAGCCATGTAGAGTAAGCCTGATGCTGAGATGTGAACCAGTCTCACCATTTCAGCAGCACCATTTCAGCAGCATCTCTCTCTGCCTTATAACCCAGCATTTAAAAGCCAGCTCCCCTGAAGCACATTTTTTTTTTTTTTTTTTTTTTTTTTTTTTTTTTTTTTTTTTTTTTTTTTTTTTTTTTTTTTTTTTTTTTTTTTTTTTTTTTTTTTTTTTTTTTTTTTTTTTTTTTTTTTTTTTTTTTTTTTTTTTTTTTTTTTTTTTTTTTTCAGTTCTGAACTGTGACACACACTTTAGTCTGTTTCTCTGCCCTCTATGCTCTTCTTTACGCACTCAGACTAGAAAGGAGTTTAAACAAGAAAATCAGCTCTCAGGAGATTAATGCAGAACAGCAAACAAGCCCCAAGGGAACAGAAGCATCTGTAAATAAGCAGGGAGGGAGGGGAAGTAGTAGGTGCTTCGGATGATCTAGGTACAAAGGTCTGCTCCAGGCCCCAAGTGGAGAAGTTCTGAGCAGGAGAAGGGCACGGGGGCAAAAAGGACAGAGAACTTCTTGTCCACGTATGCTATCCAGCACTCAAGTGCTGGGGCTAGGTTCCCACTCGGACACAGATGTGCCCTGCTGGCATCAGTTTCATTAGCCCACCAGTCCCAGACTCACTTAACGGATGTGGATCCCTGACAGAGACTGAACTCGGGGAGGGTGAATTGCAGGGTTAGTGACTAGCAATACTCACTTGAAGAACTTAGTTTGGTTCTCTGAACAAATACCTACAGTTCATGGTTCTGGGTAGGAAGGTGGCACAGCGACTGAGGCCCTTAGGTTCTATCCCCAGTACTACAAAAATAAACAAAAAAGCCAGTTGTGCTTACCACAGTAAGGCTCTCGTAGAACTATATTAAAACATGAAGAGGGAAAGAGGACAAGGTTGGGCAAAGCCAGCTAGAGAAGAGACAATGGAGATATGGGTGGGAAGAAGACTATGTTAGTCAGAAAGAAAGGGCATTATAGGCCCAAAGGGACAGGAGACTAGCTTTCTGACAGGCCTGAGGTCTCAGTGTCAGGAAAACTTTGGTTCAAGGTCTTGTCACTGATGAAAATGAATCAATTCTAAAGACCACATCCTTCATCTTTTCTCTTTCAATTTGGTTCAATCACACAGGAATTCTACTTACCCAGTGTATCAGACTTACACTGAGAAGGACTTTGGAAATACACAAGCCATTTCTCATATGCTGGCCCTTAGAGCATTCTCATCTCTTTACTATTCCAATGGCCACCTCTCTCCAAAGCCTTTCTCCTGTAATACTGATAGGCATCTCTGGCCGTCCTTCTGCTTATCAGGTAGGCCCAAACTAAATTTTCTCTGTGACAACTCTGTGTGTGAGATATATTCCTGTTACTTCTATTCCCTACTCTCATCTCCCTCTCGTCCTGTTAAGCTCCACAAATCCTTTTCCACATTCAGGCCTTATACTCAGTTTAAGCAGAGCCACCTGTGTGATCATGGGTTTGGAGCTACCCAGTGAAGCTTGGTGGGCTCATCGCTGGGTGTATAACTCAAGACAAAGGCTCATCGTCTCAGGCTCTCCAGCACATCTCTGGACAGAGGGCAATGCCATTTTGAGGTCACTGCTCTGCCTGGAGTTCAGTTCCCTGCATCACTGGCCTCAATATGAGGAGCTCTGGCACAGCACAAACTTTCTCTGAATGGGTCACCTCAATAAAAAGTGCTGATTGACTGGCTGAAAACTGACCTGCCAAGTAAATCAGAGGTTGGGACAGTGATAGCATAACTATATATAGGGACACAGCATCACCAAGGCAAAACCTCAGTGAAAGAAATGTAAAGATATGGACAGAACAAACTTACGTCCATTACCTTAATTAAAAATTGCATGTTATATTAAGAACATGTGCACTGCTCCACGAATGTCAAGGTCCTGACATCACGAGTGAGCGTCTCAGCAGCTGGAAAGTATACAAATGGCATGGCTAGCGTGGGATTACTAGCTGACAAAAAGTGCTGGGAAAATCCAACAGTGATCGGAAAGACAGAGGTGCAGCCCTAGCCATGCCACATCATCCGCACAGACCCACCTGCTCTTGACAACTGGCTATTTCTGAGCAACTTTTTCTAGGGAGGGCAGGTACTTAGGGCCCAGAGCTGTACTGTGCTGGACTCCTGAGCTTTCCACTAGCATTTCATAAGGATATGGCTTCGGCCTCTAGGTCTTAACACACATATACCTTATTCGGACTCATTTTTACATTTTCACACTTAGCCCTCTACTCAAAAGCTCACTGCTAGAAAGGACTTGCTGCCTTTCCAGCTGCTCTGGTGCAAATCTAGCACCTCAGACGTGGGTTTCCTTCCATCACACAAAACCTTTCCTAGTAGAACTGTGACTCTTTTAACTAAGGCTTTCTTTCTTAGTGGGAACATTCCAGAGTCTACTAGAACATGGCCCTTCAGTCTGCTAATCTTCTCGTTTAGTACTTAGAGCATCTGAAAGCCATACGAGATCACCTGCTCTCTAAACCAGAGCCCAGGGTCACAGTGCTGGCTTGTAGCCACTGCATGTCTACAAGAGAAGCATGTTAATATTTGCTGACTGAGTGAACATTCTCCCTCCCACTGCTTTCCCCAACACTTCACACAGCATTTGTGATAATTAATCTTTTGTGAGTGTGTGCACACCTGTGGGCGTGCCTCTGTGTGTGTGTGTGTGTGCGAGTGTGTGTTATGTGGACCATGGAACCTATGCAGAGTCTAGAAGACAACCTTGGGTCTTGGTGCTAGCCTTCTACTTTGAGACACGGCCTCTCTTATTATAAGCTGCTGCGAATATAAGTCCCATAGCATTCAACTCTGTAACTTCCATATTATAATAAACAGTTGTTTTTCCAGTCAAAATTTTAAATAGTTACAACCTTCAGGGGAACTTTAAATGTTTATTTTGTACCTTATTGTGACACTGTCACTTTGAGTCCTAGCTGGCCCATGAGCTTCTTGTGATTCTCCTAGCTCTGCCTCCTAACCCCCTATCTCTGCAGGGGCATGCTAGGATTGCAGAGACAATTACCATTGCATTCTGATTTTAAATTAACTTAGTTTTATCTTAGTTTTGTGTGTATGGATCTCTTGTCTATATCACTTATACTTCTAGTGCCTTCAGAGGCCAGAAGAGGCCATCAGATCCCCTGGGACTGGAGTTACAGGTGGTTGTGAGCTGTTATGTGGGTGCTTGGACTTGAACATGGAGCCTCTGGAGGAGAAACAAGTGCTCTTGACCTCTGAGCCACTTTCCAGCCTATGCATCCTCCTTGCATATGGCTTCTGGGTGAGTCGTTCACACTCAGAGCCAGCTCCTCATCACTGCCCACCCCACTTTGCTCTCTTTCCCAGCCGATCCCACCGTGTTCTTACTCCTTCCCAGATTCTGTCCCAGTGAAGCCCGCCATTATCTTTTTCTTTTAGGTTGTATTTATGACAGGTTTTTTCACATAAGCATTTCAGTCCCCCTTATCAAACTCAGGGCCTTGTACACTCCTGTCAAGTGTCCAACTACTGAGCTATACCCTAGCTTAGTTGACATTTAAAACACCACTCTTAGGGAATAACTATTTCTTCTGTTTCTTTGTTAGGAGTGTAACTTGAGCATTTGAAGTTTGATAGCAAAGCTGTGGATACACACTGGTTGTCCACAGTGGTTGGGGAATGGGACCTGGCAATGAATTGTATTTCAGAAAACTATGTTATACTGCTGGGAGAGAAATGCTTCCCTTAACATAGAAGCTCCAGAACATTTAAATGCTATAAACACGGTTTTATAACAGTTGTTATTCACATTCAAAAATACTAGGTTTATCATTTCCAAAACTTAAAACACCAAGGGGGATTTACACATTTGTGTTTTGTGGGTTGTACTTTGAAGCTGTTACTTCTCCCGTCTTCACAGAGTTGCAGGAGAGGAACTGGACTGGTTTATTCTGTCGCTTCTACAGTAAGGCACACTGAGGTGATTCCTAGGATTCCCCTGAGCCTTCCTGACAGTCACTCCTATCCCAGTCACCCGACCAGCTCCTTGTCACCTCTGAGGATATTCCCAGGAGAGGGCCATGCAGCTTTGCTGAGTCAGCTTCGGTCTGGTCTGCTTCCGTACTGAAATACCCAACTCTCACTTCAGCACACACTCGCTATTTATACTGTTTTGCTACAAAGCTCCATCAGAGCATAAAACACACCCCTAAAGTCACTTCTCAAATCAAAGGACATTTTCAGTTTTCTCTATTTACTCGTTTAGAGTAGATACTGTTTGTTAACAAGATGTCAGCTTATAAGAACTTAAAAACAATTTGGTATTACCTTTAAAGATTGTCTCTTTGTCACATAGTTCTCAGATTGCAGCAGCTTCTCATAGTCTTCAAAAATCTAAGAAAAAGAAAGTAAGTCTGAGAGTGGCAGTGTGTCCTTTGTAGCAAGAGTGTGCTCACTCCTTCAGACCCACCGCATCGCCACTGCTCAACTGGAATGTCTTGGATTCTCACTACTGTGCTGGACATAGAGGGGACCAGGCTAGGGAGGTGAAGGGATAAATGATACAGCTTCTCAATTAGTTTTACAGATTAGAAATTGCATTAAAAGATGGAAAAACTTTGAATCCTCCCAATAAATCATTCTGATAAAACATCTATTAAAACTTTAAGATAACTTACTTTAATGAAATTTGTTTCTGTAGTTGGCTGTGGAGAAGACTAAACTATAGTTAGGACTGTCAGGTCTATAATGTCAGCAGGTGAGGCGTGGGTGGCCACTGTCACTCAAGGACCATGTCACCTACTGGCCAGTTCATCCTTTCTCACAAGCAGCCAGCACTATGGGCATGGATCTTCCTGCATCTCAAGATAGTCATTGGTCATGTCCCCTTGGGAGCAGATCAAGACAGTCATCGGTCATGTCCCCTTGGGAGCAGAGAGCATCACTTGGGGAAGCTTGGTACTAACTCCTCTCCATTTGTGGACACATTATTCAGAGAACACTGCAGCTCAAAAAGCAAATAGCCAGAAGGAAAAATAGTCAAGGATAGAGAAGGACTGGATATCCTTAGAGTGCTGAGTGACAGGCTTCTGTGCATACCCACTAAAACTTTTGATTTAGAATTGAGAAGTACAATTACGCAGACTGTATTAAAGTCACAATACTATTCTCCTTCACATTTTATTCTATTCATGAGCACAGGGACAAGGTTATAGCTCAGATATGGAAGCTATTCCTAAAAGCTTGTATATAGAAAACCTGGTCACCAGCTTGCAGTGCTACTGAGAAGCGATGCATAGTAAGAGTGCTAACTTCGTCAATAAGAAGTCTGCAACTTAACCCCTTGATGAAGTCATAGTTGAATGGATTTTTAGGAGAGGAGAGATAGGTCACTAAGGGTCATGATTCTCCCCTTCCCTCCATATGTGTGTGCGTGCAGTGTGCATGTATGCATGTTTACATGTTGATGGTTGACTTCTTTGATTGCTCTACAGTATTTGAGACACGGTATTTTATTGAAACAAGAGTTCACCAATTTAGTTAGTGGCTGGCCTGCTTGTTCCAAAGATCATCAGTTTCTGTCTCCTCTGACTGGGATTGCTGGGGGCTGCTATGCCCACCTGACTTTTTAAATGGGTTCTGGGAACCAAACCCCAGTGTTACAGCTGCTGAATCATCTCCCTAGAGGCATGCATGTTTTTGAAGGGTGTCTTCTGTCTCTGGACTCTTCCTCTGATTCCTGGCTGCCATGGAATATCTTTCATTCACCATGTTTTCCAAAATGATGTCTGCTCCACAATAGGTTCAGGAACAGAGCCAACTGACCATGGACTGAAACCATATTCCAAAATAAAGCTTTCCTTCTTCTAAGTTATTCCTCTTAGATATTTTGTCACAGCAACAAAAAGATGATCAACATATGACATTTTATAGATCAACATTTCCATCAGACAAATTATGTTAATTGGGAATCTAAAATACAAATATAGTAGACCCAGGGTCCTCTAGTTCTTTTCCATTGTCCCTTTCAGCTTTCCTTCTAGCCCAACTCCATTTCTTTGTTAACTCCCCCCCCCTCCCCGAACTGCAGAATTGCTTTCTACCATAGCCACCACATGTGACCAGGACTTTGGGGAGCAGCAACCAAACAACTGAACACCCCCCGCCCCCCAAAGGAATAGCTATCTACACAAAAAATACTTCCTTCCAAGTGCCAGGTGACAGGCAATTGGAACACAGAGCAGTAAGCCTCAATCTTGGGCATCTAGAAGGACACAGGCCCTTAGTCTTCAGGTCTTGGAACTACAAACCTTTGAGACTGCCAGCCCAGTCCACAAGCCTTCTGCACTCCCTACCTACATGTGGTTTTCAACTAAAACATAATAAAAGGACCCCAGCCAGTCCTTGGATAACAAGAGGGAGAAAGACATCTTAAAAATGTTTTACTTACAGTGTCATAATTTTGTTCTAAGAAGTCTGCTACCAACACTTTATGTCTGGTTAATAAATCCTACAAGAGAGCAAGGAGTGAAGGAAAATTACTATACATAGGGACCTTTATAATTCATTACAAAAAGAATAACCTTTACCTCTATAGCTTGATAAATCAATTCACTTGAAACACATGAAAATTGGAAAAGAACACTTTCATTTACATCACAGTTATTTCCATCCCTACTGTAAGATGTAAAGTATAAGTTTGTTTCAGGTTAAAATAATGGCAAAACATTGAATCTCAAACCTGAGTGTTTTAAACAGTAGAAAAATTTAAGTGGTAAACACAACACTTATGAGGTAAGTGTTCATAGAATATTTCTATATTGTGATTATAATAAATATTCAAGTAGTCTAGAGATCTTATCCAAGGTCAGTAACTAATTGCTACCCCCCAAACTACCTAGGCTGACCTCCAACTCCTGAGCTCAAGTAGTCCTTCTGCTTTACCATGAGTATAGGGAACACAGGCACTGTGTTTGGTTCTAACCATTTTTCACGCAAGAATTCTAAATGGCATAGAACCTGACCTCAAAAATTAACATAAGGAATTTACAAGCATTCTGATGCTTCAGTATTTTCCTAATGTGTGTGTGTGAGTACACGCGCAGGTGCTGTATGCACAAGTGCACCTGCTTACGGATGGGTGGGAGTCAGAGGGTGATGCTGAGTCCTGCTCTACCTCTTCTTTATTCCTTTGAGACAGGATCTCTCACTCAACCTGGTGGCCAACATGCCACAGAGATCTTCTTGTCCTGGACAGTGCTGGGGTGACAGGTAGGTATCCGGGACACTAAGTTTCTTATGCTCTTAAAATGCTGGACCATTTCCCCCGCCCTTAACCACTTGGATTATTCACCTCTTTTTAGGTTTTCTTCTTAGTTTTGTATGTCTATGGCTGGGAGAGGCATGCGTGTACAGCACTCACGTGGAGATGGGAAGAACTGCTGCAGAGCTGGCTCTCTCCTCCCCTCCCTCCTCAGTGGGCTCTGAGGACTCAGCTCAGGCCTGTGCTGTGCCTGCTGCACGTGCTGAGCTATCTTTGCCTCCCCCAACCCCAAGGAGGCTGCTGGATGTGGAAGCACAGGAATGACACTGATCATGGCATCTGAGCGCAATCTGCTTACTTGCCAGTGAATGGGCCATGTGATACACACTAGGAGTTACTAAGTTACATAATGTGTGCTTTGAGAGTTAAAGAGAATCACTCTTGTCTTACTACAGATACAAATGTACAGAAAACTGCAAGAAAGCAAAGGAACTTCTGGTTGTCTTCAGCTCACACCTAAGTCATATCCCCATTTCACTTCAATATTTGGAAAAAAAAAAAAAAGCCCCATTTAATCCCTTTTATATACTTAGAGGTTAAACATCCAACTCAGGTATTGTGAAAAATTCAATTAGAAAAGGATTTTTTAACCTTTCCAGAATAAAGTTTAATACTTTAATACATAGTTAATTAAAGTTTCTCCAATACATAAAGGTGAGTCAGGCAGTGGAATTGGCAAATTTCAACTGATTCTATTCTGAACTCTTTTTCAGAAGTATTTGTGTGTGTGTGTGTGTGTGTGTGTGTGTGTGTGTGTTCATGTGTGTATATATGTATGCAGGTGTGTGACCATAGCTGCTTGTGGAAATGCCAGAAGAGGACACTGGATCTCCAGACTGAGAGTTACAAGCTACTGCACACATGTGGAATATAAGGTTGAAACTGCCTGAATATGTCCTCTGAGACATCTCTTTGGCCCCCTCTTTCTATTTTAATAACGAGAAAAAGTAAAGTATTTAAAGCATTCTCCACAATTTTTGAGTTAGCGTTTTTTAGAGCTGTGAGTACATTTAAGGTATACAGAGGATATTTTGAAGTAGTGTGCAATGGTCTAAAGGTTTTATTCTTTGCATCATTTTCTCCATGGTACTAAGGTTCACCTGCAGACCTTGGGTTAAATGTCCCCAAAAGGCCCTGTGCAATGCTGCTGTCTGAGACATTGGGAGAGAGAGGCATCTTTTCTTTCTTTCTTTCTTTTTTTTCTGGAAATGAAGTCTCACAATGCTGCTCAGGCTAGTCTTGAAATCCTGGGTTGCAGTGATCCTCGAGGCTGGGACTACAGGGTGCATAGGTAAGAAGCTCAGTTGGACGCAGTGCCCTCCTTGAAGGGAATACTGGAACCCAGCCCTCCCACTCTGCTTCTCGATCTACATTCAAGTGGGCAACATTGACCCACCACACCCTTCCTGCCAGTAGATTCTGTGTAATCACATTTTCTTAAGTGTTTGTATGTATGATGTGTATTCAGTGTGTGCAGGTACAAGTGCTCAAATGGATGTCAGAGAACAACTTTTGGGAGTGGTCTTTTGTCATCCACCTTTATTTTGAGCAGTGTTCTCTCCTGTTCTAATGGGCCCTCAAGTATCTGCATGGTTTTCTTCTCTCTGTCTCTCATCTCACTACAGAGGAGCTGTGATCACAAATGCATGTTACCACATTTGGCTTCTTATGTGGGTTGGTTCTGGGGATGAAATTCAGGTTGTCAGGCTTGCAGTGGGCCAGCTCACCAGCTCCTACCTCATTTATTTTTTATCCTGTCTGTCATGGATTCCTTTTCCTGGCTATTGAGGACAATGATGCAATAATTCTTATTCTTCGATACACCGGTTTCATTTTCTTTGGGAATATCCACGAATGGTATTGTTAAGTCCTATGATAATCCTATTTCACATTTCTGAGGTACTGATATACTGTTTTCCACAGCATTGTACTAATTTTAATTCATATAATCAATATGCAACATTTGCTTTGCTTGGGTAGCCAAGGCTAGCTTCAAACTCACTATATAGTTGAGATTGGCTTTGAACTCTTGATCCTCCTGCTTCTATCTCTTGACTGCTAAGATGACAGGTCTATGAAGCTCAGCAAGCTCTTTCATTTTTCTTGAAGATGAAAGGATGTTTTTGTAGTTTTATAATTTTCAAGTTTAACCACAATGCCACAAGTCTTTAGCTTGATGGGCACTGTGCTAATATATGGAGATGGGTTATTACTGGTCCTAATGGAGCAGGGAATAGAGAATTGACCTGCAACTGGGATTTTCAAGTAGGGAAATGCTCTATGAGGGCTCCATTTCCCAGTCTGGCTGGGGCCTTGTCTAACTAGTCCTTGTGCCAAGACATCCAGGACACAGTAAGCTGTTGCAGAGCATTTGGGGCAATCACTAAGCAGATGCATGGGATCTTCATGTGTAAGTGCCCCTTCCTCGTCTGGTGGATCTTCCTGTGCAGCTTGTGGAATTTTCCATGCTCTGTGAGAATAGAAGTTGGTAGTATCTTTATGGTTTGCAGCAGACACTGTGAAATGTGCAAATGTGTGTGTGTGTGTGTGTGTGTGTGTGTGTGTGTGTGTGTGTGTGTGTGTGTGTGTGTAGGGTTCTCTACCTGTTATGCTAGTCAGAGGTGACTATAAGGACTAACTTCCCCAGCAAGCCAGAGAACACCTGGAAGATCACAGGAGTACTGCTACAACAGAACCTTCAAATCAAATAGACAAAATAAGTTGAAATTAACAAAAACAAAACCAGGAAAAAAAGAGGAAAAAAGAAAGGAAAATATGCTTCCTTTTCTTGCTGCTCCCCCACCCCACCCCTTTCCCTCCACGTGCTCATGGCCGGCCTTTACTTTTTTTTTTTTTCTTTTTTTTTTTTTTAGAGCTGGGACCAAACCTTGGGCCTTGCGCTTGCTGGCAAGTGCTCTACCACTGAGCTAAATCCCCAACCCCCGGCCTTTACTTTTACTCCTCTCCTCTTCTACTCTTCTTCTCTCATTAAACCTTTCCACGTGAAAAAAAAAAAAAAAAAAAAAAAAAAAAGGAAAATATACTACAATAGGGTGGAATTCCTTTGTAAACATAGGTGGTGAATCATGTGTTTATTTCTCTCATACATCTGTACTTGAAAAAAAAATTTTATATATATATATACCCTCATATACACAGAGATAATGCCCTAAAATTGAGGGATTATATCACATATATATGTGCAAAATAAGTTCAACCTTTCTTGTTGTTACTGAACTCCACATGGTTCAGCTCCTTAAAAAAGTCAATGAAAACATAAACAGTGGAATGAAAGGAAGAAAACAATTTAAGACTTGAATGTAGAAACAGAATGAATAAAAAATGAGTAAAGGAAAACTGAAAATGAAAAAGTTAGGAATTTGGATAGGAACCTCAGAGGCAAGTCTCATCAACAAAATATAGAGAGAATCTCAGACATTGGGACAAGATAGAAGAAATGGATACATTATTCAAAGAAAATGTTAAGTCTAAAAATCAAACAAAAATAAAACCATAAACAAAAGCTGGGATGGAACATCTAGGAGATTGGGGTACTATGAAAAGACCAAATCTAAGAGTAATAGGAATAGAGAGAGGAAGAAATGTCAAAGGCACAAAAATACTACTACCCCCAAAAAAAAAAAGAAAAAAATTTCCCCAAAGTAAAAAAGGAGATATCCATCAAGGTACAAAAGTACACAGAACACCAAATAGACTGACCCAGAAAAGAAATTCCCTCAGTACATAATGATGAAAACATATATACAGACAAAAAAAAAAAAAAAAAATATTAAAAGCTTCTAGGAAAAAAAAAAACCTGTAACATATAAAAGCAGGTCTATTAGAATAACTTTTCAACTAGTATTCTAAAAGCCATATAGACTTTTCTACAAACTCTAAGAGACCACAGATGCCAAGTCAGACTATTATACCCAGCAAAACTTTCAATCACAATAGCTGGAGAAAGACATTCCAAGATAAAAACCAAATTTAATCAAGATCTATCTACAAATACAGCCCTATGAAGAAGACTGAAGGACAACTTCAATCTGAAGAGACTAACAACATCCAAGAAAACTCAAGGAATAAATAATTTTATACCAGCAAATCAAAAACCCATACCATAATCACAAAATAACAAGAATTAACAAATACTGCTCATTGGTAACACTCAATATCAACTGTCTCAGTACTGTAATTAAAAGATACAAACTAATATAATGGATGGAAAAACAGGACCCATCTCTCTGCTATATTCAAGAAATACACCTTAACATCAAGAAAAAACAGCACTTCAGGGTAAAATGATGGAAAAGATAACCCAAGCTAACAAAACAGACTAACTAGTCAGAATTAACTAGAGCAAAACTAGTCAGAAGAGATAGGGAAGTATATTACATATTAATCAAATTAAATTTCCAACAGAATACTGTAATTTTTAACATCTATGCACTAACTAAAAGGGCATCTAAGTTTGTAGAAGAAACACTATTACAGTTTACATCACATAGTGACCTGTATACAGTGCTAGCTGGCAACTTCCATACTCTCACCAATAGACAGGGGCATCCAGGCAAAAGCTAAACAGAGAATTGCTGGAGCTAACTTATGTCAAATTAAATGGACCTATAGATAATTTACAGAACATTTCAAGCATATACAGAAGAATATACCTGTGGGGCCTAAAGAAACTTTGTCCAAAACTGATCATATGCCTGGTCACAAAGCAAGTCTCAATAGATTGAAGAAATATAAAATAACAGTCTGCATCCTATCAGACCACCATGCATTAAAGCTAGATATCAACATCAGCAAGCTTACAAACTCCTGGAAATTGAACAACTCACTACTGAATGGAAAACGGGTTAAAAGAGGAATAAGGGAAGAGATTAAAAGCTTTCTAGAATTAAAAGAAAATGAAAATACAACATACCCAAACCCATTGGACACAATGAAGGTCGTTCTAAAAGACAAGTTCACAGCACCAAATACATACATTAATAAAGAGAATGGAGAAATGCCATATTAACCTCATACCTAAAAGCTCTAGATCAACTACAACAATAATATCCAACAGAAGAACACGGGAAGAATTAAACTAAGAGATGAAATCAGTAAAATAGAAACAAACAAACAAAAAAACTAATACAAAGAATGAATGAAACTAAGAGTTGGTTCTCTGTTAAAAAAAAAAAACCAATAAGACTGACAAACCCCTAGCTAAGTTAACTAAGTGATGGACAGAGATAGAGATGATCAAAATTAGAGATGTAAAACAGAGGGAGAGGGTGCATAACAATAGACAATGAGGACATTATAAGGACATACATTAAAAACCTGTAATCCAACAAACTAGGAAATAAATGAAATGAATAAATTTCTTGTTTTATTCCAGCTACCAGAGTTAAATCAGGATGAGATAAGCAATTTAAACACATCTATAATCCCTAGTGAAATAGGAGCAGCCACAAAAGTCTCCCAACCAAAAAAAAAAAAAAAAGAAAGAAAGAAAGAAAAAAATTCCAGAGCAAGATGGTTTTAGCACAAAATTTTACCAGACTTTTAAAGAAGAATTAATGCCAATGCCAATGCCTTTCAAATTATTCCACAAAACAGAAACAGAAGAGAAACTGCCTAATTCTTTCTATGAGGTCACCATTTACCCTGATCCCCACACCACATAAAGACCCAACAAATACAGAGAATTGCAGTCCAATTTTCATTTATGGTAATGATCTTGCCATTATTTAATTCCTTAAGTGTATGGATTTCTAAAGTAAAAACACTTGAAGATGAATGATGCATTGGATATGTAAGCTCCAGTGGCTTCATTTTAAAATCAGTCAACCTACTTTCCGATATGCTCAATGAATATCTTTCTGCTGGTAAAACATAGAAACAGACAGTTGGAATGTAGCTGGGGCCTGAAGAGAGGAGAAAAGGGGATGATAACTGAGCAGAGTTTTAGTACTGCAAGATGAAGGGCTGCTGGAGAAGGGTGCTATAGGACTCAGCCACATTAAATAGTGCATAAAGAATGACCGAGGACATGTGCATAGTATCATGATCAAAACAAAATAAAATATTCAGTTAGGTGAAGTATATTTCCCATATAATGACAAAGGAGATAAATATTAAAAAGATGACTATACTGTTAAAATATAAAACATGAATAGATAGATGACCAATCATATCAAAATTATTAGCATGCTTGTTAATATTTTTTTACCCCATCAAAGTGTGGAAGTTACACTGCTTTAGTGGTATGATGTTTTCATACTCCCTGGTGCCCCTGTCCATCTTCCTCCCTCACTTACTCTGGTCCTCCACTGGAGGTAGCCTCTGTGGCTGGTTTCTATGGACCCTTCCAGAGCTACTGCACATGTGCCCAGAGAGCGGCTCACCGCCTTATTCTGCTGTTACTGTGTGGCAGTTCTAGCACAGGGTAATGTTTTCCTTCCGTCTCTTCATCAGACATGTCAGAAGCCATTCCACTGAGCTGAGCTTGTGCTCTGCAGTGTAAAAGATTGGCCTCCCTCACCCATGGCAGATGACTTCAGGCCTCTTTAGAGGCCAATCCACTTGAACTTTATAAGCTTTCTGATTTAGGGAAAAATTACCTTAAAAGTAGCGAAGGCATCTGAAGCGATATCAAATGTGGACAGCTCCACATACTTGAAGAAATCTCTGAACTGATTAGAAAAGAGGATGATTTTGGCAAGTGGCTCATGTCGAATGCACTCTCTTAGCATAATCCCACAGCGTAAGGCAATCTGTGGGGCTTCATAGCTAAAGCACAAGCAAGAGAAAAAATAGAACAGTTATCCCATTAACAAAATCTTTCAATGTCATTAAAAGAACCAGTTCAGTTCTGATAACAGAAACACAGACACCATTGTCACAGTTCATTCAAACACCATTCATTCAACCCACTGACAGCTATGCTCTAGGCACAATTCCAGATGTTGGGGACACTAGAGCAAACAGAGGAAGGCCACTGTCACTGCATCCTTACCATTTTAGTGAGACGATCTGTTGGAAGAAGCAGAACAGAGACAATGAATAAAGGTCATTTCTAGGAAATGCTGTGAAAACTGAAGGCAGCACACAGCAATTTAGAGTGGGTATTTACTTGTATGCATGTGAGAGAGAATTAGTGAATATTTTTAATTTAGACTGAAAGAAAGGGCAGAAGCTTCAAAGCAAGAACAAGCTGGTGAGTGAGAGGAGAAGACATGTGGCCAGCGGGGTAGGATGGAGGAAGCAGTGAGGAGGAGTGAGGGGGACAGGGCAGGACCAGTCATACACACTTGAAAGCCAAGTAAGCAGTTCAGTTTTAAGTGTGGTGGATAGTTTAAAGCAAGAAATTAACGCATCCTAATTTATGTTTAAATAGATGGCTGAGGGTGGGGTGGGGGTGTCCCAGTGTTAGAGAAATTGTTTGGCATGCTAGAGGCTCTGGGTTCAAGTCCCTGTACCAACAAAAACATTGTGACCCTGGTTACCAGGAAATAAGGAATAGACTGGGCAGCTAGAGTGGAAGTTGGGTGAAGGAAAGAACAAATGTCTAGCAACAGTAATGGTGGCCTGGTACGGCAGCAGAGGCATGACAGAAAACCTTAGGCAGATGCTGATGCTGTCTAAGGAAAAGTCAACAGGATTAGGAGATATTGGGGGTGGGGTTAGTGAGGAGTAAATCCAAGCTGAAGATTCAAAGATGATTCCTGTATTTTTAGCTTAACTGAGTGGAGGGAGGTACCATGCACCAACTGACAGAGAAACAAGTTAGTGAGGAGGCTAAGAAATTGCCCCTGAGTATCAACATTAATTTGGAGATGGCTAATACTTAAGCAGGGATGACCCCTTGTCAGCAGAGAATTACTCATCTTGAATTAAGGAAAATTATATATAATATGACCTGAAGGCAGCAGAGAATTGGCATTAATCGGCTCATTGACATTGTGAAGTAGAATTATGGCTCATAGGAAAGTACACTAGAGAAACACAGTATTTATTTACTACAGAAACAGAGGAAGACTGGCACCCCAGATCTGTTCTACTTCCAAATAACAAGTCTCTCGAATGTCAAATTAAGCAGCTGACTGAACACAGGATTAAGTTATATTTCACTGTGTGGTAACATTCCAAGAAAATGGGTAACACCCAAATAAGACAATTCCTCTACTGAATGACTGAAGGGAAAACTGTGCTAAGTGCAGGGCGAAAGAGCAAAGGCAGCTTCGTGTCAGAACATAGAGAAGCAGAGCTGAAACAAGAAGACTCTACCATGGCTTTAAACACATCAATTATTTTTCATTTCAGTTAAATATTGTACTAGATTTGGGGTTTTAGTACTAGGCCTACTGAGAAAAGTAACTCTAAATGTCTCAGTTCTTGAAAGGCGTTCTAGTACAATGTTCTATAAGGACAGGATAGTGCAACATCTACCAAAGAACATGTTTATGTTTCAAATTTACTGCAAATTATGAAAGGGGAGATACAGCGTGTTGTTCTTCTAGCTCTAATTTTGCCATGATGTTTTGGTTTTGGTGGTGGATTAAGTGCATAAAAAATATTTGATCTAGAACATGCAAAATGTAATGTGAGGCTTCACAACTTACACTTTTAAGTTTTATATATATATATAGATATATATATATATATTCATTAAATTGTATAGATTTTGGGTCTGGTTTACTTCGGTGTCTGCTGTTTTTATTTATTTACAAGTGTTTTTATAATAAAATTTGTTTAAAAAAATTAAAACGTAACCAACATAAATTTTGTGTCAAAAGACTATATTTACAATAAATAAAAAAAATCAAATGTCTAAAACCTAAAATTAAATAATTGTTAAATAAAACTTCAAGAGAGTGGATGGGGTCTTGGCTCAGTGGTTAAGAGCACATACTGAGTTTGGACCCTAGCCTTCCTGTGAGAGGGCTCACAAGCACTGGGCAACTCCAGTTCAGGGGAAAACCAATGACCGCTGACCTGCACAGGCACCTGCACATTCCCACTTCAGAAGCTCACATACAGACAACTTTAAAACAGCTTATAAAAATCTGCCAACTACTAGTGATAACATTTTGTTAAATAATAAAGAACAATGTACTTTTTTTCATATGACCATATATCATTTGCAGAAAATTCAGATATAAAATAAAATTCACTTTCCTACACTTTAAAAAGTAGGTTACTTTACAATGTTTAAGTTTACAAAAAATAACAGCAGGGGAAATAGCAAAGAAAGTTCAGGGTGATATTTATTTACTTTCATTTATGCTAAATGATAAGCACTCTTCAGTATTATTTTAGTATTGCCTTGTTAGCTCACACTAACGCGAAATGCCGATATATTCAGATAGATATAATTCCCTTTAAACTATAAGGAATGACAATTTATGTTAGCAACTCAATTAAGAAAGGCATTTGGAAATTAGCCTACTGGAATTCACAGTGTTAGATATAATATGGGCTGTTATTAAAAATGTAAAGAGGGGGTTGGGGATTTAGCTCAGTGGCAGAGTGTTTGCCTAGCAAGCACAAGGCCCTGGGTTCGGTCCCCAGCTCCGAAAAAAAAAAATGTAAAGAGGGTCCTATTTTCTTAAATGTCAAGGAAGACACACCAGTTATACTCATGTTACTATAAGTAAGAGTACTGAAGAGACAGACTATAAAATAGCCCGGCAGTGGTAGTGCACAACTTTAATGTCAGCACTTGGGAGACAGAAACAGGCGATCTGGGTTGGAGGTCCATCTGGTCTACTGAGCAAGTTCCAGGACAGCTAGGGGTATCCAGAGAAACCCTATCTAAAAAACAACAAAAAAGGAATGAAACAGAGGCTATAAAATAAAGGCTATTGGCCTAATGTAGTGGTTCTCAACCTTTTAATTGTGTAACTGTTAAATACAGTTCCTTGTGTTGTGGTCACCCCCAACCATAATATTATTTCATTACTACTTTATAAGTGTAATTTTGTTACTGTTATGAATTGTAATGTAAATATGTGATATGCAGGATATCTGATGTGTGACCCCCCAAAGGGGTTATGACCTACAGGTTGAGACCTGCTGGCCTAGAGAAATACCAGGACTAGATAAACACAGTATCTAGGAGTAATTAAAATCCACACTCACTAGTTAAGGTACCTGCGGACCTTCTGGCCAGCAGTTTTGTATCCCTAGAGGATGGCGCTCCCCGACGGAATGCTCCTCACACACGGGGCACCTCTAATGCGTCTATCAGCACTAGTCCAATGCCCATCTCCAGTCATTGAACCCCCCTCCTGTGCACCCCCACAGGCTCCTTAACCTCGCATCGGCACACTGGAAGTCACTACAAGTCAGTTCTATCACTTCATTTCCAACACCTTCGTTTCTGGGGCTGTGTCTCTCATCCTTTCCCCTGGTCTCTCTAGAGTTCCCCGACCCCAGTGGTAACTGCATCCTACTTAGTGCTCTTTTCCCACCTCCACATGCTTTTTCAGTGTAGGCACATGATGAATCCAATGAATCTCAAACTCAAATGCAATCTACCAACACTAGGGAACTCTAATGAGAGTCAAAGTCCAGCTTACACACAGGCTGAATGATCTCCAGCCAACGTGTCTCATTCCTGAATCCAGTTTCCAAACTGAGACCATCTATAAAAAGTTTCCACTCCAAGTTTTGGGTATAATTAGTTCTATTTTTCCTTTCACTTCATGAAGTTTATTGGAACCATCTGGGATGGACTCATGGTTTATTTTTGAGACTCACAAGAACATTTACAAAGTACTCCACTGAGGAGAACACTTATCAATTCATCCCAGCAGTTTGTCTCCAACAGTGGGAAATGTCATTCTCTGACCCAGCAACTGCTTAAAAGTTAGGAATATAATTGGATGTTTGAGAATTTCCCCATTTTCCTCAATATCCTCTACGGGATCTCTAACTCCCATATATCATTTCAACCTGATAATCCTGACTAGTAAGTTACTGCTTACTATATAAAGAAGTGTCCCATATGCTAAGCCTGTCTTAAGTTTCGAAATTAGTCTTCATCCTACCTAATATGCTCTATTCCCAGATAAGCTCCCCAGTAGCAGAGTCTGTGATGACTTACGCTGTTTCCCACAATGGCTGGCCTAGGATAAATCACCAGTTAAAATTAATCACTACTTTATATAACTGAATCAATATTTCCCTTGATTTATAGTTTAGAGAACACAGTATGAACTCTATGTTTGAGAAAGTACACTATTACATATTTATGTTCATTCAAAAAATAGTATACCAGAAGATCCTTTTAAACTTACTGAATGGAAAATATAAGAGCAGACATCTCTGGAGAAATTAACCTTCTGCAGAAAGGTACTATGAAGGCTGCTGCTACAGGAGAAAAGACAATAGTCTCACCCTCTACTGGATCCTGTATGAACCTGGCTGGCAAGATGTGCCCATTGGTGCAACAGTGGTATGACAGTTATGGGGGTAACCAAACAATTTTTTTTTCATTAGATATGAGGCCTGTTCCATAGAAGAGATTTCAATGACTGGTATTGTAAAACTGATCAAAAGCCTATAACCAGGGAGATCATAGGCTCTACAGGGGACACTTACTATTGTTATTACATGGTCACATTGTTAAATTGCTTTCTAAATGTTTGTTTATAGCTACAGATTTGTACTGTTCTCAACTTTGGTTAGAAAAGTCATTTTCTGCACTGCATAGCAGTAAATGCAAAGCTTCATATCTGGTAAAGGTGTCAGCAATTTACCATAATTGTAATATACAATGTAATTTACCATAAATTGTAATGATGCAATTTATCATAAGCATTCAGTTATGGCTAAATAATCTTTATTAACTCTTTAACCTCCATCCAAGGTTCAGGAAACACAGGATAGGGTAGCTAGAGAGACAATAAAGGGTGACAGATGAGGAGAACTGTGAAGAGTAGACTTTCAGAAACGAAATGGCTGAAACACATATCAATACAAAGGACTAGTAGTTATCTGCATAAGACCTACATATAATCAAGGCAGTAAAAATTCTACTCAGAGGCTCCACCCTCGGCAGAGGAGTTATTAGAAGTTGATGGTCCCTGAAGGAAGGAGAGCCACTCTCTTTAGGGGATGTGATCATTGGTAGTTTGCCCATATCTCAGGGGAGGGCCCTACCTCTGAGTACATGTAGACAGCATTAACTGGACCCAAGGTATGATTTATTCCTATAATATGTGGTTATTAATACCAAAAAAGGAAAGCATGAACTGACAGGATAAAAATATTTTATATAAGTGTATAAAAATTTTAAAGAATAAATTAAAAAGCATTATTTATATAAAAAGAATAAAAAGAGCAAGTGTTTTAACTGGTAATGAGTGTAGTGATCATTACACAGAAATTGCCAGAAGAAAGATCTTGTGTAAGAACATCTCAAGAACAAAGACTGTATTATATAAAGAAAAATGACTTGTTGTTACTGTTGGGAACAAACAATGCCATGTGACAGCCCTTGGAAAACGTCTCAGAAAATGATATTTACCAAAGACCTACTCAATAGTCAAGAAGGCCTGAAGTCTAGAAACATTTACACAATTTAAAAATAATGAATAAACTTTAACTACTTTGAAGGGTTAGGAGCAGTAAAAATTCAGTGTGAACAAGAATCTGGAATATAAATTACTGTCTCCAAGAACTACTCCTTACCAAAAGAACCAGAATCCAGGTCTGTGTCAGGAGATATGAAGTTGGGTCTGGCAGATCTTCTTGTATCAGAAAACAAAGAAGGTCTTTCAAAATATTTTAGTGAGGTCAAAAAACTGTGTCCTGAAGGGTCACAATTAATTGAATGTTAAGAAAATTGTGTACAGTAACTGAGATATGTGGGAATATTATATTAGTTGTTAATAAGATACCAGAAGGGTATGCTTGTATGTATGAGAAGAGATGGAGACAGACAGACAGAGACACAGAGGAGAGAGGAAGGAGAGAGAGAAATTCACTGAATACCAATGGAAGTTTCTAGGACAATAACCTATTTATTCTCCAAGCTGATCATAAAAATAGGCATTTATTCTGCTTCTCTGAGATGAATTCTACTTAAGATTAACAGTCACAGTAGATGAAAGTTATTTTTCAGAAAACTACTCCAGCCAATGAATAATTTTGAAATTATTTTGCTGTGACCTCTAATAAAGGACAAACTCAACAATATAAAGATGTCAGAAAGGTTTATAATTGGTGAGAAGTTACCATGAGCTTAGGACACGAGTCTCAGTGTCACTGAAGGAATAGCTCCTGATGTGATGGAGCACGATTACATGGAACCATCTATAAAATACTATTGTAAAATAAAAGTTCAATTTGAATGTAATCAAGCCTTTAAGTAGAAATGCTAACCTAGAAACAGGTAATAAGGGAATGAGGAATAAGGGGATGGCCATCTGTGTGCCATGCAGAGAGGCCAGAGAACTCTGAGGAACAGGCTCTCTAAGTAGCCCTTGTTAGAATACTTCTTTAATATGTGAACTGTAGGGCAGAAACAAACAATATAAGCAAAACTGAATGTAGGCTGGGTATTGGTTGTTGCAGAAGTTTTACTAACTTTTAAGTACACTGTAGTTTTATGAAATTATTTTGTTGAAATGTTTATTGAAATGTTCAGAGGTTTGCTTTGTATTGGGTGAGGAGAGATGGCATACACCAAGTTAAACAGTGACAGCTAAGTGTTTAGTATATGAGCTCCTGCATTTGTTACTTATGTAGATGGTTGCAATTTCTTTCAAAGAACTTGAAAAATAAGATTTGGGGAGATAAGTGTAGTTTTAACATTAGATAGACATCTAGTGGCCATGATTTCTCTATGAAACCCTGAGAAAAGTTTAGTGATCTTAGAGTTCCACTTGTTTCAGCCAGGAGAGAAATTTAGAATGAAATGATTCTTTAAAAAGTCTTTTTCATAAAACGTGGACTCTAAATCCCTTAAGTCTAGCATCCAGATGACTCTTCTTGTTATATAAGTATTAACCGTCTCTATGTGACATATGGCTGGACTTGTGTTCAATATAGCAGGCCACTATTGAGCCCCCAAGTAATACCATTTGGTATATAAGTAGACCAATCAAGTTATTGCCTAAGTTTTCAAGGACCTTCAGAAAAGGTAATTTAGTAAAAATGCTGAGCTTTAACAGAGGGCTACATGTAAAATGCAGAGCTACACCAGCCAATTTCTCATTATCTACTCTGTCCTTAGAAGCACCAACAATTAATTCTGTCTTCCCCGAATTGCCCTAGTAAATGAGAATTCCTGGAAAGAAACTGTGTCTGCCAAATCTGATTGATTGGTAAGAACTGAAATGATGTAGAGGCTTCTATACTTTAGGTCCAAAGCTTTATCTTGGGGCCAGATTTAGCTCCCTAAATGGTCATTTCCTTTGGCCATCTCTGTGTTAGAACACCCCATGACTAACAGATTGAAATCTTTTGGAATCTATTAACTTAGAAGACCACTAACTTCTTCCATCAACCCAAAAGCTAAGAATGTCATCAGAAAGCATTTGAGGCCTATAGGAGAGATCGCCCCATCTTGCTGTAATTGCTCTGATACACATCAATGTATTTTTATGATTTTCTTTGCTCTGCTACTAGAAAACATCATGAATTGCTTCCATGTAGGAACATGGAGTTACCTAGCATCAAGTTTCCCAAGCCATTGAAATGTGACAGGGCAAGTCAGTGAAGATTTCTCTCCATCTTGTATTCTTGCTGAGGCCATTTTAGGTTTAAGTAGAATTTGATCTCCTTGACTGGAAGCTTTGTGGAAAATTACCCAACTCTATTCTAGGAAATCAAGGAAAGTCATGATGTCCTACCTAACTTATCCTGACTGGTGTTAAATGCCTACTTATGCAAACCTACTCCAGCTAACTGCTTAGCTTCAATTAAACTTCCTGCATTAGCAAAACATCCCTCTGCAGCTTCCAAGTAAGATATCAGGATGTGCTTCTGCCTTTAAAAGCCCCTTTCTCTAAATGCTCATAGCTACACTTGGGTCCTAAATGCCTGATCATAGTCCCAACTGGTGGAATAAAGACTTTAAATTGGCTACAGACTATGTCTGAGTGGTCTTCCTTGGTGGCCTCCTCATCATAGTCACTCAAATTTGGCTCCAAATTTTTTTTTCCCTTTGAGATGAAAGCTGTGCTCTTTGAATTGACAGTCCTTAAATCTTCTTTGGGACACACTAATGCTTAAAGAACATATCAAATCTGAGTTTAAAATGTGCTCTTTTAAGTTTTCTAATCTTAAATAACACCCTTACAGTCTGAGTTACTGTGAACAGCTACACTGACTGCAACCCTGGTACAGAACAAGCACTCTCTGGCATCTACAAGACAGAATGTGAAGGAATAAACCTGAAGTGAATAACCACTATAAGAGAAAAAAGTCCAGAGGTGCAGCCTCTAAATTGTTATTGATAGTTTTATTGGGAGAATTTATGGAAGATACTCCTTTCTTATATTAAACATTTCCAAGATAAATAGTTATTACCTTTGAATCAGAAAAAAGTGAAATCGTTTTAAAATATCTCCCATGGTCAATACCATATCACTAAAGTTTGGTTCTAATTTTGGTCTGACTCCCACTACCATCCAAACCACTTTCCAGGCTGTACCAGAAACCTTCGGGTACAGTTCCCGAGGGCATCGCAGCATGACCTTCCAGTTCCTTGGTAGAACACGGACGGCTCTTACTAATCTGGTCTCTGCCTTTCTAGCGTACCTCATCCTTTCTGAGTCCTCCTCACCTCCAGCCACACTGGGATTCTTGTCATTTCCTGTGCACACGAAAGTGTCTATATATTTTTACCTGTTTTGGGGCTGAAAAGTCCATGAATAAAGTGATCTCAGGAAGCATATGTGGAGATGGAGCTGACCTGGATCATCTGCCCTGCACTATCATGTGACACTTGTCCTGTGTTGAGTCACTCCATTTTGGGCTCATGTGCTGTAAGAGTCTAGTGTTCCTTAAGTAGTAGAAAATCCAAGTGCATTTTCTTTTCCAGAGCTAAGAGAACAACCTCTAACAAACATTACTTTGCATCATCCTCAAAGCCATCACAGTATACTTCTTTGCTCAACAATATATAGGAACTACATGGGAAAACAATCTCAATGTGATTAGTTATAAAATTAAAATCTGTGCTAAAGTATATTGAGAGGACAAGAGAAGGGAATGGAATGCCAATGGCACTGGAAAAACTAAACAATAAGTGCATTATGATTTATATATATTTAAAAATGACTTAAAAAACTCAACAACTAGAAAAGAATGACTGCCACTGAGCAATCAGATTGAAGAATGAGAAAGAAGCAAAGAGCTCTTGCTCATTGATATAGCTGATTTTCAAATTGTGTTATTACTTTAACACAATTAAATATTTATAAGTTGACAAGGGAGGAAGGTGACACAGGTGAAGTAGACTTCACATGGCTCTACAGCACTGGAGAACTACACAGCAAAATGAGCTGTGCTGGCTTGAGATACGGAATAGCAAGGCAGCACCGGGGAGGACTATTATCTGCTGTTTGCACGCCTGCAGGCACCTAGCAATCTTTAGGATTCCGAGTATCCTCACTATGCTCAAGAAGCACGTGAGTAGACACAAAAGCAATAGTCAGAGATCCTACTTTTTTCTCCTTTATAGCTCTGATTACAAACAGTAACATCTATTGTGTTCCCATACAGATACTTTGTCTCCAACCTGGCAGTTGTCAGCACTGTAAGAATGCTTACCTCTATTGTTTAAGATAGAGAACTAGAATAGATATGTATGTGCTTGTGTGCACACATGTGTGTATAACGAAGGGACACAACACCATGCAAGTAGGAAACAGTACCTGGGCAGTTAGGAACAGGGAAAATGAGGAAGCAAAAGACATATGATAGTAAGAGGCATGGATAGCAAAAAGGTAGAGGAAAGAGGTAGGAAATGCAATCAGCAGAGACCAGAGTACAAAGGAGGACTTCCTTTAGGTTAAGGCATTTAGAGACAGATCTGGAGGACACTCCTACATATAACAAACACTGACCAGGCAGTTCCAAATGAGGCCAAGGAGGCACAGTACATACTTTTTAACAGTTATGTTAAACCTACTTCTAAGAAAACCAGGTACCTACCCTTTGAGAAGCATAAACAGGATGTGAGGATGAGAACAGATATATTCCACCGTAGGACACCGTGTACCAATCTGTCTTCTCAGGATGTTGTTGAATATCTGGGTCACATCTTTTTTTCCCTGTTAAAGAAACATGTCACCATTAAATGGTTTGCTTTTAATGGATAAACTGTAGGGATGGCATGTGGGATAGAAACATACACTCTCATAAAGATAGTGTCATTCTGAATAAAATGCAGAGCCAATCATTTCCTATTTTCATTTGTTTTCAAAAACTCCACTCAATGGGCACAGCTGTTCACCAGATGTACAGGTGGGGGCCTTGGCGGGGCAGGGAGCTTCTTTACACAACCACAAATACAAAAGCATGGATGTGTACAAAGTAGCTGCAAGAACTGAAGTTCCTATGCTTTTTCACCTTTTAGCTCCCTTTAAGTGGAAACAGTGACTGATATTTCTAAATCTTCATAAATGAGAGAAATAGAAGAATATAAGTTACAACTAAATAAAATGTTAGAGTCAAACTCCTTTTTCTTAACATCTAATTCTGGGTAATATTATCCCTTCACTTTATCTATTTGTTTAACTTGAGGCTTTTAAGAGACTTTTTATTTAATGAGATGTAAATTTAAAATGTGAGTTTTCCCGATGAAATATGTAGCTTAAGAGTCACCAAGCTGATGCAAGACCGAGATGCACCCAGGGTTTCGTGCATCTGCATAAGCCCACCATCTGCACCATACTGCACGGCTGTGAAGCTGTCAGTTTTATAAACACTTAACCAAGTGTTAAGAGAAATAACAAAGGAGCTGGGGAGATGTGTCACTAGTTAAGAGCACTGGTTGCTCTTGCAGTAGACCTAGATTTGTTTCCTAGCACCCAGATGATGGCTTAAGCCATCTCTAACTCTAGTTCTAGGGGAGTCAATACCCTCCTTCTGTTTCCACAGACACTGGGCACTCCTGTGATGCACATATACACAGGCAGGCAAACACTCACACACAGAAAACAAAACTAAAGTATTTTAAAAGGGAAAGTAATAAAGAGAAAAATTCTGAAAGAGAACATTTACCTCATGAAAAACATATGTACAAGGTCCTCTGTCTAATCTCTAACAACTTCCTACACATACAAACTCAGAATATAATTAGGTCTTTTAAAACTAAGATAGAAATTTTAAAAACTGAAAATCTCTGATCTATGATTAGGCAAAAAGTTCTTAGCCTTGACTAGAACAACAGTGAAGAAATAATAAACTGATTTCATGGATGGCATTAATCCCCTGGGAGCCAGAGTTAAGTGACCAGCCTGGTCAACACAATGAGTACCAGGACAATGTAAATAGACACTAGCTCAAAAGAATGGACACACACACACACACACACACACACACACACACACACACACACACACACACACACAGAGGATTAGGGGGTGGGAGAGGGAGAGAGAGAGAAATAGAGAGAATTGGAGAGATAGCTCAGTAGTTAAGAGCACGGAATGTGCTTCCAAAGATCCTAGGTTCACGGAAAGCACTCACATGGTTATTCATAACCATATGTAGCTCCAATCCTAAATGATCTAACATCCTCCTCTGTGGGCACCACACATACATAGTGTACAATCATACAGACAGGTAAGGCATGCATATTTAGAAAAATATATTTAAAAAAAATCATCCAAACAAACACAAACAGCTTTTGTTCAGAGGAAGATTCTGTTAGTAAGATTATATAGAGTGGGGAAAAATACTGTAAGCCGCATCTACCAAAAGAGATCAGTATCTGGAGTATACAGACTCAATATAGTAAAGTCATAAAAAGATACTTTGCCAAAGAGGCCATATAGTTAACTGAACACAGGCACATTAAAGGTGTTCAATGTCAGGAACCTTCAAGAAGTGCACGGTAAAAGCACAGTAAGTTATACATTACTCCTTCTGACAGCTCTATAGCATGGCTGAATGAAAAGTAAAGACAACAGGAAACACTAGCAAAAGTGGTAAGAGCACATTCACGTTGTGATGGAAATGTAAGACAGGGACAGTGACATGGCTCAGTGGGTAAAGATACATGCCCTTGCAGAGGACATGAGTTTGATACTTGGAACCCATAGTAAAAAAAAACCAGGTCCAGAAAGTTGTCCTATGACCTTCATATGATTGAGCTGTGGACACTGGGCTTGTGCACACATACAATGACAGTAATGCACACAATATTTTAAAAAGGGAATATAAAACAACACAATCAGCCTGTAAAACATCTACGTATTTTCTTACGAAACAAAACACATAATTAACCACTCCACCAGCACAATGTCACTCGAGCATTCATGATAGAGAAAGAAGCACATGAGAAGTGAATCTGTCAAGCAGACTCCTGAGTTAGTTGCTCATGTCCAGTGTGATATCACTGCCTCTACAAACACACTGCTGTAGGTAGGCAGTCTGAATCTCCTGTTCCCAGGTTCAGAGCCTGTTACTGTCTTGCTCCAGCAGCTGGTGCTGTCTTTCCATGCTGAAGTAGAGGACAAACTAGTGTCCTTCAGTCAGCATACACTGCTCACAGTGGTTCCTATAAAGGGTTCGGGGATAACAAAGGTGAAGCTCAATCCCATGTGAAACAATTTCAATCTTCCACCGACCCACTCATCTTTCCTTACATTCCTTCCTTTGGAGCTATTCTCAAGTTGTCTCTTTCCCTGTTTCCAATGCTTCTGTCAAGCTGTTCTCTCTCCAGTTTCATTTTGGAGGCACTCAGAGCTATGAATTTTCCTCTTAGCACTGTTTTCATTGTGTCCTATAACTTTTGGTATGTTGTGACTTCATTTTCATTAAATTCTAAAAAGTCTTTAATTTATTTCTTCCTTGACCAAATTATCATTGAGTAGAGCACTGTTCAACTTCCATGTATATGTGGGCTTTCTGTTGTTTTTGTTATTATTAAAGAACAGCCATAGTTCATGGCGATCTGATAGGATGCAGGGGATTATTTCAATCTTCTTGTATCTGTGGAGGCCTGTTTTGTGACAATGGTCAATTTTGGAGAAGGTACCATGAGGTACTAAGAAGAAAGTAAATTCTTTTGTTTTAGGATGAAATGTTCTGTGGATATCTGTTAAATTCATTTGGTTCATAATTTGTTAGTTTCACTGTGTCTCTGTTTAGTTTCTGTTTCCATGATCTGTCCATAGATGAGAGTGGGGTCTTGAAATCTCCCACTATTATTGTGTGCGGTGCAATGTGTGCTTTGAGCTTTAGTAAAGTTTCTTTTATGAATGTGGGTGCCCTTGCATTTGAAGAATAGTTGTTCAGCATTGGGAGTTCATCTTGTTAGATTTTTGATGAGTATGAAGTGTCAGCTGTTTTCTGATAACTTTTGATTGAAAGTCGATTTTATTTGATATTAGAATGGCTACTCCAGCTTGTTTCTTGGGACCATTTGCTTGGAAAATTTTTTCCCAGGCTTTCACTCTTAGGTAGTGTCTGTCCTTGTCACTGAGGTGTGCTTCCTGTATGCAGCAAAATGCTGGGTCCTGTTTACGTATCCAGTCTGTTAGTCTATATCTTTTTATTGGGGAATTGAGTCCATTGATGTTAAGAGATATTAAGATAAAGTGATTGTTGCTTCCCGTTATTTTTGTTGTTAGAGGTGGAAGTATGTTTGTGTGGCTTTCTTCTTTTGGGTTTGTTAAAAGAAGATTACTTTCTTGCCTTTTCTAGGATGTAGTTTCATTCCTTATGTTGGAGTTTTTGATCTATTATCCTTTGTAGGGCTGGCTTTGTATAAAGATACTGGACAGCTAGACTCTGAGGGGTTCTGACACAACCAGGATCACAGGAGGGACAGGCTCCAGTCAGAGCCAGCAAGGTCAGGTAACACGAGAGATAACCAGATAGTAAGAGGCAAGCGCAAGAGCCTAAGCAGAGGAAACCAAGGCCACTTAGCATCATCAGAGCCCAGTTCTCCTACCAACGCAAACACTGCATACCCCATCACTGGAAAAGCAAGGTTCCAATTTAAAATCACATCTCATGATGATGATAGAGGAATTTAAGAAGATATAAATAACTCCCTTAAAGAAATATGGGAGAACACAGCTAAACAGGTAGAAGCCCTTAAAGAGGAAACACAAAAATCCCTTAAAGAATTACAGGAAAACATAACCAAACAAGTGAAAGAATTGAACAAAACCATCCAGGATCTAAAAATGGAAATAGAAACAATAAAGAAATCACAAAGGGAGACAATCCTGGAGATAGAAAATCTAGGAAAGAGATCAGGAATCAAAGATGCAAGCATCACCAACAGAATAAAGAGAGAGAAGAGAGAATCTCAGGGGCAGAAGATACCATAGAAAACACTGACACAACAGTCAGATAATGTAAAACGCAAAAAGCTCCTAATCCAAAACATCCAGGAAACCCAGGACACAATGAGAAGATCAAACCTAAGGATAATAGGTATAGAAGAGAGCAAAGACTCCCAGCTTAAAGGGTCAGTAAATATCTTCATCAAAATTATAGAAGAAAACTTCCCTAACCTAAAGAAACAGATGTCCATGAGCATACAAGAAGCCTACAGAACTCCAAATAGACAGGACCAGAAAAGAAACTCCTTCCGAAAAGGAGTAAGGAGAAAGTTCAAGTAACAGCCAGAAGATTCTGGGCAGATGTCATATAGACCCTAAGAGAACACAAATGCCAGCTCAGGCCACTATATCCAGCAAAATTCTCCATTACCATAGATGGAGAAACCAAGATATTCCAAGACAATGCTTCTCTTCTCAATTTCCTACTCTATTAGTCTTCCACTAAAGGACATCTCTCCTACTTCTGTTAGTGTTCTCTGCAAGGGAATCTAAGTCCATTGCTTTCCTTCCGGTCATTGTCCAGAAGCTGCATACATCTTGCCTCACACTCACCAATGTGAATTCAAAACAAAAGTTTATGGTTTTGTTGTTATTTTTCTCCCACCTCTCTGTAGGAAATGCTTTCTGAACTATCTGGCAAGAGCAGCTCATCCCTCAAACAGTAATTTTCCCTCCCAGTTATAAAAATCAGAAATTGTAGTCAAATGACTGCAGCTCTTCAAAGACACATGGTAAAGGTAGTCACTTTTGGAAATGCAATGATCATCACTCAAAAGAGCCTGAATTGTGTAGTAAACAACTTTCTAATTCTTTAAAAAAAAATGGCATATTGTGCTCTCACTCTCCCTCTTTTTCCCTCTCCGAGCCAGTTTTCTAAGTAGACCTAGCTAGCCTAGAACACGTGATCTTCCTATCTTGGCCTACCATGCCTGGCTAGAATACCTTCTTTCATTCTATCCTCCTTCCCTACCTCCCTCCCTCCGTTCTTTCTTTCCTTCTTTCCTCCCTTCCTATCTACCCACCTATCTCCTACCTACCTACCAAGCAACCAAGCAGTTAGCCCAGTTTCAGAGGCTGATTAAAGGACCATGACTAAGGGCAGGCGCAGCACATATTCAAAGTGCTACGTAACACCGTTGATAGGGAGGCATCCTTCAAAGAAAATTCCACGTACCTCACAGCTTTGTTTAGTAGTAGCTCAGCTGGAGGAAATGCAGACCTAGCACCCAAGGTACTTTTAAACAAAAGAGCTTCTGAGTACCCCTTATGAACTGAGAGACAAGGGTTGGGAGTTCTGTGCTGTTAGAATAAATTCTGAAACCAGAAAGAATTTTATCAAGCTGTCAGCAGCTTAAATTGACATTCTGTCTCAAGAAGGAAAACTGTTGCCTCAGGCTGCTGGGCCTTGCCTGTGGTTCAGAGAGATGTGCAGCACATTTCTGTACGCAGGCCAGAAAGCGGAGATCCTGCCTCCCTTCCTCACAGTACTGTGTGTGGTTGATGGATGCTACAAGTCTAACTGTCCCCAGTTTAAACGTTTGTCATCCATCAATTCAAGCATGAATAGTCATTTATGAGAGGTCAGGGGAGAAGAATAGCTGCACATACTGAGTATCTCATTCATTCACAACTATGTCCTAGGCATTGCACCTTACACAGGAGTAGATAACACTAAAAACGGTCTGCTGCTTATTACTGAAGTAAGGACCCTGTAGTGACATTGTTTGCTTATTTGTTTTTTGTTGTTTTAAGACAGTGTCTCATTATGCAGCTCAGGTGGCTTAGGACTCACCTGGTTTCCCATTAGGTAAAGAAACTGGGTGACTTTCTCTTAGCAGGCATTAGCTGGTTATACGTTGTCTAGAGGTGGGCTCCCCCTGCAGTTCCCCTCCGTGTTAGTATGCCAGTTGCTACTGCTCAGAGCTCTATTCTTCCTACTGCACTCTTAGCACTTTGGTCTTGTTGTTTTCTGTCACTGCGCCTGATGCTCTATCTTCTCCGAGTCTTCAAAGCATAATCATCCTTAGCCTATTTCCTACAGCATCCCACTGTAAACTAGGCTTATCTTTAACTAATTCAGGCAAATCAATGGTAATAACTTACAGTGCGGCTACTCGCAGGTAAATATACAAAACAATAAGACAAAAATATAACTGTAATCCAAGAATGAGGACTCTTCTTTACTTATTCACAGCTACTGCTCAAAAATATCTGAAACAAATAATGGGCCTGCTAAATCGCTCTGTGGGCAAACATGATTGCTACTCAAGTCTGACAAACTGAGTTCTATCCCAGAAAGGAAAAGAGAATCAACTTGTAAAGGATGTTGTCTAATCTCCACATGTGAGCCATGTTACTCGTGTCCCTGCAAACACACACACCGCTACCACCCCTAATCCCCCAATAATAATGATGATGATGCTGATAAACAAAAACTTCAAAGGTTATAACAAAACAATTCAGCTTGCATTTCATTTACTTAGAGAATAACTGAAAATACTCTGACATTTTTAAACACTTTGCATTTATGTTTAGTTTTTATAGGATGTAACATATACATGCACATCTTTTACATGGTTTAATACTGACAGTGATGTGAGGATAGATGAGGAGATCTGGGCTAGAGGCTAATTTACTGGCTGTACAATCAGCAGTAGAGGCTGGACTCCAGACACCTGTATCATCGTGTCAAATATTTTCCACTGTGACAAGCTTCTACTATGTTCTTAAATGCAATCAGAGAGACACTTACGTGTATGAACACAATGAAGTGTGCTTTGATCGCAGGCACGCCCAGTTCAGACAGGAATGGGATAAGATGGGGGCACAGATGTAGCCAAGCACACGGGAGAGAAGAGACTATGGGCCGGAGAACGTCAGAGAGAGACAGAGTAAGAGAAAGAAAGACAGGGCATCTGAAAGAAGGAATGAGTAAAGTCTGGGTTCTTTGAGACTCTTCTCTAGCACACTCTGATTTTACAATTCCACCAGTTTTGCTCTGTACATTCTGTCTATGTAATCTGTCCAGGGAGCTATGCACTAATATTGCACAGGTCCCTAGAACCCTAACTTTATGTCGGCTCAATTACTGTAATCCATCTCCTTCTACTTGTCTGTGAATAAAGCTAAAAGCAATTTGCTTAAAAACACATTGATGCATAACTCCCATCATGAAAACTGTGGGATATGTTCTACTAGCTGAGCTGCCTTGTCTGGCCTCCGTGGGAGAGGAAGTGACTAGCCTCACAGAAACTTTAAGTGCGAAAGTTGGGGAATACCTGTGTTGGGGTACAGAGGAGAAGGGGAAAGGATTGTAGAAGGGGTGACCAGGAGAGGGACAGTGAGCAGGATATAAAGTGAATTAATAATGATGATGATGATGATGATGACGATGATGATGATGATAATAATAACAACAACAATAAATCAACCTGTCTAACTCCAATCTATGAAAATCAACGAGAAACAAAGTTACCTGGAACTACGAAGTATACTGGTAGAAAGGAAAAACAGGAAAATAAAATGACTGCTACCTAAACAGTAAATATACAAACCTTCCTATGAATAGTAATAATAATATATAATAATGAAATGCTCATAACATATTTACTGCTTTTATTTTTATGTAAGTTACCTAATTATCAGGTTGGGGATTTAGCTCAGTGGTAGAGCGCTTGCCTAGCAAGCGCAAGGCCCTGGGTTCAGTCCCCAGCTCCGAAAAAAGAAAAAAAAAGTTACCTAATTATCTAGGTAAATTATCATAAACTGTTTTCAAAATGATGCTAAAACATACTACCAGACTGATATTTAATAAATTATTGGTTTGGTATAATACATTAATGAGAACAGGCTTGATAGATATGGTATCTGAACTCCAGTTCTCCCACTTTAACTTTATGACTTGGGGAAATTACTTAAAATCCTGAATCTTGGGTTCTCTATGTATAACATGGGATGTCTAGAGCCAAAGATGGCTCAGTGAGGGAAGGTTTTAGTGTGGAAGCCTATAACCTGAGTTCAAGCTCCTAATCCCACAAGGTGTGAGGAGAGAACACCCCCAAGACTGTCTTCTGATTTCCACATATGAAACATGAACACAAACACACACACACCAAGAAGTGAACACAGTTTAAAGTGGGATGGATGAATAATGAAGTATCTGCCATAAAGGCAGTTCTAAGAGTAAAGTGTGTGCATGAATTATATCTTGTACAGAAATAACTGTTCTCTTTATCTCTTGTGAATGGTGGTAGTCAGTAACCCAGTTACACAACACTTAACCACAGCAAGCCTTTGTGCTGACTGAAAAGGCTTCATGAAAGCTGTGAATGTCATATGTGAACACTGACTGATCAAGTATGGACACTTATTTATTGCTAAGAACGAGGAGAGACATCAGCATTTGAGGTAAAAAGGGGCTCTCATTGTTTACTCTCGAGAAGCAGGAAGGACAGCCTTGCGCAGGCTTTTACCTCAAAGTCTATGAGCTGCAGGTCAGCTATGAGTGTCACCAACAGCCCGCTGCTATAGAGCTCCTGTGCCAGCTGAGCCACCGCTTCTGTGGGGGGCTCCTTGTCCTGTGCTCCACACAGGAGCTCCTTCATCGCTTGCAGAGACTTTGACACTTCTTCTGAAGCCTGGGGACCGGAAAGTGTCAGTGGGTAAAAGAATACAAACACTGAAGCCACAAGTGATATTCATATTTTTGGTAGAAACTAAATAGTAAATGTATTCTTGAACATTAAATTGAGTGTTTTGAGGACATAGAAACTGCTACAAGTCTCTATTTAAGCCTTTTTGCTAAGGTTTTTCAATGCATTCCTACCCTCTTCATCTTCTACAGGTTCAGGCATAAAATCTCAATTTGTCAAACCGTACAAACTTGCACATATTAATCAATTGCACACAATCATGTTTGTATTTGTCAGACTTAGAGCAGTTACTACAGTTTAGGAACAATATGCAAATCCACCGAGGCGGCATGTAGACTAGTGTTGAAGCAGGGGAGGGGTGTGTGAGGAATGACTGCTGGTGGGTGTGGCTGGGCTTCCTTTGGGAATGGGAGACATGTTCTCAAATTAGACAGTGGTGATGGTTACACAATCTTGTGAATTGTAAAAACCCAGAGTTGAGAAATTATATATATGGTATGAAAAATACCTTAAATCCCTCATTAAAAGTACAATTGACAAAAGAAGACTAATTTAGTTAGCAGTTTGTATTTCTATTTGTAAAACAGTGTATTTTAGTTGACTTTCCATTGTAGTATGACAGTAATCAAAATGAGATGAAAATGCACGTAGTAAGACAAATGAGAAGAAAATAACTTGTGTCAGCATGGCATTACTTTTTAAAAGGCATTTCTCAAATTCTTTAGCTTATTACAGGCTTAAGAATAATTATTAAGAAAGCTCTCTGCTAACACAAATCCAAGTCAAGAGACCATATTTTCAGCACCCTGTCACCTTGAGTGTGCCTTTTTACCATACACAAAAATGACAATTTGTATCTTGAATGTCCCCCAAAGGTGCATGTGCTTTGTGGGGCATTCTTAGAGTGGTAGGAACTAATGGGAGGCCTCTTCTCCAGTCCCTGGGAAGATGCTTTGGAGTGAGACTGTGGGATGGACCACATCATCTGCTTTTTTTCTGTCCTTTTCCATCCCAGTGGCAAGCCGTGTTCCATGCTCCCCACATGATGTCCCTACCAGAAGCCGCAGAGCAATGAGGCCAGCTGAGCACACACTCAAGTTTCTAAAACCCTAAGGACAAATCAACTATACCTTTTTATAAGCTGAAAATCTCCCGTATTTGGTTATACTATCCATAGCAATGATTGTTTTAGTTTTCTCTACTTTTTGCCTTTGTCTTACATCACTGCAGTGATCCCCTCCAACTCTGAAACTCGAAGAAGACTTGCTCCCCTTCATGCAATGCTCCTTTTACTCAGTTTCATCAGTGGAGCTCATCTGTGTGGCTGCATGGAGGCAGCAGTTCAAGTGCCACATCTCTACTGCTCCACTCATGGGTCCTATGGCTGGTACATTTGCAAGCTGTTCTCATTGAGAAGCTGTGAACTACAACGCAGAGCACATTCTCACACTTCTCCTGTGTGCATGTGCAAGGATGTGTCGGATACCGCTAGTGGGATTATAGTATGCACATGTGCATGTGCTTTGTCACTTGCAATGATCACAAGAAGTACTCGTGCTATCAATTCTTGTCAACATTGCTATGAATGTGATGTAGGTTTAATTGGCCTTTTCCCAATTATTAATACAAACTAGGCAGTATTTTGTTGTTGTTGTTGTTTGCTATTTAAATTTATAAATACTTTATGAGGGTTATTTTTAGTTCCTATTTGAATCAAAATTTGACTCAATATCTTAATGAATAGGAGAATCAGAACAAGACATTTCTTCAGTTCCTTAGGATTATGGCTTTATCACATACTTGGACAGAATATAGTAGGACTCTAAGGTTTTTTTTATAACAGGTCATCTTGAGTCTAGTCACTGCAGAGAGAACCAAATATGTAGGACTTAAAATTCTTTCAAAAAGATATACAGAAGCCGCTTCCCATGCCCATGTGAAAGGAATGTGTGCCAGTTCTTTCTTTCACATCACTGTAACTCAATATAATAATAAAGCCCAGAGATCTTGAAACTCTGAAGTCTACAGAGATGTGGGGTGGGCCAGAGGCTCTGGGCAGTGAACCAAAACCAAAGGTTCAGTACAACAGACCCAACAGTCACCAGCTGTATAAAACTGCAACAACCTATGTAACAACAGGGGCCACACTGAACAATTCTTCATTAAACTTCCACATGGGCTTCTCCTTGGAAAACACACACTTTAATAGTTTTGTTTTGAATCATACCTTGTCTGTCTTTTTGTCCTGCTTTTCCAAAATGGCCAGGTTGTCTTTCAGAATTTTGACAATTTCTGCTGGATTTTTGTGTGATTTGCTAAACAAAGGCATTTTTTTCATCTATAAAAATCTCTTCTTCCAATATGGAATGCTAAAAAACAAACAAGCCAAGTTTTTAAAAAAAAATGCTAACTTTTAACTCCTAACATGTGTAATTGTCATATCATGGCACAAAGTAAGTTTTCAGTAATACCTGTTCAATCATTTGAAACATTAAACTGATCAAGTTGAGTTTCAAGTTTGATTATAATTTTAAGTAGATATAAAATATTTTAAGAAAGATTAAAAGCTTCACTTAAAAATAAGGATTGCAGAATATTTATTGAAAACCAAGAATATTTACTTTTAAACCAAGTAGGTTAGGATTCATATACTCTAAGAAAAAAGTAGTATGAAAAAGCATTGTACCAAGTGCTAATAGCAACTCAAGACTGCAGTGTAAAGTCTTAAATCTTCACTGCCATGGTGGAGGTGAAGAGAGCGGGCAAATGTTCAGTTCCAAAGGCTGGGAGCACATGTGACACAGACTAGAGAAATGGCTGTCACTGCCTGACTGCATTAAGAGAAACAAATCTTGTAATGTAATGGAAGGTTCCTTCTAGTAAAAGGCTGTTCATTAATACTTTATATATTAAAAAAATGATAAAATACAGTAAAAGTCTCTATGACTCAAACACTCAGATATGATTATTATCATTGGGAATATATTCCCTGTACGGTTTTTCTACACATACAAAGATATGTTTAAGCAAATCTAGAATAACAGCAAGCATAATATTTGGCAATTTTCTCCACGGTTTTATATTGTAAACAGCATTCTATAGGCATGTTTAGTTCTACTCTAATATTTAAATTTTATATTACTCATTATTTATATATGTATAAAATGTGTGTATGGGTGGATTGCGGGCATGTTTATGCCTTAATGCACATGTGGAGGTCAGAGGTCAGTTCTCTTTGACTGTGGATTCTTGACAGAACCTTAGTTATCAGGCTTGGATGCCTGCGTTTCTAGCCATACCATCTCTTGGTCAACAACATTTTTAATAACAATATCACATTATATAAATATATCATCATTTTATTTTATCAGTACCCTTTTGGTAGACAAGAGATTTTTTCATTTTTGCTTAACAATTGACATATTAACAATGATGCAATTAGTCAATGAAAAAATAATATCAAACCTAAAGAACACAGCATTGACAACAGCCCCATCCCCATCCATCCATTCATTTTATGACACTGTACCAAGTCCCTCATCTCACTAGATTCCTACCTATTTCCAGTCTTTTTCCAGAATTTCTGCCACATTTGAATCCAACCAAAAATTCTTTCAAATAACAAAACCAGTATCTGTTACCTGTGATCAAGAATTGCAATATAAGACATAATTTAAATAGAACTCAAAACAACTGGTATGAACTTGATGATAAACAGAAAATTTTAAAACATTTCATGCATTCAGAAGAGACTCCTCAATGCAGGCTGGAATGTATGAGGTGAATTTATTAACTCTAAGTCCAAAAAAAAGTTTGCATGTGCAAATGAAATAATCAAATACATAAAATACATAAACATTAGAATTTTAAGATATGAAATGCATGTATAATCGATCTCGTTCTCTATACAGTCTTAGCTCACCAATAGAAAGAACTAGAACACAAGAATTTCAACTAGGGATTTTTCTGGACCTTAAAGGAGTACAAATTATCCTATGGTGTAATATAAATGATGTGTAAGTCCAATGACCATGTCTCTGTGTGGTTTCTCTGCATCAGTATAATTCAAATGCTAATTTGCTGAAATTTTAAACATTTTCAGGACTTCTTGTATTTCTCAACTTTTGCTTGCCTGTTGGTATATATATTTACTCACTCACTATACAAGTAATGTTTCATTAGATTTTATATAGAAACAGGAAGTCACGTGTATGGCGTGCGCGCGCACACACACACACACACACACACACATACTAATGAGGAGTGAGGAAGAAGCTAAGCAGGAGGAGGGAGATAAAGGAAAGATGTGGGGTTGCATATTATCAAATTACCTGATATGCTTAAGAGAGAGTATCTTTATAGAATCCAGTACTCTGTACAATTAACATGTAACAACAACAACAACAACAGAAAATAGAAAGCTACTCTCCAAAATTCAAAATAGTAAATGAACTTCTGCTGGAGAGGATTTAGGAAAACAAAGAATGGAAGTCAAGCTCTGCACAGGAACTTTGGTTATTAGCAGAATTTTGAACCATGAATAAGTAAAACCCCCACTGCTCTTTGGAACTCTGGACTACGGAAAAAGCAAACACTTGAGATACAAGGGGAGGATGCAATAGCACAGTGCCACACAGCACCTCTTAGCATAGTACCCTTTTTGGAAATATTTTCATATCTTAAGTGTACCAATGGCTGAAATAAATGCAATTATCAAATTCATTTAATAACATTTTACAATTGCCTGAAACTTTGAGGGAAATCAAGACACCCTCAAATCATACAGCTTCATCCCCCAGGACCCTAGCAAAATAAGGCAGAGGTTTCCTGCATGCTCATTTCTCTCTCATCAAGATTGGCCAGGCCATCCACTTTCAGCCTAGATACCTTCCCCTTTGCATACAAACTTGGTTGTCAATTTTACTTTCTGGACACTGTTTGATAAATGTCTAGTTCACCTAGTCAGTCCCACTGCTCACTTAAAAATGAGCTAGCGATTGACTTAGAACCTCACTACATAATCCAAGCTCAGGCGAGCATGTGGCTTGGTTGCCAAGCAAGTAAGTACAAGGCCTCTCCGTTCACTGCCAGTAAACAATATTTCCATTCCCACCTAGTTTTGATGAATGGACTACATTCAGAAATTAATATTCTTCACTATCATTTTGCTATTTTAAAATAAAAATGCCTCTTAAATTAAGTCAGAAAAGGTTAAATGATGACAATGCTAACATTTTAAAATCTAGATGATGGCAACGGATATTAAAAGTGCATAATATCATATCTGTGGGCATACTTAATAGCAATATGAAGAAAACAGAGTGTTACCTCATATGAAACAACAGTAGAGAGGGAGTGGAATAAGTCAGACACAACAAAAGGGAACATGGAACAGACTCGCAATAGCAAAGGATGCAATGGCTTATACTTCATATAAAGACAAAAAATATTTAAACCCTATCACTTAAAGGGCCTTTCTAATCAAAATTAATGATAAAATACAAACTTAAGTTTGTCTTATAGCTTTGAAAAGAAACAAATAATCACCTTTCAATGCACATCCCAACAGAATGACCTTTTAAAAAACAACAGCAATCCAAAAAAAAAAAAAAAAATCCTAGGACTGGTCAGACCCATCCACCCTCACAGGACCATGAGAAAATAGATATGGTTCTGGGAAGAAAAATTTATATAGCGTCACAATTAAGTCTCTAACTAACACATTATTTCTGTACACACAGATTATATCCATTTATCTATACATATAAAGCTAAAATGATTTAATAGAATCAAGCCGACAAATAGTTCAACAGAACTAATGCTAAAACTCAGAAATGGCTCTTGAAAGGAAGCCTTTATGCTGTTGGCAGGATGTGTGAGAGGGTGTAAATCTACAATTATAATTCATTCCTATGGGAATAACTAACAATAAAAAAGAATTTAAAAAGTTTAAGAAGAAACCACCCCAAATATCTCCAAGAAAAGAATAGCAATTCTGACAGAAGAAGAAAGAACTGAATCAGAGAAGAACAACTCTGGAGCTACTTCATTCCTGTTCTGGTAACACGGGCCTACCCTGTGCCGCACTCCAACCCAAGGAAGGGTGGGATGGCCTCCTGAGCAGAGCCACACATTCACTACAGTGGGCACCACAATTAGGTCACAAATGTATTATGACACAGCTAATCAAATACAGAAGGATGAAAGAACGCTGTTGGTGAGGATATCATAGAAGGGAACTCCAGTACACTGGCAGCGGGGATATAAATTGCTATAACTAGGACAAGAAGTGGTGTGGAGGTTCTCAAAAAGTTACTGGTAGAATTACCAACTAGTTGGTCAATGTTTTCATTTCAGGAGACATTTCCAAAGGGACTGAACTCAACGTGTACAGGGAAATCTGCATCCCATGATCACTGCAGCGTTGTTCACACAGTTAACTCCCATAACTAACCTATGTCTCCTGTGGGTGAATAAAGACATACCACGGAATGTTAATTGGCCTTAAAAAGCGGAGTGAGATCGCTCACAGGGTAAATCGCTCACTGTGCAAGCCTGGTGACCTGAGTTCAATCCCTAGAACCCATGTAAAGGCAGGAGGTGAAAATCAATTCCACAAACACTACCTGCTGTGGAACGCACACAAGACACACACACAACCAAAGGGAAGTGGGTCATGCCTCTTGTGACAACATTTATGACTCATTATTGAAATAAACCAAGCACAGAAAGACAAATATTCTAAAAGAACTGCCAAAGGTAGGGAACTGGGCGGAAAGAGAACAAGCAGTTGCTAAGGATTGCAGAAAGATGGAGCATCTGTTGGGTATACGCCAGTAGCACAGCTGGCTCTTAGGTAGAACTATTTCCAATTTTCTGAGGAACCAGCAGATTGTTTTCCAAAGTGGTTGTACCAGCTTGCAATCCCACCAACAATGGAGGAGTGTTTCTCTTTCTCCACATCCTCGCCAGCATCTGCTGTTGCATGAGCTTTTGATCTTAACCATTCTGAATGGTGTGAAGTAAAATCTCAGGGTTGTTTTGATTTGCATTTCCCTGATGATCAAGGATACTGAACATTTCTTTAGGTGCTTTTTGGGCCATTCGAGATTCCTCAGTTGAGAATCTTTGTTTAGCCTTGTACTTCATTTTTTAAATAGGGTTAATTGGTTCTCTGGAGTCTAACTTCTTGAGTTCTTTGCATATTTTGGATATTAACTCTCTAACAGATGTAGGGTTGGTAAAGATCTGTAGGTTGGTGTTTTGTCCTATTGACAGTGTCCTTTGTCTTACAGAAGCTTTGCAGTTTCATGAGGTCCCATTAGTCGATTCTTGATCTTAGAGCCTGAGCCATGTTCCACTACGTTCATAGCAGCCATATTTATAATAGCCAGAAGTTGGAAACAAACCATTCTGAGATGTCCCTCAGCAAAAGAATGGATACAGAAAATACACTATTACTCAGCTACTAAAAGCAATGACTTCATGAAATTGCAGGCAAGTGGATGGAACTAGAAAATATCCTGAGTGAGGTAACCCAAAAGGACACACATAGTATGTAATCCCTGATAAGTGGATATTAGCCCAAAAGCTCAGAATACCCATGATACAACTCACAGACCGTATGAAGCCTAACAAGAAGGAAGAACAAAGTGTGGGTGCTTCAGTCCTACTTAGAAGGGGGAACAAAATAATCATGAGAGGTAGAGGGAAGGATCTGGGAGAGAGAAAGGGGAGGGGAAAAAGGGGGAGGTAGGATCACGTATGGGAAGAGACAGTAGAGAAGTCCAGAGGGTCAGGAAAATGAATAGAAATATGTAGCAGTGAGGGGTGGGGAACTGGGGAAGAGCCACTAGAAAGTCCCATGCAAGAGGCTCCCAGGAGGCAGATGACATTAGCTGATATAACCAACAAAGTGGAGACAGATCCTGTAGAGACCAACTCTAGTGGATAGGCACGGGTCCTAGTTGAGGGATTGGTCTACTACCCATCTCAAAAATTTTAACCCAGAATTGTTCCTGACTAAAGGAAATGCAGGGACAAAAATGGAGCAGAGACTGAAGGAAAGGCCATCCAGAGTCCGCCTAACCTTGTGATCTATCCCTCTGCAGACACCAAACCCCAACACTATTGCTGATGCCAAGATGTGCTTGCTGACAGGAGCCTAGTATAGATATCCTCAAGAGGCTCTGCCAGCACCTGACCATTACAGATGCAGATTCTCACAGCCAACCACTGGAGTGAGCCCAGGAACCCCAATGGAAGAGCTAGGGGAAGGACTGAAGGAGCTGAAGAGGACTTTATTCCCATAGGAGGAACAATCATATCAACTAACCAGACCACCCAGAACTCCCAGGGACTAAACCACCAACCAAAGAGTATACATGGGTGGGTCCACGACCCCAGCTATATATATATATATATATATATATATATATATATATATATATATATATATATATATATATATATATATATATATAACAGAGATTGCATTATCTGGCATCAATGGAAGTGAAGGCCCTTGATCAGGTGGAGGCTTAAAGCCCCAAAGAAAGGGAGTGCTAGAGAGGTGAGAAGGGAGTGGGTTGGTGGGTGGAGAACCCTCTTAGAGGCAACAGAGAGTGGGGATGGGATAGGGGGCTTACGGAGGGGAGACTGGGAAGGGGAACAACATTCAAAATGTAAATAAATAAAATAACCAGATAGAAGGAATCAATTATTAGATACAGTACTATAGAATGACTAAGAGTAGTAAAAAATATAGTCTAGTCTGAAACTGAAAATAAAATTCTTCAATAGCACTTTCCCTTGTTGGCACTTTAAGATAAATGAAATAATATAGTCTAATATATGAAAGTTATTTTACTATAATACCTCATTTATTTAATAACAAATTATAGTTTTAATGCTCTAAGTTAAATGGTTAGATAAATAATTTAAATAAAATATTTTCATTTTTATCAATTTTAATTATGTTTATGCATGTAGGTCTGTACATAAGAGAAGTATTTGAGAAAACAGAGGCATTAAGGCCTTCTGAAGTCCTTGGAGTAACTTCAGCCTTTATGGGTGCAGGGAACAGAGCACCCATCCCCCACAAGAGAAGTAAGCGTTCTTACTGCTGGGCCACCCAGCCCTGAGATAAACCCTTTCTAAAGAAGTGGAAAGCAGTGCCCAGTCCCATCAACCCTCTAGGAAAAGGTCAAACAAAGGTCAGACTAAACAAGCGCTTTCTCTTGCACCCTAATGGATAACTGTGCCCCAACTGATCTGTCCTCCAGGTCCTCTCTATTCTTGATTATTTATGATTATAAACATTACTGTATCACATATTCTTTTGTATGTCTGCTTACACATTTGGGTCAGGGTTTCTATGGTGCAGTGGTGTCAACAGTTTTCTTGACTGGAAAGTCTACATAGTAAGAAAATGTCAATTATTTCTAAAATTCATAGTTCGATACAGTTCTAATCACAGGTTAAAAAAATAGTAGCCGAATTTATTAATGAATAACAGTAAGCAATGAAGACAGACTTGGCTTTTCTATATTTTTGCAAATGTAAACTGAAATTGGGACCCTCGGGACATTCTAAGCTTGTTTCCTACCATTGTGCTTTTCCCACAGCCCAGTAACACATCTGAAAAACATTAGCAACAAGAGAATGACTGGAAAGGGCAATGAACTACTGAGTGACAGTGACATCAGAAAACACACCGGTGAGTGAGAAAATAGCAGAGACATATGTGAATACAGACACACCTCTGTAATTTTAGAAGCAATGAAACAGCTCTTGATGAAAAGGCAGGGGGAGGAGGGTGTAACAGCTTGGTGACAGAGTGCTTGCCATTAGGGGGCCAGAGTTCTAATATCCCCAGAGCAGCAAAACAAAGAACTTTGAGAAAAAGACTGCAAAGTCAATATAACTACAAATATACTACAATTACAAAAATTTTGAATTTCTATACATAAATAATTAAAACGCAGGCAACAAGAGAATTCTGTGATAGGAATTCTAAAGCAAATTGGCTAACACTGCTCCTAAAGAATACCAGCCAAGCACCATGGTGCAGGCTGAAGGGGGTCATGAACTCAAGTCCAGTGTGCACTTCATAGCAAGTCACTAAAGGTTAACCAATTAAAACTCAATATCTCTGAGAAGAAAAAAAACACACACCAGATAATTAACTCATACATAACAGAAAAAGACAGAAGAAATATAGTTATCAAATACTATAGATAATGTTTAAACATTTTTTTTTAATTTAAAACTGACCTAAAAGCTGGGTGAGGTGGTATACACTTGAAACTTGAATGATGGGAAACTGGAGGCTGGTGGATCCCAAGGATTGCTGGCCGCCCAGCCTAGCCTAATTACTGAATCTCAGGTCCAAGTGAGAGACCCATTTCAACAAGGTTGGCAGCCATTCTTGAGGTACACCTCAAGCTGTCCTTTGGTTTCCAAATGTACGCGTGTGCATGTGTACCTGCTCACATACATGCACTATAACACACATGTGTGCACACAGAGTTATAGAGTTAATAGTGGCAGCCTCTGGGTAGTACAGTCAAACTATTTAATGACTGGCAAATGGAAACACTTTTCATATAGTACCTCGAATTACTAAGCTTTTAAAGTTCACACTGTGGAATCCTGACCCTTCCATCCTTTGAAGCCATTAGCTAAATATAATTTCTTTGGCTTTGGAATTTCATGAAAAGTGGTACTTGGCCCAGGTTCTAGAGAAAAAGCCAAAAAGATCATTAAGCTCCGGGGCCAGTGAGCACAGGCAGAGACAGTGTAGTGTATTTGGCAGCACTCCTAACTCGAGTTTGAGAGCCACTAGAGATGGCCTGTGTCAGTCATCTGAGCAATTTAAATGAAATTGGGGGTATGTGAGACATTGAATGTCCTTGTTGGTATCTTACTTCAGATATCTCAAAGGTATAAATGGCTTTCTTGGTGGTTAGTGAATATTTTAGACCTTTTTTTCTCACTCCCAACTGTGCTGCTCAATAACAATTCTTAAGTCAAAGATTTCACCAGTAATTTGAAGGGAGTGAAAAATCTATCTCTGAAGTAAAAAGAAATCTCTGGAACTGAACATTCACAAAAGCATTTATGTGACCTCAACTGCCAGCTTGTTCATTAAAAAACTCAAAACATACTTTTAAATTTAAAAATTTTAAAACATAAGTTTCATTTTCAATCAAGATGGGACCATTTCCAAGATTCTCACGGCTTGTAACTTAAAGCACGTGTCTGTGTAACCATGTGTGTGCATGTGCACATGTGCAGGAGACTGGGAACCGAGCTAGGGTTGTTGGTATGCTAGACCGGTGCTCTCCTACTGAGTTCCAGCCCCAGTCCCAAACAAATCCAAGGGTCTGTGTTTGCTGCTTTCGCAGTGTTGGAGATGGAGTTGTGGCTTCAGCAGACTCCTCTGACATATACCCCCGTCTTCCACGTGCGCCCTTCTTAAACATGCTCAACCTAAGCCCATCACCACATTTAAAAAGTATATCAGTAAGTTCCAAGGATTGATAATCTTATCTGTATTCTAAAATACTTGTAATAAAAAGACATAAATGGCAAATGACTAAGCATATAAAGATTTACTTTTAAATTCAACGACAAGAAGTTTACATCATGAGTATACACAATGCCAGTGCTGACTGAATTGTTCTTTTAAAATTCATAAATTTGGGGCTAGAGAGATGGCTCAGCGGTTAAGAGCACTGACTGCTCTTCCAGAGGTCTTGAATTCAATTCTCAGCAACCACATGGTGGCCCCCAACCATGTGGGATCCATGTAATGGGATCCAATGGCATCTTCTGGCGTGACAAAGACAGTATACTCACATACATAAAACAAATAAATAAATCTTTAAAAATTTCCTAAATTTGATTAGATGTGAATTTTAAAACTGAAAAGTACACCTAAAAGTTCTATTTGCTATATTGAAGAATACTTCCACCAAAACCAAAACTGAGAGTTGCTGTCACATAGATAAATTACAAAATGTATCACTATAGTTAGATTTGCCACAGCACCAAGTTATCATATATGGCAAATATCTTCCAACTTTATTTCAATATTTAAGTATTCTTCCCAATATTATTAGAAACCACAATGGAATTTTTTCCTTTAAAACTGACAGACAAAAATGAAAATCAGCAGACTATTGATAAAGTATGAAAAACGATTTCACAGATAATTCTTTACTCTAGAGCAGTGTCTCTCAACCTTCCTAATGCTGAGACCCTTTAATATAGTCCTTCATGTTGTGGTGACCACAACCATAATTTTCATTGCTCTTTCATAAATGTAATTTTGCTACTGTTACGAATCATAATGTAAATATCTGTGTTTTACTACGGTCTTAGATAACCCTTGTGAAAGAGTCATTTGGCTCTCCAAAAGATGTCCTGACCTATATATAGGTTGAGAACTGCTTTAGAGGTCCAACTGATTTGAATGATCTCCTTCCTCTGATCTCTTTGCTGCTAAGATTATAGGCGTGTGCACCAGGCCTGGCTTGACTTAGTCTTTATATGGTTTGTTTTAACAACAGTGTCTGAAGGAAAGAGACATTTTCTAAAACGGAATAATTTACACAGAAACAGAAAACTTATTAGAAATGTCTTATGAATTCTCATTGATTTGACATGTTTGTCAAACTTACATGAGAATAAAAAGTCTTTTGTAAGAGAGACTTGTGTCTTTTAGTAACTATGTTTTTTTCTCCAATGCACTATATAACATAAATTTAAAAAATTATGTGAGGTTAGAAAGAAATAAAACCACTAACATTTTTACTGTGAGTTTAGGAACTTACTATTGTTCCAGAAAATCCAGGAACTTCATTTATTAGGTTCATAGTAACATTTCTGCTGATAGCTACAACCATTTCCAGGAGTGAAAATATTCTACATCAGTTAACTATGAATGATTATTAACGAAGTGATATTTTATAATAGAGTTTCACAATCTCAATTTATGGTAGACATCTGTAGCTAAGTCAGTGTGTTCCCAAGCAAGTTAGCAATAATTGAAAGCATTCAGGTTCACTGAAATCCTCAAATGGTTTCCTTTATAACAGAGCAACTGAGGGCTGGTAAGATGGCTCAGGAAAAAAATGTGTTTGCTGCTAAACCTGATAACCACAGTTCAATCTCTGAAATCTAAAAGGTAGAAGAAAAGAACCAATAACCTCAAGTTATCCTCTCCCCTTTATACTCATCTCTCTCTCTCTCTCTCTCTCTCTCGCTCTCTCTCTCTCTCTCACACACACACACACACACACACACACACACACACACACGCGCGCGCGCGCACGCACGCACGCATGCACACACACGATCACACTAGTATTTTCAATCTTCACTAAGCACTACATAGTGTGCATGACACTGCATTTGGTTATTTACTGTTCTTAGCAATAGACCGGCTCGTAGGTATACTACAAAAACAATTACTTCACAGCATCCTAAGCTCTGCACTTATCTACTGTCAGTCTATAAAAATACTACCAAGGAGTATAGACACAAAAGTAATTCAGCTGAAGCTACATCTTACTCAATATACGCCCACATATAAAAATACTACCAAGGAGTATAGACACAAAAGTAATTCAGCTGAAGCTACATCTTACTCAATATACGCCCACAATAGACTTAGGTGTTTTGGCTGAGATATTAATATCATCTTTTGACTTTCCAAATAGGAAGCTACTTTATTAGTCGCTGCTGGAAATGTAAGTCACAAAGTTAGAAAGTATGATTTCTCACTTTCAGATTGTAAAGATTTCTGTTTAAGCCAATTATTTTAATTACCAGTGCAAAAGTATGACTGTAATATACATGTTAATATGGTTATAATGGATTTTTTTTCTTTTAAAAACAATGGGCTAGTCTCTCTAAGTGACAAAATAAGTAAGTATGTAAGTATATATGTATGTAAGTATGTATGTATGTATATGCATACAACAGGAAAGTGTCCCAATCTATATTATTTTAATAAGTATTAAGACTCTATTATATGCCATTTGGGATTACTCAAAATCACTACTTTTACATTATTCTAGAACAGAATGAAGAAAGGGTGATCCAAGTAAGTGTCACCTACAGCCACTCATTGTCTCGCTGAGCGCGTCACTTCGACGGCACTGCTAACTTTCGTGTTTTGTGTATAGCACTTTGAAGGACTTTTCAGGACCAATCTAACTGAACTGGATAGATAAACTCGGAAAAAGTTAATCTGGATTTTTCCACACAGGCCACATTTCTTCATATTGTCCCTAGTACACCTATGGAACAGACAATCCCTTTGAGCTGACACCTGAATGTGCTCATGTAGTCACCATTCTGAACACACACATACTCTGAACTCCTCTGCTCACTCAATTCTGCCACACAGAAACACCAGTCTTTTCTTTCTGTCTTATAAGTTAGCACCACTCTGTCTTATTTTCATTTCATAATTCAATTAATTCACTTCAGGCCATCTCTTTCTCGTAATGGAAACTCTATAGCCCTAAAGCCCCTACACTTTTTGGGGAAAATTTGGGAAAGCTTCTGCCTCTCCCTCCCTCCGTCCCTCTCCTTCCGTCCTACTTCTCACTTTCCCTCTTTGTGGTGGTGGTGGGGAAAAGTGTTTGTTTTATGTAATACATGGTCAAGCATGTGTATGTATGTGCAAGTGGCTATGCATATAGGTGTGGATGCTAGTAGAGGCCAAAAAGTTAATGTTAAGTATCCACTTTATTTTACCAAGACAGAGTTTCTCACTGACCCTGGAGTCCAGCAATTCAATAAGACCAGCTGGTCAGTGAGTTTTGGAATCCTATCTTCACTACCCAGCACCTGTACTGCAGGGTGTACTACCATACCTGGACTTTTTAGAAGGGAGTTAGGGTAGCAAACACTGTACTGACTGAGCCATCTCCCAGCCTATCCATTCCATTTATATACACCAAAGAAGCAGGCCAGTCCTCAGGTAAAAACTCTTATCAGGTGCCTACTATGTGCTACTCAATGTATCAGAACTGGTTGCAGAGAGAAGTAAAGGCTAGAAAGGTTCCTATACCAAGAGAAATCTAACAGCGATTTCAGACTGAACACTATGTAAATTGCAACCAACTCTGGAAGTGCGTAAGAATCCATTTAAGCATCCTTCTGAATGCACTGCGCTTATATTACACCTGCTCTTCCCTAAGCACTGATAGGCAGCAGAAACAAGTCTTTCTCATGGTTGTTTCAGACTTAGTTTTGACACTAAAACTGATTTTCTAATCTCTCTCAAGATGGCAATGGTCTTTCTGTAGTGTAAATATTATACTCAACCTATAATAAAAACTTAGCAGCTACTCGATAAATTATTTTTCAAGGAAATGGGTTCTTACCCTCAATAGTCTGCTCACAAATGAACTTGCGGAATATAATGTTTGTGAAGTAGGATGCCTCCTTCTTTCTTTCTATATTTACATTACTGTGGGCTTAGGAAAGGGTAACACTAGCAAATTACTAAAGCAACCCCTTAAATACTGTCAAGTTTAATGTAAATTTTCCATCCATCTAAGGATGGAGTATTGGTATACTGACTTTAGTGTATGACAGTGTTCAGAAGTTTCCACAGATCGACTGAGTTCTTATACAGAAATCAACAAACCGGAGGAAGATAAGCCACAAAACAAAACCTGTTCTACAGGCTTCTGTACCCACAGAGGACGGATGGGAGAAGCAAGCCATTTTATGTTCAGGCTCTAAGCCTGCCATGTGATTACTGGCTCTTTGCACTTTTCATTTTAATTAATTTTTTTCTGCCTTAAAAAGACTCACTTGAATCAATAACCGAAGGCACGTATTTCTTGAGGCTAGTACAGGGCAGAGTGGAAACTTTGCTCAAAATAGCCATCTTTATATAATGAGTCTACTTAAGAGTTAACAAGGCACTCGTCCTTCTACAGAACAACGGTCACATACTTTCTATGCATGCTTTGAATAGAAAACATTCTTATACCTGAATATATGTAGTTGTAGAGAGTATCCTATTAAAGATTACACAAATGAAGCCTTTATTGGAATGCAAATGAATTTAGTGAGAATTTACTTCCTTTGCTCTTTTATGCATTTCTAGTTATATTCTCTGCAAGAGAACCTGGCATCACTGTAAGAAATAACTGTTTAATTCCTGTAACTCAGAAATGTATATACACTCATCTTACATCAATTGTGAATTTTATATGTAGATTATTTCCTTTTTATTTTTCTTACAGAACTTTAGAGAAACCAGGAGTCACTTTGGATTTCATAGTAGCATTTAATGTTTAAATCATATGCACTTTCAGTTAATGTTTAAATCATATGCACTTTCAGTTAAGGCTAGCAATACTTTAAGGTGAATTATGGCTGAATGATACTTATCATTCACATGCGTGCCTGTGTGTGCGTGTGTCTGTGTGTGTGTGTGTGTGTGTGTGTGTGTGTGTGTGTGTGTGTGTGAGATGAATATAAAGGAGAGAGGATAACTTCATAATAACTTATAATATCAAACACCATAAGAATAGCTTTAAATTTATTGATAATATACTTTCAAGTTGCCAAGCACTTTGAAGAAAAACATGAAAAACAGTATATTGCCACTATTTTATTTTTGGAAACTGTAAATTAAAACCCATTTCAAAAATAAGATATTTGGTGGACACAAAATAGTTGGTAAGGATTCAAGTGCCTTAGGCAACAGAGAAGTATTGTTTTGTACATGTTTTTTTTTTTTCAAACTTCTCCTAGTAACAGCAGTTCATTATGCAGAGAAACGAGGCGACAGTCTAATTTAAAATGAATATAAGCATAACTGTAGAATTCAACTGTACCTTATTAACTCATTTTCCTCAACCCAAACTAATACAGATAATCTTGTAATACTCACCCCGGGCTAATGAAACTCCCAGCTTGTTTAAGCAACAATAAGCAGACCCATGGTGAGGTGCTGAAAACAGCTCTTTTCTCAGGTTCAAAACACTTTAGATGAAGTAGCCTTTATCTTCCATTTAATAAAGGATGCCTCCTCCTACTCACGTGTGCCAGAGAAAAGACTTAGCACAATTCCGTCTTGACTTTCTGACTCTGAGGAGTAACAGTTACCACCGGAAAACGTTAGCAGAAAATGATCACTTGAACACTCACAGAGAGCTGCAGTAAATTTCCACTCTGCTTGCTCTCAGATTCCAAGCCTTGCTTGTCTCTTAATCTGTCATAGGCAGTTCTGTTTCTGGTCAAACCAGCTTGCTGATTCGTTCTCTCCCTGTCTACACGGGGTGTGAGATCCACACCACACAGTCACAGCTCCTCCTTCTCCCTCCCTCTATTGTGTAACATTACAAGATGCCTGTAAAGCAATTAAGCAGAGGCAAAATTAATTCTTGGACAAAAAGAAAAGTCTAAAAATAAACAAAAGAAAAATTTGATATAACTTCTCCCCCTTTACTCAAACCAATTCCTGGATGGGATTTTGTCAAATGAGTAAGCTGCCTGGACCATCTTGCTTAAAAATATAAAGGAAGATTCCCAGCAACGCTTATTGATGTAATCATAACTGATTCGTCTGCTAATGTGTTGGCTCCTCGGGGAGGATGCACCTCCCTGCTAGGATGAGAAAGTGCAGTGAAGACATATGCAGGCACTACAACTCAACCAAAAAGCCGAGAAGGCAAGGGAAACTTTAGAATGTTGTCATTCAATTTAACAGTGTACTTTTATAAACCGGCAATGAATTTAGTATATTATGTTTTTAAGTACAGATCAACATTTGCAGTCACAATGAGAAAATTGTAAGAACACAGAAAAATACAAACATCAGAAATCTAAATAGAGCCTCTTAATGTTTTATTGCAAACTAGATCCAGCTATTTCAATGGAAAGTTTTCTGTCTAAGCCCTCGCGGTCAAGCTCCATTACACCTTTTCAGTGAGACCTGGAAAGGGCACAGAGACCATTTAAAAAAATTCTCACATCTACAAATATATAGTTAAAAACCTTAAAATTACAGCTCTTTCTGCAAAGCTTGAAGACTAGGCACTGGGGAGAGTAGAGTGGAAAGGTGGCTCGGATGGTTTTCAGGTTTCCTTGGAATTGCCGTTGCCGGCTATGAGTTACAGCTGAGTGAAGCACGTTCCAGCTCCCAACCCCCAATATGTAACAGGCAGTGACTTTTCTCCTGACAGAACTTCCAGTTCTGAGTCCAACAGCAGTAGCTATGGGATCCATTACTCATACACTAATCCTTCTCAACAGAAATAATCTAAGAATGTGAGCTCAATTAAAGTGTAAATATTCCCAAAGAGTTGTTTGAATACCTGAAGAAAAAAAATATATATATATATAATTTGGCCTTAAAAAAAGATTCTTGGGCTAGTGGAATGGGTAGGCAGGTAAAGGTGCTTGCCACCAAGGCTGCTGACTGAAACTTAATCTCCAGGACTCACATGGCAATGGAAGGAGCTAACAACTGCGAACTGTCCTCTGCTCGCACGCAAAGTGAGGACTATGCGCACACTATGCATAAGCAAATGTGATATTAACCTAATGCGGCTCATCTGCAGTAGTGACACTGGAATATGAGGTTTTGTTTTAGTGAGAGGATTCAAATCCGCAGTTTATGAATATCAGGCAAGTGATGTGTCACTGAGTTATAATCCCGGGTAAAACAGTTTTCAATTTTAAATATACCATACATAATTATTTGAATATTTCTTAGCAATTAAGAGTAGGTATCATAAAAAAAATTGATTTCCTTCCTTTCCTTTTCTTTCAAAACAGAACCTCTCTCTGTCTAAGTCAAGTCTGGCCTCGAACTCCTGTCAGCTTCCCTGGTCCAGTTTTATTTTTTTTTAAAGGAGACATCAAATGCAAATTATTCTAAACTGATAAGGGTCATTAAGGATCCCGTGACTTGGATATACTCTTAAAAGTCCTACCAAAATGAAAGAATTTCAGATTTCAAGAGTAGTTTTTGGATCAAGTACAAAGTAAATGTTTTAAAGTCCCTTTAAAATCGAAAGGCCTTATCGGAATCAGCAATGTATCTGGAGCTCACAGTAGAAAGTCAGATCCACAGGGGATAAGGATACTACTCAATGGCAAAGCACTCACCTAATTTATTCAGCATAGACAAAGATCTAGGGTTCTGTCCCAGGCCTAACTGTTCCTCTCAAACACAGATACATATGTATATATACAATTAATAAAAAGCCTATTAGATCATAAAGACATCTGTCCTATGTTTCCTAAAACAAAACAAAAAGGAAATGGAATGGGCTTTATTCCATGACCATAGCAATAAAAACAGAAGTTATCTTAAAATTTTCAAAGGATAATTAAATTTCCTTTAAAAAGCTTATTAACACTTGTAATATAAACAAAAAAGAACATTCTTATAAGGATTATTTAGGACTAAAAGCACAGCTGTGGGGACTTGCCTGAGGATATGATAAACAAGGATGGGGCAAAGTTTTACTCTTCATTTACATAACCTAAGAGAAAAGCAGCACACAGTAAACACTGTGCTGAAGACATTCCAACTTGGTACAAATCAAAATTTAACCACTGCCTCATCCACAGCAGAAGACCCCAAATACTACAGTAATCTCCCTGAGGAAAGAGCAGTTGAGAATTAAAGAAAGCCTATGCTACTAGAAGCCACCCTATGAGCACCAGACTGGAAGAGAGCAGCGTTTGACAAAATTCAACACCCCTTCATGATAAAAGTCTCAGAAAGATCAGGGAATTCAAGGCCCATACCTAAACACAGTAAAAAGCAATATACAGCAAACCAGTAGCCAACATCAAACTAAATAGAGAGAAACTTGAAGCAATCCCACTAAAATCAGGGACTAGACAAGGCTACCCATTCTCTCCCTACTTATTCAATATATTACTTGAAGTCCTAGTCAGAACAATTAGACAGCAAAAAGAAGTCAAAGGGATTCAAATTGGAAAGGAAGAAGTCAAAATATCACTATTTGCAGATGATATGATAGTATATTTAAGTGACCCCAAAAGTTCCACCAGAAAACTACTAAGCCTGATAAATAACTTCAGCAAAGTGGCTGGATATAAAATTAACTCAAATAAATCAGTAGCCTTCCTCTACTCAAAGGATAAACAACCTGAGAAAGAAATTAGGGAAATGACACCCTTCACAATAGCCAAAAATAATATAAAATACCTTGGTGTGATTCTAACCAAGCAAGTGAAAGATCTGTATGACAAGAACTTCAAGTCTCTGAAGAAAGCAATTGAGGAAGAACTCAGAAGATGTAAAGATCTTCCATACTCATGGATTGGCAGGATTAATATAGTAAAAATGGTCATTTCGCCAAAAACAATCTACAGATTCAATGCAATCCCCATCAAAATTCCAACTCAATTCTTTATAGAATTAGATAGAGCAACTTGCAAATTCACTTGGAATAACAAAAAACCTTGGATGGAGAAAACTATTCTCAACAATCAAAGAACTTATGGGGGAATCACTATCCCTGACCTCAAGCAGTATTACAGAGCAATTGTTTCTTGATCTCAGAGCATAAGCCACTGGTATTCTGTTCAGGAAAATTTCCCCTGTGCCTATATTTTCCAGGCTCTTCCCCACTTTCTCTTCTATTAGTTTTAGTGTATCTGGTTTTATGTGGAGGTCTTTGATCCACTTGGACTTGAGCTTTGTACAAGGAAAAAAGAATGGATTAATCTGCATTCTTCTACATTTGCTGACCTCCAGTTGAACCAGCACAATTTGTTGAAAATGCTGTCTTCTTTCCATTGGATAATTTTAGCTCCTTTGCCAAAGAATGCAAGCTGGTACAACCACTCTGGAAATCAGTCTGGCAGTTCCTCAGAAAATTGGACATAGTACTACCTGACCACCCAGCTGTATCACTCCTGGGCATATACCAAAAGATGTTCCAACATGTAACAAGGACACATGCTCCACTATGTTCATAGCAGCCTTATTTATAATAGCCAGAAGCTGGAAAGAACCCAGATGCCCTTCAACAGAGGAATGGATACAGAAAATGTGGTACATTTACACAATGGAGTACCACTCAGCTATTAAAAACAATTAGTACATAAAATTCTTAGGCAAATGAATGGAACTAGAAAATATCATCCTGAGTGAGGTAACCCAATTACAGAAAAACACACATGGTATGTACTCACTGATAAGTGGATATTAGCCCAAAAGCTTGGAATAACTAAGAAAAAATTCACAGATCATATGAAGCCCAAGAAGAAGACCAAAATGTGGATGCTTCATCCCTTCTTAGAAGAGAGAACAAAATACTCACGAAAGGAAATACAGGGACAAAGAGTGGAACAGGGACTAAAGAAAAGGTCATACAGAGATTGCCCCACCTCGGGATCTATCATATATGCAGCCACCAAACCCAGACACTATTGCTGATGCCAAGACGTGCTTGCTGACCAGAGTCAGATATGGGTTTCTCCTCAGAGACTCTGCCAGAGCCCTAACGATACAGATGAGGATGGTTGCAGCTAACCATTGGACTGAACAAGGGAACCCCAATGGAGAAGTTAGAGAAAAGACTGAAGGAGCTGAAGGGGCCTGCAACACCATAGGAAGAACAACAATATCAACCAACCAGACCCCATCAGAGCTGTAAACCACCAACCAATGAGTATACATGGAGGGACCCATGAGTCCAGCCATATATGCAGCAGAGGATAGCACTGTCCAACGTCAATAGGAGGAGAAGCCCTTAGTGCTATGAAAGCTTGTTTCTCCAGTGTAGGAGCGTGCCAGGGCCTTGAAGCATCATAATAGAAAGGGGGGGGGGTAAGGAGTATGGGAGAGGAGAAAAAGGGGATAACATTTGAAATGTAAATATATAAGATATCCAAAAATTAAAAAAATAAAGACAGTCCTGGAAATACAAAGACTTTTCTGCAACTTATGATCTGAGAGCTGACAAGGAAAAGTCTGTGAAAACCTCCCAAGTCCAGGAGCTACTGGAAGGGAACAGGTATACAGATCCCCAGGATGTCCAAGGTTGGTACTTGGTACTAACCATCATTCATTCCAACAGTACATGGAAAGAAATCAGGTATGTACTTAAAAAATATTGTGTCAGTTCTGAGACCACAGTTGCACTAAAGATAGTATCGGGGCCTCCTAACAGAACGAAAAAATAAGCCTTGAAAAGATAAAATTCTTTCAAGAAATTTAGGTGATCCTAAAGAGGAGATTTAAAAAACAAAACAAAAACAGAGAATTCTTAAAAGTATAAAACACAACATAGACTATACATAGAATTTTGGCATGTACTCAAAATAAATGGGCATAGTAGAAAGCCCTTGCTACCTCAAAGCCAAGGAGGTGGAATCAGGAAAATCCAGGCACCTCCCCTGTCAGCTAGCCTAGCTTACTTATTAGCCTGTGAGAACTCTTGTCCTTAAAAGGGTGGGGAGAGAGAGGGAGGGAGGGAGAGAGAGAGGGGAGAGAGGGAGGGAGGGAGGGAGAGAGGGAGGGAGAGTGTGTGTGTGTGTGTGTGTGTGTGTGTGTGTGTGTGTGTGTGTGTGTGTGTGTGTGTGTGCACAGCTTAAGGAAAGACAAGAGTTTTCCCCTGGCCTCCACACACGAGTACACATGCTGGTAGCCAGTACATATAAACACCCTTCCATGCCCCTCAGCTAGGGTGTTAGGGTTGTGAATGGTGCTCAGTAGTAGGGCCCTTGCCTAGCATGCGCCACGCCCTGGGTTTGAATGCTAGTGTTAAAAAATAAAAAACAAAAAACAGAAACAAAAAAATCCCCCCAAAACAAGACAAGTGAACCAAGAAACCACACAACATATAGTGTGAATATATATGTATGTATATGTATGCATGCACACACATACACACAGATGTCCCTATACTGTATATGCCAGAGATTCTGTTAGAGAAATAGAGGATATAAAAAGTGATGCAAACCAAATGTCCAGGCAATGAAACAAAAGGAACCTGAAGCTACTGCAAAATGTGTTATCAAAATAAAACGTCTTGAGAAAAATAATTTCCAACAAATCAATGAATGACAAATTCTTCAACTCTGGGAAAATCCCAATCAGCTTAAAGAGTAAATGACAGTTTAATCTCAAAAGCAGAGAAGATGGGAAACACAAAGCAATGCTGGAAGAAAGATCATGTCTGACTGTTTAAAAGGACTTTCATTCATGTGTATATGCACATGTGTGTGTGTACTGTGTATATATGCACATGTGTGTGTACTGTGTGTGCAAACCTACTACTGCATGTGTGGAGTCCAGAGGACAAGCTGCAGGCATCAGTTGTCTGTTCCTCCATGTGGGTTCCAAAACGAAGCTTTCAGCCTTGCTGACAAGAGCCTTTCCCCACTGAGCAATCTTATCTTGTTGGTGATGCTCTCACATTTTAATTAAACTATAAATACGAATCCAAGTACAAAAATCACCAAATGTAAGAAACAACAAAATGATACCAATACATATTATAATCAAATCACTTAACAATGTTCTAAAGTATTTTAAGAAAAAAGTCTTATTATATGCAAGTAAACAGAGAAATAAGAGCAAATACCAAAAGCCAGCAAATAAAAAGTCAACGAATGGAACAGTGATGTCAAAGTACTGACAGGAAACAACTGTCAATTTCCATCAGAAATAGAGATGTGGTCATTTATCACCAAGCTCAAAACCATAGGGAATGGCACACACTTGAATCCCAGCAATCAGAAGGCAAAGGCAGGCAGATCTCAGAGTTCAAGGTCAGCCTGGGCCACAAGTGAATTCCAGGATACCCAGAGCTACACTGAGACCTTATAAACAAAACATACACAAACAAAAATTAACATCACCTCTGAAAGCAGAAAAAAAAAGTTATCACAATTACAGGAAATTTGCACAAAGCAGTCAACACCAGAAAGAATAAAAGATATTTTTCCTTATTTCAAAAATATCTTTCAAGGCCAGTTAAGATGGTTCAGTAGGTAAAGGTGTTTGCTGTCAAACCTGATAACCCGTATGGTAAGAGAACCAGTTTCTGTAAGTTGTCTTCTGACCGAACACTTATCTCTGTCCCCTGACCCAAACACAAACACCAAGTTAAAATGCAAAACAGAACAAAGCATATATATATATATATATATATATATATATATATATATATAAAAACAAAGATAGTATCGGGGACTCCTAACAGAGGAGAGTATCCTAAAAAATAATGTGCTTTTGAAGCAAAAGTAGCACTCTAGAATAATAAAGCAATACACTAAAGCTTGGAGCAGAAAATGAAAAGAACATGACTGGAGGTTGACTGCTATTGAATGTGCACACTCTGAAAAGTAATTACAAAATGAACAAGAAGCCCAAGCAAATATAGCTAACGTTCCAATGATTAAAGTATAAGGATGTAATGAAAACTGCTAATATCAACCCAAAAGAAGGCATAAAAAGTGGTCAGAGAGGAGGGAAACAAAGAAGAAAAGGGGTAAATAAAAAGAAAATAGTGAGCTGATGAATTAAAGCCCAACCTTTAATCAATAATCACATTAAATGCAATGTGCCAAACACCTAGATTAAGAATCTAGAACACATGAAACTCAAGACGGATGATCAAAATGTGAATGCTTCACTCCTTCTTTAAAAGGGGGAACAAGAATATCCTTGGCAGGGAATAGAGAGGCAAAGAATTAAAACAGAGTCAGAAGGAACACCCATTCAGAGCCTGCCCCACATGTGGCCCATACATATACAGCCACCCAATTAGACAAGATGGATGAAGCAAAGAAGTGCAGACCGACAGGAGCCGGATGTAGATCTCTCCTGAGAGACACAGCCAGAATACAGCAAACACAGAGGCGAATGCCAGCAGCAAACCACTGAACTGAGAATAGGACCCCTGTTGAAGGAATCAGAGAAAGAACTGGAAGAGCTTGAAGGGGCTCGAGACCCCATATGAACAACAATGCCAAGCAACCAGAGCTTCCAGGGACTAAGCCACTACCTAAAGACTATACATGGACTGACCCTGGACTCTGACCTCATAGGTAGCAATGAATATCCTAGTAAGAGCACCAGTGGAAGGGGAAGCCCTGGGTCCTGCTAAGACTGAACCCCCAGTGAACTAGATTGTTGGGGGGGGGCGGCAATGGGGGAGGGTGGGGAGGGAGCACCCATAAAGAAGGGAGGGGGGATTAGGGGTGTTTGCCCGGAAACCGGAAAGGAAACGACATTCAAATGTAAATAAGAAATACTCAAATTAATAAAAAAAAAAAAAAAAAAAAACAAAACAAACAAACAAAAAAAAAAAAAAAAAAAAAAAGAATCAGAAATTATGGTCTGGGCATGGTGGTACACACCTTTAACCCCAGCACTAGGGAGACAGAAGCAAGTAGATCTCTATCAGTTCAAGGCTAGCCTGGTCTATATATAGCAAGTTCAGGCCAGCTCAAACTGCATACTGAAAGCCCTTTTTGATTGTCATACTATCTTCAAGGAAAAGGCCAGAAGTAGCAGTAATCATTCTATAAGAAGAGAACATACATCCCAACAAAGGATGATCCAGACAAAAATGTCAGCAGTAACAAAAGTGAGAAACCCTGGATGAGGGAATGGCCAACCAATAACCCATCCAACTTGAGACCATCCCAGGGGCAAGCACCAATCCCTAACATTATTAATGATGCTCTATTATGCTTGCGGACAGGAGCATGTTGTCCTCTGAGAGGCTCCACCTAGCAGCTGATTCAGACAGATACAGACACCCACAGTCAAACAGTGGCTGGAGCTTGGGCACTCTTATGGAAGAATAGGAGGAAGTACTGTGGGTCCCAAAACGGATGGGATCCCACAGAAAGATCAACAGTCAACTAACCTGGGCCCTTGGGGTTCTCAGAGTCTGAACCACCAACCAAAGAGCATACACAGGCTGGACATAGGCCTCCCTGTTCATATGTAGCAGATGTGGAACTTGTCCTTCATGTGGGTCCTAAACAACTGGAACAGGGGCTATCCCAAAAGCCGTTGCCTGCCATACTACCCAAATATGATCTTAGAGAGTGCTGTGAAAGATAGAAGGCCCTTATTGCATTGTAAAGACTCATCTTCAGCCAGAAAGTAGAAACTGCTAAAAATCAAGATAAATTCAACTATGAGGATGGCAGAAGACAGGAGCCTAGCACAGCTGTCCTTTGAGAGGCTCTACCAGCAGCTGACTGAGACAGATGCAGATACTTACAGTTAACCATTGGACTGATGTCAGGGAACCCCATGGAGCTGAAGGGGATTGCAACCCCATAAGAAGAACAATATCAACTAACTAGACCTCTCAGAGCTCCCAGGGACTAAATCACTAGCCAAAAACATACATGGGCTGGTCCGTGGCCTCCAGCATACATGTAGCAGAGAGTCCTTGCCTGACCTCAAAGGGAGAGGTCACTAAGGATGTGCCTAATCTTGTAGAGATTTAATGCCCCAGGGAAGGGGAGCAGGGTGAACAACTCTTAGAGGAGGTTCCAGGACGGGGGCAACATCTGGAACATAAATAAATAAAACAAAGAAAAGCTGATTCAGCTCAAATTTAAACAACATCACTGAGTTATTTTTCTGCATTCCTATCTCCTATACTTCACTCAAAGTTGAGCTCTGTCTACATGGTGACAAAGATGGTTCTGATAAACTTTTGGCCATCAATATCTCAAAAGCACTCTAATTAACTGCATCAATCTTTGAAACAAGACCCCAGGTCTTGCTGGAACTACAACCCGGCTACTAGGTACAAGATTGAGAATGCTCAAGAGGTTAAAAAAAAAAAGATACAATGAGAGGCTTCTATTACTTGGCCCGAGGGACTAAGGAAAGAGCAACATAACGTCTTCTATTAGCTTCCTGTCAGGCTTTAAGTGGGACACTGGGCAAGGAGACAGACACCATGATTTAACTGCCAAGAGTATATAACTGGCCACACTCATGTATTACAATTCCAGTCTAATCTAGCTGCCCATCATCCATTCCTATCCTTTCCCATAGCTACGGTTTTAAGAATTGACTAACACTAGGCAAGTTTTCCAGATAAGATCAGCAGTGTGCTCACCCACACCTGTTAGGCTTATGAACCTAGATTATAAAATTACCACTTTCCCCATACATTCAATGAACCAAGTAAGGGAAAGCAGGAAGGCACATCATGGTGGTTTCAATAGGAATAGGAATTTGAATGCTTAGTCATTAGGGAGTGGTACCACTGGATGGGAATTAGGAGGTGTGGCCTTGTGTGTGTAAGTGTGTCTCTGAGGGTGGGCTTTTTGGTTGCAGAAGCCCATGCCAAGCCCAGAGTTCCCTCTTGTCTGTGGATCTAGCTACTCTCCTCTTTCTGCTGCCTTTGGATCTGGATCTGGAACTCTCATGCGTCTGCCTACATGCCAACATGTTCCTCACCATAAGGATGACAGACGAAACCTCTGAAACTGTCAGCAAGCCCCAATTAAAAATAGTTTCTTTTATAAAAGTCGCCATCATCGTGATGACTCTTCACAGCAATAGAACACTGACTAAGACACACATGAAAGAAACATCAGCATATGTGGTCCACACACAAGGGAGGAAATGCTTTTCTTTTGACAGGCACCATGGGTTTTCCTGTCTGAGATCTTTCCAATTGAACCAGTAGATGTAGACACAACAGAGTGTGTGCATGTGTGTGTGTAGGTCTCTTGAGTATGGCTCAGCTGAGTGGTTTCTATATGTATGTAGTGCTTCTGACTTATGAAACTTATGAAGCACACACCTTATGTGCTAGTCATTCTCCAATAAACCAATCAGACTGCAACAAGTTCATAATCAAAACAAGGTATAGCAGAAATTACTGTATTACTATGCCATCAGAAAATAAATATACACACATATGTTACACTATGACATATACAAAAGATGTGCTGGAGACCCATACTCAGAATTTTCTAAAATGAGTAAAAACAAACCTTTGCTTCCCACCATCTTTCTAAAACTTAGTTTAATTTTCAATAAAGATTTTAATTGTTAATTAGGTATATGTGTAGGCCTGTGTGTAGTTATTACACATGAGTACAAGTGCTATGGAGAACAGAAGGAGTGGTAAGTCCCCGAAGCAGGAGTTGAAGGTGACTGTGTGCTGCCTGGGCCTCTCCCTAAAAGCTTTGCACCGTCTTTTCATTCTCACTTTCCGTTCATGTTCTCTTCCAATATTTTCCCATCCTTAAACACCAGAACTTAGGTATAAACAATTATGGATTTCCCTTCAGCTGATATGGAACAGCACAAGATTAGTCCTCAATAGACTTATACAAGAAAGGAACCACAGAGCAAAGAACCTGCCTGTCTGCCCTTTCTGCAGGACTGCTGGACTGCCCATGCGTGGAGACACCTCTAGATTTCCTTCTCATTTCCATTTCAGGAAGAATTAACAGCATGGCTTTGGAAGTTGCTAAAGATATTCAATTTGGCTTTTATAAAATCAGAGTATGGAGGAACTTCTAAAGGATGAATGCTATGGGAATATTCCAGATGTGCCTTATCATTAGTATTAATCCAAGGCCAAACACAGTAACAGCGTAACAGCACTCATCTGCTCTGGTTTCTCTTGGTTCCTTCCCCATCTGCATTGGCTATTCTAGGGAAAGAAAAAGCTGAATAAAAAAAAATCAAGGAATATGCCCATTTAAAAAAAATGATTATTTTATTTCAAATGTTGTCCCCCTTCCCTGTCTCCCCTTGGAAAACTCCCTATCCCATTCTCCTGCCCCTTTGCCTCTAAGAGGGTGCTTCCCTATGCACCCACACATTCTAGCCTCACCCGTCTAGCACCTCCCCCTTCATAGGGCAACAAGCTTCCACAGACTAAGTGCCTCCCCTTCCACTGATGCCAGATGAGGCAATCTTCTGCTACATATGTAGTGGGAGCCATGGGTCACCATGTATATTCTGTTTGGTGGTTTAGTCCCTGGGAGCTCTGAGGGGTCCAGTTAGTTGATAATGTTGTTCTTCCTATGGGGTTGTAACACCCTTAGCTCCTTCAGTCCTTTCCCTAACTCTTCCACTGGGGTCCCTTGACTCAGTCCAATGGTTGGCTGCGAGTATCTGGATCTGTCTTAGTCAGGTGCTAGCAGAGCCTCTCAGAGGACAGCCGACCAGGCTCCTGCCTGCCATCACTTTTTGGTTTCAGCAACAGTGTCCGGGTTTGGTGTCTGCAGGTGGGGCGGTCTCTGGATGGCCTTTCCTTCAGTCTCTGCTCCATTCTTTGTCTCTGCATTTCCTTTAGACAGGAGCAATTCTGGGTTAAAAATTTTGAGATGGGTGGGTGGCCCCCTATCTCCACTGGGGGGTCATGTCTATCTATGGGAGGTGGTCTCTACAGGTTCTATCTCCCCTCTGTCGGGTCATCCCCATTGGGTCCTGGGAACCTCTTGCATCCCTGGCATCTGGGACATTCTAGTCCCTCCCCCCATTTCCCACCTCCCACTGCTATTCATTCTCCTGGCCCTCTGGATTTCTGTCTTGTTTTCTCTTTTCAGACTTGACCCTGCTCCCACTTTTTTCCCTCCCCTTCCCCTCTGCCATCTAGGTTCCTCCCTCCTTCTCCCTCCTCTGATCATTTTGCTTATTATTTGGTTTACACAGTACTGTGGTTGAAGTGCTATAACGAGTCTCTTTCCTCAGTTTTTAATTAGATTCCCCCAAGTTTCTTTGAGCGCTAATTGTCAACCTCATCAAAGAAGACGAGTCTACAGCTTCCTTAAGGCCAGAACTTCAAGCTTCAGTGGATCTGCAAAACCCATTCACCAATCATTACGACTGACCTCAATGCTACATACACTTTAAAAGTATTTGTTCTGAGGCTGGAGGGATGGCTCCGTGGTTAAGAACACTGACTGCTCTTCCAGAGGACATATTTCAATTGCTAGCACCTACAAGGCAGCTCACAAATCCTGTGCAATTCAGATATCTTCTGCCCTCTTCTGGCCTTTGCAAACATTGTATGCAAGTGTGTAAAGACATGTGTAAGCAGACACTCACTCGCATGAAATGAAATAAAATCTTCGTTCTAACAGCATCTTTCTTGTTCTGTTTAAGCTGCTACAATGGAATACACAGATATTTCTATCATGTTTTTGAAGGTTGGAAAGTGTATGATCAAGGACATAGCAGATTCACTGATTGATTAAGGGTCTGTCAACTTCCTAGTTCACAGAGGTCAATCTGATCCTCCTATTTTTACATAGTAGAGAGTTAAGCAAGCTATTCACAAGGGCTCATGCCTTAAGACTTATCAGTTCAAATATCATCTCACTGAGCTTTATGTTTCAACATAGGAATTTAGGGGTGCATACTGATTTATTGTATCACTCAACTTAGTAACAAATATTAGTATCATTCTATTGGATAACAATTGTTCCCATTTAAAAAGTAAAAACACAGAGTTTAAGATTTATTATCTCATAAAAAAGACACGTGCTCCACTATGTTCATCGCAGCCTTATTTATAATAGCCAGAAGCTGGAAAGAACCCAGATGCCCTTCAACAGAGGAATGGATACAGAAAATGTGGTACATCTACACAATGGAATATTACTCAGCTATCAAAAACAATGACTTTATGAAATTAAGTAGGCAAATGGTCGAACTGGAAAATATCATCCTGAGTGAGGTAACCCAATCACAGAAAAACACACATGGTATGCACTCATTGATAAGTGGCTATTAGCCCAAATGCTTGAATTACCCTAGATACCTAGAACAAATGAAACTCAAGACGGATGATCAAAATGTGAATGCTTCACTCCTTCTTTAAAAGGGGGAACAAGAATATCCTTGGCAGGGAATAGAGAGGCAAAGAATTAAAACAGAGTCAGAAGGAACACCCATTCAGAGCCTGCCCCACATGTGGCCCATACATATACAGCCACCCAATTAGACAAGATGGATGAAGCAAAGAAGTGCAGACCGACAGGAGCCGGATGTAGATCTCTCCTGAGAGACACAGCCAGAATATAGCAAACACAGAGGCGAATGCCAGCAGCAAACCACTGAACTGAGAATAGGACCCTGTTGAAGGAATCAGAGAAAGAACTGGAAGAGCTTGAAGGGGCTCGAGACCCCATATGTACAACAATGCCAAGCAACCAGAGCTTCCAGGGACTAAGCCACTACCTAAAGACTATACATGGACTGACCCTGGACTCTGACCTCATAGGTAGCAATGAATATCCTAGTAAGAGCACCAGTGGAAGGGGAAGCCCGGGTCCTGCTAAGACTGAACCCCCAGTGAACTAGATTGTTGGGGGGGGGGCGGCAATGGGGGGAGGGTGGGGAGGAGCACCCATAAAGAAGGGAGGGGGATTAGGGGGTGTTGCCGGAAACCGGAAAGGGAATAACACTTTAAAATGTATATAAGAAATACTCAAGTTAATAAAAAAAAAAAAAAAAAAAAAGATTTATTATCTCACATGGTTTCTTAAAACTAGTAGCAGAGTTATTCTGGCTAAGGTTTCAGCCTACAGTTGTTTCTCAAGTCATATGGCTTTCATAAACTGAGACTGTTGACTGGCTCAATATTTAGACACACATCTTACACAGCATCAAGAATAATGCATTTTATTCAGTCCTCTTCCTTCTTCCAATCTACTGTCTCTGTACTCCTCCATTTCTTTCTCACCCTGTAACTTTCTAAAATGCAGAGAGACTATTTGTCTAGGGTGCCGTGGCTTCTTCCTCCTTCAGCATTTTAGCCCAGGGTTGTTTTTCCTGGGCTTCCTCCCGTTCCCCAGGCCATTAGAATGTCTCTTGGTCAGCCCAGTTCGTGAACATTCAGTACACATTCAAAAGTAATCAATTGCTACATAACCTCTATATGCCAGGTACCATGCTAGCTACTTTCAGCTAAATTATTAATCTTCACCAATGTTCAAAGATACAATTCTACTATCCAGGGAATATACATGTAAAATTTGCTATCTGTTCCTCAACATTAAGGCCCTAACTGAATGGTTCCTAAGATCCCCTGGAGAAATGTAGCTTGATTTCATGAGGCTAATTTTATAAAATGATTTAGGTTGGTTTTTTTTTTTCATAATCTCACACATATCCTGTAAATAAATTTTTGTTCATATTTAAATTTCCTGTAAGAAGATTCATGTATGAATTTGGCCTGAAAGCCATTTTTCCATCTAGATTTCTACTCTCTTCCCTTCCTATCTTTAATTTGGGACACTCTTGATTCACTCGCATTTCATACCACCTCCACCCCCTCTCTCCTTTCCTGTAACATCAGGTCACAGCTCAGTTTTCACTCTCCACCTACACTGCAGATTTCTGTCACATCTTTATCCAACAAACTACAGCACCTGCCTCAAAGTCTCTCCTAACTTAACTTTGTGACATTCAGAATACCTAAAGATTAATTAATTAATTAATGCATTTAATTCAATGCCAACTCAACAGAAAGGCACTTTCAAGCACCAGCAAGATGGTTCTGAAGGTAAAGGTGGTGCCACCAAGCCCAGAGGTCTGAGTTCCATCCCCAGAGCCATGTAGCAGAAAGAGAGCAAATAACAGAGGTTATCCTCTGACCTGCACTTGTGTATACAGCTCTCACACACACCCCACACTTACACACTTGAGTTGTTAGTCAGGAAATAAACGTATTCCAAGCCAATATAGCCTATTCCATTGCCCTTGATTTCCCTCCAGATCTTGAAGGCAAGACCCTAGTGTTGAAGACACCAGACACTCAGGACACAGGACTTGGAGGAACTGAGCTAGAAGTGCCCTAGAAGCCTCCACTCTGGAGGTCTTGCTCTCTTGATACAAGGGAGAAGACTGATCAGTAGTCTCACCCAGCTGTAAAATATATGAACCACAACAGTGTCTGGACTGGCACACTATCTCCAGTCATTCAGGAGAAGTTCTTTTAGCTGTAAGTAAACAACAGCTATCTAACTGTACTAAATAAAGCCCACTCAATGTGAGGAAAGTCATGCCTAGTATTATAATCTAGCCAACTCTCTATGGGTGAAGCAGGTATAGACTCTAGAGGAAAACCTACTATATCTAAATTAATGCAATTTTAACTGCATCTAAGTACTTATCTTTATACCCACAGGTAAGTATGGTGATCACTCCTCATCAAAGAAGCTTCTTTTGGGAACAGATGTACATGATTAGAGATCCATAACTGGTCAGATTGCAGAGTATAAGTATCCATAGGGTCTCCAGCCCAAATTTCTCTATTTGCAGCATAATCCCCCATGCAAAGCTTAGGGAATATCAAGAATATCAAGGGATGGGAAGTCAGAGAACCAGAGTGACTGCTGCTAGTGTGCCCTATACATGCAGGGAAAATGCACCCATGAACTCTCAACAATCTGGTTGCCCAAACAAGACAGGCATAATGACAACAGTATCCACTGACATTCTAATGTGAGCAGGGAATTTCTTCAAAGTTCTACTTCTAACTGACCTACTACAGATAAGCAATGGCTGTTTAGAGAGAATCTGTTTCCTCTGGTACCGGATCCTGCATAGGCTGTCCAATCCCAAGTGCTGAGCCATGGACAGATGTACACACAACCAAAGTTAGACGGACTTAGTAGGCTGTGTGTGTGTGTGTGTGTGTGTGTGTGTGTACACGAAAGCCGATAGTATATATATGTAAAATAATAAAGAGTCATAAACTTGAGGAGGGGAATGGGTGGAGTCAGAGTGGGAAGGGATGAAAGAGTCAGGTGGATGTAGTTCTCATGAAAAGGGCTGGAGTGGTTAGGAGCACTGACTGCTCTTCCATTGGTCCTGAGTTCAATTCCCAGCAACCACATGGTGGCTCACAACCATCTGTAATGAGATCTGATGCCCTCTTCTGGTGTGTCTGAAGACAGTTCCAGTGTATTTTATACATAATAAATAAATAATTGTTTAAAAAATAAAGTTCTCAAAAAAAGTTAAGATGAAAACAAAAGTGACTAAACAGGGTTATGGTTAGGGACATAGCTCAGTGGAGTTTGTCCAACACAAGGGAGGTTCTAGGATCCATCTTCACCAAGGAAAGAGAAAGGCAGGGAAAGGGCGAGGGAAGGGAAAAGCGAAGGTCAGAGGACAGGGTTATAGATACAGTTGTAAGTAAACTCAGCAATGGCAGTTCTCAAGTTTGTAATACAAACATACACACATACACACTTACATCCTCACACGTACATGTACACACGTACATGTACTGTTACACACACATAGATACACATGCATACTTACACTTGTACACAAACATATTTACAGACATCCCTCCCATTTACATAATAATAAAAATAATACTAAAACTAAAAGTTTGGACTTCACCTATCAAATACTTTGCATGATTAAAAACATTTGTACATGCAATCTTTTTCTCTACAACCTTATGAACTACAGCTTCCAATATACTTTTGAACTCATGAAAATTGATAGAACCGGTCTGAATCAACATCATTCAGGAATAAAGAGAATGTATTGAGACTGTGAGAGAAGCCGTGGAGAGAACATGGAAGCTGACGTTAAGATTCCACTCTGTATTTACAGGTTGTTATGAATGTTCTTAAGGGGTGGATGTGTACAGGGCTTTGTATGTTTAGGTGGGTAACTATATCAATTGGATCAGAAAAAAAAAAGAGAATGTATCATACAGTGTATTAACATGAATTCTTTTTTGTTTGTTTGGTGCACCTCAGACATGATAAACACTTGCTCTACACTGAGCTTCCAGCTCTAAAATGCATTTCTTCCCCCCATATCTCACCATTTATTCTTTATGTGGTCCAGACAGTTGACTCTAGGACATCAGACATACTGGTAATGCATCACTCCATCACTAAGCTACATTCTCAGCCCTAGCAACATTGCTTAATGTAAAAATATCAGACATTTGCAACACAATAATTACTTCTAACAATTAAAGCAATTAAAAATAACTTAACGTCAACAGGTGACTTCAAAAGAGGCACTTAATGAAATTAAGTAGTTGGCAACAATATATAACAAAAATTTTAAGTAAAACACCATCATTCAATGAATTTATAAATTATAGTATCCTTTGTATAACCATTTAGAAATACAATCACTTTGACAGCATATCATTAAGCTATGGCAATTTTCTCCAAATTTGTTTCCCTTTCATTTGGTTTTGTTAACAATATTTGTACAAAAATTGTTTTATGATCCCTAAATAATCTTCAGGGTTTTTGTGTTACTCTTTACTGAAAAGCCAAGAAGGTACCAGTTACCCACAAAGTTAGTAAGTATTCTACTAGCTTAATTAGCTCAAAATCTGAAAGACATTTTTTTTAATATATATTTGTATTTTCACAAATACAAAAAGAACAAACTGTGGTTTATCTATAAACGATATCTTACTCAGCAATGAAAAAGAAGAATAAATGGATATATTTTTACAGTGTGGATGAATTTTAAGATCAGTAATTAAGCAGCGCCTGAAGGACTGGAGCTGGTACAGCGGCACGCGCCTGTGCTCCTGGCACTCGGGAGGGGCCGTAAATGACCTCAAATGTAAGTCAGTCTGAGATACACAGCAGCAGGCCGGCCAGGGCTGCATAGCAAGAGCTTGTCTCAAAAGTGTGTGCTAAGTCTGGAGTTATTCTTAGCATAAAAGAATGAATGAATGAATTATGAGTGAATGAATAAATACTGTCACCTTCTTTTAAATTGCTCCTTTTCTCCTCATTTCTGACTTAACAAAAGAAAAAAGAAAAAGCTTTTTGTTCATCCACTTTTAGCTACCAAACCTGAAATAAGTCTTCACATTTTTGGTACTACATTGCACTGGCCTGGAATACTAAAATGCAAATACATCTTTACTAACGTATTTGGCACCGAAGATTCAAAACATCCACAGCACACCCTGTTTGTCACTGTTTCCCTGGCTTGGCTTGACCCACTCATCCTTTTTCTTCGCTCGGTTTCTTCTACTCCACATCGCCTTTCACCACCATTTATTTCCCTTCTTTTACCTACAACAGATTTCTGTGTGGCTTGTGCCCTGCTAGACTGTGTTTGGCATTCTGTAGCTTCAAAGTGTAACTATGAACACAGAAATCCCTGGGCTCTTTAAATCTGAGAATTTGTGTCTTCCATTTGTTCTGTTAAATGCCAATGATTACCACGGATAGTCTCATACCTAGCCCATATTTCTATCTTCCTTCCTTCCTTTCTTCCTTCGTTCCTAACAGTCTCATTATATGGTTCAGACCAACCTGGAATTTTCTTTCTGGAACTCAAATCACAATTTCACAAACTACTGTATTTTCTATGGGGTTCTGAATAGCTTTTAACTATACCTATATGCTGAGTTAATCTACAATTTATTTTTAAAATTGTTATAATTTTCATTTCTAGACTTCATTTTCTACAACTGATTCCTATTTAATTATGTTTCATCACTTTCATCATCTCTTATTTTATGAAAATATTTATGTATTGTACATTTCTAGCAACTATTTTAGTTCTTTGTTATTTCTGCTGAGTCCTAGTCATAATACCCTGATTTTCACACTTAAATTTTTGTTATTTTCTTTTTAAAAAAAAAAAAAAAGGTTATGATTATTTTATCGTTGCATATGTCCCTCTGTAGAGAACCTATAATTGTTTTACCTGGAACTTAAAGAGTATCACAAAACTGTATATCCACTTCTGATTCCACTTGTAGAGTTTTAGAACTATGAAAATATTACAAAGCAAGTCCTAAAGTTAAGTAAGTGTAAGCTCACAGGCAGGGATGATCAGCAGAGACCTTACCTACACCTAGACCTGAAGCCTCTACAGAAGATCTCAGACCACCCTTCCACTCTACCACAAGGCATACGACGTGTTCCCTATGACTCAGTCATCATGCACAGAAGATCCGTGCACACAGAAAGGTGTTGAAGGACAACCTGACTCTAGGCATTACAGTAGAAGAGAAATGGGCCTGAAAGGGTGAAGTGGAGGAAAAGAAGGAATTGTGAGCAAAGAAAAGGGGTAAGAACAAGTAAGTCAAGCCAATCCTGGGAGAAGCAGACAGGAACAAACAGGATTAAGCTAAAGCACTGTATTGAAACTTCGGTGCCAGTCCCTTCCCGACTACTCCAATAGGAAGCTGAATAGGAATGCCTTCTCGTCCAGGAAGGCAGTGGGAACATGAAGGGCTGGCCTGGGGAAGGGAAGTGTGTGGCATCTCTGTAATCTCCACCAGCACCTGAACCCAATACCAGGAAACAAAACTTATTTCAGTCGATTCCTTGTTTTCTACAAAAGAATACAGAAGCCTTTGCTGATGTGACAACACCCTTTCTGCTGAAACTCTGGGGATGTCCTCAAAGTATTCAGTGACTTTAGAACCCATTTACCTTATGTAGTATACTTGTTTTGGGCCTACTCCCAAAAGTTCTTATTTTCTTACATGTTCAACCACTTGTTTTGATGGTCATTTTACATATTCAGTAGGAGGGGGAGGTCCAGCTCTTGTCTGTAATCAACTGCAAATGGAATTCAATTACTCCTAAAATAGTTTTGTAAAAGTTCAGGTTGGGAGAGTATATTTATTCTTGTTAAACTATTAATGTCCAATATAATTAGAAAAGTATCCCAAGAAATGATAATGCAAATCTTACACCTTTATTACCTTACCTTAGAAATTCCTTGTCTTCAGCCAATCTGTCCCAATGCTCGCAGCTTTCAGTCACTGGTCAGCGCAGTTCTGACAACCAGAACAGGCTCAGAATTAACTCTATAAGACTTACAGAAAACATTTTATGCCAAATCTAACATAGTTTCTCACACTTTTCAGTTATAAAGAATTACAAATTAGATTCTCTAGCATAACTAAATACAGACAAATCAAAACAAACCAAATTCCCTACCCAACTACTCCAATAGGAAGCTGAATTTAAGGAATGCCCTGTCATTGTGGAAGGCATGGGAATATGAAGGGCTGGCCTGGGGAAGGGAAGTGTGGCATCTCTGTAATCTCCAGCACCTGAACAATATGAGGAGACACACTCGTTTCAGCTGATGCCTTGGCTGATGTGAGAGTACTGTCCTTTTTCACACTCTGGTAAACTCTATTATTTCACAGCAAACCAAAATAAAAAACAAAACAAAACAAAACAAAATAAATCCACAAAAGAACTTTGAAATGTCACAGAGATCATCTTCTGGGTTTTCAATTTTTGACAATATCACTAAAAACTGCATGTTAGGATTTTTCTTTTTTAATGTTAACGCACGCGTGTGTACGTGTGTGTACACAGACTTGTATGTAGCAGGGGTTGTGTCTCACAGTGTGTGTGTGTAGGTGAGAGGGCAGCTATAAGGTTTCCATGGGACCCAGGGCTCAAGTGCAGTTGTCAAGCTCGTATGGTACATACACTTGCTGTGCCTCCATGCCACCCAAGTTTGGTTGTTTTCCACTCTGCCATACTTTTTAGCTAGTCACTGGGAACAACTCTAATATTTATCTCTACACCAATACAGAAGTTTGTGTATATATCCCTATGCTAGCTAGTTTTATATTAACTTGACACAAGCTACAGTAACTGGAAGGAGGGAACCTCAATTGAAAATATACCTCCATAAGATCTGGCTTAATGATTAATGGAGGAGGACCCAGCCCACTATGGGTAGGGCCATGCCTAGTTGGTGGTCCTGGGTTCTCTAAGAAAACAGGATGAGCAAACCATGGGGAGCAAGCAAGTAAGCAGCACCCCTTAATGGCCTCTACACCCACCAGCTCTTCCTTCAGGTACTTGCTCTGTTTGGGTTCCTGTCCTGACTGCCCTCAATGATGAACAGTGTTTAGTAAGCATAAGCCAAATAAACCGTCTCCTCCCCAATTGCTTTGGTCATAGTGCCGTGCTGCAGCAAGAGGGACCCTAAGTCAAGACCCTATTAGGAGTTAACGGAAACTTACACTTCTCTCCTTTAGCATGCTGCCCTTGCATGAAGAACATATAAGCCACCAATCTGCGGTCTGCATCTTCATTTTCCAAACAGCAACTACAGGTTTAAACTAAACCTTAGCTCCTGACGTTCTTTCTTCTTCACGGTGGATGTTGTACCCTGCAGTAATGTAGTACAATTTAAAAATAAATAAATAAAAAAGAAAAAATTAACAAAAAGCTCAGGCTTTAAAGTCACATGGACATGGGTTTAAATTACTGTATAAACTGAATCAAATTACTTGAAAAACACTGAACCTACAAGAAAAATAGGTTGCAATATATAGATATTAAATGACACAACATAAATGAAACCAAATGTCAGCAAAGTAGTAACCTGCTGTGTTAAGTCATCATATCCCTGCCCAGTTTTCTTCTCTACTCTTTCTTCTTCAGCCTTTTTCTCCTTCTCCTCCCTCTTTCTCAACAGGTCCTTACCGTGTAACCCAGGCTGGTCACAAACTCACCATTTTCTTGTTACTTCCTTGTCAGTGGTGAGACTGCAAATGTGTGATAGCACATCAGAATCAATGGACTACTGTTATGTATGTTGTATGTCTACATAATGTTTACTTAATCGGTCCAAAGGCCTTTTCAGAATAAATCTGCTTAAGTCGTAGGCTTGATAAGCTCGTCCTGAGTGATTATCAACCTTCAGCAAGACTAGGTATAGTGATGTATAGAACACTCTCCTAAGAGCAACACACCCAAACCTTATTGCCAAATATACCACTGGGCTGTCCAATCTATGTCCAAAACCACTAGAAAGTTCCTGTTATGTGTGATGATCAGAAAATGCAAAAATATAGTATAAAAATATTTTAGTTTTTCTTTCATTCTATCATTTAACTTTGTGTTTGAATATATAAATGCATGATTTCGTGGTCAAAATATAACCAAGTTATGAAAAAGAAAAACCTCTCTTCTGTCATTGGCATCTTCTTTGGGTTATTATCTAGATCCCTTATCTAGAGAAAGGGTGATTTAAACGGGGACCATCTATCTAGAGAGTGCACTATTGGCCGCACACTACAGTACATCCAGTCATTCTCCTACTAATGGACTTTTAAAATGGTTCTAGGTTTTTAATTAAGTAGAATGGTTAATATTAAATGTCAACTTGGTGAGATCTTGTTGTCAGGAGACGCGACTTAGGACAGGTCTGTGAAGGAGTTTCCACAAAGGACTAAGTGAGGCCAGGGGGACTCTCCACAGAATGAATGAGTGTACCTTCCAAGATTGGCCCAAATACAGGGACCAGAGGAAAAGGCAGTGTGGCCTGCCTGTCTTTGTTTCTTGCTAGTGAGTATGCTTGCTGCATATGAAGTATGTGACCCCATATTCCAGAGGTCAGACTACTGTTCCTTTGACTTTCCAACACTGAAATTCAGAGACCCTCCAAGAATAGTCCAGCGCTCCAGCACCAAATTGGGAATGAGGCATCCAGTTTCATAGATGGAATAACTATTGGGTTCTTAGCCTCTCCAGCATACAGATAACCATTGTGGAAGACCTAGCATTTAACATATAAGTCATTTGAATGAATCTTTTAAAATGTATGTTCATCTTACTGGTTCTGTATTCCAGGGCATCCTGCCTAACGAAAGCAGTGCTCAGGAACCACCGGCACAAAATTGTAGACTGTTATTTTATTTTAGTATTTTTAAAATGGATTACTAAAGGTTTTAATGCCTGTGCCAAAGGATACATGTATGTGATTCGGCTGAATACTGCAGGATTCCCTCCCAGGTACTGTGTTAATGTATCCATGTTTACCAGTAATGTACCCATTTGCCTATTTTTCAACCAGCTGAAGAGTATAACTTCTAAACTTTGGTGAGAAATGTCTTAAAGTAGCTTTAATTTTGCATGTGTACATACATTTGTAGGCATGTGTGTACATTTAGAAGTTCATTTTAGTTGACTATCCTTCCACATTTTGGTTTTTGAGACAGGAATGTTCACTGATCCCAGAGCCCACTGACTAGCTAGGCTGGCTGGCTAGTTAGTTCCAAGGATCCTATCTCTACCATCCCCCTTCTCCCTCCTCTCACCATTACCAGGGCTGGAACTGCAGAAGCATGCTGCTGTTCTTGGCTTTTATGTGGGTGCGGGGTTCAAACAAAGGTCCTAGAAAGCATTGGGACAGCAAGCATGTTACCATGAAGCCATCTCCCTACCCCCAAACAGTTTTAATTTGAACTTCTCCGTGTCACTGAAGCTGGGCCCTCTTTTATCCAGTTACCATTTCCTATCACCTTTCTCTATGAAGTTTCTTTGCAAATCTATGGTTCATGATTTGCCTAGCTTTTTAGAAACTGGTTTTAATTAAAATTAGCTTCAAACATTTCCCCCAATTTGTCATTTGTCCTTGCTTTTGTAATATTTCACTACGCAAATTCTTCAGGGTTATAAAAACTTTGACTTATACTTTCAGACTTTAGCTGAATTGTTCCACAGGTGTTTTGCTCAGTGTCACTGTTAAGAAGTCTGTTGCTAGCCTCCTTTCTTCCTGGAAACCCAAGGGAAAAAAATCAATTTTCTTGAAAGGGAACTAAGCTATAACTTGAAGGTAATCATTTTGGATTAATCATCCTAGTAAACAGGAACTTTCTAAGATGGGAGATGGGAGGCATTGTCTACATGGTGTCGGTACCATGTAGAACATGGAACATCAACACTACTTTGCCACTGACACCTGAAGGCATTTTCATTATGTATACTTGAGTCTTTTCTGTTTAAATCATGCTTCCATGAGTAGAAGTTTAAATATCAGCCCTATTATTGCTTTTCATCTTAGGAACTGAAATCTTTCAACTTATATCTTAATCACATCCTAGGCACTGGTGATGTGATTCTGCAATAGAACATACCTAGACTATAAGGCCCTGAGTTCAAGCCTTAGCAGAATACACGTGTCTTTCTCTGTGTATACACACACATCTCATTGTCATTTTTTGGGGGCTGTCTTCATGACTTCGGTCAATGCCTCTAATTTAGTGTTTCCCTTAGCTAACTCAGAGTTTAGCTTCATCTTAAAAGATAAAGGATTTTAATAAAGATTTTATTTCCTAAGTTCAGAAAATTCATCCTCTTTTTTGGGGGGTTATGAATTTGGATTTGGGGCGTTCTGTGTCTGCACTTTCTTGGAAGGAGCACAGCACTGCAGTTTCGTTAGCGCTACCACTGTTCCAAGCATATTAATCACACCTGAAATGTTTTAACTCCTGCTTCATTCTCTTAAGTAACATGTTGTCTGTCATCTTCTGCTCGCTTTGAAGTGTTTTCTTTTTCCTAAACCAGATGGCAGTACAAATAAATAGATTGGAAGGATGAATGTGAATGACCAATTTCAATAGTACCATTAACTGGTTTTGTGTTTATTTTCATCTCTGACTCTTTTCTGGGTAGGAGGCAGACTTATCACCTTCCTTTTGGTTTCCTTGGCTCTGCTACCTCTTCTTGCTGACTGCCAAATCTTCACTACCTGAAGACTCCACCCTTCAAGGCTGCCCTCTTTCCTTAGACTCAGTACCTTTTTAAGACTGCCTCTTGGGCAGTTTTAGCTCTTTTGTCCAAGTCTCACATACCTCAGCACTTCCTTGGGTCTTCTATCCTGCATGACAAGTATTTTGCCTACAGAGCTACCTTCCTGCCCTTTTCATTTTTTAACATCTTTTGTAGTTTTATGACAGCTGCTGTGTCCTTAAGTGACATTTTAAGATCCTTACTGTGAATTTAACTTAATCAAAGTCCTTCATCCAATTGCTCTTCAACCTATCTTCTGCCTTGCCTTACTTTTTATGGGTTGGAGGCAGTGTTAGGAATTGAACTAAAGCTTTACAACATGTTTGGGAAGTGTTCTAATACTGAGCCATATCTCAAGCCCCCTCCCCTCATCTTCTACCAAGATGACAGAGCTTGTTTTCTCAAATATGTATTATTTACATAGTACATCCTGGTCCTCCCTTCTCTGTAATTAATAACTATATTACCATTACTCTCTCTTCTACTACTCCTACTTTTACTGCACTTCCTTTATTTAACAACTTCAAATTCCCTTTTTGACAAACTCGATGCAAATCTAAACACTCAGTGTAGGGCACCAACTGCATAGATTTTTCCCCATATCTGGCAATCTCTAAGTTTCTGTACATCACTGGGTGTCCTAAGCTTGTTATAAGATTGCCCATTTAGCAGACTGCACAGGTTAAGGATTATTACTTATTTCCAACACCAGTTACAGAACCTATGTTGTTATCTACACTTCTGATCAACCAGTTATGAACTGGAGGTTCCCACAACATACCCTCTTGGGGTCAATAGTTTGCTAGAACTTATTGAACTCAAGAAAGTGTCTCTGTACTACTGCAATGTGGCTCATGTGGGAAATAACATATGGAGGGGTAAAACAGTCCACCCTAAATGTCCTGGCTTCAGAGGAAATAACCACAACCCATAAATACAGACAGTCCCTCCTGGTTTTTGTCTCATCCCTCCTATAACTTATTACACTGCTATGGGCAAGGCAGAAGCAAACTGAGAATTTCTCCCTGGATATGGCCAAAACTCTAAATGCAAATTTACATCAGATCTGTAAACTCCATATACTTACATATATAAATTCTTTTTCTCTTAATGTGGAATGAGGACATGTCTTGAGACCTATAGACAAACTTTATGGCAGAGAATTCAGTAAGACTTCTAACACTACATTATAAAGTCTCTGACTCAGGATGGGGGAACAGAATGAATAAACTGGAGGAGTAAGGATGAAGGGCAGAGCTTCTGTGCTTTGCTAGACTCATCACCATCCCTAGCCATGTAGGCATGAGCAGATAAAATTGCCACGAGGGACTGAATTCAAACATCCTTTCACTCCAGGTGTAGGAGTGAAGCCTGGAAGTTCCAATTAGTATGTGTGCGTAGTACCATACTATAGTGCACACACAGAGGTCAAAAGACCTCAAATGTTCCTCAAGTAACATGGCCTTATTTTTGAGACAGGATCTCTCAGTGGTTGGAGTTCAACAAGTTGGCTAGGCTGCCTGGCAAGGGAGCCCTAAGAACTCACCACCTCAGCCTCTGTGGCAGTGGAATTACAAGTCTGAATCACCAAATCAAGCTTTTTTCACTTGGGTTCTGGGGACTGAATTCCTATCCTCATGCTTGCAAAGCAAGCACTTTCTAATTAAGCAATCTCCCCAGGCCTGAAAATTCCAACTATTTGATGACATAGTTGGTTCATCAAGTTTACAATCTTATAAGCTTCTTTCCTGCAGGCTAGCTTACATATGCTGGAAGGTGCTATATAGGAGCTGAGGGGGAAAAGTCATTAAGTCTTACCCAGCTATGGAACCTGTGAACTCTAACATTTGACTTAGAAGGTGTGTCCATTGGTGCATTAGTGTTATGGGGGTAACCGACAGCTTTCTACTAGGACTTTAGGTCTACCTCAGAGGGAGTTCATGTCTGGCACTTTAAAACTAGGCAAGAACCCATGACTGTGGAGATCATAAGCCCTACCACTATTATTTTGCTAAAGGAATACAGCATCAAACTGCCTTCTATATACTTCTATATCCACATACCCATAGTCCAATGCAACTCTCACCCCTTATCACTTCTTTATGCAGCAGGCAGAAGTTAATACAAAGACTCACAATTGGTCAGCTACAGAGAATAAGTGACTGTGGACTGCTTATTAGCCTTACATAGGACTTCTAGATCATCTTCCTTAATATCATCCCTAAGACTCAGAGACCACCACAGAAAAGGAGCCAAAAACAAAAGAGCCAGAAGTGGGAGGTGGGGGTGTACTGCTGTGAAATGGTGTCTTTTGGACATGACAAGGCCACCACACTCATAAACTCATAGTAACTGTGGTTGTGGGCACAAGATATGTACGAATTCAAGCTGAATCAACAGTTCAGCAGGAAGATAAGGGACTCAAGAGGCCCATAGCTAAAACAGATAGTTGCTGGGAGAGGAAAAGTCAAGTTTTTTAATGGTGTGGCCTATAGTGTGTATGGGCCGGTGGATGGTACCTTATACCCACATACATGTTGGCAGAACTAATAGGGCTCAGTGGGGAAAAGAGGGGGTTAGGGGGACCTCAGAAAGTTAGAGGGATATGGATGTAGTGTCTGGGATGGGTTAGAGAAGGTATTGGTAATGGTATAATTTAATTACCTTGCATTATATTCATGTATGAAACTGCCAAAGAATAAAACAATTTAAATTGATTTACAACTTTCTATAACTATAAATTTCATGTAATTTTTTCAGCAAAATAACTTGAACCAATGTTTCTATTCACAGTTTAGGCACAGTACTTTCATTTCTTCTAAAACAGACTTGACGATAGTGGGTTATGTTCCTTCTATATTGTCAAAGCTCAAAGCTCTAAAACCATTATTCCCAACTTTTAATGTTGGATCTATTACAGAAAATATTTAATGCTTAGCACTTGACTTGGTATGCCACTATAGTCAGAAATGGCGTAAAATTCTTGGAGCATATTCTGGTGGTTTGAATTACTGTTTTTCTTTAATAGTTTTTTTTTAATGTTGCTTTATTATCTAGAAGAAAATATTGCTGCTAAAAGCACCAAATCCATGTGATATTTTTTTCCAGGTCACTTGGTCTTTTTTCCATGACTAAAAAAAGGTTAGTTTTTAAAATCCAACCAATTTACAAGACAACATTTCAGCGTTAAGTGTTCTGGGCTGAGTTCCAGATTTTGGTGTGCCTTTCAACAGTCGGCCTTTATCCTTTAGTGTTAAGTGTTCAGCACTGTAGATCTGACAGTTGCTTCGGTCTAATGCTTTGGTGTACAGATTTTATTATGACAGAATGAGCACAAAGTTTACTGTTCAAACTACGTTCAAGCTTTCAATCCACTGGCATTAGGTGCACAATGTTATACAACAAGCACTGAGTTTGGTTTACATGAGAGGAAATCTTTATTTGGTTGCCTGTCTTTTTTTTTTTTTTTCCGTCTTCTTCTTTTAAAATAATGTTGTAGTAGTTTGAAGGAAAATGGCCCCCTGTAGGCTCACAAGGATTGGCACTATAAAGAGATGTGCTATTATTGGAGGAAGTTTCTCAGCCTCTTCCTGCTGCCTTTGGATCTAGATGCAGAATTTTGATACCTCTGAAGCACTGCCCTGAACTGTAAGCTAGTCCTAATTAAACGCTTTCCTTTATAAGAGTTGCCATAGACATGGTGTCTCTTCACAGCAATAGAAACCCTAAGACTGAAGTAGTCCCAGGCTGGCCTGGAACTCAAGAGATCTACCTGCCACTGCCTCCTAGGCTCTGGGATTAAAGGTCCCTATTACTGTGCCAGCTTTTGTCTTTACTTTAGCTTTTCAAAGGATACTGGTTTCTCATTTCCTTCTTTTTCTCTTATTGTGCCATCATCTGGGATACACACTCACCATTTTTCACTAAAAGTGTCATTCACTATTGTCACTTAAAAGTGCCTCCTTTTCTCAAACCTTTCCTGAGTTCTACCAGCCCCCATTTTTCCTTGTATATTGTAGCTACCTTGCTTCTGACATCCTTTTGTTTGATTTATGTTTCTTTAAAGATTTCATCTTAACCAGGCACAGTGATTCAAAGCCGCGACTCTAGCATCATGGAGATAAAGGCAGGAGAGTCAAGTGTTTCCTGCTAACCTCAGCTACAAATGAAACAATAGAAAGATTTCACCTTCGCTACAATTTCTCTAAGCTAAACTACTTAAAATTATCATTTTTATGTATTATGGACACATTGTTCTGGTGTCTTTTCATAATATAATGTAGTATGAGTTGTTGTTTTGTCTTATAATTTGTTGTATATTTATGTAGTTCCCTGGACTAAAACAGGGCTCCTGGATTTGTTTTAAGCACGAGTTGGAGTTTTTCAAACTTTATTGCCCAACTGACTCTTGAGTTGTTTCCAGTTTTGGTAATGAAAAAATTGCTTGTTTCTTCTCACTCTTCATCAAAGAACATCATCACCATGAGAAATGCAGACTTAAGACAGTACCAATGATGGCTGTAGCTCGGTATAGCTGCACTGCACTTAGGAGCTGTGCTAGGGCGTGGCTGGGCTCACTTTATTGAGGACCCAGTGACTGTACTATTTGCACTGCACATCAGCAACAGGAGTCTGGTCCTTGCTATGCAATTTATCTTTATTTTTTCTTCATTCTCACAGGTTGTTTCCCCAATTATTCCATGTCCTTTTCATTAGACAGAAAATAGGTATCACTAAATATCCTTTCAAGAAGTTGAATCCAGTCACAATGGTCATACCATAATCTAAAGACCACTGTGGTAGTTCCATAGGGTAGTTTCTTTTTCAAAAGAATAAAGTTATAGGAGAGTATAAACCTTGATTTCATTTCCTCTGGATTCTCCTAGAAATGGCTATTGATACGTCTTCACAGGCTGTTTTCTGAAGTGACGCAGTCCTGCCTGAGCCAATCACTAGGGCTTTATCTTCTTATGTCCCAGAGAGATTTGTCTTGGAAAGTTTGAAAAGATAATCTCACAGATTCTATATGTTCTTCAGTTTTACAAGCTTTTCCTTTTTAAAACAACAACAACAACAACAAGAAGTTGGTTTTCCTTTTATTCTTTTCTACCTGGTATTGTTATTTACTTGCAATGGACAGACTGTGAAGATAGACTTTCCACACTAGTGTGTCCAATCGTTTGACACTACATCACAATGCTGTCAACTACAAAGTCCATCCCAAAAAACCGTGCAATCAAGTTACAAAGGCTACCTATGCTGGGCCTGAGTTCATTATACCTCCCACAAAACTTTTTGCTTTGAAATATACTTTAAATGAGCAAATATTCATCAAATATAAAATTCGTCATTACTCTCAGTAAGAGGTGTTTCCTCTGAAGGAATATGGACTGGGTTAACTGTAATTCAGTGAACCCTGTTTACACTTTCAGGAGGCAGTCTGGAACTATAAACCAAGGATATATAAACTCTCTAGCTTCACTTCATTTTAGTTGATTTTAAAACAAAACAAAAAGCCACTAACTCTGGTCAGATTTGTCAGTATAGGCCTCAATACCAGCATGTGTCAGACAGAGAAGCTCTCAAGTCCCAAACTACCCTGGATATATAATGACACTGAGTCTCAAAAACAAAACAGGAAAAAAAAATCACTAGACACAATGATACACATCAATAATGCCAGTACTCAGCAAGTTGCCAGCCTAGGCTACATGAGATTCTGTTTGATTAATTTCCCACTAGTTCAACAACCTAATAGGCTCAAACTGTTATATTTTGTTCTTTTCCTCCAAGAAAGTAAGCTTTTTTTTTTTTTTTTGGAAATTGTTTTAAGTCTTATTATATGGTCCAGGTTAGAGAATTCCTCTCACTCTGGGATTACAGGCATGAGCTAACTCACTCAGCTTGATGGTTGCAGCTTAGTGATTAACTGCAAGGTTAGTTACTCCTGGGAAAAGGAACTAAGTATCTTTTTATGGAAAAATCAAAATGGTATTTGACATAGTTCTTTTTTACAACTGTGGAGTTAAAACAAAGAAAACCCATTTAGTGTGTGTGTGTGTGTGTGTGTGTGTGTGTGTGTGTGTGTATGCATGTGGAGGTTAGAAGATAACTTGTGGGAACTCCCCTTCTGCCATGTGTACCCTGGGATTGAACCTAGGTTCTTGGGCTTGGTAGCAATCACCAGGTCCCAAGACCAGCATCTTAAAATAATTTATAGAACTCAAGGACATCTGAGAGTCTCTGGACAATATCACAGTATAGATTAAGATTTTGTTAATCTTATTCACTGATTGAACATAAAATAATCTTAACTGGCTCAGAAATCTTGTGGGGTTTTTTGTTTGTTTGTTTGTTAACCTTAAAAACTACAAGGACAAAGGTTGATCCGTGCTTCCAGGCTAATCCAGTAGAAAACAAAGCACAGGCTCTGGGTGTTGGGGACCCCACTCAGCATGAAGCCTTACTGACTGCCCTTGCTTCTCCCTTACCTCTCTAGAAAAGCTCTCTGCACTCAAATTCTTCACTAAATGGTCTTGGCTGGTGGAAGTTTCCCATCTTCTTTGATGGCTATCTTTCCAAATCGTTTTCCTGCCTGAATCACTGGAGAGCAGCCAGACCTGGATTGAGTATCAGCACCAGTTACTTTCAAAAGAACGGACTTGTCAGTAGTGGGAACCTCTGCTGCAGCACAGAATACCAAGCTCTGTGTCCACAGATAAATAAAAGGCTACACACATCATATTTGAGAAGGAGAAAGTCTACCCATCTACCTCAGTCTATCCCCACTCAGGAGACTCACAGAAACACCATGAATAGTGACAAAAGTAGCGGCAATATTACATGATTTGGTGTGACCATATAAAAATCACTTGAAATAAATTGAGGCATAAAATTCAGCTATTACCACTTGCCAATATTTTTCCTCTAGCAAAATAAACGTTATCTTTCCATTTAGGCATTCGGCATTTATAAATAACACGGCACAATGCGGCTAATTGGTTCCTAAGCGGAGCTGCATGGTGAGAGTGGCAGAAGGGTAGGAATATGGGTCTCTGACATCTATCTGCAACATGGACACCTCGATAGCTCTTCTTTTACATTAGAAATGGATCGTTTATTCTTAAAAGCCACCTTCACTCTTTAGTAGTTTTATCATGGTCAAACTCTACCTTAATTTGAAAAAAATCTAACTAAGGAATGTAAGATTTGTCGTGAATACCATGACATATAATTGGTTCACTGAGACAAGTCTCAGCATTGGAGTTTCCTGCCCCAGGCTCCCTGCGTTGTCAACACCAAAGCGGGGTGTGAGGGGAGGAGCTAAATTTAGAGTGAAGAGAACAGAAAGACAAAAGTAAAAAGCCATTACAGGAATTGCAGCTATGGACAGGTTATTAAATTGGACAAAAGGAAAATCTGAGTCACACAGAAGATACCCACATCAGTAATCAAGATAATAAAGGAAACATGAGAGATGTATACATATATTTAGAACTGTTAAAACTATCAGAAATGAGAGGCTAGAGAGATGGCTTAGGGGTTCTTCCAGAGGACCGGGGTTCAATTCCTAGCACCCACATGGCAGCTCACAACTGTCTGTAACTCCAATATCTGACACCCTCACATATACATGCAGGCAAAACACCAATGCACATAAGATAAAAGTAAATAAATTAAAAAAAAACAAAAAAACCCACCAAAGACTATCAAAAACATGTCTTTAGTGCTCAAGCAAAAATGTGGCATATAGGTCTCACTTGCATTAAAATGCTAATTTAAGCAATAGGAACAAATGAGATTGTGAATACTGAAGTTAAAAGCTGGCCAGGAAAGGATCCTTATATCCTTTAACAAAAGTAAACAAAGCAACAGGATGTCAAAGATTTCCCAGGAAATCCTATATTTAATCCCTAGGATCTAGAGGGATACAGGGCAAATAGAGCTAGGATGAGGAAGAGAGACCAAGTGCTTGTCTAGCAATGTTCCGGGCCCTGACCTTGAACCTAAGCACTGTGAGGGGAGGCAGAGTAGATCAAATATATGCTTCTAAAACTTTTTTTTAAAAACCTAAACAATCTCCAAATATCCAACCATGTAAAGCACACTGGTTTATGGGAATTCTTATGACATTTTAATTATTTATTTGGGTACTGAGTATTGAACCCAGGATTCTCTTACATGTTCTATCAATGAGACATACTCTCGGCCTTTAAAATTATTTTTAAAGGGCTAGAGTTACCTTAATAAGAATTGATTAAATAAAATGCCATTTGGGAAACAATTTGAATTTCCACAAATATCCGTATACTGTATTTTAACTTGGTACATTTACCATCTACTGTCTGGTTCCAATCAATATAATTCACTATGAGGAAAAACAGTGCAGCTAAACATAAAGACTTACACGTCTAAAGGTCAAAATGACCAAGGCTTTTTGTGACAGTCATCTAATCAACGAAATCTTAACATTTTAAAGACCTGCCTCATACCTCAATTTTCAAATTAGCTTTTGTCTCAAACCTTTCTGCAAACTAAGACCACTGGCATAGTAAGGAGGAATTTAGACGTTTCTCCCACCACTGCCCTCAGCTAATCTAGAGATAAACAAATTTTCCTTTACCAAACTGTTTAATTCTTTTGAAAACAGGAAAAGTTAAGTCAGTGGGTTTACGGACCAGCAACATTAATACATACTGTGATCACCAATTCATACTAAAGTATGACTAGCCACCCTTTTTGTTTGAGTATGGGTTGCGGCTTTAAAAAGTAAAGAAGAGTCAAGTTTTTGTGTGTGTGATGTTTGTGTTTGGTTCTTTCTGTCACAATATCCCCCTCCTTTACTGTTGACTCAGTGGATTCTCCAGTTAACCTCGAACAACTGAAGTTATTCAACCTTGAAAGAAACTAAAGTGAAGATACTAAGGTTAACTCTCAGGTTCTCATGTTTACCAAAATTGTTAAAAGATAATCACAAAATATTTGTCTCTAACAGGCTAGACTTTCAGATCTGGCAGCTTCTTTCGAATGAAAAACACTACATGCTTTCTACTTCCTTTTCTACTTAACTTCTTTCAAGAGAAAACTGGAAAGAGGAAAGCGCAGTGTCTTGCTCTTCACAGTCTCGTAGCAAACTCCTTAAGTGATTTCCTGCTCCATGAAAAGCCAGCTAGCATAGCATGACAGACTTAGACATTTACAAAGTTGTCATGGCTTTTTTGTTTGGTTGGTTTTGGCTAAGTGCATTGAACATATTCGACATGCGTGAAATGTGAAGCTTCACAACTTCCTTTTTGAATGTCTAATTTTAATTGCATAGATGTCTTCATTGAGTTGTATTGTTTTGGGGGTTGGTTAATTTTAGTGTGATGTTTTTTATTTATTTGCAAAGCTTTTTTTTTAATGTTAAAATATGTAAAGAGAAATTTACAAAAAAAAAAAAAAAATTTCAGCACTGTGAAACAAGGGCAAGGGTATGGCGCTCTGATAAAACCAGAACTTGAGCCGGTGGCAGAAGGATCCCGTTAGGGTCAGCCTGAGCTACATGCCTAGTTTGAAGTGACTCTGGATTATACAAGATACTGTTCCACAACAAAACACTAGCTTACTTCCCGTTACTGCGAACCAACTCTTTTTAGGTTTTTGTTGTTCTCTATTTTTTTTTTAAGTCACTGAAGGAATGCTGGCTGCTCATTTTATGAATAAAAACGACTCTCACACAACCTGATGTCCATTTATGCCAAAGGATGACCTTATTCTAAAGGGCCACTCCCAAGAACTCTCGAGAAGGGCAAGAGTTCAGCAGTCGGTCCCTGGCAATTGACAAAAGGTTCTCTATCGACCGGGAGGCCAGTTGTTGAGACATCCCCCTCTCCCTTCCACGACTGGCTTTTCCATTCTGAACCCTGCAGCCTGCCTCCTTTAACCATGAGAGGGGTCAACGGTGGGAATCTCTGCGCCACAAGCACTGTTGAGAAACTCTCGGAAACCAAGGGATCAAGGTTAAGACATGAAAGCACGCGCCAGACCTCTAACGACCAGCAGAGCCAAGCCGGGGCTACCACCACCACCACGCCTGCCTCCCAAACCCAGGGAGGAGACTCCAGCCGAGAAGAGGCCCCTGCTAGGAAAGTCTCCCCGTTACTCCCAACGCTCCCGTCACTCTCAGGACTCTCCTTCCAGAACTAGTAGCTCCACACACACTTCCAGAGGCGGAGAAGGCCCGCTGTAGCCACACACAAGATGGCAGCCACACACCTACCGAGGAGAGCGCTGCGCCACCACTCCAGCGAAGCGCCTCTCTAGACTGAGGAGAGCCCTATTGGTCGAAGCAGTCAGCGCGAGAGAGACCGAGATAATCGCTGACCAATCAGGAGGCAGCGCTTTCAGCCAGGCGCCCGGGGGCCACGGAAACAGCGCGGAGCTCCCAGGCGTTGAGCGGCAGTGGCTGCAGCCAATAGGCGTCTGAGCTGGCGCAGCGAAGGCGGAGAATGCTGTGGACTGGTGTTTCCCGGGTTGAGGTGAAGGCGCCTCAAGACTTCACGCTCAAGTGGGGGCTGTACAGGGCGAGCGGGGTGCCAGCCGGCTTCAACCCGCTGTCCTGGTAGCTGAGGTGACCGGGGGCTCTCAGCCGCATCGCTCCCTCTGTCTTGCGGCGCTCACTTTCGTGGCTGGTGGTTCGGAGTAATTTGGCTATAATGGGCTGTAGGCAGCGGAGCACAGTTTAAATCTCAGGACACTGGTCCGTTGCACAGGTAAGATTACACTGGCTGTGAAAAATTATCAGTTGAAGTTGATTTGTATCTTAGGAGCGACGGACTGACTCACCACTCACGGTCCAAGATCAGTAAAGTCAGTGCAGAACGGTATGTGGTTGACAGATCTTTTACCGTTCTTGTTATATTAATGAAGAAAACCAAAGTGGAAAATTAATTTACGTTTAATCTTAGGTTGGGTAAGCAGACCGCCACATACAGTAGGACATGTTTCTATTCTTCCTCTATTATTCCACATTCTTTTCCCCATTATTGTTGTGTGGGTTACATAGGAAGACACGACTTACACTCCATAAACAGAAAGCCTATCAAAGAACCAAGGAGATAGTGGGATCTTAGCCTTTTTAGTTTGGTTCCTCCCTCCCCGCCCACCCCCTAAGTAAAAAAGGGAACTTAGATCTAAATGAAGTTGTATTTTTTTTTACCAGATGAAAGCATGAGTCCGGTTAGAAATTTAAATATATTGTACTGACAAGCTGGGAGGTGGTGGCACAGACCTTTAATTTCATCACTGGTGGGGGGGGGGGGCAGAGTCTAGCGCATCTCTTGAGTTCTCTCCAGATTGAGTTCCAGGATAGCGAGGGTTACACAGAGAAATGTTGTCTCAAAATATAAAACCAACAAAAAGTACACTGACAGTGAAATATTAGTCTTGTCTTTGAAAAATAACTTTGTGGTTTAAATTTCCTTAACTTTTTTGGGGGGGGAATTTTTCTCTTTTGTAAATTAGCTTTAAGCTATACTGGTGAGAGCTTTTTCTCTAGTTTGTTGTTTGCTGTGTGGAAGTCCAGCCTGGTCCTCACCTGCCCTTTCCTGAGATGTCAGACTGTGAGTGTACTGAGGTAGAAGCTACTAGAACCAGCTTGGCAATGTCTCTGCAGCGCTTGGGTGTCTGTAGCCTTAGTTTACAGTGGAAAGGTTGACTGGCTGAAGTACAGTTTATGGTTCATGTTTACCTTTAAACACTTTGCATTTCTGGTGCGTCTGGTTAGCAGTGTGAGATGCGCTTCTTCTTGGTTAACAGATTTTCAAGTTTGTAAGAGTGGTACTCTGAAGCTTATCACAATTGTATATGTAAAGCATGTTCTGGGCTGAAATTGTAGCTCAGTCAGAATGCTTGCCTTGTTTGTACAAAACCCTGGTTTGGAACTTGAGCACCACATAAGTCCAGCCTTTCTCAAAAGGAAAACGAGAGACGAGAGAAATTGTATTCCACTTGGCTATTTTCAAAAGTGTACGTTTTTTTAGCCCTGGGAGGATCAATATATTGTTTTAAAATATTTAATTCTCTTAAGCACAGCCCCCGCAGTTTAGTGTGCTTGTTACTTCTTATCCACAGTGCAACCTTCTTCATGTATTTCAGAACTCTCATCTCTTTGGGGAGTTAGTTTCCTGCCATCCTTTTGTGTTATGATGGTGATTACCATTATCTTGAGTTCCTCATGTTTCATTTTCTCACAGAGACCTCACCAACTGTCTGTTGAGAGTTAGTTCCCTTTTAGTTTTAAACATGACTGTATACACTGTTTTAAAGCCTTCGTACATTCTACTGGTTTATGGCATGGAAAAAAAAACAGAAAAATTTACCATGTATTGACTAACACTTTAATAATTCAAAATAATTTTTTAGTTTCACCACTATATATATAATATATATTATATAAATAATCAGAAAAATTCATAAAATATTTGTTCCAGCATTATATATAACAAAAATATTCAAAACTTTATACTGACAATTAATAATCTTAAAATTTTATTAAAACCTTCAATGTATGAATTATTGTCCGAAATACATAATGTAGCCATTTACTTTTATAACGATAGTAGTGATTGGGGGACATAATAGAATATATTATTGTGAGCGTGGAAAAGCATATGCACTAAAATCTAAAATTTTTAAAATTTTATACTAGAATAATTGCTACCATTTTTAGAATTCTTCCTATGTGTCAAACATCATTCTAAATGATAATATTATCCTTGTAACATATAAGGCAATTACCATTATTACTAATTTTTTAAAGTTTCCATGATACATTAAGATAAGGTAGATAATTTGTTGGTTGGTACGTAAGAGTTAACATGTTAAATATAGACGATAGGATTATGCATGATTCTTTTCTGTACTTTTCCTGATTTTGATGTTCTGTAGGTTTTTTTCCAGTTAATGTATATTTTTTCATAATGCTTTGTATTATTTTTAAAGATAGAGTTGTTGTTATAACAGTATCTTTTTCTTATTACTGTTTTTTTCTTCGTAAATAGGAACTATTCTTCGTTGTCACTGCAGAGTGGTTCATGTATTTATGGACCAGAACATGGGATGAACTTTTATTTTTAAAAAGACATTGTCAGTAGTCCTGATCCAGTTTTCAAGCGGCGTTGACGAGTATGCTGTACCTGTTTTTCGTCATTCTGAAAGTTTATTCAAGCACAGTTTCTACTTGAAAATTCAAATACTAGAGAATATTAGGAAGTGGCCTAATGACATACTCTATTGAAGGACTACAGATTTCACAGAGACTGCATTTGAATCTCAGTTACTCTCCAATTAATGTGGTTTTGATTAACCTAATTTTGAAGAATTTTGTATAAGCAACACCAAAAGATGGAAGAAAAAATTGGTAGGTCAAATAACTTACTTTTAAACATTGCATTTAAATGTTTATATACATTTATTCTAAATTGCTGAATTTCAGTGTTTTTCATTCTGTATGATTTCTGTTTCTTCTTCCCACCCCTTTGGTGTGTGGGGAGCCAGCACAGCCTGGAATGGTTTGAAGCGAGTGGGGCACACAGTTGGATGTAGAGATAGCTGTAAAGACTGATGTTCTCTGGCTTTCTAGCTCTCTCTATACTGAATGCTTGCTGATAACTTCTAAAGAATTCTAAAAATTTTGTTGTTATTCTGTGCTTAAAAAATGCTGACTTGGGTGACTAACATCTGTTGCCTAGCAGTAGGGAATTAAGTAAAAATATTCATTGCTATAGCTCCTTTCTCTGACCAAGCATCCAGAAGCCTCTCTGGCTAGGCTGGTTAACACTTTGTGAACCAGAGAGGAAGAAATGAAAATAACCAAAATCTTTTATACAGGCAAAATGCACAGAAATATATATATTCACACACACATTTACATTTTCATTTACACATTAACACATTCACATGGTTGTTGGGCCCAACCACCTGTCTTATAAACTCTACAAGTATCCATGCATACTTTCATACACATATACCTACACACACACATATAGAGACAAGCAAACATATGGATGGATGGATGGATGGATGGATGGATGGATGGATGGATGGATGGATGGATGGATGGATGGAGCAGAGCTCCCCAAGCCAAACCATCCAACCAACAACTTTATTTCTTTTCTTTGTCCTTTTTTATATCTTCTTAGACAAAAAAAGTTCTTTTGAAAATTACATTAGGAAATGTTACATTAAATGGGAGTTACAGAAGATATTGATATTAAGTTCAAAGCAGTGTTTCATTATAATATGCTCATTATAAGTTCAAATCAACAGTTTTTTCATGGCCTTGCCTTATCACAGTACACACCTGTGACTTTATCCTTGGATCCAAATGTTTTATCTTGAACACAGAAATTGTTCCAAGTATACTTCTCTTTTTAGTGTGATTATAAAATGTCATTGTATTTCTTATTTTGCAGCCTTTACTTACTATTATGAGGAGTGGGCACATTCTATTCTTGATTCTAACTTTTGTACATTTTTGTAGCAAAGCAGCTAAGATCATATATTAAAACTTTTTACCTAAAATTGTTTGAATCAAATCGGGATTCTACACAATCATTAATTCATCTAAACTGCATTAATCCACGAAAGCTCCTCTTTCTATTGATCTGCAGGAAATCTAATCAATGGGGTGTGCTAATGCCCAGGGATTATTATACTAATTTAATAATGACAGGAGAGGCATATCAGCTGCAAGAAGCAATCCTGAGATTAAGTCCCTTTGGGACCTTACCATGGAGCTCACCCATCACAGACCATGCAAAAATAGTGGGTCACCTCCAGGAAGGCCACCTGCTAGCCTTAGCCTATCCTAAAGGGTTCCTGATAATGGTGTGTGTGGTATATATTCACATTGAAAAACATCTAGGAAAGCTTTGAGTAAGGTATTAGTTTACTGTATACAAAAAGTGATGGCTCATAATTTGTGTAAATTTTGTATAAAAAACAGGTAAAGTTAATATAAAAGTATTTTGTGTTTGTGAGAGACAAGATACACACACACACACACACACACACACACACACAGAGAGAGAGAGAGAGAGAGAGAGAGAGAGAGAGAGAGAGAGAGAGAGAGAGAGGAAACATACGTGCAATTCTGTGGAAACCAGAAGCATCAGATTACAGATCTCCCTGAATTGGAGTTCTGAACTGCCAACATGAGCACTAGGAACCAAACTTGGGTTTTTTGAATGAGCTGTACGCACTCTTAACTACTGATTCATCTTTCTAGCCCCATAAAAGATTTTTTTAAAAAGTAAGATTGGTTATTTCAGCAGCCATTGAAATGTTTCATTCTGAAATGATCTACTTCTACACATAATAGAGGTTGAGTCCTGGAAATGCTGAAGAGACATTTATCTATAAGTATGTCCTACTATGATTCTGACCTGGAGTCATTCTTCCTCTCTTCCAGTTAAGAAATAGTGTCATTCAAGTTTTTTATTTTCATATTTTTAACATAAGATGTCTTATAACATATGCTGGCCTTGAACTCACAATGTGGCCAGAGATGATCTTGAAATTTATCTTCTCATTACCCCCAAGTGCTGGGATTATAGGGTGTTCCACCACATGAAGTTTTATACAGAATTAAACATAATAAAAATTCAGGGCTTCATCCATGGGACACAAGCACTCTTCTATCAACTATTTACAACTCCAGCCCCAGTTTCTGACATGTTTTTAAATTTAGCAGCAATTCTTATTCTTGATGTCGAGATCTTTGTAAGGAAATATCTAAATCTTTTTTTCCTCAAGGAAAGTGTTAGACCAGTTGAATCTTAATTTTTGTTTAGAAATAATACAGTTTTTTCTGCAACTGATGCCTTAAGGAAATTGGTGTGTTTTTATTAAACTCTTAGGTGATGCAAAGACTTTCTGGATGGAGCTACAAGATGATGGGAAAGTTGACTTTATGTTTGAGAAAGCACAAGATGTCCTACATTCACTGAAACAGAAGATAAAAGATGGGTCTGCCACAAATGGAGGTATGAAAAATGAACTAATATTACATACTAGAAATGTATAATGCTACTGTTGTTTATTATAAACAACATGTAAGTGCTTTTCTAAGGCCCTAATGTGAATTCTGTATGCTTTATGATTATAAACTTGCTTTTCCCATATGTGGTGGTTTGTATATGCTTGGCTTAGGGAGTAGTAGCACTATTAGGTGATGGCCTTTTGGAGGAAATATGTCATGTGGGGGTGGGTTTTGAGACCTGCCTCCTAGCTTCCTGGGAGACAGTCCTGGCTTCCTTTGGTTGAAGATGTGGAACTCTCAGCTTTTCCAGTGCTATGCTTTCCTAGATGCTTTTGTGCTTCCTAACATGATGATAATGGACTGAACCTCTGAACCTGTAAGCTATCCCCAATTAAATGTTGTCCCTTATAAGAGCTGCCTTGGTCATGGTGTCTCTTCACAGCAATGGAACCCCTAACTAAGACAGAACTTGGAACCAAGGACTGGGGTATTGCTGTGATAGGTCTGGCTATGCTTTTGTTTGGAGGATGTGGACTTTGGGACTTTGGAAACCAGTAGAATGCTTTAAGTGGTGCTTAATGGGCCATATTAGTAGAAGCATGAAAGACAGTGTTCCTGTGTGTGTTTTGAACTGTGGGGACCAGCTCAAGAGGTTTCAGAGGAGAAGACCAAGTATATGGCCTACAGACTGTTTTTGTGATATTTTGGTGAAGAATGTGGCTGCTTTTTGCTATTTTCTAAAAGAGTCTGACTGAGGCTAAGGTGAAGAGATTTAGATTAATTGCTTTGACAAAGGGAGTCTCAAGACGGTCTGGTATAAATTCTGTTGTATAATTACTAAAGTTCACTTTTATGAAGAACATTTTAATGAAAAGTAGCAAGCATAGATAGGAAAATACAAAATGTATGGTTCAAAGACTGAAAGAACACCAGGAATGAAACTAAATCCTTTGTTCAAGGATACTAAGTGGAATTAAAGGAGTGTTGACCTTCGGGTAAGGTCTCACCAGCGAAACTAATGCTTTTGCAGTTGAAGAAGAGAGAGTTAAATCTAAGTATCATTATGATGTGGTTATTGTTTTCATTTGGACTTCTAATCTGAAATGAACTACAGTCCAGAAGTGGAGAGTACAACTGTGATCCAGACCCTGAGGCTAGAAGACACTGGTCCTGATCCTAAGGAATAGTGGCTATGAAAAACTTAGGCCCAGGTATGGTGTTACACACCACCCAGGAGACAGAGGTAAGCAGACCTCTGAGTTCAAGGCCAGTCTGGGGCAGAGCAAGTTCCAAGATAACCAAGTTTAGGTAGTGAAGGAGTTGGAAAACAGAAAGCTGGTAATAGAACAAGGAGGCCATGTTCCAGTTCTCAGCAGCTTCGCCATGTAGCTCTGGTTTTAGAATCAAGAATAGGAGGAGACTACTGGGAAAATCAATGATGCTGGTTAGCTGGAGCAAAGGGATTAGCAGTGATTAAGAAGAGACCAGCGTCACTAAGAGGAAGTATTTTCTGAGAGTACAAAGAAGCTGTGTCCCAGAGACAACCAACATTGTACTTGGTACTTGGTAATGTGTAAAAGTCGCCCAGGTGGTACTGGTTTTGAAGGTATGAAGAGGTCATGGAGAGCAGTTGAGGCTTGGCACTGTGAGAGGCCAGGGAAGGACATATGTGAAGGTGCAGCTTTATTTGCAATTGATGGCCTAGGACTGAAGGGGTCATGTAAAGGAGTTGAAACTTTGCACTATAAAGGGAGCCTATGAGAGGCTGTTGGTGAAGCCTAGTTGCAATGAGAAACCGCCAGCATGTTAGAAATGCCAGGAACATGGGATGACCACCACCAACAGCAGCAACAGTGGAGTGGAGTCAGTCAGAGCCTACAGCATTACAGAGGGCAGAGCTGGAGATGGGACTCAAGCCCTTTGCAGGAGCCCAGAAAGTCATGTATGGATTCCAGACATTGGAACAACAAGCTTTAAAGTTAAAATTGCCTTGGATACCTCACCAATGTTACAGATGTCAGAGCTGTGGGATACCTACTGAGGATCTGCTAACAGGGAGTGGAAACAGTCCAAGAGAGAGAAGTTTGTTGCAATCAACAAAACAGAAAGGAGTTGGAGATCTGAAGACCACTTTGACATTAGACACAGAGATATAGAGTTTGGAGTTTGCCCAGTTAGGTTTTGGTCTTGCTTTTGTCCAGGATTTCCTATCTATATCCTTTTGGAATGGTAATGTATGTCCTGTGATGTTGGAGATAATGTGATCTGCTTTTTGACTTTGATTGTATAGGGGAAGTACAGTTCAGCTATTGGATGAATCTCAGAAGAGACTTTGCACTTTTAAACATTGTTGAGACTGTGGTAGACTATTGGGATTTTTGAAGTTAGATTAAATGTATTTTTTATTATGCTATAGCTAGGTACGGCCCCCCAGAGACTCACGTGTTTGAACAAGCATATGGGGCCAGGGAGTGGAACGTGGTGGTTTGAATATGCTTGGCCCAGGAAGTGGCACTGTTAGGAGGTGTGACCTTGATGGAGGAAGTGTGTTACTGTGGGGGTGGACTTTGAGACCTTCCTTCTTGGAAGACAATCTGCTCCTGGCTTCCTTTGGTTGAAGATGTAGAACTCTCAGCTCCTCTGCGCTATGCCTGCCTGCACGCTGCCATGCTTCCTGCCGTGACGATAATGGACTGAACCTCTGAACCTGTAAGCCAGCCCCAATTAAATGTTGCCCTTTATAAGAGCTGTCTTGGTCATGGTGTCTTTTCAAAGCAGTAGATCCCCTAACTAAGACACCATACACCCTATAAAAGTGGATAAACCTGAGTTTTGTAAATGATAGTTACTGAAGATCCCCTTTGCCGTGTGGCCTAGAACTCCTCTTAAGCACTGGCCTTAAGCACTCCTCCTCCTTTTAACCTCCCTTGGAGCTGAAATCAGGCTATGATTTTCTCCTTTGTTTATACTTTTTCCTTTTATACCTTCATACCTGAAGTGGAGGGGAAGACTACTACCTGCTTCTTGTATAATTTTAGCATAAATAGGAAAATCCAACAGAATTTTGTTTACTCCATTTAGACAGCTGGTCTATATATGATCCATTAGTGGTAATACAACAGCATAAAAATTTCCTAAATAGCTCGTTTCCTTTGTCTCTGTCACAAATGATGATGGGGTCTTTCCAGAGAGGTATAAGATTCTATGTCAATTGTTTAGTATTGGAGTTTGGTAACCTGAATGGAAGTGATGATGATTGTGTTTATCTCCCCCTCCTTTTTCTCTGTCTCTGTCTCTCTGTCAAGTCCCCCTCCCCTTCCCTTCCCTCTCTCTCTCTCTCTCTCTCTCTCTCTCTCTCTCTCTCTCTCTTTCTCTCTCTCTCTCTCAACAGACTATGTCCAAGCAATGGTTCTGGTAAAAGCGACTCTGAGTAACAGTCAGACACTGGAAAAAGGTATGTTTACTACTTACTCCAATCCTAGTATTCTTTGTTCTTTCCTTGCCAGCCTTAAACTCTGTTTAGTTAAAGGTAACTTGAGGTGACACATAAGATCTGTATTGCTAAGTATTAGGAACCACAGTTTCCTTTATGAAAAGTCCTACCCCTCCAGAGACGGGGAACACACTCCTACAAAGTGCCAAGAAGAATGAAAGTCTTCATAAAGCCTCATGTAAAGAGGGCACATAGAATTCTAAGACTCTATAGCATTGTGAACCTGTTTTCTATAAAGAGCACTGTTGGGAAGGTACATTCCATTATAGGTGAGTTGATGAATTTTTTTTTTTTAACTTGGTTTGAAATCTTCAGTTTTCTGAGAACTAAGTATGTTTGGCTTAAAAAGATCAAAGATAACAAAGAAAACTTTATTTTTAGGACTTCTGATATCAGATATGTATTTTCTGCAGCAAGCAAGTTTCTGGTTTAAAAAAAATATAGCTCCTGTGAGGCGTCACACGTTAAGCAGTCAGTATCCCAAGACTTACCCTTACTGGAAATGTCAATCACAAACTTTGGGCCTCTATTACTTCTGGCTGACTTGGCTAGAGTTTAGGGGTTCTCATAATACCCACCATAGGTGTTATAATTTGCTGGAGAGGTAGTTCAGTGCTTAAGATGGTTTTCTGCTTCTCCAGAGGACCCAAGTTCAGTTCCTGGCACTCATGCTGGGCACCTTACATTCACCTGTACCTCAACCTTTACAGGCTCTGACACCCTTTTCTGGTCTCCATGAGCACCTGCACTGATGTGCACACAACACTCCTCCACATACAGATATACATGTATGCATACCATATCATAACAAAAATCCCTTTTACATTTTTTGATGCAACTGGAGGAAATTATTTCATCTTTTAACAGTTTATTATGAAAAGTATAAGATATAAATGAACAGCCTGGTGAAGCAGCATATGGGAGATGAGGAGCCTTGAATGGAGGTACTCCAGTCTCAAATTTGGGGAGTATGCTACCCTCCTAATACATAAATGCTTTCATCAACCTAAAAACCTCTGGTACCCCTCCCCCATTATTTTGGGCATTTGTAGAGATCTCATTACATAGGCAAGAATGCATTAATATTTGCCACTGGTGATTGGCTTCAGTCTGAAAATACCAAGCCTGTAATTATGCTTTGTTTTTTTCTAGTGGAACAGCCACCATGCTGGGGCTCTAGGGATTCTCATTAGTGGTCGTCTCAGTAGCAATCTAGACAAACATCACCCTGGAGGTTCAAAGCCCTTAGAAGTGTTTGGAACAAAGACCATAAGTTATAATAGAGTATGCTGCTCTCTCCCTGACACTCAGGAGATTACAAGGATTTTAATAATTTGATATGGAACTAGGGCAGACCAAATAAATATTTCTTGTTATGCTACAAATACCAAGACTAGAAAAGACAGTTTGAAGTTATTTTATCAGTATTATCATTCCATAAATTTTAATGTATCATAACTGTACCTTATATGTGGAAAGTGCATTTATCAAATTTTTATTTATATTGTTAGATATCCTCAACAAACTTTGCATCAAAATTTGGAGACTTAAAGTTTTTAATGCTATCAATAGCTTATTTTGGAAAATGTTTTTCTCACTATTCTTAATTTCAGTACTAATGTGTATTTTTACAATAGGTTCTCAAAACCAAATATTTCCTTTCACAGTATTCTTCAGTGACATTTAAGATTACAAGGAAAGAAACCCTTTTTCTGCGTCTGAGATTGGTGACTATAAATTAGACTCAGAGGTGTACAGTTGTATTGATTCAATGTACATAGACGTTCATAAAGGTGAATTCTCAACATAGCAGTGAATTTTGATTAGTAAGGCATGGTAAGGCAAAGGGAACTTTTAGACAAACGATGGGTTCTTAGAAGAGAGTGGAAGGACAGAGAAACAGATGTGACTTTGGAAAGGTAAATGAGCCCTGAGGAAAATACACATGATTTACTATACATTGAAATAGTGTCTGCATCGGCATGGTGCTGACATCCTACATTGAAACTTCTGGAAGAGGACACTTAGAATCTTTTTCTTCCTTCTTTTCTTTTTGAGGATCCATTTTTAGACAGTTAAAGAGGAAAGAAAGCCTTTTCCTGCTTTTGTTGATTTTCAGACATTGCAGTTCAGCAATCCTGTTGCTACTTAACACTTCTGCAGTTTCAGGATGGACACACCCTTCAGGGATTCCCGCTCCATGGGGGAGGGGAGTGGGAATAAGGAGTAAATCCTAACAAGTATTTCTTTTCCTCTCTAAAATAACTTATTTGCAACTCAGTTGAAATTTTGTTTGGAGTCGTTGGCAACAGAGACGATATGTCATGATTTTATGTTTTATGTCGTTCATCCACCGATGCAGCAGTTTGATGAGGACAAATTGTATCTGTTTGCTAGTGTAGAAACAAAGGGCTCCATGTCAGGGTCAAAACAAGCCCTTGGAAATCCAGTCTGTGCTCCCTAGATACTGATTAAACACCAATTACCCCTGCTTCCCTTGCTTAGTTACTGCTGCGGTTACTTGTTGTTTCCCCATATGAAAGCAAAGGAAGAATAGAGTAGAGGGTAAAACGATACACAGGAAATAATTAGGCAAATAGATCAAAAGAGGTATCCAATCCTTAAACCCTGTCTCCTCCGACACATACTTAGAGAACAGTGAGGAAGCAGAAGACCCTAAAAACATGCACGACCTTTAAAGGCCTGAAGACGCTATGCTGCCTGTTTACAGAATATAGGCACAACTGCCACTGCTTTAAATAACTACTACTTTGATTAAATTGATAGCAAACTCATTCTCAGGAGTAATTTCTCCAAAGCTTTTAAATTTATATTGAATTGTTTTCTTAGTACTTTTGAAAATATTGGCAATCTTATGGCTAAATCTCAAAATTTTAGTATCTTTGGAAATTATAGTGTTCCATTTGGACAGAATTTCTGGTCAGTGAAAATATTATTGACTATTTTAATGAATTATTTCTAACTTCGTTTTTGTACTTTTCCCTGTAGATCATACACCTGTGACTCAGAATGAACAGAAAAACAAATCAAATGCGTTTCCCTCTACATCATGTGAAAACCCCTCCCCTGAGGACTGTATCATTCTGTATGTATATATTATCAGTGTTAATAGTCCCTCAACTTGCTGTTTACTAAATATCCCTAAGTAATTAACTCCTTTTATAAAATGTAGCTTAGGATGTCTGTTTTATCAGTCAACTGAAATCTTCCAAAGCAACTGTGAGGAACCTGACCTGTAAGATTGCTCCAGTGTCCGCTCAGCCAGCAGCTTGTAAAACACCAAGTGTGAGGGGAAGCTTTATCTGACCTTCTCCTGTCACTGAGTTCGGTGAATACGCCTTAGCTTCTAAGAAACCTTACACAAGAGTAAGTCTGAAACCTGCCAAACGATAAGACCAGCACCAAAACCTTCAAATGCTGGTGAAATTCCTAACTTGTTGCTCTAAAATTTTTCCTTTCAGCTAAAATTAAACTACCCTTAAAAAAATTCTCAGAAAAAATTTTTTTCTGTTTTACTTTCATATCTTTTTGGCCATTATAAATAAAAACTGTTACATGTAATTTGCATTTATAAATAGTAGAGATGTCTAGTTGGTTTTTTTTTTTTCAGACAGTGTCTCACCAGGTAGCTGAGACTTGCCTTGAACTGTGACCTCAGCCTCCCAGTTGAGCTGTCAGTGTAGCTTGAGTCTCAAAACAATTTAATATGCTCATACAGAAATCTAAGTCCATGCTTTTATAACCCCCTAACTATGGCTCACAAAACTTTGATTTTAAATAGAAATGCTAACCCAATATACAGCATAAAATCTCATTAGTTTTAAAACACAGACCCAACCATTCTAATATAAGATGTTTCACAAAACTGTCTGCCCATGACCTTAGAAGATTATACTGTAGGTAGAGAATTAGTTTTTACAATAAATTATAGATGTTTTAACGTCATTGTGCTAGTTTGTTTATGTTTTAAACTACAAAAGCTACAAGCACACTGTGTACTCATGGAAGGAGTCACAGGGATGGAGGCTTTTATTTTTTTTTAGAGATGTAATTAGCTTATTCGAGTGTTCTATCTGCATGTATACATGCATGCCAGAAGAGAGCATCAGATCCCATTTCAGATGGTTGAGAACTACCATGTGGTTGCTGAGAATTGAACTCAGAACCTCTGGAAGGGCAGCCAGTGCTCTTACCTGCTTAGCTATCTCTCCAGCCCCATGGTAGCTGATTTTTGTCCACTTACACAAACCTAGACATGTCTGGGAAGAGGAGATCTTAACTGAGAAAATGCCGCTATATGATTGAAAACCTGTAGGACATTTTCTTAATGATTGATGTGGGTGGTGCTGTCCCTGGGCAGGTGGTCCAGGGTTGTACAAGAAAGTAAGCAGAGCCAGCCATAAGTATTTAGCCAGAAGGTAGCTTCCAGGATGGCCTCTACTTCAAACTTCTGCCTGCTTTCCCTCAGTGATGGACTGTGATCTGAGACTTGCAAGCTAAAATAAATCCTTTCCTCCTTGTGTTGCTTTTGATCTTGGTGTTTTATCACAGCAATAGAAACCAAAACTAAGACAGTCATGATATATCCATGGGAACACATAAATATCTTTTTATCTTTAGAGGTTAGGTTCTTTTATTTATTTTCCTTTTTTAGAGACAGGGTCTCATGTAACCCATATAGGTCTTGAAATTGCTTTGATTCTAAGGATGGCCTTAGTCCTCCCTCTTTTCCTTCCCAAGAACTATTAATCCAGGATTACACCACTTACAATGTAGGTTCTGTTCTTATAGTTCATTTTATTATGAACTGAAAGTCCAACTTCATCTTGACTTTTTTTCCCCTTATGGTGGTGTTTTCTTGAGACATTCTGTAGCCCAAGTTTGCCTTGATTCTTGGGATCTTTCTGCCTAACTCTCTCAAGTACTTGGCTAAGAGGCATGTGTTTTAGAATTTATTTTGCTATATCAAGAAGACCTAACTTGAATTATACACATAAAATATAATTATTCTAGATGTTCTTAATTAGTCCTTTACTTTTTAAACTTCTGACTTAATCATACCCATGTTCTTACAAATATAGATCATAAAATGCTCTCAAGTGTAATTTTTGAAACAATATTAACAGTTTTGCAGTTTTACACACTCCTAAAAGAAAATCCTCTCTCTCCATTTCTCCTTTTAATCATGTTCTGAATATTCTTTGATTTATCTTTTGAGGTTGAAGTTATATCCCAGTCTGATTACTTTTGTTCCCCAAAGGTTTGGTTTTCACATCTTTGAGAAAGGTAATTTTGAGTTTGAAGACATACAGAGGAAACTGGAAGGGATAGAAAATCCATGAGTGTTCGCTCCTCTTAATAGTGCTCTGAGACTGTAAGGAGAATGGCAGAGTGTGCCCTCCACCGATCTAATGAGAACAGCTTTACATTCTCCGGGTACTAGGGAACTTTCTCAGGAAGAACTTGGTGTTTGTTTGGCTGGTGGTTTGGTTTGTTCTGCTCTCTTTTTTTCTTTCTTTCTTCCTTTCTTTTTTGTTTTTTTTGTTTTGTTTGTTTGTTTGTTTTTGTTGTTGTTTTTTATTTCCTTTTTTTTAACCATTCTGAACATCTGACCCAAGACTTCATGCATGCTAAGGTGCACTACACCCCTGAGCTGCAACCCTGATCCCTCAGGGATTTTAAAAGAAAGCCTGATACTCACTAGTTAATATGGCAGAGTGTAGCTGTCTTCTAAAGCAGGAGTTTAGATAATCTGCTTGTTTACTGAGATTCCTGTCGTTCTCAAAGAGGCATTTGGGTTTTTATAAGAAAATATATTCATTTGTGTGTGATTTTTTTTATTAATGAAGTTTATTATTTTTAATGTAGATTCCTGTTGACTAGTAATTTCTCTAAAAGGAATATAAGAATAATCAGGAACTTGGTTAAGAATTTATGTCCAAAGACGTTCATCAAAACTCTAACACAGAGACAAACTGGAAATAGTTCCAACATTAACCAACAGTTGATAGTATATCATTTACCCATTAGACCGAGAACCAGAAACTTTATAGATGAAATTGTGTACAGAGCCAATGGATGGAGCTTGTCCACTGAGGAAAAAAAATTGGCAATATTAACAAAACCTGGTTTACAGTAGGATAGTGTGGTTAGCAGGCATGGCCGGGGTATCAGCACACCATGAAGTTGCTATTTGTGCTACTGCTCATCCTGTGGAAGGTACACACGTCCTGTGCAAGGTTAGTCTGTTACACACTAAAATACAGGTGTTTGGAGGTTTTTGAGACATAAGTAAATAAAATACCTGTTTTAATGTATAACAAACCCTTAATAAAATAAAACTTTATGTTTCTTGTAGAAGTTTAAAAACTGAATTCAAAATACAAGAGTTTTTTTCAGATTTTTTTCCCTTAAATCGAATACCAGTCTCGCATTCTTTTGTTAGTTCTCAGAGTGTCAGTATTATTGACAGCTGTCTTACATATTGTAGGATGGAAAATCAGTTAAAAATTGTTAGATGTGGGCACTATAAAGAATTCTTAACTAATTCTTCAAACTAGCCTTAGTTTTGCTAGGCAAAGACTTAACAAGTCACACATGAAGAAGTGCGTAATCAGCCCTTAAAGAAGTCCGGCTCTCTGTGTGCTGTCAAAGCCTATGGACAGTCCCAGCTATCATTAAGCTCCCTAGCATTGTCTTAATTACACCTGACCTTTAAGTGTCTCCGGAGTATACAAAGGGTCTCAGAGTCTAGGCTACTTTACTGCAGGCCAAGAAGGCACAGTAAGTGTCACCTTAGTGTGCGTTGTTTTTTTTAAATGAAGTTAAACATAAATTCGAATTGTAATAATTGTTTTATTTTAATAGATCTACAGGAAGAAAAGGATTCCTCCCTGTGAACAATAAAACTGAAGGTTCGGGGGAGAAGGAGCCCCCTTTGCATGCATCTTTCCATCGCCATGTGTGCTCCAGTGCTTGTCTGAGGGAAGCACCACTGTCCTTGAAGGGAGAAAACCCTCTGCAGCTGCCACTCAGATGTCACTTCCAAAGACGACACGCAAAGACAAACTCTCACTCCGCTGCCCTCCATGTGAACTATAGAACGCCCTGCGGACGGAGTCTACGAAACATGGAGGAAGTGTTCCATTACCTGCTTGAAACGGAGTGTAACTTTTTATTCACAGACAACTTTTCTTTTAATACTTATGTTCAGTTGACTCGGAATCACCCAAAGCAAAATGAAGTTGTTTCTGATGTGGATATTAGTAATGGAGTGGAATCAGTGTCGATTTCTTTCTGTAATGAGGTTGACAATAGTAAACTTCCACAGTTTAAGTATAGGACGACAGTATGGCCCCGAGCATATCATCTGAACGTTTCCAGCATGTTTTCTGATTCATGTGACTGTTCTGAGGGCTGCATAGACATGTGAGTAGAAAAACATGGCGTTTCAAGCAATCTTCTGAATATAGACACATTTGTCTAGTCCTACTGTGTTCCAGTTTGCCATTCTGTCTGTCTAAAATTAGTGGATAGATTGTCTAAAATAGATGAAAAAGATACCCTGTCTCATAACTGCCCGAAATGGTAATTTGAAATTTAGTTTTTCTAAGGATGCGTCTAGGTACTGCCATAGTTACAATAGCCATTACAGTGCCATCGATGAGTGTACTTTAGGTACACTCTCCTCATCATCACAGAATCCTGTGTGCTAGGTGGTATATTTCTCTCACACAAGTAAGAAAGTAGGTCTTAGAAATAAACTCAAAGGAGTCACAGAGCAGACAAATTGGAGAAGCAATATTTGAACCTTTGTTCCTAATTTCTCTGTCCTTGTTGTATTTTACTTTATAAATTAAGTGTTATTCCTGTCTGAATTTTTGGAATGTAAGTGTGCTCGCAACTACTATTGTTTAACAACTGCACTGATATTCCATCAAGAATATGACAACATGCTCTGATACATCAAGATCTTGAGAAACATTTTCTTTTAAAGATGCGTAATGCATATGCATTTGTAGGTTTACAGATATTTGGGTAGATTTGTGTTATATGTATAGTTGATAGTGCAAATTTAGCTATACTAAGCAAAAGAAAATGGGAATTTATTTTAATATAGTTATTCCCTCATCTGAGGGGTATATTCAAGGACCCCTGAATGCTTAACATCTTGTATTAGTACCAAAGTCTGTCTATTTGTGCTTTTCCCATACACTCTAAAGCATTGTAGGTATGACACTTGATCTGTAATCAATATGGCTGTCAGTAGACTTACTGGCTGGTAAGCAGTTTCTTCCTTTACAGAGGCTTCAGTTCCTGTGGCCAACTGTAGTCCAAAAATATTGTCCTGGACAGATGTTTTAGAGGTTAAGAGCACTGGCTGCTCTTCCAGAGGACCCAGGTTCAGTGCTCAACACCCACATGGTAATTCACATCCAGAGCCAAGGGAACTGCTGCCTTCCCTAGACAACAGCTATGAGGCATGCAAGTGGTGCACAGACGTGCATGCAGACAAGATAGCCATGTACATTAATAATAATAATGATAAAACATATGCGCTTAAATCATAAGTATTACACTCCATGCTGTTTGGAGTTGTGTGATGGAATGCCCCACTCCATCCCTTTTGGAATGTGAATCATCTCTGCCCATACTATTCACATTTTGCCAGTTAGTCACTTAATAGCCACATTGATTATCAGGTCAAGTGTTGTACTTGGCAGTACATTCTAGTAAGGTTTATTTTACTTAATAATGGCCTCAAAGGACACAAATAATGATATATATACACTCTCTCTCTCTCTCTCTCTCTCATATCTATATCTATCTATCTATCTATCTATATATATATATATATACATATATATATATATACATGTATATATATATATATATATCCCAAAGCACGTAAGGGGATATTAATTCTGATATCATATGGTAGTGTTTCAGTTTGTAAGGAAAACACAAATAAATAGACCTTGGTACTGATACAAGATGTTAAGCATTCTGGAGTCCTTGAATATACCTCAGATCATAAGGGAATATTAAAATAATCTGTGGTAGAAGAGCATAGCTAAGACTATCAGGAAATGAGCTGATGAAAGCATTCATTTTGAAGATAAAAATCCATATAATGAAATGTCTGTTTCACGGTCAGAGAGCTCAGTGCGTTTTATGTTAGTTGTAATAAGTTTGTGGTTGGTGTTATTTCTCAGATAGGCCTATTGTCTTTAGAGAAGTTTCCATATACTCTTTGAGCGGAACCCTCTTATAAATAAAAGTCCACCATTTTTAATGTCATTTATGCTTTCACCGAGTCTCTTAACTTGGTGGCTTTTGTTTTTATTCTCACTTCTCTGTCCCCACTGCCTTTCTTTTAGAAAAAAGTGTGCATGTCTTCAGTTGACAGCAAAGAATGCCAAAGCATGTCCCTTGTCACCTGACGGAGAATGTACTGGATATAAATATAAAAGACTGCAGAGACTCATACCTTCTGGGTGAGGGGCCTTAGGACGTGCTGCAGGTTGTTTGTAACTATGAGGAATGTTGTTTCTTACGTTATGTGCATGGGGGTGTGGTACCTGGGCCTGAGTGTGCACACGTGGAAGCCAGAGGTCGAGGCCAGGTGTCTTCCCCAGTCACTATCCACCTTATTTGTTTTTTTTTTCAGATCAAGTCTTTCACTGAGCCTGGAGCTTCCCACTTTGGATAGACTGTCTCTGCTGTCCGCCCGCGGCTGGAGCTACATATGTGCTCCATACCCAGCTTTTCTATGAGGTCTAGGGATCGAACTCAGGTCCTCATGCTTGAGTAACAAGCATTTTACCCACTGATCCATTCCTCCAGCCACTAAGAGGACTTTTTTTGCTATGGTCTACAGTCTTAAAGGTTTCATTTATATTTGTTTCTAATACTGAACATCTAAATTATTAAGAAATGATAACCTGAAACCATTGTATATTAGGAATGGAAGCCAGTGACCACACACAAATTAGAGTATATTCAGATAACCACTCATCTGCTTCAGCTCTGGCTGTTCAGGAAATGAGTGACTGAGTAGCCCTTTTCCCATTAAAACATGTCTGCAGCATGTTCGAGGCAGAGGCTAAATGAGTGGTACTGAGTTGAAGACCAGCCTGAGCTACAGGAAAAAGCTGTTTCAAAACCAAATGAAGGGGCTGAGGAACTAACTTGAAAGAGCATGAGGACCTGATGTAAAAAGCTATACATGCCTGCCTGTCAGGGTAGTGCTCTTAGAGGCTGGAGATACATGGTCCCTGGGGCTGGCCTTCAGGCTCAGTGAAGGGACCCTTCTTGAGGGAATGAAGCAGAGACTAGTAGAGCAGGCACCTGACCTTCTCTGGTATCTGTGCTTGTGTGTGTGTGTGTGTGTGTGTGTGTGTGTGTGTGTGACACATGCATGAGCATGATCTCCCACACACACACACAATAATAGTTGTAAAGATATATACTTATTAAAAGAAAAAGTGATTGAAAGAAACTGACTTGACAGTTGATAATTATCAGCTTATTGATTAATACTAAGAAATAGCACTAGTACAACTAGAAGTGGAAGAGTTTGATCCTAGACATTTCCTTTACATATTTTAAAAGCTAACATTTACTATGTACTGAGCACCAGGATATATGTCTTGTAAATATTGACATATGGGTATTAATGAAACAGCCCCGTAGGTTAAGCTCTGTTATATAAGCTTCTTGTTTGAGATTGGAAAGATGGCTCGGTGCTTGCTGTTCTTCTAAAGGACTCAAGTTCAAATCCTAGCACCCACATGAGCGTTCATATTCAGTTGTTTTAACACTGGTCCCAGGGATTCAGTGCCCTCTTCAGTTTTCTGTGGGTACCAGGCATGCACATGGTACAGTTATATACACAGGCAAAACACTCATACACAAATCATAAATAAAATAATTTCCATTTTAAAAATGGAAACTATAGCTAGTCAACCCAGGCAGTCTAACCTTACGCTTCCCCACTTCCCTCAGTTTCATTACTAGTTGAGTGAAGTAGCAATATGCACTTCATTTTGCTTTTAGACTACCTTATGACACCATCTTGTGTGTATTCCTGCCAGCATTTATGAATGCAACCTGTTCTGCAAGTGTAACCGACAGATGTGTCCAAACCTCGTCATCCAGCATGGCCCCCAGGTGAGGCTACAGGTGTTTAAAAGTGAGAAGAAGGGCTGGGGAGTGCGCTGCCTGGATGACATTGACAAAGGGACATTTGTGTGCATTTATTCAGGTAAAGCAAAGATTTGCTTTTTAAAGATTTATTTCCTATAAGTAGGGTCTATATACATCTGTATTTAAATTGTCCTAGTCAGAGCCATCCGCATCATTTAGCCAGGTGCAGAACCACAAGATGTAGGGGCAGTACAAAAGGAGACAGGCAACTGGACCTTGGCTCCAGAAGGGCTGAGATGCCATAAGGTACAAGGTGCGTCAGAAAGGAAAGGTCCTACTTCACCAGGGCTTGAGACTCAAGCAGCACATTGTCTCCACAGCTACAGGTGCTATGCAGTAAGGGAAGAGAACTTCTAAATACAAAGTCCCAGTGACCCACCTACCCAGGTAAAAGCAATCAGTCTAAAGCTCCTTAGTATTTGGAACTGACTAGAAGTTCACAAGTCAGTTTATAATGTTGAGTCAAACAGTAACGTTAAGCATCTCACTTAGTTCAGGGACTTCAGAATAGATGGTCATGCTTGAATCTGTCACATACCACTTACATACACATATACTACCCAGCCTGCCTAGACATTCTTCCTGTTACGCAGACTAGCCCTCTAGTGAAGCTGTCTGCTTACTCTAAGTGGTGTCCAGGAAGCGTCACTGGCAGTCTCTGCAGAGCTGGAACGTGACTTGAGACTGACCTAGAAGATGAGTGGTAATGCCTAGCCACCAATTCTAGTTTGATAAGTATAATTTTGACTCTTGAAAGAAGATGCATCAATGAGACAGATTTTAATATTAAACTGAGTTTGAGCATAATAGTAGGTCGAGGTCACAAATTTTAAATAGGTCATTTTTGATAAGAGTTTAAAATTTCAAACTTAAACAAGTCTTGTCTAGAGTGCCTTTTGTTTTTGTGTTGCTGTGGATCTTTATAAAATATCAGAGTTGGCTGGCCCTTCTTTCATATAACTCATCTCTACTATGAATATAAGAGGCTCCCGTTGGCCTTGATTTTTTCCTTTTAGTTTCATGGTATGGTTTTCTTTGATATATTCTAGAATTTGTAGGGTGGGTTTATCTCTCTAGAAACAAGGTGCTCCTAGTGCCAGGTAGTTTCCTGTTTTGAACACTATCTGTTTATTTCAGGAAGGTTACTGAGCAGAGCCACTCCTGAGAAAACTAACATTGGTGAAAGTGAAAGTGAGCAGCAGCACATCGTGAAAAATTCATTCTCTAAAAAGAGGAAAATAGAAGTTGTATGTTCAGATCGTCAAACACACTGTGAAAGTCCTAAAACTGACGGATGTCCTCCTAAGTTTAGCAGTGATCTCGAAGAGCCCGTTGTGTAAGTAAAAACCCAGAAATGTTTGGGGTTAGTACCTCTGTGTCTCTGTTTTTCTCTCTTTCCACCATCCCTCCCCTCAACATCATCCTGCCTCATAATTTAAGTTTAACACTTCTAGAAATCCAGCATTCTTACCTTAATATCTAGTCAGCACATTCCCATCTGTGCCCCATTTCTGAGTTCACTGTGGATGACTTTCATCTGATTCTTTATGAATAGTATACATTTTAATTTTCTGTATCACCATTCTATTCGGAAAGCTTTATTAGGGTCTCTTAAGTGTTTAAAAACACATTTTGAAATTATTAATATCTAATGATTACCTTTTTCTTCCTCCACTAAGTAGCATAGGTATAATATAGATTAATTTCTTTAATATTTTAATTTTAAATTTATGTGTATGGGTGTTTTGCCTGTATCACTTGTGTGCCTGGTGCCCTCAGGGGCCAGAAATGAATTTTGGATCCCCTGGAACTGGAGTTATAGATGATTATGAGCTGCCCTGTGGGTGCGGGAAATTGAACCATGACCTCTGGAAGAGCAGCTAGTACTCTTAACCACTGATCCCTTTCTCCAGTCCCTAGACTAATTTCTAACAATAATGGAAGCTTATGAGCTAATGATATTACCTATATCTTTTGGTGATACACAGAGTAACTTTTCTTTTCCTTTCAGGGAAATGAACAATAGAAATATTTCAAGAACTCAGCGTCATTCAGTCATTAGAAGACCTAAATCCCAGACAGATGTTTTTCATTACAATGAGAAAAACATGGTAAAACATGAGTTCACTTGCAGTGTTAGTACTTGTTGGGGAGGGACAATTGAGGAGGATCATGAGTTTGAAGTCAGCTTGGGCTACATAGCAAGACACTATCTTGAAAAACAAGAGAGATGCCTCTCCCAGGACATCAACCACTGTCTTACCTTTCTAACCTTTACCAAAACATTTATGCTACATAATACTATGTAGGCTCTGTTTTGTTATTTTGAACATACAGGCTATGTTCAAAAGTCTGAGGTACAAATTTATTATGTTTTTAGCCCAAATAATATCTTGACTAATGTAGTTGTAGCTTACTAATGTGCCTAGAAATAGACAGTTCAAAATGTGACACCGTGTGCCCCACTTACGTCAGAGCTCCTCATAACACCAGCTTTGTGGTTGTTCAGATCTAACCAACTATATGTGCTCTATAAAGAGTCATACTTGTGAAGAGGCCCAGCTGCCAAGTACTTTTTCCTGGCTTAGAAAGCACAGCTGTCTCTCTCATTTTCTTTGAAGGGATTCGTTTGCTCAGATTCTGCTGCCCCAGAAGAGCAGAATGGATTTAAACCAGCTCAAGAACACCTGAACTCTAAAGCTAGGAGAGCTCACGGTAGGCGTCATTTCTTTATGGTTGCCCACCTCCCTACCTTTCTGTCCCTTTTATTTAAATCTACAGCTCCTTTCCATACACTTCATAACAAACTGATGGATTTATCCAGTGAACATTGGTAAACTGTACTCCAAATCTGGTCTGCCAGATGTTAATTGTGATTGGTGAAAGTGTTTTTTATGTTTTTAAGTAGTTGAGAAAAAATCATACAGTGCATAATATTTCATGACACTTGAGAATTAGGTGTCCATAAATAAAGTTTTTGTTGACTCTAAGCTGTAGGCCTTGATTTACAGGTTTCTATTTCCCTCTACATTAGTGTAATGGAATAGTCACGACAGAGACCATCTAACTGCCAAATTCTTGGTGATTAGTCCTAAACTTATAGGAGTTTACAGATTTCCGGTCTGATTTCAGCAGTGGCCAACTGTATGGCAAGAGGGGTTGAGTGGACGGGCTCTGACTACATGGTCCACGGGTATTGGCTGTGGCTTTTAGATTTTTTTTTTTTTTTTTGGACTCCTAAAGATACATCACTCTAGCAGTTCAGTCCACACCACTGTATAGGATGCTCAGTGTCATGCTAGTGAGGGTATAAAATCTCCCTCCACAGAATATGCCTTTCAGAGTACAGTCTCTGCATGATAAATGTTACAACGTGGGCAGACATGGGTTTCTGAACTTTTGTATTTCAGTGGATCCCTCAGTAGAGAGATATGGATGATGGATGTCCTGTTCCGAGAACAGGCCAGCCACTGCAGCCTCTTCTCCTGGTTCATATCCTTAATCTACAACCCAAACTCCCCAGCTAGTGTTTGAAAGATAGATTGGTGGAGGTATGGCTGCTCCTCCTGGGAAAGTTCTTTTAAGAAAGAGCATTTTAATAATAGTTATTTTACCGTTTAATACACATGAGCCATAATGAGCATGGCTGCTTTGACTCTTTCACCGTTTGTGTCATTTGCTAAGTACATGTAGCAGGCAGTCCAAATAACAACATCATTTAGCTCAAAGAAAGTATTAGAAATCTTTGGCTAAAATATAGATACTGTAGGATCAGGATCCACATGATAATGATTAAACCAGAAGTCTTTATTTTTAGGAAATATAATTTCTTTTTAAAAATATTTTTAATTAACGGTTGCATATATCTGTTAGTATAGTGTGGCATTCAGTATACATTGTATAATGATCATTTACCTCAGGGACTTGTCATTTCTTCCCTATTGGCTATTTGGAAATAGGCCATTAATTATTGCAACCACTGTTACCTTACTGTGCTGTCTGGACCACTAGAAGTTACACCTCCTCGCCAACTGCACCCATACACTTAGGAACAGCCTCATTCTTCCCCCTCTTCCTCAGTCCTTCCCAGGCTCTCGTAACCACTATTCTGCTCCTGCCTTCTTGGACATTAACTTTTTTTTTTTAAGAAAAAAAGAAAAAGACTTTCAAAGATTTTTTTTGCTCTCCCCTCTTAAAAAAACAAAACAAAACAACAACAAAAAAACCCCATTTACCTGTTTATTTGAAGGAAAAGTATGTTCACCTATGTGTGGCATGGCATGCCAAGATCAGAGGACAGCTTTTGGGAATCCGTTTTTCCCTTCCACCATGTGGGGTACCAGGGATTGAACTCAGAACTTCAGGCTTGGCAAGAAGTACTTTTACCCACTGTATCATATCATCTGCCTAAGATCAACGTTTTAACTGTAGTGTAATTGGGGGTGAGGGGCATTGGATTATATTGCATGAGTGGGTTTTTTTTTCTTTTAAGTACATGAATTTACTTATTCTGTCTGACATGAATTCATACTTTGTATGTTCACAGACAGTTAATTCCATTATGGATGCGAAACTTGACTAAACAGCCCATCACCTCTGTTGGTTTGTAAAAGTACAGTTTTTGACCGGTCATTTAGTAAAGACGCCAAACATTCATATGTACAAGCCCTTGGAAGTGCAGTTGTTTTTGCTGGGGTTTAGGGAAAAAAATAACTCCTGACAGTTTTCTTAGGACTATGACATGTTAAAGGCCTAGCATCTTTGTTACATGCGTCTAGAATATACTTAAATGTAGATTCCAGAGTTGATGAAAAGAAGGTCATTCTTTTTGGATTTGCTATTAAATACATTAATGAGGAAGCAGCATGTAGATTCCTTAACAGAGGTGATGCGGCAGAAGGAAGAGCGGCTTCAGAAGCTGGGCACGTGTGTGTGCAGCAGTTCTCTGTAAGGTCAGGTAACCCTAGTTGTGCAGACTCAGTGTTGTCATTTATACAATGCCTGCCTTAACACGTGACAGAGATTAGTACTAATTAAAGTAACCTTAGCACTATTACTCAGCCAGTTACATGTCCTGACAATTCCTTCCTAACAATGTCTACCAGAGGACTTAAGGTCAAGCCAAGTTGGATATTCTGAAGACAAGCAGCTGACTGAATCAGATGTGATAGATACAACTACCCGTAGAGAAGACACTTCCCCAGCATACGGGTGTAAGCACGCAGCCATATTGAATAGTAAGAACACTAAAAAAGTGCTTGAAGTCCCCGTAAAAACGTCCCGAGAGGAAGAGCCTGCAGCCTCTCAGAGCCAGCAGGTCTTGTGCAGGGAGGAGCTGCCAAGTGAAAGGACAAAGACTCCATCTGCTTCCCTGGTGCAGCTCAGCAAGGAGAGTCTGTTTCTATTGGATGCTTCAAAGGAAGGAAATGTGGGCCGTTTCCTTAATGTGAGTATCGGGGTTGAGATTCCTATTTTTAAGCATTCTTTTCTTTAAAAGGTATCAGGAAGATAAGATTAATAGATTCTAAAGACAGAACAGACTACCAGAATCAGTCCTCTGTGTACCCGTGTGTGCGGTTTCCTGATGCTGATATGCGAGTGACAATCTTTTTGTTGAGGGTCATACTAATTAATATAAATTGTTTGGAAGTGCTTACCATACAGCAAACATTTCCGTTAGAGAACTCACATGCTGGGCATGGTGACTCACACCTGTCATCCCAGTACTTCTCAGGCTGAGGCAGGTGGATTTTCTGAGTCTTAGACCAGCCTAGGCTACAATGTGAGAACCTGTCTTTAAAACACAAAACAAGACAAAAACAAACAAACAAAAACCATAAAACCAAAGAAATTACAGGGCCGAGAGGATGACTCAGCAAACTTACATGAGGACCTGAGTTTGGATCCCCGCACCCACGTGAAAAGCTTGCAGGCCTATAATCCCAGCACACTCATGAGTGGAGGCAGAGGGGTGCTTAGGCCCAGTTTCAGTGAGAGCTGCTGTTTCCAGGGATGATGGTAAAGCATGATAGAACTGTGTACCCAACATTGTCCTGGGGCTTCCTCATGCACATACACAGGGTTATGAAGTATGAAAAACTAAGGCAAAGAGCAATCCAGACACTGTCTGACATCTGACTTCCAGCTCCACAGACACACGCAGATGTGCATGCATGTCTTCACACGCTCACGAGTGTATAAATATACACGATTTCCAAACTCAGTTGTATAAGTTGCAAAAAAAATAGAAATAATCATCATTGATGCTGAATGATGGACATATACAAGGATATTGTAGGGGCTTGATGCCTCTGAGTCTCGTGATGTAATAAACGTCAGTGTGGAGAAAACAGTGGTCAGCTAAGAAGTATGGAAGGGCGTATTGAGATGCCGTTACGTTATGAGCCTCGGAAAGAGGTTATGTGGCTGTGCTGAGACAAGTCAACTGCTTATACATGTCTCCGGCAGTTTCAGGTGGGATGTGAGGATGATGCTGCATACGCTCTGTGTTAAACTCTTGCCACACTCTTGTTTGTTTTCAGGGCCTTCCCCATTGATTTATTTATTTACCTTACATTCTTGAGACAGTGTCTTCTCTGTGGCCCTGGCTGGCCTGGCACTCACTGCCCAGTTAAAGCCTTCTCCTGGGAAGTATTACGCTGCCAGTTTCCCTGCCTCATTCTACGGCTCCTGTTTATTCTCGTCCTTCTCTTTCCTTTTTAGCTCTGCAAATGCAAGTAAATACATGTATGGCGTTGGTTCTTTTTTATATAGCTTATTCACTTTGTGTGTGTGTGTGTGTGTGTGTGTGTGTGTGTGTGTGTGTGTGTGTGTGCGCGCGCGCGCGCGCACACACGCTCGCATGGGTGGCAGCCTACTTGCACATGAGTGCCTGTGTATTTGGGAGCCTGAGGTGAGGTCAATCAACCATGGGTGTTGTTCCTTCACTGCCATTCACTTTGGTTTTTTAAAACAAGGTTATCGGATGACCTGGAGTTACTGATCAGGCTGGGCTGTCTGGCCAGCAAGCCCCAGAGATCCTCCTGCCTCTACTGCTCTGGTCCTAATATGAGCATGTGCCACCACGCCTGGATTTTCACATGAGGTCTACACGCTTGCATAACAACTACATTACTGACTGAGATACCTCTTCTACTCACCTTTGGGCTGACAGTACCATCCTGACGTTTATCCTGTATCAGTATACAGGAGCTCCTGGTCCCCTCCTATTTTTTATTTAGTTATTTACTTTGTATGTGGGGGAAGGGGATACACACATGCCACATGCATGTGTGGAGGCTAGGGAATAACTTGGAAACTTGGTTCTCCTCTTTTTACCATGTATGTTCAAACTCAGGTTGTCTGGCTTATTGGTTTTTCCCACTGAGCCATCTCACTGGACCTGATTGTTCCTGTTAGCATGTGTCTCCCTTTATGCTGCATAGAATTCCATTGTATCAATTTTAACTAGTTCCTAATAGGCAGGTATTGAGATTATTTCCAAATGTTTCCTGTTTAAAAATCAGTATTTATTAACAATCTTACACATAGATATCTATGCAGATGGTATATACAGAATATTTTTAATGTAGTGTTGATGAGTCAGGAGATAAGTGTATTTATAATAACATTAAGTACTGACAAACAATCCCCATATGGGGGTTCTATTTTGTATTTCTATCACATGATGTCTGAATGGCTATACTAAATTAGTTCCTGTTATTAATTACACTGCTAAGAACTGTGGTAGATTGCATATTGCTTGAACCGAGAAAGGCAAAATCAGTGATATGTGTAGGAAACAAGGGTACTCACATACTTTCTAAATTTTATGCTGTGTCTAACCCCTGTTTAATTTTTTTTTTTTAACAGCACAGTTGCTACCCAAATCTCTGGGTGCAGAACGTGTTTGTAGAAACCCATGACAGGAATTTCCCATTGGCGGCCTTCTTCACCAACAGGTTTGTGGTTATTTTGCTTATACAATTTAATGCTGCACTGTGGCTTTTAAGATAGTAAATATGAAAAGATGCAACATAGCCCCAAACATCTATTATCATAAAATAGTCAGTTTACCTAAACTGTTAACTATTCAGTAAAAATTTAAGTGGTTGGAATTTCTATTTTTAATCTCATCTAAAATTAATTTCCTAAGGAGCTAAAGACCTCAGATTACATAATTCAGTTCAGGAAACATGAAGGAGAATGCTGTGTTCTTTTGTTTTGATTAACAGAATTAATTGTTATTGTGCATGCTCATGAACAATATAGTATACAATATAGTGTAAAGCAAGCTTCAATATGTAGTTTTATAATTTGACTTACTTCAAAGTAGAAACATTTTCTTTTTACCCCAGGTAATTGTATGTGTTGTAGAAAGCAGAGAGATTCATTTAGCTTTGTGAGTTTTTGGTGACAGGGTTTTGCCATTTACTCTTTGCTGATTTGGTACTCAGTACATAACCCAGAACTTTTTTGTTCTTGTTGATTTGCTTTTTGTTTGTTTGTTTTCAAGACAGGGTTTCTTTGTAGACCTGGCCTTGAACCCAGATCCTCCTGTCTCTGCCTCCCAAGTGCTGGGATTAGGGGCATGGGCTTTTACCACCAGGCTGGCCATGAACTCTTAGTCCTTCTACTGTAGCCTCCTGAGTGCTGGGATTACTAGTGTGTACCACCAGGTTTGGCTAAATGGTTAGCTTCTTAACTTGCTTCTCTGTACCCTCCTACCCATCAGTCAAGTAATCCATTTCATTTTCCCCACTATTTTTCTCAGTTACTTCTTATCTGTGGGTCCCTCTGCGTACACCCCTATTGCTTTTCTGCTTACGCAGGTATTTTGTTCTGTTTTGTTGGTTTTTGTTTGTTTGTTTGTTTGGAGTTTTGTTTGTTGTTTTTGAGATAGGATCTTAATTTGTAGCTCTGGCTGGCCTTGAACTCACAGAGATCCACCTTCCTCTGCTTCCCAAGGATTGGGACTGAAGGCCTCACCTAGACCTTTACTTCTTTTTAGGGTAATGGTTTTTATCTACTTCAGATTTACTCCCAGTCTCATGTAAGGTTTTAGTAATCTTTAGAATTATTTACAAGTATTAGTAAGTAAATGTAAGAGAGTTGTATTTATAAAGAAACAAAGGGTGTGGACATGTGCTAGACAGTACTTTTAAGTGAAGTAGCTGTAGGGTGGGGACGTTAAAGCACCCAACATATACAAAGCAGTGGCTTTGACCACCAGCACAGTCAAAGAGTGGATGAGTATTGCAAAGTTAAGGTATAGTCAGAGCGTTGAGACAGCTTGCCAGGCATTGCTGTGGAACTAACTGTATGCATTAAGACAAATGACAAGTGATTGACTCTGTTTTAGGACACTGGTCATCAAATACATATGGCAACTACACATGAATTTCTAGGAAAGGGCAAATGCCAACTATCCTGAAAGGGGTCAGTGTATAAGACCCTGTTCTATCATATGATCATCATAGCCAGGTGGAAAGGTCTGAGGAAACCAGCGGAGATGAGCAAGTACCTACACAGGGAACACATTTTGGACAGCTAGGTGCCATGTCATTCAGGCCCACAACGATTTTTTACATATGCCATGTTCACAGTTGAATTCATGGAAGGAAGGTAGGCAGGTGCCTCCATTTGGACAGTGTGTTTTATTTAGCTTCTTACTGCAGGTTCCTCTTGGATCTAAACGGATCTGTCTCTTAACTGTCAAGTCTCCTAGAGGTGGGATAACCAGCTCACAGCGCTACACAACAATGAATCCAAATTCAGAGGTGTTAGAATGAAAAGTTCTCAGGGAGAACTTCCCCTCGGGATGGAGGTCCTCCAACTCAATGACCAGACCGAGACCACCGGATGCAATCAGCAAGAGATTTGGTTTATTGTCGGATACACAGGCACAGACACCTGTGGGCCTAGTCACTGGGACTGGCGCGCCCACGGAACCAAGGATGGGCTTATAGGATTCTGGGAGCAGAAGCATACAGAAGCAGATGTATGGTTGTGGGATATAATTGGTGGATTCTAATGTGGTAAGGGTTTAGCCCAGGGGCAAGTTCCTCTAGCTACCTTCCTGAAACGTAAAAGGACTCCGGCCCCCCACCAGGGTGTGGGACCTCCCCGGGCTTTTTCTCATTGTCAGGCGCCAACCGCAGTCGCCCTGTTGCCATGTCAGCTTCAACCATACACATCTTGCTTGGCAGCCGCTGTGTACTCAGTGTTCTAACCTTTCCCTGAACCAGTCATCTTAAGTACAGCCTTGCAAAATGGCGTTACTGCTGCTAAGCTGGGGTCTTTCAAGAAATGACCACAAGAGGGCTGGGGAGATGGCTCAGCGGTTAAGAGCACTGACTGCCCCTCCCCCCCAGGTCCTGAGTTCAATTCCCAGCAACCACATGGTGGCTCACAACCATCTGAATGGGATCTGATGCCCTCTTCTGGTGTGTCTGAAGGCAGTGACAATGTACTCACATACATAAAATTAATAAATAAGCCTTAAAAAAAAAAGACACATGTTTTAAAAAAAATGACCACAAGAAAATCACACTGGACAAAAAGTGATGATTTTCTACTCTTCTTAAAAATGTAGGAGAAAAATACAAAAAGAAAAATGTTAAAGAAAAAGATAACAAATGGCTTTAATTCACAAAGTCATTGACAAAACACCCAAAGGAAAACATTTATATCCTGAAGTAAAAATAGCAATTAGAAAGAAAGCTATCCCACATAAGAAATAAGCTCATGGGGGTTGGGGATTTAGCTCAGTGGTAGAGCGCTTGCCTAGCAAGCGCAAGGCCCTGGGTTCAGTCCCCAGCTCTGAAAAAAAGAAAGAAAAAAAAATAAAAAGAAAAGAAATAAGCTCATGCCCCGTGTCTTCTTTAAAGTCAGAATTATCCTATTTGCTTATATGCCACAGCCTTTATGTTTGCAAAACACCATTCCTCATGGATATTCCTTCATACATAGGATTTTAAGAGACTCAATATAAAAGTCAAATGACTACTTTTAGTAAAGATTATTTTGAATGGTAGACAATGTGGAGAGAATAAGCTGACTTTAGGGTGGTTGATTTTGTTAATATGAAAATTGAAATATTCAAGGTTGTTCTCTGTGGAGTAATTTAGCATGATTTACAATTCTTTTTTATTTCTGCTTTGTAGGTATGTGAAAGCAAGAACAGAACTAACATGGGATTATGGTTATGAAGCTGGGACCATGCCTGAAAAGGAAATCCTCTGCCAATGTGGGTTTACTAAGTGTCGGAAAAAAATAATATAACTCTTATATCTGATAGTCATTTATGAAGTGAGCTGATCAGTGTGGAGTTACATCAGTTGTCAATGAGATAATGGCTAATGCTTCTGTTTCGCTTGTTCAGGGTATTGATGTTTTATGATGTTTAATGTCTTAGGTGAGAAACAAAATGAGGACACTCGTATGCACCAAGTATCACGTGTTATTACATTTATTTGACTTTACCCGTAAATAATATATTTTATGTACCTTCCACTGTATAATTTATAACTTTTGTATTTTATATACTAATGTAAAATTACAATAGAATTTGTACGTTTCTAAATTGTTTTTGTCATTATTATTTACAATTTATGCTCCATAGGACCAACTTTTATATCTTTTACCTACAAACTTGATGTTAAATTGTAAATGACAATTCATTGGCTATTACCAACTACAAATGATGGGCAGGTGTCTGGAGACTGTGTAGGAGCTGATTTTATGCACAATAATTGAAAGTATTCTTTGTTGGGGAGTAAACCCATGGCCTCCTGCATGGAGGTACTCACTCTACCACAAAGCAACACCTTCATCCTCCCATGTAATTTATAACTTCATTGACCCATTAACCATTCCAGCTGGGGGCCATTCTGAACACACTGTGACAAGAAACTTTCCAGTTTCCCTGTAGTGCCTGAGTGTACAAAACAAGGAACACAGAAAGAAAGAAAGAAAGAAAGAAAGAAAGAAAGAAAGAAAGAAAGAAAGAAAGAAAGAAAGAAAGAAAGAAAGAAAGAAAGAAGGAAAGAAGGAAAGAAAGAAAGGAAGGAAGGAAGAAAGGAAGGAAGGAAGAAGAAAGACATTTTGTACAGAGTAGAGATAGGAGTAAAGGGAGTCTTGAAGCTAGTCAAAATTGTGTTATGTAACCCGAAAGGAATGGCAGTAAAAGGAGAAGCAACAATTTAAGCTGCAGGTGGGTATGGCAAGCCATTCACACTAGTGATATAAGGATTCAGGGAAGTCACTAAAATGAAGCGAGGAAACTTGACTGTTGGGGTAGATTGTTTTGTCTAAAAGGGACCGTTGTGAAGCAGCCTGTTTTCCTTAGGGTCCCTTTCAAAATATCGTCTTCTATCAATGTCATCATTGGAGCAAGGTCTCCAGAAATCCTGATCTGCATTACCTGGTGTCCATCCACGGCCAGCACTCTCCATTTCATAGCCTACACTTCCCCTTCTCCCTGTTTGTTGTTTGTTTGTTTTCCTCCACAGGCAGATGAGACAATAACTTTTGAAGACAAAAACTAAGAAAGAACTAAATGTTTTGAGACTATATGCTTGAAAATGTCTGTTCTCCACTTTACTACTCTATACTTTAGGATATTAATGTTTCGCTTTGGTATTTTGGCAATGACTTTGTGAATGAAAGCCGTTTGGCAGGGTATCCACCTCTTAAGCACTCGACATTTGTATTATCTTTATCCTGCTGCATGGTCTCTAGAAACATCATAGAAACCACAGTGCCCCAGAGCACCCACTCCTACATAAATGTTTCGTGCTCAGTCTGTGTAATGATTCCTGTATGTTCAAGTTCTCACCGTGCTCTTGGATGACCAACTGATGTGTACTTCCCTGGGGAAGACTTATCTCTTCTGCTGTCAGCACTCCTTGGTTATCTGTGGTTCTTTGTGGAGGGTTGAGGCCTTCTGGGCTCTTCCCTTCCCACGTTAGCCTGTCCTTTGGTGTCCCTCCATCAGCCTGTGATTTGGCAGCCATGTTGGGGAGACTTCCTGGCTGTAGCTTCTCTGTGGATTCTAGGAGACACAATCTCACAGCAGACTTCCTGCTCATGTGCTCTTCAGTCTTTCTGCTTCTTCCACAGAGATCCTTAGGTGTAGGAGTGGTGGTGTGCGATGCCTTAGTTGGGGTTGGGCTCTGCAAGTGCTGTGGTTTGCTATAAGGATCGCTGTCCCTGTTGCAAAGAGAAGTTTCCTCCATGTAGGGTGAGAGCTGCACTCATGCATGGGAGTAAGGGCACACATTTACAGTGGAGTCAGGGGTTGTGCTGGATTAGTAAGGTACAGTTGTCGGTTCTCCTCCACGATCCATGACTTCACTAGCCCTGAGTACATGGCTGGGTTTCCAGGACCAAACATGATGTCCTTCCTGTTGAGCAGGCCTTGAGACTGATTAGAGAACTGTTACTCTATGTATTGGACAAACACGTTAGCAAGTAACACTGAGTTGTCAGTATTGCATCTGTGTTGCACTAAGGCAACAACTAAAAGCACTTCTTCAAGAGCAGGTCCAGATTCAGATTCTCTGAGTTCACATTCCGTGTCTCCATCTTTCGTCTGTTGCATGCCTGTGGCTCTGTGCCTGCTTTTATGTTTTACATTGTATTCTCTGATATTTTTCTCTTAGTATTTATGAATGAGTATGAACATTGGATATTACACTGTATCAGTCTCCGTCTTGTCCCCTTGAGAAAGTCTGCCGTGAATCTGGCTTGCATTTCATCTAGACCGGATGGCCAGCAAGCTGAAGAGTTTCCCTGTCTCTGTCCTCGAGTCCTGAGATTGCTGGTGCACAGCCCACCCCTGACTTTATGTGGTCCTGAGGAGTAGAGAAATCATGTCCTGTGTCCTTACGTCTAGTGCTCTATCCACTGGTCCATCTCTCTAGCCCCTGCTGCTTTGTTTCTAAGAGCATTCTTTTCTTTGAGGATTCCTTCATTTGTTTGTTTGTTTGTTTGTTTGTTTGAGACAGGTCTCATAGATAGCCCCTGCTGACATCAGACTTACAGAGATTGACCTGATTCTGTCTCACAGGTTCTGGGGTTAAAGGTGTGTGTCACCATGCCCAGGGAGAATCCTTTAAAGAATCCTGTTTTGTTCTGTGGCTATAATAGTTGTTTGTCTTTGAAGATATTAATTATAGGCCAAAGGGTTGGCTCAGCAGGTAAAGACACGTGCTACAAAGCACAACGGCCTGACTTTAGTTCCTAGGCCCACTTGATAGAAGAAAATTGCTGTAACTTAAAGGGACTCTTAACTCCCCTATGTGTCATGGCACACATGTGCACACACTAAAATACACACAAAATAACATGCAGTAGAAGCTTAATACACTATTTCAATGAGTAAGTGTATATGGGATATTTCCCTTCAAGGCCTCTGTCCCCCCTGTGTCAGTTTCCCCCATACTTCCCTGGTCTTTATCTTGGAAGGTAGACACTTTCCTCAGAAGCACAGGTCTTGCTCACCTGTTCTTCCTGACACTGTGAGAAAGGACGTCTCCAGAACCTATCAAGGCCCTTACCATCCTGTGCTAGGACCTGTCATTTTGCCCAGGCTGTCCATGTTGCCCCGTTGAGTTGCCTTTCTTCTGCCAGACACAGGCTGCCCTTTGTCCTCCTAGAGTGCATGCCCCCTGGGACTGAAAGGTCTGCATCCCTATGGTGCTTTGTAGCCCATGGGAGCTAAGTAAAGATTCCTGACACCTGAGTTTAGGGTCTTGATTTTGTGTCATTTAAAGATAGTCCTGCGTAGACAAAAGGGTGTGTTACCAGTTTCAGGTACAGATCAGTTGTTTCTTAAGTTAAGCACAGGCGCGGTCGGGGTGTCTGCTGTGGTTTTTCTCAAGCTGATTGATGGCTTTTTGGAGTTGTCAACTTGACACACGTGGGAAGAGGAGACGTCACCATACTTCCCTCCACCAGAGTGGCCTGTGTGACAATTTCCTGACTGTGGGTTGATGGAGGGAGGCACAGGCCACTGTGTGCAGCTCCAGCACGGGGCAGGTGGTTGTGTGCTGTAGTGCACAGCAGGGTTAGGGAGCCAAAGGAAGCATCCAGAAAGCCTCCCTGCTCCTGCTTTTTTCCTTCTCTGCATGATGACTGAAGCCTGTTAGTCATATGAACCCTTTCGTCCCCTACATTAGTTTGGGCCTGGGTCTTCATTACATCTGCTGAGAAATAAACTAGAGCACTTTTTAAATGACTGTGAGAGTTGAGCATCGACAAGGAAACCATACCTATCTGTACTTCCTCCCAGGCTGTTACTTGCCATCACCACCCAGGTTTAGAGAAACGAAACTAGAAACTCCCCAATTGCATTTGGAGGAGTGCAGGTGCCCAGCCATGGCCCAAGAGACATCACTGACCCCTGACCCAGTCCTCACTGGTGAGTATTAGGGTTTTGGTTTGCAGGAAGTCACACTCTGCTTCACCTGGGGAGGCTGCAGATCACTGCTGAGAGCTGAGCTGGGCTTACAGCATCTGAGAAAGCTGTAGGCACTGGGACCTCAGGAAGCTGAGACCTCTAGGATGGCTGGTTCCATCTTGTTTGGAACTCACTTTGCTCTCATCTTGTTTGCTCTCACTTTGAAATGCACAAATACTGAGGACATGCTGTTGGGAGGGAGAGTAGACTTTATCGGAGATGTGAAAAACCTAGAAAGGAGGCCCCACTCCTTGGAGTAATTGAGGAATATGGAGGACCAGTTTGCAAGTAGCCGTTAGTTTCCTAGAGGCTTGAGTTTAGGCTGATGTTTCCGGGCCACCCATAGTGAGAATCTCCTTGAGATGGTTTTCTCGTATCATAAGAACATGATGATCCAGGTTTTTGTCAGTTTTGTGGTTCACAGGTTTCTGGAATCATTTTAGAAAATCATAAACTCAAGAATGCACAGGAAGTCCTCTCTCAGACAGGAAACAGAAATAATGCACAGAGGACAGCAGGAGAGCTGGGGCTGACAGGCTAGTACAGCCCTGCCCCAGTCCTGTCTTTCCAGTAGGAACCTGACCCACAGGTTAAAGCTGGAAATGCAGACACAATAGGAAGGCACTAATGCCCAACATTTTCAGCTCTTCCAATCAACAGTGATTGTAGTGATCATTGCCCAAGGGAAGCCACTATTTTCAGCAAAAAGCATCCTTCCATCCCTGAGACAACCCAGGGATCCCTTATCCTCACCTACTTGGTAGAGATGTCTACAGCCAATCTTGTAGATGACCAGTGATTTATTCCAGGCTGTGAATTCCCCACTGTTGTATTTTTAAGACTTGATATATGACTATCTTGCCTGCATAAATGTCTATGTACCACATTGTACTTGGTGTTCGTGTTGTTTAGGAGAAGGCATGGGATTCCATCTGGACCCCAAATGGGGTTAGAAATGTTTATAGGTCACCATGTAGGTGCTGGGAACCAAGCCTGTGTCCTCTGCAAGAGCAACAAGACTAGAGAACTATGGTTCTAGTTCCTGGTATGTATGTATGTATGTATGTATGTATGTATGTATGTATGTATGTATGTATGTATATACATGCATGTATGTACAGATGCATGTATTTAGTGTGTCTGTATGTGTGTATGTATGTGTGTGTATATATATATATACATGCATGTATTACAGATGCATGTATTTAGTGTGTGTGTGTCTGTATGTGTATGTGTGTGTGTTTGTATGTAAAGTTGTGAAGACCCTGGAGCTTTAGTAACAAGAGTTTGTAAGCCATCCCAACAGGAGGGCTTTTGTCATCCAGAGGAAGAGCAACTAATCTGTCTCTCTAACCCCATTCTGTTTTGTAAAGTCCAGAGTCAACCATATGGAGGAAATGTGAAAAATTGTTTCAGACAGAGAGGATGGCACAAATAAGGGTACTAATGTCCAAAATAAATGGCAACGGCTAGCCATCTGGTCAGCTATTTCACTTAGCTAATCCACCGGTGGGTTTTAGAGTGAGTAGTGGAGAGATAAGGTTCCATCCCACTTCCCAGGCTTTATGTTTGCAAACTCAAAATGGGTTTGTCTCAAAAGAACTATGCTTGGTTGTTTTTTGTTTTAATTTAAACAAAATGTTAAAATAAATTCCATATTTATATTATAAAACCAAGAGTTCACTAGTTTCTAAATATATTACCCTTACCTAAGAGTAGAAACTGTAAAGTAGTTTTAATATCACAGAAAGCAGGTAGTCTTAATATATATGGTGTATGCACGTGGATGTGGGGGTGGTTACTGGTGTGTTTGCAGAGGCCAGAGGAGGATGATGAGAATGCCAAGTGTCTCCTCTTACCAAACTATGTCTCACTGACAAAGTGATAATATTCTAATATGTGACACGCTTTTACAAATCAGTGAGAAACTAATAATCAAATAGAAAATGTGGGCAGAGGCAGCTCCTAGGAAAGAAAAACAATGCTATCAGCCACTGAACTGGAAACGTGGGGTATAGCCTGCTTTTGCCCATATTGACTTTCTGTGATGTGTTCATCTAAGAATCTGTCCAAGTGACTCTATGAACATATGTTTTTAAATCAAGCAGGTAAGAGGCCCTCTCTTGTTTTCTTCAAAGCTTCCTCACTATGCCAATGTATTCTTTCTAATAATTGCTTTTATACATTCCTAAACCTTGGGATTTGGATTGGAATTACCAGACTGCAAGCCTTCTCCATCTATTGGGGTCTTCATCTTGCTCCGCCCTGACTGAAAGACATTTACCATGTGTTTCTCAATGTTTTCTTTGCTCTTTTCTCCATCTAGACTGATTTACTCTATCCAGATTGTGCTGAACATATACACACTCACGTGTGTGTGTGTGTGTGTATGTGTGTGTGTGTGTGTATTTCCAACCACTGATTATGCTAGACCTAACAGGGAACACACCCTAAAGGAAAACCAACACTCCCCCACAAACCATCAACTGACAGATCTCTTCAGTAAGAGGTGGTTGCTAGTAAGTGCTACCCACCCCTTCCCGCCAATGCCAGCTCGAATTTTAACTGGTTTGATCCTATGCAGGCCTCTTGCAGGCATCTACAGCTGCTTTGAGTTTATGGTCGCAGCATCTCTATCATGTCTAGAAGACACTGTTTCTATGGATCTTAGGTTCTTCCCGTCCCCTCTCCCACAGTGTTCCCTGAGGCGAGGTGATTGTAGTTGTCCCCTTTATGGTAGAGATTTGCACACTTACTCTCTGCCCTGTAACCAGGTGAGACCCTAATAAGACCCTATTGCCAAAGGCATCACACTTTTTAGTAACAGGACACAGAAAAATTAGGCAATAACCAGGAGGTTCTTCCCTGTTGGGTAGCTTTCATAGTACTGAAAGGTGCCATGTAGTTTGTTGGAGAAGAAAAGAACTCCACAATCTCACACAGTTGTGAGCACTGAGCTACAGTAACAAGCAGCACGGCAGGACATGTCCCTGGAAGAAGAGTGACACAGTGTCCCCTAGGGGTGACCAACTGATTTCTAGTGGACTTGGTACCAGCAGGAGGAAGCAGTGCCTTGCACTGTAAATTAGACCAAGGTCCCATGGTAAGGGAGCTCATTGGCCCCACAGGTGAACCTACGCCCACAGTCTCTGCTAAATAGACATGGGATCAACATTCGCTCTACATTCCTATCTTTCCCTATTGATAAGGCCAGCTCTCAGACATCATCTGAGATGTGTGTATTGTATGCATTTCAGTAAGGCCTCTAGAATGTTTTCAGTGATGCCACAGCCCACCATTGTGGCTTGCAGTTTCTGTTGATAGCACTGGTCTAGAACCCTAATCAGAGGCTGTACCATACAAGAGCTACTATTTCCCCCCACTTATATTGCTGGTTTGTTGTTGTTCCAGGAGTTAAAACTCATTCACAAAAAGAGGGTCCTTCCCCCTTCTTTAAGACTGGAGGAGCTGCCAAGGCCGTAAAATGCTTTTCTGTTTTAACCTGGATGTTATTTATAGGTTTCTGTCAGGTTACAGAAAAGATGGAGAAGAGGACATGTGTCCTCTGCCCTGAAGGCCATGACTGGAGTGTGATTTACTTTTCACCATCAGCAAATATAGCTGCTCATGAGAACTGTTTGGTAAGTTACTAGCAAATTTAAAATTACTTGCATAGGGCTAAAGAGATGGCTCAGTGGTTAAGAGCACTGGTTGTTCTTCCCCAGGATCCAGGTTCCGTTCCCAGCACCCACAGGGTAGATCACATCCACCCATAACCCCAATGCAAGGGCATATGATGCCTTCATCTGACCTCTGAGGCTAGCCTAGGTCGTCCAGCACTGCTGCAAGTGATTTTTATTGACAGCCACCTTACTGGCCCAGCTTTTTCTATGAGCATCTTTCAGGGAGCAACTTTTAATCCTGATAGAATACAGCATATTAATGCACTAAGCTTGCAACTGGAGCAAAACAGCAGAAACATAGAGATCCTATCTCCAAACCATGAGGGATGGAGAGAGCTCAGCCCAGCTTTCTTTATACTTTTATATATTTTTTTTTAGTTTATCCGTAACATTAACGTTCAGATGAAAACAGGCAGATTATTTAGGTTTATGTGACTCTCAGTAACCTCAGCTCTCTGGAGCTACAGAGCTGGTGGCTCAGTTTAGTAAAGTGCCAGAGACATTAGTGTCCATTAGTGTTCTGACGTTCATCCCCAGGACTCATGCAAAGAGCTGGACAAGGCACTATGTGCCTGCAATCCAATTCGGGGGAGGAGGTAGACTGGAGGATTCTAGGAGCTTGCAGACCAGCCTGTTGAGCTGAATTGGTGAGCTCTCCAGGTTCATAAAAATAAGGTAGAGAGGGGCAAACACTCACACAACACTCACATGCATGGTCATAAAACATGCATATTTGATAAAATAGAAAAAAGATGTGTGTGTGTGTGTGTGTGTGTGTGTGTGTGTGTGTGTGTGTGTGTGTCACTCTGGAGCTAGAGATCTCATGTGAGCTGAGTACGGAGAGCTGGATGTAGGTCCTCTGGAACACTGGAAGAGCAGAGGACATGCTTAACCACTGAGCCCTCTCTCCATCCTCTAAAATGCTGAAGAGGAAAGAGACATGTGGCCCCTAAAACACACAAGGGAATTTGGGGCCAGCTGTGGTGGCCCATACCTGAATTTTCACTGCTTAGAAGCTCAGGAAGAGGCCAAGATCAAGGTAAACTTGGATAAAACAAGAATGTATCTTTTTAAAAATCATAAAAGCCAGGTGTATTAGTTTATGGCTTTAGTCCCAGCACTCAGGGGCAGACACAGGGAGACTCTATGAGTTTCAGGCCAGACAGGCTACAGTGAGACCTTATCTCAACAATGGCAAAAGTGAAGAGCTGCAATGTGGTTGTGGAGCTAGGTCCTAGTCTTCAAGTTTAAGGACAAGGCCTGGAAAGCCACAGGAATGGCCTCTGTCCCTTGCTATGGTTTCTCCGACTCCATGGCTTCAGCCATTGCCTGCTCTGCATTCCTAGGCAGAGAACGGTGCTGTAGGAGCCACTGTCTGCCTGGCTCCAGAGTCAGGAGAGGTCAATTGCCAAGGACAACTGTGTCTGCAGACTGAGGGTTCCCACAGGAGTCCCATGGCTCATGTCTGGTCATCTACTGCACAGTGACCAGTGCTCTGAGTCATGGTCCAATCTACATCCTCCTCAGCCCTTTTCAGAACCATCCCTGACTTGTGTTGGTCAGGACTATTTCATACCAACTCTGGTATTTTTCTCACTGTGCAGCTGTATTCATCAGGACTGGTGGAGTGTGAGGCCCATGATCCACTTAATATAGCTAAAAATTTTGATGTAAGTTCAGTACTTGAAAAGATCTGGAACGGAAGCACGTCGGTAAGTTGACATGTCTTTTTTGCTTATAAATGAGTCTTTGGGTCTACATTGAAAGTACAGTCTGTTTGGGGGATGGAGAGATGGTTCTCAGGGATTCTTATTACCAGTTCACCACCAGAATAGCAATTTACAAGTGCTTCTAACTCCAGTTCCGGGACTCAGACACCTTCTGCTGGCCTCCACAGACACATGCACTTACACACTTGTTCTCTCAGACACACATATACAGAAGTAAAAATAAACCTTTCATCTAAAAACAGTGTCTATGGTAAAGTAAGTTTTGAGAAAGATGTGGAGAGCTGAAGGGTGGACTGTGAGACCCTGCCTCAGCTGACACTGTCTGCTTACAACCAACTGTCACACACATCAGGAGAGCAGCCCGCTGGTCCTCTTGGTGCCACAGAGCTGCAGGCAGCATGCAGAGCAAAAGGCTTTATCCTTGACATGGAGGACGATGTCCTCTGAATGTCACGGGTGGCTGATGACTTTCTGCACCAGTTCTGGGTGGTTATCATTGTGAGCATCTGCCTGGGAGCTGAGGGCATATGGGCCTTTCCAGGAAAGAAGGACGGGTAAGGTTGTATCTCTCAGGTCCACTGGGTCTCTGGGCTTCTTTATAAAAGACCATGTGCAGATTAGTAAACAGGATGTCAAGCCCGAGTTCTTTGTACCTGACCACAAGCACAGTGAAGGGTTAATGACTGGAGCCACACAGTGCCTAGGCATTGCTACATACACCTGCATATAAAAACAGATAGGGAAGTTAAATCAAGGGGTCAAGTGAAACACTGTATCGATCAGTTCTCTTTTCATTGTGGTTTACTTTCTACACACTGGAAACAGCTCCCATTCATTTCATATTAACCTCAGTTACAACTCTGTAGAGCAGAAACCACCAACCCAGGGAAAAATGTCTAAGAGGAAGTCACAGAAAGTTCCAGCTGAGGTCACAATGCTTAGTGTCACAATAGGAGCTGCTCTGACCTGTGGCTCGAAATCCCGCAAACAACCCCTTACCTAGGGATGAAGAAGCCTGCTAGTTTCACTTTTAAGGAATCTCTATTAAAAAATAATGTCTTTTGAAACCATCTACACATTTTTGCATTTATGTAGACTGTCATACAACTGTCTATGCCATTTGGCCGCAGTTTTGCTGAAAGTTCCTCATGGGGTGCCAATCTAATTCCTATTTCATGTGGATTTGGACTGGGATATGCCAGAGATAGCCAGGACAAAACACTGGGCTGCTGGTTTAAACAACATGTATTGGCAGCCTTACTTTTTTAGTAGTGAAACAGGTACTTACTCACTATGATCGATTCTTCTACAGAAATGCTCATTTTGTAATAACGAGGGAGCCATCGTGGGGTGTGATGAAACTTCCTGTGCCAAGAATTACCACTTACTCTGTGCCAAGGAGGACCACGCAATTCTACAAGTTGGAGTCAAAAGAACTTACAAGTAATCAAATAGCTTTGATACTCCATGGTGGAGTGGTGGGGATGGGTAAGGAATGGCTAGGCTGTGACATACTTCTCAGGCTTAATTTATGCAAATGAGTTGCACGTGAGGACAGGATTATGGGACACCACCAGGAACTCAGCTTCTCCTTTCTGCACTTGACAGGACTAAGAAGTACTCAAGGGTTTGCTTGACTTTCTAAATCTTCTCTTTACTCTTTTCTTCCTGGGAGAGCCTCATTCTGAGTGGCAGCATGCACGTCCTATAAGACACAGGAGCCAGCTCAGGCCTGTTCTTCTCTGTAGCAGGAAGACCCCTTCCGTCACTCACACATCCACAGGTCATGGGTCTGTCCTCGCACCCTGTGGGAATGAGCTCTCTGCTTCCAGTGTGGGACCCAGGCATGGAACTGAGGCTGTGGGAGCTGACAGTGAGCACCTTTATCTTCAGAGCCCTCTTGCCCGCCCTCAGCTTGTCATTCAGTGTGGAACAGGACTCTTTATATTTGAACTATGGAGAATCAAGAACTTAACAATCATTATGTTCACGAAGAACTCACTGTACTCTGACAGTCGTTTTTATACACAGAACCAATTAAAAGGACTGACGTCCCTGCTAGATAAAGGTTTTATTTTTTTTTATTTTTTATTTTTTTGGTTCTTTTTTTTTTTTGAGCTGGGGACCGAACCCAGGGCCTTGCGCTTCCTAGGCAAGCGCTCTACCACTGAGCTAAATCCCCAACCCTGGTTTTATTTTTGAGACAGCATCTCACCAAGTAGAGCAGGCTGCCTTGAAATTAGAGAGATAAAATTTTTTTAAAAATGTATATTAACCAATTGGAAATATGTAATATAAAAAAACCTTTTTAATTGTTTCAGCAAGGAACATGTTGGCTTCTAGGCACTTTAAAATTTAATTTAAACACTGAGGTACATAGAGTAACAGATATTTCACAAGATATACTCCAAGATAATGAAGCTGATAATTTCTCACCAATATGGGGGTGGGGCACTGGTGCAGACAGGCAGCTCTGAACACTGGCACTTGGGAGGGGCTGAAGCAGGAAGGGGCTTTGCCTAGCCTTGAAAATTATTGACACTGGGGACAGGGAAGACACAGGTGAGAGTCTATGCTAATATCTTCCAGACTTCTTTATGTTACAAAAACTCCTAGGCAAGCATGGTAGATAAAACTGAAATCAATGTACAGGAGAGATAGGACCCAAGTCCAAGTCCCTCTGGGAGTGCAATTGAGACCGAATGAAAGGTGCTCAGAGGGTGCAGATCCAGAGGAGGTGACTGAGCTGGGTGCTGCTGGGAAGGCTGCATGGAGGGCACTGGGTAACAGGAGGACCCTAGGTCTGCTGAGGGCTGAGACAAAGGCAAGCCTGGGCAGAGAAGTCCCTTACAGCTCCTCACTGCAGTCCTCCAGCCTGCTGTGCTGCCTTCCCTCTGAAGACACCGGCCAAGTCCAAGCTCTGACCTGGAAAAGTCGCTCTCCACAGTACTGCACAAGTGTCTGTGTGAACTGTGAAGATCAGCAGAATTGTGGGTCGTCGGACTGAAGCTTCAAATCCTAGACCCTAGGTCTTCAGATGCCCCTCGTCACAGCATAGGAACTAATACCGCTCAAAATGCTCACCCAGCATTCACACCTTCAGAGACCAGAGACCTCTTTCTACTGCTCAAAGGGCACAAAAGCAGTGGCCACCCTCACCCACATTGGGTGTGGATTCACAATTTGATGCAGACTTAAAAACATTTCTTTTTAAAAATGAATACTTCAGCCAGTGTAGTGTCATGTAGCTTTTCTCCTAGCACTGGGGATGCAGAGGAAAAGGTGGATCTCTACAAATTAAAAGATTCAGTGATTCTTTAAAAATCTGTATTTTCAGAATATTTTGCCCAGAACATCCTCCACAGCAAGAAGAGACCACTGAACGTGGTAAGTGTCTAAAGTGAGTTTGAAGAAAGCTCACTACTTAAGTAAAACCTGAGATAATCTAATCTCTTCTCATTTGTAATATTTTATGAGCCCCTGTGTGTGGATGCCTTTGGTTACAGATGGTTGTGAGTCACCATGTGGGTGCTGGGAACGGAACGTGGGTCCTGTGGAAGGGCAGCGAGTGCTGACAAGCACTGAGCCATCTCTAGTCATTGTCGTTGGTTTGTAACTCATTGGAAGCTAGCTAGACCCTCTATTAAAAACAGTACTATTCTCCATGAAGCTTTGTTCCACGTCATACCTAGATGGTACAATTGCTATAAGAAAAATCCCTGGTCAAAGAATATAAAGGGTAAAACTCTGGATCAGCAAGCACTGGCTCCTTGTCTTCTGAAATGTCTCTCTGGATGAGGAAAGCAGGGCCGCCCACATCCCTGCAAGTCTTTAAGGGAGCACGTGTCAGCCTAATGGATGAAACTTGTTATTTCTTCACCTTTCAACAGTCACCAAGACCCAAGTTGACTCTTTTGTTCAACAAAACTCCATCCATTCCAATTGTTCATAGGCCTATGAGCTTATGACTATAATCAATTTTTAGTTTTAAGCTGCAAATGCTTAGGTTCAAGTTTGACAGTCTTCTGAATTGTAAAATGTTTGGCACATATTTTATTTTATGCAAATTTAATGCAAATAGATATAGATATAGATATAGATATAGATATAGATATAGATATAGATATAGATATAGATATAGATATAGATATAGATATGTATGTAACACACACACACACACACACACATATTTGAAACATGGTTTCTCTCTGTAAACCTGCTGTCCTGGAATTTACTCTGAAGATCAGACTGGCCTTGAACTCAGAGTTCCAGCTGGCTCTGCCTACCTACCAAGGACTGGGATTAAACCTGTGCACCACAACCCCCTGGCAATCTTTTGCTTTATATATTCCAACTTTTAAATGGTTTCTATTTTAGCCAATGGCCCAAGCATCAAGAAGAGGAGAGGAAGGAAGAAACGACACTCATTGGGCCCTCCCGCACAGGTAATTTTCTTATAGACCTAATTTCTTCACATAATGTCCTTACTTAGATTTCTAAATGCCAGAGACTCACAGTTTTCAAGTCACTGAAGGAGTTGGCATTTGCACGCCATCCTTCCTGTGTGTTCTCTTCTCAGTGGAGCGGAGGCTGCTCTTAGGGTGGCATCTTGGAGAGAATCCTGCACTCAGGAAGAACAGATCATCCTGACCTGGAGAAAGCATACTGAGAGTAGTAGGAGACTAGAGGCAGAGGGGATGACGTCATTCCTCGGCTTCTGTCAATCATTCCTTGAAGCATGCTTCTGAAAACCTGTGTCCTTTCAAGACACTTAGTCCTAAACAGGCTGAGAGTACAGACAAGCATTCACTTATAACCAAGTGTTTCCCAGCTACATGGTCCATACCTAACCAAATGTCTAACTTAAAATTTTCTGGATTAGGAGATATAAAATGTAAAAGAAGTTGGAGAGATTTGAAACAGTTTTTATATCAGTTTCTATACATTCAATTAGTATCAGACAACAGTCTCTCCCTCTTATTCTTTATTAAATACTCGTTTTTCAGGCCACAAACAGCATACCCTACAGGTCTTAGCTATCTGAGAGTGCCATTTGGATTCAGGAGTTCATCAGAACAAAAATTTTAAAAAATATTTTGTTTAATATTTTTTCTTAGATTTTGAGTAATAAATTTGATTATGTAGCAGAACATTTTAATTTTGTGTGGTATTCCAAGCCAACATGAAAATTCAATAAAATCTTGGATTTCTCTTCCAGCCAAAAACGATGAAATGCAGGAGATCTAGAAGACATGTGACAGGAGAGGCTCTCGGCCACAGAGGTTGGTTCTCAGTGTTGGTTGTACAAAATGACGGATTCAAAATACTCAAAGAAATGTTGACCCCTATAATTCAAAGCTGGTGTCGTTCTTGATCTTCATTCTTCTGGGCTTTTGGTGATTAATAAGAACATAAATCTTTATTGTAACTATGCACTATATTAGAAGCCATGCCATATCAAAGTTATTTGAGCTGGAATGGACCATTTCTTCTCATTCTGAGAAGACATGCTTAAAAGGCAGGTAGGTGTGCCTGAGGCCTAACCCGGTGCTGTGGTAATTCTCACAGTGACAGGTGGCAATGTCCTTACTATGCCAGATCCGGGACAAGTGTGAGGGGCTGTCATCTCAAGCAGTTAAAGTAAATTTTACAAAACCACATCAATTCATATCGTTACTAAAAAACAGAGAAATGTTTTCATTTTGAACCATTTACTCTTAGTTACAGAACAATGAGACACGTATGCTCACCCATCAACTGGTAAAGGACAAAGTGACCACATGATGCGAATCGCTGTCCCTTTCCTCCTAACAATGCATCCTTTGTTTGTAGATGCAGCTGTCAAAGCTTCTTTTCTTAAGAAATGCCTGGAAGCAGGACTTCTTACTGAATTGTTTGAACAGATACAACAAAACATGATTTCAATTCATGGAAGATTCATGGCTGAGACTGCTTCAGAGTCAGGTACTGAGTGGGCTAAATGTAAAGACATTCTAGAAAACACACCTTCCCATGCTTTCCCTCCCTTCTTTAACCCATTCTTTAAGAACACACATCATGGGCTGGAGAGATGGCTCAGTGGTCAAGAACACCACTTCACTTGCAGGAGACTCAAGGTCAGTCCCCAGCATCTGCATGGTGGCTTACAAGCATAGCTCCAGTTTGAGGGGATTCCAACACCCTCTCTTGTCCAGTTACTAGCATGCACACACATACACAAAGTAATAAATAAATCTAAAACTTCCAGTTAATAAATGAACAAAATATGGAAGATACATATTCTTTAGTTCCAGGCAAGAGTGCACTGAGGCCAGGAGTTCTGTTTCCCAGAGGTGCAAATAGCTGGATGGAGCCATTCTTCAGCTGAGCTGTGCTAGTTTGGCTGCTTTTGTTGTTGTGGATGCAGCTGCTGTTTTCAGATATACGTTTGTGGTGTTAGTTATGTGTATATATGTGCGTGTGTGGAGGATGCAGACATGGTAGTGTAAGTATCCCCAAAATCAGAGCTATCTGAGCTTCTCAAGTCAGAGCTATAGACCCTTGTAAACCACCCAACACGGGGCCTGGGCTGTAATCTTAATGTGCCTCACATTCTACTCCTTAATAAGTCCAGCATCTTACAAAATTATCTCAGCGGCTGGAGTGATACCCCAGTGGTGAAGAACGCATTTATTCTTGCAGAGGACCTGAGTTTGGTTCCCCACACCTACCTATGACAGCCCACAACGCCTGTACCTGAAGCTCCTGAGTATGTGACACTCTTAAGGACTCTGAACATACCTAACCCATGTACACACACACACACACACACACACACACACACACACACACACACACACACACACACACACACATAATTTTTTTAAATATTACGTTGTGCCCCTGCCCAGTCACAGGTACAGGATAAAGGATGACAGAGGAGTCGGTTCTGCTCCCACAATGTGGGTTCTGGGGAGTGAGCTTAGGTCATCAAGTGGTAGGAAGCAGCCCTCTCTGCTGAGCCATCTTCCAGGCCTTGGTGCAGTTGGTTAGATCAACTGCGTAGTGGGAGTTTCTTTCTGAATGGCTCCTAGGAATAAAAACTCTATTTACAGTGTGCAAGTCCATGGCCCCTGGGACCTCCTGTAACATATAATGTGAGCTACAAGTCTTACAATTGCTTGTTAGTGTGATCTGAGTGTGTTACATGGTAAGGGACAATGTAAAATACTTACTTTTAAGTGACTTTCTCTATGACAACCAAAACATAAGTTAGCAGTACACATTTCCCAGAGCTCCTTTGTTACATAATTTTATTTGCTTATTTTCTCAAGACTAAGAGCTCTCAAAGTTTGGGGTGCCTCCTAATCACCTGGGGCTCCCTGGAGCACAGGTGCTCCCTCCCCAGAAGTCCTGGCTGCACAGAGACAGTGAGCTGAGGCTTCTCCCACTTCCCTGCTGGGCCTGCACTGAGCTGCCCTTCTCTGATCCTCTCTCTCTTCCTGTTGGGGTTATTTTCTCTTTCTCCCCATGTGACTTATTCACATCAAAATTAACACAGGAAACTGTTTCTCCCTCTAGACTATGAAGGGATCGAGACCTTAGTGTTTGGCTGTGGACTATTTAAAGACACATTAATAAAATTAGAAGAAGGTAAGTGATTCATAAAACAAGAAATTGTTTTAGAAACATTTACCAGTCAGATCCAAATAGCAGGTTGCATAAGAGTCAAAAATTTCTAAGGAGAATTGTTGTCAAATGATAAATCCCATTACAGAAAAGCACCACACAGAGAGAGAGAAATGTGGAAAAAGTAGTGTATATATAAACACATAGTGATGTATGGATAAACAGACAGACTAATGATGCTATACAAAATGGCAGTAGTTTGTGGGTGGTTGGATCACAATGCTTGTTTTCCAAGTAGACAGACAAATACTTTTGTGTACAGAAAAACATATCGACAAGGCAGAAACAAGCCACATTTTTGACAGCAGAGACAGGCCCAGGCTGGAGCTGAGGAGGTTTCCTGCAGTGTCTCTGCCCCTAGGCAGCAAGAGGGAGGCAACTGTGACCCATCTTGCAGTCTGACTTCCTTTCTTGAAGACACCTTTTGTCTTCAAAGCTTATCTCCCAAAGCACGGAGTACTATAATTCTAAAATTAATCAAGTAAAAAACAAAACAAAGTGAAGTATGACCAAGAAAGATTTTTCGTTGCTGTTTTTGGTTTTGTGTTTTGCTGTTTTATTTAAATGGTAGTAGGCAGGCAGGAATAGGGAGATCCAATCTTTCAAAAATGAGATGCATTTAGCTGGGTGTTGTGGTACACACCTGCAATCCCAGCAGTTGAAAGGGAGAGGCAGGAGTATTGGGAGCCTGGCTACACACTGAGAACTTGTCAGAAAACAAACAAGCAAACAAACACAAGAAATCTGCATTCATTATGGTCTCTTTCAGTGCTAAATCTCCACTTGCTGCCCCCCTGGATATGGGTGAGGGACAGAGTCACACAGAGTGATATGAGTAGCTTTCTCCCCACACTATTCACTACACACTGCCCGAGTGTTCTTTCTACAGATGTGCCTGTCAGTAGGCTTTCCTACTGTGGCAGCAGGCTTTCCCAACAGAGCAATCAGGTTGCCTGTGTCACCTCAATATGCACAGCCTCTGTCGTTTTCATTTTCTGCTACTTGTTTTTCTTTGGACTCTGCAATATTGCTTTAGTCAGCAGAGAAGTTACTTTAAAAATCAATGGAGAATGCCTGTTGATAATAATAGATATTAAAATAACATTCTTCAGAAAAATGTATTTCTGACAAAATTACATGTGTCCCATGGTATGAATGTGGAGACCTCAAGACACTAATTAGGCCTGCATGGGAACCACATGGAAAGGCTAACTTCTGACATGGCACCATTCTGGTCTGGCTGATTCAGCCCAGGATTCCAAGCTAACTGTAGGTATGCAGTCATTCTGACAACAAAGAATTCAAAAATTCAGTTGTGAGGATTCTAAACCCAACTGCCATCACCTTGGTTGGTTTCTACAGTAAACATTTTCTGTTCCTAAATCATACCCAAAGCTGAGATGTACCAGATGTCCTTAGAGCCAGAAATGTGCTCATGAAAGAGTTGTCACTAGAAGGCCAACCACAATCTCTAGTCTCTAAATAAATGAATACACTGTAACCTTGTTTTACCCTGAAGGAATCAAATTCACATGACACGTGCTGGTGTCCACACTGAGCTAGGAAGGGCAGAAAAGGTGGGAAAGGAGGAGTTTCTACTCAGACCACTCTGTCTCCTCATTTGAGGTCCAGTGACTATATAAGGTAGATATCTGAACGGATCCAGTCTAGAGACAGTAACCTATTCCTAATCATGTTCCTGCACACACCGAAGCCACTTTCTTTCTTTTAAAGCAATCAAGAGTAAAGCTTGTGAATGTGAAGAAGGGATGAGCCAGATGAAGCAGCAGCTTGAGGCACTCGCAGACTTACAGCAAAACCTGTGCCCATTTCAAGAATGTGGGGATCTGGACCACTCAAGCTCTACCTCAGGATCCTTGCTACCTCCTGAGGACCACCAGTGCAGATGCCAGGAGTCTCCTGAAGTGCAAGCAAGCTCAGGAGACAGCCTGTGACAGATCCAGTCCCCTCCAGCTCTGACCTGCTACTGCTCAGCCAGGCTCCATACCTGACAGGTTGTTTCTTGTCTCCTCCCTTGTCATCTCACTTGTCCTGCTTTCTCCTGACAGTAACAGCTGTTCCTCAGGTCAACTGGATCAGGCCCCCATGTCCTCTAAGGAGCAGGAAGTCCTCCTACCTACCCTACCCACCCTAGTCAGGGGCAGCCACACCACAGCCTTTGCTCATCCTTTTGTGGAATCTTAGAGCTTTCTTCTTGCTTCTGCTACTCCTGCAGTAGGTCTGTCTCATCATGGTCTTCTCTCCGTATTAGTAACTCCATCAGAATGGAGCAGAGCCTCACTCCTGTGCATAGCTTGCTGGTTCCCTGGGTTTCTCCTCACTACCACCTTCCCAACGTTGAGCACACTTAAGAAATGGTTGTCAAAACACTGTGAAGAATCAACAGTTTATTTAATACAGTTCCCAGCAGCCCTCAGCTGTAAAAAGACACAGTGCACTATTCTGTTCTTACCAATTCTGTGGGTCTCCATCAGTCTTTTGAGAAGTGTCTTTTTGGGCACAGTCATTACAAGGGCAAGCTTCATCTTCAAGACCAAGTCCAGCATTTCAACTGGGCTCTTCGAATAAGAGCACCAGGGGAATAGGGAATGTGGAGAACGAAGGCTTTCCCCACCTGACAATATGCATCAGATCTATGTGCGATACTGCCCCTGGCCCTTGACTCCTCTCACATTCAGATTTCTAATTTCCTCCCATGATCCTCTGGGCTACAGTAAAGCACCTGTCAGAATGAAGTTGAGCTGTGTCCTAACATTGGGTCTAGTTTGTAATGAGTGCTCATGCCTACTTGTGTAGGAATCACTCCTGTAAAGACTGTGGTGACCAAGGCCAGTCTAAGCCACTTCCTGTCAGATCAGCTGGAATGACTGCAGTGTGAGCGCCCGTCTGAACCAGCTGGGACACTTATGTCAGGGCTTCCTCTGCTGCTTTATTCAACTGGAAATTGTTCATCTCAGTAAATTATGTGGCACAGAAAGCACTGTTTGGTGTTTATAAAGTAGGCGTATATTGGGCAAACTGATAAAATAAACCTCCTGTTATTACTGAAAAAGGAGTCAAATACTCACAGCCCTCACTTTAAGAACAGAAAGCAGACAGCTGAACTGACTTTTCCCAGTTGCTCTCTGACCTCCACAAGGATGGCATATTCACACCTCCATGTGCAAAGGTCATGTTTAAAAAGTTACAAATCCCATTACATCACTGGTGTTAGCCCAACCTCCACTTTCTCTGTAGAGCCAGTCTGTCTCACAAGGACAGTGGCTTTTTCCATCAGACGCTTCAACTGTCCACTTCTAACAGAAATAAGATCTTTTGGTGGTGAGTTAGTAGAGAACTAGTTGATTCATTCAGAGTGGTAACTTACTTTTATTCTAACATTGATAATGTAAAAATCATGATACAATGCAAGTAACAATTTAACATAATTTTTGTTTGTTCTTTCTCCATGTAAATGCTTTTAAAATATATCGGTCTGTAGCATAAAATACAGCCAAAATTATTATTCATCCACAAACTTCTTCACCTTGCAAAAAAAAAAGAAACCTACACATTTAGCATCCACATTCTCTCCCAGCTTCTAGCGTCCACTCTCTTTCTCCCTACAGGAACTGAACCACATCTTACTTGTCATTTTGTGGCTGACCTATTGTTTCATTTAAATTCCAAAATTAATCCATGTTGTATCAAAATATCAAGTGCCTCACTTTTTCAGGCTATATAATACTACATTATTTGTTTGTTCATTTATTTATTTATTAATTATTCTTTAATCTTTTTTTACAGTCCAGTCTTTATCGCCCTCCTGGTTGGCTCTCTGACTTTTCCTCATCCCATAACTCCTCCCCAGTCTCCAAGATGATGTCCCTCCCCTCCTCTCCCACCCCACCAGATCTCCACTTGGTGCCTCAAGTCTCTTTTGGGTTAGGGTCTTCTCTCTCTGAGGCAAGACCAGTCAGTCCTCTGCTGTATATGTCAGGCCTCATATCAGCTGTTGTGTGCTGCCTGGTTAGTGGCTCAGTGTCTGAGAGATCTCAGGTGTCCGGGTTAGTTGAGACTGCATGTCCACCTACAGGGTTACCCTTCTCCTCAGCTTCTTCCAGATTTTCCCTAATTCAACCACAGGGGTCTATTTTCCTGTCCATTGGTTGGGTGCTAGCATCTGTACCTGACCCTTTCAGCTGTTTCTTGGGCCTCTCAGAGGGCAGCCATGCTAGGCTCCTGTCTCAGCATACCATAGCATCAGGATTAGTGTCAGGCCTTTTAGACTTACCTTGAGCTGGATCCCAATTTGGGCCTGTCATTGAACCTCATTTCTCTCAGGCTCTTGTCCATTTTTCTCTCATAGTACTATATTCTAAGGGGGAAAACCAACCACAACAGTACATGCCTCCCCTAAGAGATTGTTTATTAATATATCATTCAAGAAATTACATGAGTGCTTCCTAAACACACAACTGTCCATCATTGGTCTAATACGTTCAAGGATACAGTTGGGCTCTTTAAGAAATGTGACTTCTCTGGCTTCCATTATTACATCAGAAGAAAACATTAATGCAAAGAATTGTTCTATTTTTCTATAAGTAGAATCAAAATCAATCACATACCAATTTTTTTTATCTCTTCAGAGAAAGATTCTCAGAATTTTTGGCTTCTTTGGATCTGTTTATTATAGCATGGTTATCCTGTGCTTGGCTAATATCCACTAACCAATGAGTACATACCATACATGTCCTTTTGGGTCTGGGTTACTTCACTCAGGATGATATTTGCTAGTTCCATCCATTTGCATGGAAAATTTCATGATGTCTTTGTTTTAATGGCTGAGTAGTACTCCACTGTTTAAATGAACCCGACTTTCCTTATTCATTCCTCAGTAGAGGGACATCAAAAGAGAAGGGAAGATGGAATGAGAGGAGGACCTGCCTGAGAGGGTACTGGGAAGAGAGAAAGGGTTGATATTGGGTTGTAAAGTGAATAAGTAAATAGATTTTAAAAAACAAAATCAAGAAGAAAAATAACAGCATTGCATTAAAAATATTTTAAAAAGGACTTTTCTTTCACTCGCCCCCACATACATACAAATATTCTCTCTTAAAATTAAAAAGCAAGAGCAACTAACCTTTCATCCTTTCTCAATGTTTAGGCAAGTGTGAGAAAAATCACACATAAAAATATATGTCTAGAAATATGAGTTGTGGAAAAGAGGCTCACAAGAAGCAAATATATTTTGTATTTCCTACAGAGCACTGTGTCTGACATTGGTCTTTACCCAAAGAATCATAGCAACCACAGTGCCCCAGAGCACCCACCCCTTCATAAATGTTTCGTGCTCAGTCTGTGTAATGATTCCTGTATGTTCAAGTTCTCACCGTGCTCTTGGATGACCAACTGATGTGTTCTTCCCTGGGGAAGACTTATCTCTTCTGCTGTCAGCACTCCTTGGTTATCTGTGGTTCTTTGTGGAGGGTTGAGGCCTTCTGGGCTCTTCCCTTCCCACGTTAGCCTGTCCTTTGGTGTCCCTCCATCAGCCTGTGATTTGGCAGCCATGTTGGGGAGACTTCCTGGCTGTAGCTTCTCTGTGGATTCTAGGAGACACAATCTCACAGCAGACTTCCTGCTCATGTGCTCTTCAGTCTTTCTGCTTCTTCCACAGAGATCCTTAGGTGTAGGAGTGGTGGTGTGCGATGCCTTAGTTGGGGTTGGGCTCTGCAAGTGCTGTGGTTTGCTATAAGGATCGCTGTCCCTGTTGCAAAGAGAAGTTTCCTCGATGTAGGGTGAGAGCTGCACTCATGCATGGGAGTAAGGGCGCACATTTACAGTGGAGTCAGGGGTCGTGCTGGATTAGTAAGGTGGCAGTTGTCGGTTCTCCTCCACGATCCATGACTTCACTAGCCCTGAGTATGTGGCTGGGTTTCCAGGACCAAACATGATGTCCTTCAATACCAATTAGAGACCCATTGTTTCCTGTGTGTATTACAGAGTAGCACAGAGCTGCCAATCATGCATTGGTGGTGTGCTAAGACAACAACTGCAAAGTCTTCACCTCAGAGCCATGTACAAGAGCTAGTTCTGCTTCACCTCAGAGCCATGTACAAGAGCTGGTTCTGCTTCACCTCAGAGCCATGTACAAGAGCTGATTCTGCTTCTGCTTCACCTCTTCACCTCAGAGCCATGTACAAGAGCTGATTCTGCTTCACCTCAGAGCCATGTACAAGAGCTGGTTCTGCTTCACCTCAGAGCCATGTACAAGAGCTGATTCTGCTTCACCTCAGAGCCATGTACAAGAGCTGGTTCTGCTTCACCTCAGAGCCATGTACAAGAGCTGGTTCTGCTTCACCTCAGAGCCATGTACAAGAGCTGGTTCTGCTTCACCTCAGAGCCATGTACAAGAGCTGGTTCTGCTTCACCTCAGAGCCATGTACAAGAGCTGGTTCTGCTTCACCTCAGAGCCATGTACAAGAGCTGGTTCTGTGTCGCATTCTCTGCTCTCACATTCCCTGGCTCTTCTCCCTTCCATCTCAATCTCGTCTCGCCCCCAGTCAATTGCACTCTCTTTTTCCACCCTGTGTTTTTCTTTTCCTGTATGTGAATGAGTGTGGGCGTTGGGTGTTATACTTTATCAATCTCCAACTTGTTCTGTTCAGAAAGTGTGTTCTTAACCTGCCTTCAGTTTCATCTACACTGGGTGCCAGCAAGCACAGTGAGTAATCATTCTGTTCTGTCCCTTATTGTCCTGAGGTTACTCAGGGGTACACATCCCATCCCTAAATTTCTCTATGGACTAATGAGAGGAGAACTCAGATTCTGTGTCTAGACTACTCTTGCTCTACCCATTGGTCCATGTCTCCAGCGCCTGGTAATTTTCCCTAAGAGCTTCCTTTCCTTTGGTTCCTTTAGGATTCTTTTGTTTTTTTGTTTTTTGTTTTGTTTTGGTTTTTTTGTTTGTTTTTTGAGATGGGGCTATGTAGACCTTGCTGGCCTCTAACTCATAGAGATTGACCTGAATCTGTCTCGAAGGTACTTCGGTTACAGAGGATTCCTTTCAAAGATCCTGTTTTGTGCTGTGACTTTAAGAGTACTTGGTCTTTGAAGACATTAGGTATGGGCCAAAGAGATGACTTGGCATGGAGAGGCACATCTGTCAAGGATAACAGACAGATCAAACCCTGGAACCCACTTGAGAGAAGAGAATTACTGTAACCTGAAGGGACTCTACCTGCCCTATGTGTCTTGGCACATATGTGCACACACTAAAATACACACAGTAACATGCTCTAGAAGCTTAATGTACTATTTCAATGAGTAAGTGTACACACACACACACACACACACACACACACACACACTCTTGCATTCATGGGCTATTTCCCCTCAAGGCCTCTGTCTCCCCTTGTTTCAGTTTCCCCCATATTTCCCTGGTCTTGATCTTGGAAGGTAGACACTTTCCTCAGAAGCACGGGTCTTGCTCACCTGTTCTTCCTAACACTGTGAGAAAGGACGTCTCCAGGACCTATCCAAGGTCCTTGTCATCCTGTGTTAGGACCTTTCATTTTGCCCAGGCTGTCCATGTTGCCCTGTTGAGTTGCCCTTCTTCTGCCAGGCACAGGCTGCCCTTTGTCCTCCTAGAGTGCATACCCCCTAGAGTTTATCTTTGATTTCCCCACAAAAGAATGAACTTTTACAATTCTACTCCCTGTATGTTGGTGCCTACATGGATATTTCTCTTTTTCCCTGGGACTGAAAAGTCTGCATCTCTGTGGTGCTTTGTAGCCCGTGGATGCTAAATAAAGACTCCTTACTGACACCTGAGTTTAGGGTCTTGATTTTGTGTCATTTAAAGATAGTCCTGCGTAGACAAAAGGGTGTGTTACCAGTTTCAGGAGTACAGATCAGTTGTTTCTTAAGTTAAGCACAGGCGCGGTCGGGGTGTCTGCTGTGGTTTTTCCCAAGCTGATTGATGGCTTTTTGGAGTTGTCAACGTGACACACCTGGGAAGCAGAACCTTCACCGTATTTGCCTCCATCAGAGTGGCCCGAGTGACGTTTTCCTGACTGTGGGTTGATGGAGGAAGGGACATTCCAGGGAGTGCAGCTCCAGCATGGGGCAGGTGTTCCTGTGCTGTAGTGCACAGCAGGGTTTGAGAGCCAAGGGAAGCATCCAGAAAGCCTCCCTGCCCCTGCTTTCTTCCTTCTTCTCTGCATGATGACTGGAGCCTGTTAGTCACATAAAGCATTTCCTCCCCTAAGTTATTTTTGGCCACAGTTTCCTCACATTGGCAGAGAAACCAGTCCTGAGCACTTTTAACCTGACTATGCAGAGTTGAAAATCTGCCAGCATGCACTGCTCCCAAAGTGCACTTCCTCCCATCTGGGTCTTCCCGATCACCACACAAACTTAGAGAAACGAAACTAAAAGCTAGAAGCAGAACCTGTAAACCCTAAAGGAGAAACTCAGTTGCACTTCCAGGAGTGCAAGTGCCCAGTCATGGCCGAAGAGACAGCACCACCATGTGGCCCAGTCTCAACTGGTGAGTATTAGAGCGATGGCCTGCAGGAACAGGCCATACACTTTCCCCTCCCCCAAGCCCAGGAGAATCCAGGACACTGCTGGGGGTGGAGCTGGGCTTGCAGTATTTGGGAAAGTTCTGGGCCCTGGGGCCCTCAGGAACATGACAATTCTATATTGACCTGTCTGGCCATCTTGGGTCCTCTCTCCAACGTTCTGGAAGCTCTGCAGTGTAAAGTGAGTAGAGCAGACATACTCTTGAGAAAGGAAGCTAGGCTTTATTGGAGATGCTGGCAATCTGGAAAGGAAGTCCAGGTCTTTGAGGGCAATTGGAGAATACTGAGGACCAGGTTGGGGTTGTGTGTTTCTTAGTGCCATCAGTGTCCTAAAAACGTGTGTTGTATAGGCTGATATTTCAGGGCCATGGTGAGAATCTCCTTGAGATGGTTTTCTCATATCATAAGAACATGATGATCCAGGTTTTTGTCACGTTTGTGGTTCACAGGTTTCTGGAATAATCTTAGAAAATCATAAACTCAAGAATGCACAGGAAGTCCTCTCTCAGACAGAGGACAGCAAGAGAGCTGGGGCTGACAGGCTAGTACAACCCTGCCCCAGTCCTGTCTTTCCAGTAGGAACCTGACCCACAGGTTAAAGCTGGAAATGCAGACACAATAGGAAGGCACTGATGCCAAACCTTTTCAGCCCTTCCAATCAACAGTGATTGCAGTGATCACTGCCCAAGGGAAGTCACTATTTCAGCAAAAGCATCCTTCCATCCCTGAGACAACCCAGGGATCCCGTATCCTCACCCACTTGGCAGAGATGTCTACAGCCAAATTTGCAGTTACTAATGATTTATTTCAGCCTGTAACCATCCTGCAACTAGTATATGTTTGAGGTTTATTTTGTGTATAACTATCTCACCTGCAGAAATGATTGTATAGTCCCCATGCACTTGATTTGGTGTTTAGAAGAAGAAAGCAAAGGATCCCGCCATAGACCAGAGATAGAAATAACTATAGGTCACCAAGTAGGTGCTGGGGACTGAGCCTTGTTCCTCTGCAAAACATGTAAGAGCATTCATCTACAGAGCTAGTACTCTATACCCTAGTATGTATGCATATATGTATGTATTTATGTATGTATGTATGTATGAGTGTATTTATATATGTATATACATTGAGATTGCATTAAGCTTGAAACTTCCTTAAAGATAGTTGTGTAGAATATCCATCTTTATATAGTGTCCTGTACAGACACAGGGTGTTGTGGCGTATCCATTGGGATCTGCCTTGTTGATTGTTTTTACCTTGTGTTTCTGAAATATTCCTTTGTTTTTTTTCTCCATGTGGAGTAGTTTACTACCTCCAGATTATTCATTCTCTCTCTCTCTCTCTCTCTCTCTCTCTCTCTCTCTCTCTCTCTCTCTCTCTCTCTGTCTCTCTCTCTGTCTCTCTCTCTGTCTCTCTCTCTGTCTCTCTCTCTCTGTCTCTCTCTCTCTCTCTCTCTCTCTCTCTCTCTCTCTCTCTCTCTCTGTGTGTGTGTTTTCAACCATGAAAGCATGGTAGGCCTAAGAGGGGCCACACCCTACAGGAAAACCAACACACCTTCCCCCACAAACCATCAACTGACAGATCTTCTCAGTTAGAGGTGTATGTTAGTGAGTGCTGCCTCCCAACCCCCACCACCATGCCAGCTTCAATTTTAACTGGCTTGATCCTATGCACACCCTTTGCAGGCACCCTTGGCTACACACACAGCTGCTTTGAGTTCATGATCACAGCATTTCTGTAATGTCTTGAGGACAATGTTTCTCTGGATCGTAGCAACCTTCCATCCTAACTACTACCATATTCCCTGAGCCTTGGGGTCAGTGGTGTGTTTGCTCTATACACTATTCTCTGTACAGTGGCAAGGTGAGAACTTGGTAACAAGTTCCTATTGCCAAAGACACCATATTATTAGGCACAGGTCACAGAGAAATTAAGCAATAATCATATTGCTCCCTGTTGTCTAGCTTTTATAGTACTGAAAGGTGCCATGAGGTTCGTTGGAGAGACTATAATCTGACAATGGTGTGGATACTGAGTTACTATAACAACAAGCAAGGCAGGACATGTCCCTGATAGAAGAGTGACACAGTGTTATAGGGGTGACCAACTGATTTCTAATGGAGTTGGGACCAGCAGGACAAAACATGTGCCTCTTGCTGTAAATCTTACTAAGATCCCATGGTAAGGGAGCTCATAGGCCACACAGGTGAACCTACTCTTACTGTCTTTGCTAAATATACATGGAATCAGTCTTTGCTCTACATTGCTGTCTCAGACATCATCAGAGATTTTTTAAATGTATTTTATTCATGTCAGTAAGGCCTCTAGAAGCTTTTCAGTGACCCCATAGCCAACCTATGTGGCTTGCTCTCTTTCTGTTGACAGCACTGGTCTTAAGCACTGAAGACGGGCTGTACCACACAAGAGATGCTACTTTTCAGTGACTAGATTGTTGATTTGTAATTGTTCCAGGAGTTAAGACTCTAGCATAAGAAGAGGGCCTTTTTCCTCAAGGAGCTAACAAGGCCATATAAATGCTTTTCTGTTTTAACCTGGATATTATTTATAGGTGACAGTCTGTCTCCAGAGAAGATGGAGAAGAGGACATGTGCCCTCTGCCCTGAAGGTCATGAGTGGAGTGTGATTTACTTTGCACCATCAGCAAATATAGCTGCTCATGAAAACTGTTTGGTAAGTTACTGTAATAATTTTAAAACTACATGCTTATGACTGAAAGGATTGCTCAGTGATTAAGAGCATTAAATGTTCTTCCAAACAAACCAGTTTCCTTTCCCAGAAACCTTGTGGTGGCTCACAACTACCATGGAAGATCTCTGCTTGAAGACCATGATGACAGAAGTCATAATGTCTGCAGGGGCAGAGGCCTTTGAGGTGGAAATGCTGATTCGGTCTATGTGCCCCAGTCTCCTGAGTGCCCAGACTCATGGTGTATAGGGCCGCATCCAGCTGTCAGATCTGTTTTGAATTATGTATCTGTCCTGTATATTTGAGTGTGTAAGAATCTACTCTCACAGAAGAACAATTTATCAATCAAAACTAGGCATGAGCTTTGGCCCAACTTTTTCTCTCAACATCTTTCAAAGAGCAACTTTTAATCACGATAGATACAACATATCAATGCGGCTGAGGTAGTGGAGCAGAAACACAAAGAAACCCTAACTCCAAATCATGGCCAAATTACAGAACTACTTCTCAGGGCCATTGTTTGACTTCTACATTCAAGAATTAACGTTTGCATAATGACGTAGCATTCGTATTAAAAAAATTTTGCCTATGAAAGTGTCACAAGTTTTTTCTCATGTTTCTCATGCTCTTCAGTTTTTTGAGTTTCTCTGTGACATTAACCTTCAAGTGAAAGGCAGCCCATTGTTTAGGTTTATGTGACTCGGGAGACTTAGCTCTCTGGAGCTAGGAAGCTGGTGGCTCAGTTAGGGAAGTGCTGGAACATGAGTATGAAGTCCTGACTTCCACCCCAGGATCCATCCATAAATCTCCACCTGGCATACACTGCCTGCAGCCCCACACTGTGGAGTACAGACAGGAGGATTCTAGACCCTGCTGGCCAACCAGGTGAGCTGAACTTGTGAGCTGTCCAAGGTCAGGGAGTGGCTATCTCAAAACACAAGATAGAACGGGGCTGGAGAGATGGCTGTGTGGTTAAGCTGTTCTTGCAGAGGACCCAGGATCAGTTCTCAGAACACAGGGTTAGTTCACAAGCATTTGTATTCACTTCGTGGAATCCCATACCTTCTTCTATCCTATGTGAAAACAAGCAGTCATGTGATCAACATAGATACATGCAGGAAAAACACTCATTTTTATAAAAAAATCTTAGAAAAAAGCTAAAGATCTGTAGAGAATGCCAGCCAAAGTCAGTCTCTTTTTTCTCCATGCAGAAAACAACATAAACACACACACACAAACACACACACGCACTCACAAATACACTCACTCATGCACATCAGAATACACACATCACACAGAACACACACACATATTTAATACAATGTTTGTATAATATTTTAGTAAAGAATTTTAATCTTTTAATAAAAATCTTTTAGAAAGATTTTAGTGTGTGTGCATGTGTGTATGTGTGTGTTACCCACTGGAGCTGGTCTTCTGTCACTTGTGAGCTGGGTACCTGGACCTGAGAGCACAATGTAGGTCCTCTGGAACACTGGAAGAGCAGTACACATGCTCAACCACTGAGCCCTCTCTCCATCTTCTAAAATGCTGATGAGGAAAGAGACTTGTGGCCTCTAAAATACACAAGGAAGTTTGGGGGTAGCTGTGGTCGTACCTGAATTCCCACTGCAAACAAACTAAGAAGGAGGCCAGGGTCCAGGTAAAGTGGGATGTATAGATACATCTTATCTTCAAAAAACAGCATAATAGCCAGGCATATTTGTGTATGGTTTTGGTCCCAGCACTCACGGGCAGAGACAGGTGAACTCTCTGAGTTTCAGTCCAGTGACTGAACTACAGTGAGACCCTATCTCAACAATGACAAGAGTGAAAATCTGTGAAATGGGTGTAGAGGCAGGCATGGTCATTGAAATCTAAGAAGGCCTGGGAATCCACCAGGAATGGCCTCTGTCCCTTGCTATGGTTTCTCTGTCTCCATGGCTTCAGCCATTGCCTGCTCTGCATTCCTAGGCAGGAACAGGGGTGTCTGCCTGAATAGAGATCAGTTACCAAGGACAACTGTGTCTGCAGACTGAGGGTTCCCACAGGAGTCCCATGGCTCACAACTGGTCATCTACTGCACAGTGGCCAGTGCTCTGAGCCATGGTCCACTCTGCATCCTCCTCAGCCCTTTTCAGAACCATCCCTGACTTGTGTCGGTCCGACTATTTCACACCGACTCTGGGTTTCTCTCACTGTGCAGCTGTATTCATCAGGACTGGTGGAGTGTGATCCTCATGATCCACGGAATCCAGCCAGAAGCTTTGCTGTCAAATCAGTGAAGAAAGAGATCTGGAGAGGGAGAAGGTTGGTAAGTTGACATGTCTTATTACTCATAACTCATGAGTCTTCTGTACTACGTTCAAAGGACAGTCTTCATGGGTGTGGAGACATGGTACAGCCGGTCAGAATGCTTGCTACCCATCCAGAAGTCCTGAGTTTGGTCCCCATCACCAAATGGCAACTCAGAACTGCTTGTAACTCCAGTTCCAGGGCATCAGACGCCCACTGCTGGCCTCCACAGAGACACGTACTTACAGACTTGTTCTCTCAGACACAGAAGTAAAAATAAAATAAACCTTCCATCTAAAGACACAGTCTGAGGTAAAGGAAGTTTTGAGAAACATGAGGAGAGCTGGAAGGTGGACTGTGAGACCCTGCCTCAGCTGACGCTCTCTGCTTACAACATGAGGAGAGCAGGCTTGAGCCCCTTCTGTCTGAGGGAAAACACTGGTGAGACAGGCTGGAACAAGTCCTTCCTGTCACTTCAGCAGAGCAAGTTCCAATTTCAGCAGCTCAACAGCGCCACCTCGGTTCTTCCTCTGCTGTCCTGCCACAGAGCTGCAGGCAGCATGCAGAGCAAAAGGCTTCATCCTTGACATGGAGGACAATGTCCTCTGAAGGTCACAGGTGGCTGATGTCTTTCTGCACCAGTTTGGGTGGTTATCACTGACAGCATCTGCCTGGGAGCTGAGGGCATATGGACCTTTCCAGGAAAGGAGGGCTCAGAGGCTCTCCTCCAAGGTCAACTGTGTCTCCTGGCCATTTGTAGATGAGTAAACAGGATGTCAAGTCTGAGTATATCATGGCTGATCACACCCACAGTAAGGTATCAATGACTGGAGACACACACATATGTTAGGTGGCAAAATCTCATTATCTATATCAGCAGGAGCTATGTAAACTGTCTTCTAATTAGAAGGTGGCAGGTCATCAACTGAAATGTAAGTTTCATTATTCTGTGCTGATTGGTTTTGAGGCAGTTCATGACAAGTGCTAAGGAAATCTACCATTGGATTCTAGAGTGGTGGTTCTCTCTTAAGCTGTGGGTCTGTTCCAACAGAAAATGCATATTTTAAGTGGTCTTGGGAACCACCAACCATTCTTTTATTTTCTTTGGCCCTTTATAAATGCCATTTAGCCACTGAGCTGATTTCTGGTTCCTAAGCCCATGGAAAATATGTATTCCTATGGTCGTGACCCACAACATGAGAACTACTGTTGTAGAGTTTGTCTACATGGAAACAGCCCAGACCAGAATGAGGGCAGCTGGGTAAATAAAATATGGAGAAAGCGGTTGTGATCCGTGAGAGTTTTCATGGACTTTCCTATTGGGAAACTGAGATGCATTGGAAGTGCAGGGTAACAGAAAGGGATCCAAAACAAACATGTGGCATGAGCTATTCTCTCAGTGACAAGTGTTTCTAGAACCTTGGTTTCTGTACAATTGCTGCGTGCCTACCTCATGGAGGAGAGAGGCCAGTACCAAGGCAGTAACAGAACAGCCAAGTACATGCTTTGGGGGGACCAGTATCATCCTCACACAAAGGCTCCTCAGAAAGTAGGGCCTTTGAACTCTTTCATAGCATGAGAACAAAGGTAAGGAGTTCCCAGGGGAAATGTCTAGGTTAGGGTTGTCATTGCTGTGGTGAAGCCCAAGGACCCAAGCAAGTTGGGGAGGAAATGGTTTATGTGGCTTATATATTCACCTCATAGTCCATCGTGAATGAAGTCGGGCAGCAACTCAAAAGGGTCAGGAACCTGGAGGCGGGAGCTGAGGCAGAGGCCAAGGATGAGTCCTGCTTAATGGCTTGCTACACATGGCTTTCCCAGTCTTCTCTCTTACAGGACCGAGGGATGCTAGCCCAGATGGCTCCATCCACAGTATTCTGGACCCTCCCCTATTCATCGCTAATTAAGTAATGCTCTAGAGGTTTGCCTACAGTCCGGCCTTCTGGAGGCATTTTGTCACCTGATATTCTATCCTCTGACAGGACTTACCCTCATGGCAGAACTGTCAGCAAGTGTATTGTGAGGTAGCAGTCTCATGTGTTTCTGTGTTCTTGCAGCTATGTCGCTCCTCCACAATTAAATAAGTGCTCTAAACCAGGAGCTTTGATCTAGAACTCTACCTCTATGTTAATCTTATTATTCATGTACGTTTGATTTTTCTTTGTGTCTTTCCTTACATATTATGTTCGGATCCTTACCTGGGATCCCAAAAGTGCTGTCCCATTTCTGCTTAGATCTCCTTTAGTCAAAGGATAGTGCCAATCAGCCTGGGTCACGACTGGCCTGCCTGTCATCACAGGATAAGGTTCTGGTAGTGCACAAAAGCTTGTGCAGGCACACAGCACCTAAGGTCTCTATCTGCCATCCATGTGACATCAGATAGGGAAATAAAAACCTGATCAAAAGAGATAACGTGTTGTTCTGCTCTGCTTTTACTGTTGTTCACTCTGCACATTCACAACAGGACCCCTTTACTTCACATTTCCTTTAGTAGCAACTCCGTAGAGAGGGTACCACCAGCCCAGGGAGAAAGGTCGGTCTAAAAGGAAGCCATGGAAAGTGCCAGCTGAAGTCACAATGTTTAGTGACACAATAGGAACTGCTCTGATATCAGGATCAATGTCCCCCAACCAATTCCCTGCCTATCGATAAAGAAGCTGGCTAGCTTTGCTTTTAAAAGATCTTCTAAAAAGCTCGTATTTATTCACTTTCCAACCCAATATCAGCCATTCCTCTCCCCCACCCAGTACTCACTCACAAAAGTCCTCCCCCAATTCTACCTTCCTTTTCTCTTTTGGAAAGGGGATACCCCCCTTTGGATGTCACCCTCCACTAACTTCCCCCAGGAAAACTTCATTATAAGAGGGATTTTTTTTCTTTTTTAATAGTGTTTCTGGTAAGCACCTACATGCTTTGTATTTGTGTAAAACTTGATACAAATGTCTATACCAACCTTCTCTTCCAGTCGGCTACAGTTTCGTGGAAACTTCCCCATGGGTTGCCAAATATTTTGTGTGCCCATGAAGAATGCGATATGCCAGTAATATCCAGGACAAAACACATGTCTGTTGGCTTAAATAATATTTAAGAACATCCTTACTTTTTTAGCAAAGAAACAATACTAACTCATTATGATCTGTTCTTCTACAGAAATGCTCACTGTGTAACAAAGGAGGTGCCACCGTGGGATGTGATTTGTCATCCTGTAGGAAGAGTTACCACTATGTCTGTGCCAAAAAAGACCACGCAATTCCTCAAGTTGATGAGCATCATGGAACTTACAAGTAATCAAATAGCTTTAAAATTCCATGGTGGAGAGGTGGGGATGGGTAAGGAATGGCTAAGCTGTGACATATTTCTTAGGCTTAATTTATGCAAATGAGTTTCACATGAGAACAGGATTATGGGACACCATGAGGAACTCAGCTTCTCATTTTTACACATGATGGGAAAAAGAAATATTCAAAGGTTTTATGACTTTCCAAAACTTCTCTGTACTCCCTTCTTCCTGGGAGAGCTTTATTCATAATGGTAGCATGCATGTCCTACAGGACACAGGAGCCAGTTCAGGCCTGTTTTTCTCTGCAACAGAAAGACACCTTCCTTCACTCACACATCCACAAGTCATGTGTCTGTCCTCCCACCTTGGACCCAGGCATGGAACTGAGGCTGTCAGAGCTGACCGCAAACACCTTTATCTGCAGAGTCCACTTGCCAGCCCTTAGCTTGTTACTGTTTGTAAAAGTGCATTCAGTGGCAAACAGTATTTTTATGTATGTATTATTGATAAACAGATAGAAGAACTTCGCATTCATTGTTGATGTTCAGAAGGAACTCACTTTACTGTGAAAGTCATTAATAAATACACAATCAAATGAAAGTGACTAAATACCTACTGTAAATAGTTTCTGTTTTTTAGACAGAATCTTACCAAGTAGACCAGGCTGGCCTTGAAATCACAGAGATAACTTTAAAAAACTGTTTATTGACCACACTGGAAGACTTACTCTATTCCAAAAAAAAGTTTTAATTATTTCAGTAAGGAACAAGTGGACTTCTATGTTCTTAAATATTTAATTTCAACATTGAGGTTCATAGAATAACTGAGACACCTCACAAGGTGCTGAGGGACACGCAGAGAGAATGAACCCGACAAGACATCAACAGGTTGGCACATTAGTGCAGAGAGGACACAATGAACACGGGCTCATGGGAGGTTTCGAAGTAGAAAGGGGCTTTGCCTAGACTCAAAATTATTGACACTGGGGACAGGGAAGACACAGGTGAGAGTCTATGCTAATATCTTCTAGACTTCTTTATGTTACAAAAACTCTTAGGCAAACATGGTACATAAACCTAAAATCAATGTTCAGGAGAGATAGGACCCAAGTCCAAGTCCCTCTGGGAATGCAATTGAGACCGAATGAAAGGTGCTCAGAGGGTGCAGATCCAGAGGAGGTGACTGAGCTGGGTGCTGCTGGGAAGGCTGCATGGAGGGCACTGGGTAACAGGAGGACTCTAGGTCTGCTGAGGGCTGAGACAGAGGCAAGCTGGGCAGAGAAGTCCCTTACAGCTCCTCACTGCAGTCCTCCAGCCTGCTGTGCTGCCTTCCCTCTGAAGACACCGGCCAAGTCCAAGCTCTGACCTGAAAAAGTCGCTCTCCACAGTACTGCACAAGTGTCTGTGTGATCTGTGAGGATCAGCAGAATTGTGGGTCGTCGGACTCAAGCTTCAAATCCTAGACCCCTCTCAGATCTCAGATGCCCCTCATCACAGCATAGGAACTAATACCGCTCAAAATGCTCACCCAGCATTCACACCTTCAGAGACCAGAGACCTCTTTCTACTGCTCAAAGGGCACAAAATCAGTGGCCACCCTCACCCACATCGGGTGTGGATTCACTATTTGATGCAGACTTAAAAATATTTCTTTTTAAAAATGAATACTTCAGCCAGTGTAGTGTCATGTAGCTTTTCTCCTAGCACTGGGGATGCAGAGGAAAAGGTGGATCTCTACAAATTAAAAGATTCAGTGATTCTTTAAAAATCTGTATTTTCAGAATATTTTGCCCAGAACATCCTCCACAGCAAGAAGAGACCACTGAACGTGGTAAGTTTCTAACATGAGTTTGAAGAAAGCTCACTACTTAACTGAACCCTGAGATAATCTAATCTCTTCTCATTTGTAATATTTTATGAGCCCCTGTGTGTGGATGCCTTCGGTTACAGATGGTTGTGAGTCACCATGTGGGTGCTGGGAACGGAACGTGGGTCCTGTGGAAGGGCAGCGAGGGCTCACAAGCACTGAGCCACCTCTAGTCATTGTCGTTGGTTCATAACTCATTGGAAAGTACTTAAAAGGGTTCCTTTACATTAGTGTATATAGTCAGGGAATGGGGATAGCAATAAGTGTGCGTTTGTGTGTTTCTGTGTGTGTCTCTCACACAATTACAGGACAGACTGAGGTATATGGATAATTATTTATTAAGAAGACTACTCTAGATGAAGACAACAGGACTGCCCACATCTTTGCAAGCATTAGCTAGAGCACATGTGATCCTGATAGGAGAACTTTGATAATATTGTACCTTTTCATCATTATCTATAGCCAGAGTTGAGGATTCTGTTCAATGAAACACCATCTGCCATTTTTAAATTCCATATTTGCACATGTTTTTGTACAAGTTTATCCAGTCAATTGATTTGTTTTAACAATGCATACAGTAACACACACACACACACACACACACACACACACACACACATACACAAACACAAACATTCGAGACAGCCCTTGCTGTCCTGGATCTCACTCTGGGGATCTGGCTAGCCTTCACCCTGTAGGTCCACCTGCCTCTGCCTCCTCAGTGCTGAGATTAAAGTGTGCACCACACCCACTTGGCAGTCTTGCTTTGCATAGTCCAAATCTTGAATGGTTTCTCTTTCAGCTGATAGCCCAAGCGTGAAGAAGACAGGAAAGAAGAAAAGTCTCTCATCGGGCCCTCCCACAGAGGTAATTTGACTTAGACCTAATTTCTTCACATAATGTCCTTACTTAGATTTCTAAATGCCAGAGACTCACAGTTTTCAAGTCACTGGAGAAGTTGGCATTTGCACGCCATCCTTCCTGTGTGTTCTCTTCTCAGTGGAGCGGAAGCTGCTCTTAGGGTGGCATCTTGGAGAGAATCCTGCACTCAGGAAGTACAGATCATCCTGACCTGGAGAAAGCATACTGAGAGTAGTAGGAGACTAGAGGCAGAGGGGATGACGTCATTCCTCAGCTTCTGTCAATCATTCCTTGAAGCATGTTAGTGCAAACCAGTGTCCTTTCACAGCACTTAGTCCTAAACAGGCTGAGAGTACAGACAAGCATTCACTCATAACCAAGTGTTTCCCAGCTACATGGTCCATACCTAACCAAATTTCTAACTTAAAATTTTCTGGATTAGGAGATATAAAATGTAAAAGAAGTTGGAGAGTTTTGAAACAGTTTTTATATCAGTTTCTATACATTGAATTAATATCAGACAACAATCACTCCTTCTTATTCAGAGCACAAACAGCACACCTTGTAGGCCCTAGCTATTTAACAGTGCCACTTGGATCCAGGAGTTCATCAAGACCAAGCTGAAAGAGAAAGTTTGTCTAATACATTGTTTTGTGTTGTTAGATTTGATTCATAGACTTGATTATGTAGCAGAACATTTGATTTGTGTGCTATCCCAGGCCAATATGAAAAGTCAATATACTCTTGGTTTTCTTTTCCAGCCAAAAAAGATGAAATTCAGTAGCTATAAAAGACTCATGAAGGAAGAGCCTCATGGCCACAAAGGTTTGTCCTCAGCGATGGCTGTACAAACGTGGTGACCTCCAAATATTTATAGAAATGTTGTCATGCTTCGATCTTTATTCTTGTGGGCTTCTGATATGTATGTACACCAATCCTTACTATAGCTATGCAGTCCATTACAACACTACTGTGTCAAAGTTATTGGAGCTGGAATGGCCCCTTTCTTCTCAGTCTGAGAAGACACACTTAAAAAGGCTGGGATGTTTGTCTGAGGCCACAGTTCTGTGGTATGCTACCCCACACAGGGACAGGTGGCTATGTCCTTACTATGCCAAATCTGTGACAAATATGAGGGACTGTCATCTCAAGCATCTTACAAAACTATATTAAATTATACAGTTATAAGCAGAGAAATGTCATTTTGGACCATTTACTCTTTGAACTACAGAACAATGAGACACGTATGCTCACCCATCAACTGGTAAAAGACAAAGTGACCACATGATGCGAATCGCTGTCCATTTCCTCCTAACAATGCATCCTTTGTTTGTAGATGCAGCTGTCAAAGCTCCTTTTCTTAAGAAATGCCTGGAAGCAGGACTTCTTACTGAATTATTTGAACAGATACTAGAAAAAATGGATTCAATTCATGGAAGATTCATGGATGAGACTGCTTCAGAGTCAGGTACTGAGTGGGCTAAATGTAAACACATTCTAGAAAACACACCTTCCCATGCTTTCCCTCCCTTCTTTAACCCATTCTTTAAGAACACACATCATGGGCTGGAGAGATGGCTCAGTGGTCAAGAGCACCACTTCACTTGCAGGAGACTCAAGGTCAGTCCCCAGCATCTGCATGGTGGCTCACAACCATAGCTCCAGTTTGAGGGGAATCCAACACTGTCTTCTGTCCTGTCCAGTTACCAGGGATGAACATGGTACCCATATGTACACATGGGCAAAACACTCATACACAAACTAAGAAGTAAGTTAAAGAATTTAAGTTAGCAAATCAAGAAGATATTGAAAGTCACAGATTCTATATTTAGTGCCAAAAATGCTCTGAGACCAGGAGATCTCTTTCTCAGAGGTGTACTCATCTGTGAGGAGAAATCATTGAAACTGTGTTCTGTTAATTTGGCTGGTGTATTATACCAGCTGCAGTCACTGTGTGAAGATATATATTTAGTATATTTAAGTGTGTATGCTTGTGTGTGTGTGTGTGTGTGTGTGTGTGTGTGTGTGTGTGTATGTGTGTGTAGGAGGTGGACATGTGAGTCTAAATGCCCTCAGAGAATACAACTGTGTGATCCCTTGGAGCCAGAATTATAGACAGTTGTAAACCACACAACGTGGGCGCTGGGAATCAGCATCGAGGTTATAATTTTGATGCACCTCAAGTTCTATTTCTTAATAAATCAAGGGCCTTAAGAAAACTATAACAGGGGTAAAGTAGATACCTTGGTGCTGAATAACACAGATTGTTGAAGAGGTCCTGAGTTCAGTCCTTTCAGCCGTATCTGGCAGCACACAACTACCTGGACCTCAACTTCCTGGGAATCTGACACTTGTATGAACTCTAGGACACACACACACACACACACACACCCACACACACACACACACACACACACAGATAAACCTGTTTTGAAGTATTATTTGTGTCCGTGTCACAGAACACACATGCAAATAATGACAAAACCAAAGGATACGTTAGCAGTAAAAATTTCAAGGAGCACTTTTGTTTTGTTATTTTTATTTACTTATTTTCTCAAGACTAAGAGCTCTCAAAGTTTGGGGTGCCTCCTAATCACCTGGGGCTCCCTGGAGCACAGGTGCTCCCTCCCCAGAAGTCCTGGCTGCACAGAGGCAGTGAGCTGAGGCTTCTCCCACTTCCCTGCTGGGCCTGCACTGAGCTGCCCTTCTCTGATCCTCTCTCTCTTCCTGTTGGGGTTATTTTCTCTTTCTCCCTGTGTGACTTATTCACATTAAAATTAACACAGGAAATTGTGTCTCCCCTAGACTATGAAGGGATCCAGACCTTACTGTTTGACTGTGGACTATTTGGAGACATACTAAGAAAATTCCAAGAAGGTAGGTGATTCATAAAATAAGGAACTGTGTTTTAGAGACATTTATGATTCAGATCACAATGATGGGTGACAAAGTAGTGAACACTTTTGATCAAATATAAAAGATCCCATAAAAGCAGCATGACAGGGAGAGAAAAAAAATCCTGCAGAAACCCTCCATAATAGTACATATAGAAAAAGATATAGACAATAGAGAAATAGAAACATGGACAGTAAGACAGATGGAAAGACAGAAGGACAACTAGACAGACCAATAGAGAAGGATAGACCACTGTTTAGAAACAACAGTTGTTTGTACGGGCTGGAATACAGTGCTGTGTTTTCCAGAGAGACATAAAAACACGTTGGATACAGAGAAGTGACTGGCTTTGGCTCTAATCTAGAATATTCTGACCATTGCATAGACAGGCCCAGGCTGGAGGTCAGGAGGCTTCCTGCAGCCTCTCTGTCCCAAGGCAGCAAGAGGGAATCATTAATGGTCTGTCCCACAGCCCCTGTCCTTCTCTTTGGTTCTTTTCCTAAGATTTGTCATCAAAGCTTATCTCTGGAACCACTGAGTACTACCATTCTAAAATTAATCGGGAAAAGAAAAAAAGTAAGGCTATCCAAGATACCTTGATTTTGGGTTTTTCGTTTGTCAGTTTTGCTTTTGCTTTTAAATTGTAGTGTGCAGGCAGGAACAGGGAGACCTAGTCTTCCATAAGAGTGATGTGTTTTAGCTGTGTTTTGTGATGCACAACTGTAATCCTAGCAGTTGAAAGGGTAAGGCAGGAGGATTGCCAGCCTAGGGAACACAGTGAAACCTTGTCAGAAACAAACATAAGGAGCCTGCATTTGTGATCGCCTCTCAGCAGCAAACACTTCTGTGTGCTGCACCTCCAGCTATGGGTGAAAGCCCGATTGTCACAGGACTGGTGTGAGTAACTTCTCCACTCTCATTGCATAACACCACAGTGCCTGACGGTGATCTTTTCTAGTATGTGCCTGTCAGTAAAGCAATTAAACAGCAGGTTTCCCTGTTGAGAAGGCATTTTGTGTCACCTCAATGTGTACAGTCACTTTAGTGTGACGATCTGCTACTTGTTCCTGATTGAACTCTGTAATAATCGGTTGTGGTCAGCAGAATCATTATTTTAAAAGTCATTTCAGACTGTCTGTGATTCAGACTAACTTAAAAATACCCAGCATTTAAAAACCTGTATTTCCTCTGGACCTGCATGTGTCTGGAAAATGTGTCACTGCATGTGATAGGGACACCTCAAGACACTAACTGATATAGTGACATTCTGATCTGGAAGACTCAGCCCAGTATTTTAAGGTGAGTACAGGTATGCAATCATTCTGACAACTAAGAATTTTAAGGCTCAATTGTGAGGATTCTAAACCCAACTACAATCACCTTGGTTGGTTTCTACAGTAAACATTTTCTGTTCCTAAACCATACCCAAAGTGCAGATGTTCCACTGTCCTTAGAGCCAGAGGTGTGCTCATGAAAGGGTTGTCACTGGAAGGCCAGCCACATGCTCCAGAGTGTGAATGAAGGAATACTGTGTAAGCTTGTTCTACCAGGAAGGAATCAAATTCACATGACACGTGCTGGCGTCCACACTGAGTCAGGAAGGGCAGCAAAGGTGCGGATAGACTGTCTCCTCAGACCACTCTGTCTCCTCATTTGAGGTCCAGTGGCTGTGATGTGTCTATCTGAACTGAACCGGACTAGAGACAGTAACCTATTCCTAATCATGTTCCTGCACACACTGAAGCCATTTTCCTTCTTTTAAAGTAATCAAGAGTAAAACATGTGAATATGAAGAAAGGCTGAACCACATGAAGCAGAAGCTTGAGGCACTCGCAGACTTACAAGAAAACCTGTGCTCATTTCAAGAATATGGGGACCTGGACCACTCAAGCTCTACCTCAGGGTCCTTGCTACCTCCTGAGGACCACCAGTGCAGATGCCAGGAGTCTCCTGAAGGCTCCAAGCAGGCTCAGGAGACAGCCTGTGACAGATCCAGTCCCCTCCAGCTCTGACCTGCTACTGCTCAGCCAGGCTCCATACCTGACAGGTGTTTCTTGTCTCATCTCTTGTCATCTCACTTGTCCTGCTTTCTCCTGACAGTAACAGCTGCTCCTCGGGTCAACTGGATCAGGCCCCATGTCCTCTAAGGAGCAGGAAGTCCTCCTACCTACCCTACCCACCCCAGTCAGGGGCAGCCACACCACAGCCTTTGCTCATCCTTTCGTGGAATCTTAGAGCTTTCTTCTTGCTTCTGCTACTCCTGCAGTAGGTCTGTCTCATCATGGTCTCCTCTCAGTATTAGTGACTTCATCAGAATGGAGCAGAGCCTCACTCCTGTGCATAGCTCGCTGGTACCCTGGGTTTCTGCTCACTACCACCTTCCCAACGTTGAGCACACTTAATAAATGCTTGTCAAAACACTGTGAAGAATCAACAGTTTCTTTAGTACAGTTCCCAGCAGCCCTCAGCTGTAACAAGACACAGTGCACTATTCTGTTCTTACCAATTCTGTGGGTCTCCATCAGTCTTTTTAGAAGTGTCTTTTTGGGCACAGTCATTACAAGGGCAAGCTTCATCTTCAAGACCGAGTCCGGCATTTCAACTGGGCTCTTTGAATAAGAGCACCAGGGGAATAGGGAATGTGGAGAACTAAGGCTTTCCCCACCTGACAATATGCATCAGATCTATGAGCGACACTGCCCCTGGCCCTTGACTCCTCTCACATTCAGATTTCTAATTTCCTCCCATGATCCTCTGGGTTACAGTAAAGCACCTGTCAGAATGAAGTTGAGCTGTGTCCTAAAATTGGGTCTAGTTTGTAATGAGTGCTCATGCCTACTTGTGTAGGAATCACTCCTGTACAAGACTGTGGTGACCAAGGCCAGTCTAAGCCACTTCCTGTCAGATCAGCTGGAATGACTGCAGTGTGAGCGCCCATCTGAACCAGCTGGGACACTTATGTCAGGGCTTCCTCTGCTGCTTTATTCACCTGGAAATTGTTCATCTCAGTAAATTATGTGGCACAGAAAGCACTGTTTGGTGTTTATAAAGTAGGCGTATATTGGGCAAACTGATAAAATAAACCTCCTGTTATTACTGAAAAAATGCATCAAATATTCACAGCCCTCACTTTAAGAACAGAAACCAGACAGCTGAACTGACTTTTCCCAGTTGCTCTCTGACCTCCTCAAGGATGGCACATTCACACCTCCATGTGCAAAGGTCATGTTTAAGAAGTCACAGATCCCATTACATCACTGGTGTTAGCCCAACCTCCACTTTGTCTGTAGAGCCAGTCTGTCTCACAAGGACAGTGGCTTTTTCCATCAGACGCTTCAACTGTCCACTTCTAACAGAAATAAGATCTTTTTGTGGTGAGTTAGTGGAGAAATAGTTGACACATTCAGAGTGGTAACTTACTTTTATTCTAACACTGATAATGTTAAACATTGTGATACAATGCAAGTAACAAAATTCAACACCTCTACCATTTTTGGTTGTTTTCTTTCTCCATTTCCACCTTTTAAAAATATATAGTTCACTAGCATAAAATACAGCCAAAATTATTATTCAACCCAAAACCTCTTCACTTTGCAAAACAGATGCCTTTAACATCTGTATTCTCTCCCGTCTTCTGGCGTCCACTCTTTCTCCCTCCAGGAATTGGACCCCATCCTACTTGTTGTTTTGTGGATGACTTAACATTTCATTTAAATTTACAAATTAATCCATGTTGTATCAAAATACAAAATGCCTCCCTTTTTCAGCCTACATAGTACTGTATTCCAAAGGGGAAAACATGCCACATGTGTGCATGCCTGACTTGAGATTGTTCACTAATGTCATTCAGTGTATGTGAGTACACTGTCACTGTCTTCAGACACAGCAGAAGAGGGCATCAGATCCCATTACAGATGGTTGTGAGCCACCATGTGGTTGCTGGGATTTGAACTCAGGACCTCTGGAAGAGCAGTCAGTGCTCTTAACCACTGAGCCATCTCTCCAGCTTACTAATATCATTCAAAAATTACATAAATGCATCCTAAACACTAAGTGTGAAATATCATTCTAATAAGTGCAAGGATCCAGTTTGGGATCTTTTGAGAAATGTAACTTCCTGCCTTCCATTATTACATCAGAAGAAAACATTAATTCCAAGATAGTTTGTAGTTCTCTACGATTAAAAGCAAAGTCAACCTCCAATGTCTATTTTATTTCCTCTTCTGAGAAAGACTCAAGCATCCTCCCCTGGGCTCTCCTTCCTATTTGGCTTCTTTGGGTCATAGATTGTAGCATGGGTATCCTTTCTGTAATGTCTGTCCACTTGTCAGTGAGTACAAACCAGACATGTCCATATGGGGCTCACTCAGGATGATATTTGCTAGTTCCATGCATTTGCCTGCGGAAGTCATGATGTCTTTGTTTTAGTGGCTCAGTGGTACTCCACTGTGCAAATGAACCAGACTTTCTGTATTGATTTCTCAGTTGTGGGACATCAAAAGGGAAGGGGAAGATGGAGTGGGAAGAGGACTTGCGTGAGGCATTGCTGGGAGGAGCGGAAAGGCTGATATTGGGTAGTAAAGTAAATAAATACATTAAAACATCTCAAGAAAAAATTAAAGAGTATATTAAGTACTCGAAGACTTTTAAAAGGATACTTATTTCACACACACACACACACACACACAAATTTACACACTCACTGTAGCTGCTCAGCAAGCTAAAAGTGTGTCTTCTGCTAGCTCAGAAAGTCAGTATGTTTTTGTCAGGTGAGCTACCTATGGATATGGATTTGTAGCTGTAATTTGTGTGTGTGTGTGTGTGTGTGTGTGTGTGTGTGTGTGTGTGTGTGTGTGTGTGTGTGTCTGTGTCTGTGTCTGTGTCTGTGTCTTGTGTGTGTTTTGTGGAGCTGTTTTTCAAGTGAGACCACCAGTGACTTTCCTAAAGTTACTGCTTCAAGGCCCTAAGTCACAGGACTGTGGTTCTACAGATGATCTACCACAGCAAATCACGTAATGTCCACTCTCCATCCTGGTCAGGAAAACTGTCACTGAGGAGGCAGGGGCATGATCAGGAAGAGGGGCTTTGAGCTGTAGTTCATATTCATCCTGTCTGTCATCACACCTGCCTGTCTTTGGTGCCTCAGTCACCATCCACCCTGACTTAATCTTTGACAAATGACCTTTTTTTTCTTTTTTCAAGCTGGGACCAAACCCAGGGCCTTGTGCTTGCCTACCACTGAGCTAAATCCCCAACCTGACAAATGACCTTTTCAGGAAAAGAATTGGTATGGAGTCCTAGCTTAGTGTATGACAAAAGTATTCCTAACACAATTAAAGAAAAATTTAAGGAAAAATGGAAACTGGAGAGGTGAAGGTGAAGCTTCATTTAGGTTTTGATGGAATATGGCCCAGACTCCTCCCACCACCTAAAACTATGAGCATTCTATGGTGTCCTGTAAGAGGGGTGGTTTTAGCAATCACATCAAGTCAGAAAAGAACAGCCATGCAGAGTGTGTTTGTGAGTAATTATAAAGGGTATGGTAGTGTGTACCTTGTTCACCAGTGCACCCTAGTGAAGCACTGTTGGGAAATTAGGGGAGGTTAGTTTCTGTAAGACTCTCCTCTATCTAACCAAACTCCTTTACCATCAGCTTGTCATAGGTATTTCTAGTTCCTTCTCTATAGGAACTTAAGTCCTTTATTACTTCTTTGTCTTCTTGTTGTTATTGTTCTTCTACTTGTTCTTGCTCTTCTTCTTGTTCCTGTTCTTCTTGTTCTTGTTCTTCTTTTTGTTCTTCCTCTCATTCTTGTTCTTCTTGTTCTTGTTCTTCTCATTCTTGTTCTTGTTCTTCGTGTTCTTGTTCTTCTTGTTCTTGTTCTTCTTCTTATTGTTTTTCTTGTTCTTATTCTTTTGTTCTTGTTCTTCTTGTTCTTGTTCTTGTTCTTGTTCTCCTCCTCCTCCTCCTCCTCCTCCTCCTCCTCCTCCTCCTTCTTCTTCTTCACTGTGCCTCTGTGTAGACACCATACACATTTAGCAGTGAGAGACAACTGTAAGACTGCTGTCTCTCTCCACCATGTGGGTCCTGGGGATGAGGTTAAGTCATCATGCTTAGTGACAAGAGCCTTTACCTGCTACGCCATCTTTACATTCTTACATGCCTATGCATTAAGAGCATTGAACAAACTTAAATATACCTTGACTGTTTAAGTGGGTTTAATGCATATTAAGAATATTCCTTGAGATCCCCCCACAGTGCTGATGCCCTCACAGAAGTTTGGTGACTGTGAGCAGCACTCAGGGAGCACCATCTAGGGCCTGTCCTCCACAGACAGTGTGGAGAGACTTGTTGCCAAAGGTCTAGGGATATTTTACTGACTTTCTTAATCCAAGTCCAAAACATCCTCTCATAAACTTAAAAAGCAAAAGCAATGAACCATTCTTCCTTTCTCAATGTTCAGTCAAGTATGAGAAAGTCACATGTAAAAATATATATCTAGGAGCGACTTCAGGCCCGACACCAGAGGTAAGACCAACTTTTCTGCTCCAAGTGACCCGCCTGGTGGACTCAGGACACACAAAGGCAAAATTCTTCTGGGACCGGACACTTCCAGTTTCTAGCTGTTGCCCGAACCTCGCTGATGCCGGCCCACAGCTCCCTGCTCCTAAACCCCTTGGGAGAGAGAGCTCATCGCCCAGATGTGTGGGCACCATTCCTATCCAACTTTGCCCACATCCTTGGCCCAAGAGTAAACTGTATAGGGCCTCTGGAAACAGGAAGATAGGTGCACTCAAGCTGCAGAAGCCCTGCGGTCCAGAGTGTGCCCAGATCTGAAGGGATCCGGTCAAACATGCTCCCTGCACCCAAATCCCATGGGAGGGAGAACTAGACATTCAGAGGGGCAGACATGCCTGGGAAACCAGAGAGGACTACTCTCTGCCCACATTTCTGACTCTAGAGGAAAACCACCTAGCACCACCAGGGTCCCCTGGGCACAGGGACCCAGAAGTAGGGGCAGGCCCTTCTGATTGCTGACCTCTCAGAGAGCTGAAACCCAGCCCCGAGGAGCAACTTCAGGCCTGAGATCAGAGGTAAGACCAACCTTTCTGGTCCAAGTGACCTGCCTAGTGGACTCAGGATACATCCCCACAGGAACAACTGAAAGCCAGTAGACAGGAACGACTACACACCTGAAAGCAGAACACTCTGTTCCCATAACTGGCTGAAAGAAAACAGGAAAACAGGTCTACAATACTCCTTACACACAGGCCTATAGGACAGTCAAGTCACAGCTAGAAATAGCAGAACGAAGTAACACCAGAGACAATCTGATGGCGAGAGGCAAGCACAGGAACCCAAGCAACAGAAACCCAGACTCCATGGCATCATCAGATCCCAATTCTCCCACCAAAGCGAACACTGAATATCCAAACACACCAGAAAAGCAAGATCTAGATTTAAAATCACATTTGATCTTGATGATGGAGGACTTTAAGAGAGACATAAAGAACTCCGTTGTGGTTTGCCCTGAAGTTATCTATATTTTGATGCTAATTGCACTGCCCCAAAGACAGCTGCCTAGTCATGTATTCAGAACTCTGGTGACTTCACCAGAACCACCTCCCCATTGAATTTGTAAAGTATAAGTGAGGGGCAGGTACAGGATAGAAGGAGGCCTGTCATTGGCGGAGAAGGAAGGATGGGCGGGAGATAAGTTTGAAGGAAGAGGAGGAGACTAGAAGAGAAAGGAGGAGACAGGACAGAGGAGAAGGTGAGAAGCCATGGCAGGCAATATTAAGATTCTCTTCTGTGTATTTACAGGTTGTTATTAATGTTCCTAAGGGATGAATGGTACCAGGCTTTTTATGTTTAAGTGGGCAATTATATCTTACCAATTGGGTCAAAGGTTATTGTGTTGTGTGTTCTTTTATGTGATGGTTTGAGTGTAGGAAAGTGTGTGGCAGCAGGAGACACTGGGCTGCTGAGGAATGGGGTTGTGTTGCCCCATTCTACTAGATATCTTGGGGCACTGCAGTGTGGACCTAGTGGGGAAAAAGGCAACCTTACTTTTTTTATTTTTATATATTTACAACAACAGAACTCCTTTAGAGAAATGCAGGAAAACACAAGTAAACAAGTAGAAGCCCTTAGAGAGGAAACACAAAAATCCCTGAAAGAATTCCAGGAAAACACAATCGAATAGGTGAAGGAAATGAAAATGGAAATAGAAAGAATAAAGAAAGCACAACGGGAGACAACACTGGATATAGAAAACCAAAAGAAGAGTCAAGGAGGCATAGGTACAAGCAACACCAACAGATTATAATAGATAGAAGAGAGAATCTCAGGAGCAGAAGATTCCATAGAAATCATTGACACAACTGACAAAGATAATGTAAAACAGAAAAAGATACTGGCCCAAAACATACAGGAAATCCAGGACACAAGGAGAAGATCAAACCTAAGGATAATAGGTATAGAAGAGAGTGAAGACTCCCAAATCAAAGGACCAGTAAATATCTTCAACAAAATCATAGAAGAAAACTTCCCAACCCAAAGAAAGAGGTGCCCATAAACATATAAAAAGCCTACAGAACTCCAAATAGATTGGACCAGAAAAGAAACTCCTCCCATCACATAATAGCCAAAACACCAAATGCACAAAACAAAGGAAGAATATTAAAAGCAGTAAGGGTCAAGTAACATATAAAGGCAGAACTATCAGAATTACACCAGACTTCTCACCAGAGACTATGAAAGCCAGAAGACCCTGGACAGATGTCATGCAAACCCTAAGAGAACACAAATGCCAGCCCAGGCCACTGTATCCAGCAAAACTCAATTAACATAAATGGAGAAACCAAGATATTTCATGACAAAATCAAATTTACACAATATCTTTTTACAAATCCAGCTCTTTAAAGGATAATAAACGGTAAAGCCCAACACAAGGAGGCAAGGTACACCCTAGAAAAAGCAAGAAACTAATCATTTTTCAAAAAAACAAAGAGAAGACAAGCACACAAACAATCTCACCTCCAAATATGAAGATAACAGAAAACAACAATCACTTTTCCTTAATATCTCTCAACATCAATGGACTCAATTCCCCAATAAAAAGACACAGATTAACAAATTGGATATGTAATAAGGACCCAGAATTTTGCTGCCTACAAGAAACACACCTTAGAGACAAGGGTAGACACTACCTCAGAGTAAAAGGCTGAAAAACAACTTTCCAAGCAAATGGTCTGAATAAACAAGCTGGAGTAGTCATTCTAATATCAAATCAAATCAATTTTCAACCAAAAGTCATCAAAAAAGATAAGGAAGGACACTTCATATTCATCAAAGGAAAAATCCACCAAGATGAACTCTCAATCCTAAATATCTATGCTCCAAATGCAAGGGCACCTACATACGTAAAAGAAACCTTACTAAAGCTCAAAGCACACATTGCATCTCACACAATAATAGTAGGAGATTTCAACACCCCACTCTCTCAATGGACAGATCATGGAAACAGAAATTAAACAGAGACATAGATAGACTAAGATAAGTCATGAACCAAATGGACTTAACAGATATTTATAGAACATTCTATCTAAAACAAAAGGATATACCTTCTTCTCACCACCTCATGGTACTTTCTCCAAAATTGTCCATATAATTGGTCATAAAACAGGCCTCAATAGATACAGAAAGACAGAAATAATCCCATGTGTCCTATCAGACCACCATGGGCTAAAACTGGTCTTCAATAGCAATAAGGAAAGAACACCCACATATACATGGAAGTTGAACAATGCTCAGCTACTCAATGATCACCTGTTCAAGGAAGAAATAAAGAAAGAAATTAAAGACTTCTTAGAACTTAATGAAAATGAAGGTACAACATACCCAAACTTATGGGACATAATGAAAGCTGTGCTAAGAGGAAAACTCATAGCTTGAGTGCCTGCAGAAAGAAACAGGAGAGAGCATATATCAGCAGCTTGACAGCACACCTAAAAGCTTTAGAACAAAAAGAAGCAAATACACCAGGAGGAGTAGAAGGAAGGAAATAATGAAACTCAGAGCTGAAATCAACCAAGTAGAAACAAAAAGGACCATACAAAGAATCAACAGAACCAAAGGCTGGTTGTTTGAGAAAAACAACAGGATAGATAAACCCTTAGCCAGACTAACCAGAGGACACAGAGAGTGTGTCCAAATTAACAAAATCAGAAATGAAAAGGGAGACATAACAACAGAATCAGAGGAAATTCAAAAAATTATCAGATCCTACTGCAAAAGCCTATATTCATGGAAAATCTGGAGGAAAGGGAAATTTCTTAGACAGATAGCAGGTATTGAAGTTAAATCAGGAACAGATAAACCAATTAAACAACCCCATAACTCCTAAAGAACTAGAAACAGTCATTAAAGGTCTCCCAACCAAAAAGAGACCAGGTCCACACCGGTTCAGTGCAGAATTCTATCAGACCTTCATAGAAGACCTCATACCAATACTATCCAAACTGTTCGACAAAATTGAAACAGACAGAGCACTACAGAATTCCTTCACTGAAGCCACAATTACTCTTATACCTAAACCACACAAAGACCCAACAAAGAAAGAGAACTTCAGACCAATTTCCCTTATGATTATCGACACAAAAATACTCAATAAAATTCTGGCAAACCGAATCCAAGAACACATCAAAACAAGTACGGTCAGGATGTTTGCTGTGGTTTTTCTCAAGTTGATTGATGGCTGTTTGACGTTGTCAACTTGACACACCTGGGAAGAGGAACCTTCTCCATACTTGCCTCCACCAGAGTGGCCTGTGTGACAATTTCCTGACTGTGGGTTGATGGAGGGAGGCACAGGCCACTGTGTGCAGCTCCAGCACGGGGCAGGTGGTTGTGTGCTGTAGTGCACAGCAGGTTTAAAGAGCCAAGAGAAGCAGCCAGAAAGCCTCCCTGCTCCTGCTTTCTCCCTTTTTCTTTGCATGATGACTGCAAGTTTTAGTCCTTTACGGTTGTGGGTCCCCTGTCTGCTTGGGGAAACAGTACAAGGGAAGTTTGACTGTGCTTGACCCAGGCAGTGGCCCTGAGCATGTTGGACAGGAGAGAAGTGGGGAAGCGCAGGCTAGGTTGAGGGACAGATGGAGCTGGTTCACTGGTCTCTGGGCTGTGGAGTTCCCAGGCTCTTGGACACCCAGGCACTGCAGGAAGTCTCAGAAGAGCTGAGAACAGCATGTGGGCCCTACGGCTGGATGTAGTCTGGGTCCGGGGCAGGAGGGAGAAAGGAGAGAGCTCTGGTTAGTCCCATGAGGATGTTTCCTGGCTTGAACTGGTTGGCTTGGAGGCAGTTGTGGCTGGGAGTGGAGAGAGGCCTTCTACAGGAGATTAGACAGTGTCTCTGTAGTGAAGGACTTCTCCATGTGTCCCCAAGGTGGATCCCGATGAAAAGAGACAGTCCATGGCTCTGAATCATTTGTTGCCATGGAGGAAGGTGGATGTGTAAACCATACTACACTGGGCCTGAGATTAAATACCTTTTACAGAGAGGAGGTCTGGGACGGAACGTTTATTGGCTAAGCCCTCCATGCCTCCATTTACCTCACTAGCATGGAGATCTATCATGAGCCTACAGACCACAGGTCATGTCCTTTTCTACATGGGGGTCTTGCTGCATTGCCCTTACATGTCTATTGGCCATAAATCTAGGGGGAGGGATTGTGGTTTGTGACAGGGACCTGGTGCCTGGGAGCAGGCGAAGCTACTACTGTCCCTGCATGGTCTCCGGGGATTCTAGCCTTAGTTTAACTGAGGACCATGCTACTTCTCACAGTCCACTGCCCAACACAGCTCAAATGAAGCCTTTCCTTCCTTAAGTTACTTTGGACCCTGGGTTTCATTATATCAACAGAGAAATTAAACTAGAGCCCTTTTTAAAATGGCTACTCAGAGGTGAAAATGTGCTAGCATACTGCTCTCAACTTGCACTTCCTCTCAGACTCCTGTTTGTGGGCTCCACCCCGATTTGAGAAAAGGAAACTAGAACCTAGAAACTTACAGAGGCACTTCAAGAAGTGCAGGTACCCAGCCATAGCCCAAGAGGAACCTGGGGGCTCCAACTCAGTCCTGAATGGTGAGTTCTAGGGTGTGGACCAGCAGGAAGAGCTCCCACTCCACTTCCCCCAAGGGAGACTGCAGGATGATGCTGAGGCTGGAGTGGGGCTTACAGCCAGTGGGAAATCTGTAGGCACTGGGAAGCTCAGGAAGCTGAAAGCTATTCTATCCTCTTGGGTCCTTGCTTCACAGATCTGGGAGCTCTGCACTGTGAAATAATTACTCAAGACATACTGTTGGGAAGGGGAGGTAGATTTTATGGGGATGCTGGGAACCTGCAAAGAAGGTCCCAGTCTTGGAGGGGAATTGGAGAATACTGAGAAACAGGTTGGGTTGTGTATTGCAAGTAGCCTTCAGTGTCCTAAAAGCTTGTGTTGTGCAGGCTGATGTTTCAGGGTCTCCCCTGTTGACATTCGCTTGGAGATGGTTTTCTCTTATCGTGAGAGCATCGCAACCAGGAAGGCACCAATGCCACACCTTTTCAGCCCTTTTCTAGCAACAGTGATTGCAGTGAACACTGCCCAAGGGATGGCACTACATTCAGCAAAAGCATCCCCCATCCCTGAGACAACCCAGGCAACCATTATCACTGACTTGGTGAAGATGTGTACAGCCAAATTTGCAGTCAACTACTCATTAATTCCAGCCTGGAATCCTCTTGCAGCCAGTGTATGTCTGACGTTATTTTGTGTATGACTATCTTGCCTGCATGAACATCTGTGTACCATGTGTGTCCTCGATGTTCTGTTGTTTAGATAAGGCAGCCTAGGATTCTGTCTGAATGGAGAGTTAGGCTTGGTTAGAGCTCACCATGAACTGGGCCAAGGTCCTCTGCTTAAATTAATTAGTGCTCCTGTTTAGTGAGCCATTGCTCTAGTATCTGGAATGTATGTGTGATTATATGTATGTATGTATGTATGTATGTATGTATGTATGAATGAATGTATTTACATATGTACATACCTTGTGATTCCATTGAGCTTAAAAGCTCTTTGGTGACAGTTTATGTGGAATTTCCATCTTGTGTATCTAGTGTCCTGCGCAGACACAGAGTGTTCTGACAGATTTACTAGGATCTTCATCCAGCTCCTGCCTTGCTGAGAGTCTTTACGTTGTGTTTCTCAACTGTTCCTTTGCTCTTTTCTCCATCTGTGTACTGTGCGTGTGTGTGTGTGTGTGTGTGTGTGTGTGTGTGTGTGTGTGTGTGTGGTCAACCAGTAATTCATGGTAGTGGCCAGGCCACACCTAAAGGAAACCGCCCTTCCCCCATACACCATCAACTGACAGATCTCCTCAGTTAGGGGTTGATGCTAGTGAATGTTGGCCCCTTTTATCTGGTTTGATCCTGTGCGGGCCTTCTGCAGGTGACCCCACTTGTTTTGAGTTCATGATCACAGCTTTTCTGTCATCCGGGAAGACCCTGTTTCTATGGATCTTAGCATCCATCCATCCTAACTTCCACTGTGTTCCCGGAGCCTTGGCGGGGTCTGGTGATTGTTAGTGTCTTGTTCATGACTGACTATTCCACACACATCTACTCTCTGCACATTGACCAGTTGAGAACCTGATCAAAAGACCCTATTGCCACAGACACTATCTGGTTGGGCACAGGTCACAGAGAAATTAAGCAATAATCAGGTTCTTCCCTGTTGGGTAGCTTTCATAGTACTGAAAGGTGCCATGTAGTTTGTTGGAGAAGAAAAGAAGTCCACAATCTCACACAGCTGTGAGCACTGTGCTACAGTAACAATAAGCATGGCAGGACATGTCCCTGGAGGAAGAGTGACACAGTGTCATAGGGGTGACCAACTGATTTCTAGTGGACTTGGGACCAGCAAGAGGAAGCAGTGCCTTGCACTGTAAATTAGACCAAGATCCCATGGTAAGGGAGCTCAAAGGCCCCACAGGTGAACCTACGCCCACTGTCTCTGCTAAGTAGACATGAGATCAACCTTTGCTCTACATGCCTGTCTCAGATATCATCAGGAAATTTTTTACATGAATATGTTTTCAGTTCACTAAGACCTCTAGGAGCTTTTCAGTGAGCCCATAGCCAACCTATGTGCCTTGCTCTGTTTCTGGTGAAGCACTGGTCTTCAGCACTGAACAGAGGCTGTACCACACAAGACATGCTCCTTTTCACAGATTAGACGTTGATTTGTAATTATCCGAGGAGTTTAGAGTCCATCTTGAGAAGAGGGTCCTCTCCCCTTTTTGAAGACTGGAGGAGCTACCAAGGCCATGAAGTGCTGTTCTGTTTTAACCTGGATGTTATTTATAGGTGACGCTAATAGTGACAAAAAGATGGAGAAGAGGACATGTGCCCTCTGCCCTGAGGGCCACGACTGGAGTGTGATTTACTTCGAACCATCGTCGAATATAGCAGCTCATGAAAACTGTTTGGTAAGTTACTGGTAAACACTTTAAAACTACATGTTTAGGGCTGAAAAGTGGGTCAGTGGTTAAAATCACCAGACACTGTTCCAGAGGAACCAGTTTCCATTCCCAGCACTCACATGGTGCCTCACAGCCAGCATGGAAGATCTCTGTGTGAAGACGATGATGACATAAGTCATAATGTCTGCAGGGGCAGAGGGCCTTTGAGGTGGAAAGAATGATTTAGTTCTAACTGCCCCAGTCTCCTGAGTGCTGAGACTACAGGTATGTATGGCCACATCAAAGTGTCAGATCTTTTTTTTTTTTTTTTTCGGGGCTGGGGACCGAACCCAGGACCTTGCGCTTCCTAGGCAAGCGCTCTACCACTGAGCCAAATCCCCAACCCCAAGGTGTCAGATCTGTATTAAATTATGAATCATCTGTCTTGTATGCTTGAGTGTGTATTTCTACATCAAGGACCTTGTGTCCCATAAGTGCAATTTACCCATCAAGGTCAGACATGAGCACTGCCTCTCTAGCGCCACCTAGAAGCCACATTGCGTTTTCACCAGTTGTCCCAACAACATGGCCAAGGGGTGAAGCACATGGACTGCAGGGAGTCTTGTCCCTTTAACCTGTTATGTCCTTATAACGTTTCCTGGTAATTTGAAGTCACTTCCAATTGTCTGTTGACATGCCAGTATTTTTAGTAAACTTTCTTGGTAAGCTTTTCATCAAAACAAAAATACAGTGACTGGAGTGTGTAGTTGTGTTTTGAGACATACTTGCTCCACGTGGTCACTGTCACTATTCAGAGAGCTCCCAGGACCCCAGAACGTCCCCTCATGCCTCTCTGCAGTCAGCTTACACTTACTCCATGTCCCTCTGGATTGCTCATTTTGTCAGAGATCACAGGACGGGAGTGCTGCAGCATGGACTCCTTAGTGTGTGGTCTCTTTGCTCCCTAGTGATCCGGAGCATCTCCTGGGCCTGTGTGCGTTTGGTCCCATTTGCGTTCTACATCTCTGCACTCAGTCAAACGACTCAGGATATCTATGCCTACAGGGAATACCCATGAACTTCTTCTTGCTGTGCTGCATTGACCTTTATAGCAGACGACACTTCCGTAGCATTTATATTGTCTAATTCTGGAGAAGATGTAACGGACAGAGAGGCCTGCATAGGCTGTTTTAGGGCTTCTACGGCTGCACCAAAACACCATGACTAAAAAGCAAATTGGGAGGAAACCATTTATTTGGTTGCATTTCCACACAGCTGCTCATTATAGAAGGAATTAAAAACATAAATTCAAACAGGGCTGAAACCCGAATACAGGAGCCCATGGACATGCCAAGGAGGGGGCTGCTTTCTGGTTTGCTCTCACAGCTTGCTCTGTCTGCTTTCCTACAGAATCTAACACCAGCAGCCCAGGGATGGCAACATCTAGTATTTGCTGGGCTCTCCCCCATTGGTCACTAATTAAGAAAATCCCCTACAGCCCGATCTTATGAAGGCGTCTTCTCCTTGGGAGTTCCCTCCTTTCAGATAACTCTAGCTTGGGTCACATTGAGAGAAAACTAGACAACAGGCTCTGTGCATATGTGATACGGATTTATATGAGGAAGTTCAGCATGAGAGGACCTGAGCGCCCTGAACTGGTCCTTTCAGAATACTAGACAGATGTATAACTATTTGCTTCCCTGCCTTCATATTATGTTATTAGATGGATATGTCACAGACTATTCATCTGTCTATCAACATATGCATTCTGTCCAATGTGAGGTGACAGCAAATTTATAATGAACATCTATGTATGAGCCTTTGTTTCCTATATGCCTTTAATCCCCTTGGAAAGCATTTAAAGAATTTCCACGTTATAAAGTAAGTGTGCATTTCACACTAAAATGTTTATCATTTCAAACCCAGGCTATTTCTTGCCTGAACACTGTTTTCTCCATGATTTTAATTTGTGTTAGGGGTGTTAATCTTGGTTATCTTTTCCCACGTGTGTATTTTTCACTCTGTAGTATCAGGTTGGATTTTAAACCTCTCTCTTCTTTTTCCTGTTGCTGAGGATCAAACCCAGAGTGTGGAAAATATAAGCAAATGCTTTACCTTTGATACACATCACAGAGCCTGTCTACTAAAAAAGATGTGTGTGCATACATGTTTTTATGTGTGTATGTGTGTGTACATGTGTGTAAGTGTGCACACGTGTGTCTACATACACGTGAAGAGCATGTTCATGGAGGTCAGAGGGCAGCTTTCTCCGGAGCTGGTATCTTCCTCCTTGTTTATGGGTTCTACAACTCTCGCAGCAGGCACAGTTCTGGATGACGGTCTCCTGTCTCTATGGGACCCCCGGATAGCAGATGTGTGGTTCGGCCACAGCACCTGCCTTTTTACTGGGGTCCGGGGAATTGAGATCAGTCTGTCAGGCTTGCTCAGCCAATGCTTTTACTCACTGAGGGTCTTCTCTGTCCCCTGCCACATGTCCATCTTAAACTGAATTGTTTTATTGAGTTGTAAGGCTTTCCTGTGCTCTAGACACAATTCTTTGATCAGACGTATACATGGTATTTTTTTCCTATCCATGGCTGGCCTTTGAAAAAACGACATCCATTTATTTCTTTATGCATGTACCAGAGGATGCAGGAGGAGGTCAGAGAACACCTTGCAGGATTTCCTTCCCTCCTCTGCCACATGAGAGCCTTAGATTGTCAGGTTGGCAGCAAGTGATTGTTCTTGACGAGTCACCTTCCTGGTCACAATTTTCTCTTAGCATCTTCCTGAGAACAACTTTAATCCTGATGAAGTAGAACAGATCCCTGCACTAAGCTTGCAGCTGGAGCAGAGCAGCGGAAACACGGAGACCCTAACTCCAAACCACGGGCAAGGATAGAACCAGTTCCCAGGGTCATTCTCCGACTTCCACATGCGAGCATTCACATTTGCATTATAACCTCTAATACTTACAAAATATCTTTGCCTATGAAAGTGTCACAAGTTTTTTCTCATGTTTCTCATGCTCTTCAGTTTTTTGAGTTTCTCTGTGACATTAACCTTCAAGTGAAAGGCAGCCCATTGTTTAGGTTTATGTGACTCGGGAGACTTAGCTCTCTGGAGCTAGGAAGCTGGTGGCTCAGTTAGGGAACTGCTGGAACATGAGTATGAAGTCCTGACTTCCACCCCAGGATCCATACATAAATCTCTACCTGGCATACACAGCCTGCAGCCCCACACTGTGGAGTACAGACAGGAGGATTCTAGACCCTGCTGGCCAACCAGGTGAGCTGAACTTGTGAGCTGTCCAAGGTCAGGGAGTGGCTATCTCAAAACACAAGATAGAATGGGGCTGGAGAGATGGCTGTGTGGTTAAGCTGCTCTTGCAGAGGACCCAGGATCAGTTCTCAGAACACAGGGTTAGTTCACAAGCATTTGTATCCACTTCCTGGAATCCAATACCTTCTTCTATCCTGTGTGAAAACAAGCAGTCATGTGATCCACATAGATACATGCAGGAAAAACACTCATTTTTATAAAAAATCTTAGAAAAAAGCTAAAGATCTGTAGAGAATGCCATCCAAAGTCAGTCTCTTTTTTTTCCATGCAGAAAACAACATAAACACACACACACAAATACACACACACACACTCACACACTCACAAATACACTCACTCATGCACATCAGAATACACACATCACACAGAACACACACACATATTTAATACAATGTTTGTATAATATTTTAGTAAAGAATTTTAATCTTTTAATAAAAATCTTTTAGAAAGATTTTAGTGTGTGTGCATGTGTGTGTGTGTGTGTGTTACCCACTGGAGCTGGTCTTCTGTCACTTGTGAGCTGGGTACCTGGACCTGAGAGCACAATGTAGGTCCTCTGGAACACTGGAAGAGCAGTACACATGCTCAACCACTGAGCCCTCTCTCCATCTTCTAAAATGCTGATGAGGAAAGAGACTTGTGGCCTCTAAAATACACAAGGAAGTATTGGGGGTAGCTGTGGTCGTACCTGAATTTCCACTGCAAAAAACTAAGGAGGAGGCCAGGGTCCAGGTAAAGTGGGATGTATAGATACATCTTATCTTTAAAAAACACCATAATAGCCAGGCATATTAGTGTATGGCTTTGGTCCCAGCACTCACGGGCAGAGACAGGTGAACTCTCTGAGTTTCAGTCCAGTGACTGAACTACAGTGAGACCCTATCTCAACAATGACAAGAGTGAAAATCTGTGAAATGGGTGTAGAGGCAGGCATGGTCATTGAAATCTAAGAAGGCCTGGGAATCCACCAGGAATGGCCTCTGTCCCTTGCTATGGTTTCTCTGTCTCCATGGCTTCAGCCATTGCCTGCTCTGCATTCCTAGGCAGGAACAGGGGTGTCTGCCTGAATAGAGATCAGTTACCAAGGACAACTGTGTCTGCAGACTGAGGGTTCCCACAGGAGTCCCATGGCTCACAACTGGTCATCTACTGCACAGTGGCCAGTGCTCTGAGCCATGGTCCACTCTGCATCCTCCTCAGCCCTTTTCAGAACCATCTCTGACTTGTGTCCGTCAGGACTGCTTCACACCGACTCTGGGTTTCTCTCACTGTGCAGCTGTATTCATCAGGACTGGTGGAGTGTGATCCTCATGATCCACGGAATCCAGCCAGAAGCTTTGCTGTCAAATCAGTGAAGAAAGAGATCTGGAGAGGGAGAAGGTTGGTAAGTTGACATGTCTTATTACTCATAACTCATGAGTCTTCTGTACTACGTTCAAAGGACAGTCTTCATGGGTGTGGAGACATGGTACAGCCGGTCAGAATGCTTGCTACCCATCCAGAAGTCCTGAGTTTGGTCCCCATCACCAAATGGCAACTCAGAACTGCTTGTAACTCCAGTTCCAGGGCATCAGACACCCACTGCTGATCTCCACAGAGACATGTACTTACAGACTTGTTCTCTCCGACACGGAAGTAAAAATAAAATAAACCTTCCATCTGAAAACACAGTCTGAGGTAAAGTAAGTTTCGAGAAACATGAGGAGAGCTGGAAGGTGGACTGTGAGACCCTGCCTCAGCTGATGCTCTCTGCTTACAACATCAGGAGAGCAGGCTTGAGCCCCTTCTGTCTGAGGGAAAACACTGGTCAGACAGGCTGGAACAAGTCCTTCCTGTCACTTCAGCAGAGCAAGTTCCAATTTCACAGCTCAACAGCGCCACCTCGGTTCTTCCTCTGCTGTCCTGCCACAGAGCTGCAGGCAGCATGCAGAGCAAAAGGCTTCATCCTTGACATGGAGGACGATGTCCTCTGAAGGTCACAGGTGGCTGATGTCTTTCTGCACCAGTTTGGGTGGTTATCACTGACAGCATCTGCCTGGGAGCTAAGGGCATGGACCTTTCCAGGAAAGGAGGGCTCAGAGACTCTCCTCTGAGGTCTACTGTGTCTCCTGGCTACGTTTATAACGGGCCATTTGCAGATGAGTAAACAGGATGTCAAGTCTTAGTTTACCATGGCTGACCACACCCAAAGAAAGGTGTCAAGGAGTGGCGACATACTGGTATGTTTCTTTTTCAAAGTATTTGTACCAGCATGCTGAATGTAAATTCTCCTAATTAGAAAGTGGCCAGCCAATGTGAACTCAAACATTACTTCCGTCATTCTCTTCATGGACAGTTAAGGAAGAATATCTTCAGATTCTAGAACAGAGGCTCTGACTGTGTGGAGAAGGATGAAAAGGAAACACATTTCATACGGACTTAGGAACCACCAATCATAAATTTATTTTCTTTGGCCCTTTATAAATGCAATTTAGCTACTGAGCTGATTCCCAGTTTAAGCTCTTCGGAAATATGTATTCCCATGGTAAAGACCCACAACTTGAGAAGCACTGTTGTAGAATTTGCCTTCATGGAAACATCCCAGACCAGAATGAGGGCAGCTGGGTAAACAGAATACGGAGAAAGCAGTTGTGATCCGTGAGAGTTTTCATGGACTTTCCTATTGGGAAACTGAGATGCATTGGAAGCACAGGCAGCAGAAAGGGATGAGAAAAGGCACAGGAGGCGAGAGCTTCTCACTCACTGTTTCCTTATAGCCCAGGGATGGCTGCACTCTCAAGAGGCTGCGCCCTCCCACATTAATAACTGATTATGTAAAGACCCAGCAAGGTTGCCCACAGCCTGATCTTCTGGAGTTCTTTTCTCCCTTGAGGTTCTCTCCTCTCAGATGCGTAGAGCTCATTGCGGAAGTGTCAGCGAGTGTATCATGAGGGTGCAGTCTCACCTTCACTATTCACGCTGCTACCTTTTACTTCTACAATTCAATAACTGCTCTTGTATGCTCTGGTTTAGCATTCTATATATTAATCTTCTTTCAAACCTATTTTTGACTTTTTCTTGTGTTCCCTTATGTATTATCATGGGGTCCTTACTTGGGAGCCTGTAGATTGCTGTTTCTTGCTCTATAGAGAGCCTTATTGGGCTTGAACCGCGTGTATCCAAAGGGTGGTGTCAATCGGAGTTGGTCATTGCTGGTTTACCCCTCGTTACAGCATACAGCTTTAGTACTGCTCAAAGGGCTTCCTGCAGCCATACAACACCTCCCCATCTCTACTCCACCTTCAGATGTGGTAGAGCAATAAAATCAAGGGAGTAAGAAAATGGTGTATTCAGTGGTGTTTTCATTGTTTAGTTTCTACAAAATTGAAACTGGTGCACTTTATTGTACACAATTCTCAACTCCTGCTCTGCGGTGCAGGCCCCACCTTTCCAGGGAGGAATGTCTGGGTGGAAGTCGTACCAAGTGACAGCTGAGGCCACACATGTCTTAGTGGCACAAGAAGGAGCTGCTCTGGCCTGAGGCTCCAGGACTCCAAATCAAGCATCTGTCCAGTGATAAGGAAGCCTGGAGCTTTGCTTTCTAAAGAGACTCCATTAAAGGGGAAGACTGGTTTTTGAAACCATCTAATGCTTTTGCATTTATGTACACCCTTACACAACGTTCTATCCCAGGCCCTTGATCCCAAGTGGCTGCAGCTTTGCTGAAACTTCCTCATGGGTTGCCAAATCTAATTCCTATCTATTGCGTGCACAGAGGCTGGGATATGCCAGAGATAGCCAGGAGAAAAACACAGGGCTGCTGGTTTAAACATTGTTTAATGGCAGCCTTACTTTTTAGCAAAGAAAGAGTTCTAACTCATTGTGATCTATTCTTTTATAGAAATGCTCATTTTGTAATAACAAGGGAGCCACTGTGGGATGTGATTTACAGTCTTGTCCCAAGAATTACCACTTACACTGTGCCAAGGAGGACCATGCAATTCTACAAGTTGATGAGGATCATGGAACTTACAAGTAATCAAATAGCTTTGATACTCCATGGTGGAGTGGTGGGGATGGGTAAGGAATGGCTAGGCTGTGACATGCTTCTCAGGCATAATTTATGCAAATGAGTTGCACGTGAAGACAGGATTATGGGACACCACCAGGAACTCAGCTTCTCATTTCTGCACTTGACAGGACTAAGAAGTACTCAAGGGTTTGCTTGACTTTCTAAATCTTCTCTTACTCTCTTCTTCCTGGGAGAGCCTCATTCTGAGTGGCAGCATGCACGTCCTATAAGACACAGGAGCCAGCTCAGGCCTGTTCTTCTCTGTAGCACTCACACATCCACAGGTCATGGGTCTGTCCTCGCACCTTGTGGGAATGAGCTCTCTGCTTCCAGTGTGGGACCCAGGCATGGAACTGAGGCTGTGGGAGCTGACAGCGAGCACCTTTACCTTCAGAGCCCTCTTGCCCGCCCGCAGCTTGTCATTCAGTGTGGAACAGGACTCTTTATATTTGAATTATGGAGACACCAATAGGGGGTTGTATTCTTAGAATTTCATTTTTTGTATACATTCACAAAGAGCTCAATTTATTATGACAGTCGTTTTTAATCATAGGAAATCCCTGCTGTACCAAGTTTTTATGTTTGCAGATGGTATCTCACCAAGTAGTCCAGGCTGGTCTTGAACTTATGGAGATAAATAAAAAGCTTTAAAAATGTTTACTAACCATGCTGGAAATACTTACTCAATTAAACAAAGTGTTTTAACTTATTCAAGAAGGAGTGAATGTACTTCTCTGCTGTTGACATTTTAATGTAAACATTGAGGTTCATAGAGTAACTGAGATACTTTACAAGGGGCTGAGTGACACTCAGAATGAACCTGACAAGGTCTCATCAGGTTGGCACATTAGTGCAGAGAGGACTCAATGAACATCGGCTCATGGGAGGGGCTGAAGCAGGAAGGGGCTTTGCCTAGACTTGAAAATTACTGACACTGGGGACAGGGAAGACACAGGTGAGAGTCTATGCTAATATCTTCCAGACTTCTTTATGTTACAAAAACTCCTAGGCAAGCATGGTATATAAACCTAAAATCAGTGTACAGGAGAGATAGGACCCAAGTCCAAGTCCCTCTGGGAGTGCAATTGAGACCGAATGAAAGGTGCTCAGAGGGCGCAGATCCAGAGGAGGTGACTGAGCTGGGTGCTGCTGGGAAGGCTGCATGGAAGGCATTGGGTAACAGGAGGACCCTAGGTCTGCTGAGGGCTGAGACAGAGGCAAGCCTGGGCAGAGAAGTCCCTTACAGCTCCTCACTGCAGTCCTCCAGCCTGCTGTGCTGCCTTCCCTCTGAAGACACCGGCCAAGTCCAAGCTCTGACCTTGAAAAGTCGCTCTCCACAGTACTGCACAAGTGTCTGTGTGAACTGTGAGGATTCACAAAACTGTGAATAGTCTGAATGAAGCTTGTCATCTGAGACCTGAGTTCTTAGGAATTAGGACTGCTCAAAGGCTTCTCCCAGCATTTATGCTGTAAGAGACCAGAGTCTCCTTTCTAATGCTCAAAGGGCACAAAGACAATGGCCATCCTCACACACACTGGATATCGGTAACAATTTGACATGGATTTAGACACATTACTTTTTAAAACTAAATACTTCAGCCAGTGTAATTGCATGCCCCTCTAACACCAGTACAAGGGAGACAAAGGTTGGTATAACTCTACAAATTAAAAGATTCAGTGATTCTTTGAACATCTGTATTTTCAGATTATTTTGCCAACGACATGCTCCAGGGGGTCAAGAACCCACACAACTTGGTAAGTTTTAAGTGTGTTTAAAGAAAGTTAATTATTTAGACAAATCTCATTTCTTCTCATTTGTAAGTTCTTATGTGCACCTTTTTGTGTGGGTGGATACCTTAGGTAACAGATGGAGATGACTCACCCTATGGATGCTTGAAGGTCCTCTGGAAGAGCAGCAAGTAGCCATCACTAGGTGTAGTCATTAACTTATTGGAAAGTATCATTAAAGAGTTTTTCCCATTACTGTGTGTTGACAGTAAATGATTATAATGTGTACATAGAAATTATAATATATGTATATATATTATACAGAAAGAGAGAGAGGGAGGAGAGGGAGGGACGGGAGAGAGAGAGAGAGAGAGAGAGAGAGAGAGAGAGAGAGAGAGAGGCCAGCCTGAGCTACATATTTAGACCCTATCTTAAAAGAAAAACTCTGAAAAACTTTGGCCCACTTCATAACTGTTTTGTTCAGTGCAAATACTATAAGAAAGATCCCTAGTCAAAGGATATAAACAATGAAGTCTGGATGAGGAAGCAATGGGTGATTATCTTCTGAGAAGCACCCACTTGAGGACGATGACAGGACTGCCCAAGTCTCTACACATAGGGTTGTGTGAAGCCAGAGTCCAGTGGTATGCTACCCCTCACAGGGACAGGTAGCTTTTGTTCTATAAAGGGAATATCCTAACAACACAAAATCAGTGACAAATACAAGGGGCTGTCATCTCAAGCAATTAAATTTTACAAAACGACATCAATTCATAGTTATTATGAGCAGAGAAATGTCATTTTCGACCATTTACTCTTTGAACTACAGAACAATGAGACACGTATGCTCACCCATCAACTGGTAAAGTACAAAGTGACCACATGATGCGAATCGCTGTCCATTTCCTCCTAACAATGCATCCTTTGTTTGTAGATGCAGCTGTCAAAGCTTCTTTTCTTAAGAAATGCCTGGAAGCAGGACTTCTTACTGAATTATTTGAACAGATACTACAAAAAATGATTTCAATTCATGGAAGATTCATGGCTGAGACTGCTTCAGAGTCAGGTACTGAGTGGGCTAAATGTAAACACATTCTAGAAAACACACCTTCCCATGCTTTCCCTCCCTTCTTTAACCCATTCTTTAAGAAAACACATCATGGGCTGGAGAGATGGCTCAGTGGTCAAGAGCACTGTTCCTCTTGCAGAAGACTCAAGGTCAGTCCCCAGCATCTGCATGGTGGCTTACAAGCATAGCTCCAGTTTGAGGGGATTCCAACACCCTCTCTTGTTCAGTTACTAGGCATGCACACACATACACAAAATAATAAATAAACCTAAAACTTCCAGTTAATAAATGAACAAAATATGGAAGATACATATTCTTTAGTTAGAGGCAAAAGTGCACTGAGGCCAGGAGTTCTGTATCCCAGAGGTGCAAACAGCTGGATGGAGCCATCCTTCAGCTGAGCTGTGCTAGTTTGTCTGCTGCTGTTGTGGATACAGCTGCTGTTTTCAGATATACTTTAAAAAAATAGGTTTGTGTGTGTGTGTGTGTATATATATATGTATGTGTGTGTGTGTGTGTGTGTGTGTGTGTGTGTGTTTACATGTACATGGGTTTTCAAGTGCCCACAGAGAATAGAACTGTATGAATCCCTGGAGCCAGAGTTACAGGCAATTGTAAGCCATCCAACATGGGTCCTGGGAACCAGCCTGTAGGTTATAATTTTGATGTGCCTCAACTTCTGTCTTAATAAATCCAGGGACTTGCAAGAATTATGACAGGGGTGGAGAGACAGCCAGGTACAGAAGAACACACATATTCTTGAAGAGGATCTCAATTTGGTTCCCTACACTCATGTCTGGTAGCTCATAACTGCCTGGAAGTCAAGGTCCTGGGGATCTGACATTCTTTTTTTTTTTAATTTTAATTTTTTTTTTAATTAACTTGAGTATTTCTTATATACATTTCGAGTGTTATTCCCTTTCCTGGTTTCCGGGCAAACATCCCCCTCCCCCCTCCCCTTCCTTATGGGTGTTCCCCTCCCCACCCTCCCCCCATTGCCGCCCTCCCCCAACAGTCTAGTTCACTGGGGGTTCAGTCTTAGCAGGACCCAGGGCTTCCCCTTCCACTGGTGCTCTTACTAGGATATTCATTGCTACCTATGAGGTCAGAGTCCAGGGTCAGTCCATGTATAGTCTTTAGGTAGTGGCTTAGTCCCTGGAAGCTCTGGTTGCTTGGCATTGTTGTACATATGGGGTCTCGAGCCCCTTCAAGCTCTTCCAGTTCTTTCTCTGATTCCTTCAACAGGGATCCTGTTCTCAGTTCAGTGGTTTGCTGCTGGCATTCGCCTCTGTATTTGCTGTATTCTGGCTGTGTCTCTCAGGAGCGATCTACATCTGGCTCCTGTGGGTCTGCACTTCTTTGCTTCATCCATCTTGTCTAATTGGGTGGCTGTATATGTATGGGCCACATGTGGGGCAGGCTCTGAATGGGTGTTCCTTCAGTCTCTGTTTTAATCTTTGCCTCTCTCTTCCCTGCCAAGGGTATTCTTGTTCCCCTTTTAAAGAAGGAGTAAAGCATTCACATTTTGATCATCCGTCTTGAGTTTCATTTGTGATCTGACATTCTTAAAGAATCTGAGGATACCTAAAGCCCCACCCCACACCACACACACACACACACACACACACACAAACAAACACAGAGACTCTGAGGATACCTAACTCCCCCCACCCCCCAACACACACATACACATAATTTTTTTAAATATTACATTGTGCCCCTGCCCAGTCACAGGTACAGGATAAAGGATGACAGAGGAGTCGGTTCTGCTTCCACAATGTGGGTTCTGGGGAGTGAGCTTAGGTCATCAGGTGGTAGGAAGCAGCCCTCTCTGCTGAGCCATCTTCCAGGCCTTGGTGCAGTTGGTTAGATCAACTGCATAGTGGGAGTTTCTTTCTGAATGGCTCCTAGGAATAAAACTCCACTTACAGTGTGCAAGTCCATGGTCCCTGGGACCTCCTGTAACATATAATGTGAGCTACAAGTCTTACAATTGCTCGTTAGGGTGATCTGATGCGTTACACGGTAAGGGACAATGTAAAATACTTTTTAGTGACTTTCTCTATGACAACCAAAACATCAATTAGCATTACACATTTCCCAGAGCTCCTTTGTTACATAATTTTATTTACTTATTTTCTCAAGACTAAGAGCTCTCAAAGTTTGGGGTGCCTCCTAATCACCTGGGGCTCCCTGGAGCACAGGTGCTCCCTCCCCAGAAGTCCTGGCTGCACAGAGACAGTGAGCTGAGGCTTCTCCCACTTCCCTGCTGGGCCTGCACTGAGCTGCCCTTCTCTGATCTTCTCTCTCTTCCTGTTGGGGTTATTTTCTCTTTCTCCCTGTGTGACTTATTCACATTAAAATTAACACAGGAAATTGCTTCTCCCTCTAGACTATGAAGGGATCGAGATCTTACTGTTTGGCTGTGGATTATTTAAAGACACATTAATAAAATTCAAAGAAGGTAGGTGATTCATAAAATAAGGAACAGTGATATTTATTATTCAGATCAAAATGACAGGTGACAAAACAGTGAACATTCTTGTCAAAGATAGTTTTTGTCAAACTTTGAAAAAGCCCATTACAGCAAAGCACAATACAGAAGACCAGCAAAAGAGCACGAACACACACACACACACACACACACACACACACACACACACACACACACATAGAGCCAGGAGATAAAGATCAATCCATAGACGATCACTCTAGAGAAAATACAGTAAGCTGTAGGTAGTTTGATGACTGCTGTTTTCCAGGTAGATACATAAAAGCTCACCGACGAGGGAGAAATAACCCAAGTTTTTTGCTCAGAATACTTTGATCCTTGTATAGACAGTTAGACACTGGAGCTGAGGCGGCTTCCTGCAGCCTCTCTGCCTCAAGGCAGCAAGATAGAGGCAACTGTGATCCATTCTGCAGTCTGTTTCCCTCTCCCATGAAGAGATGTCCAGTTACTTTTCCTAAGGTTTGTGTTCAAATCTCTTGAAGCATTGAGTACTGTAATTCTAAAATGAATCAAGAAAAAAAATCCAAGAATAATCAAGAAGAATTTTAGGCGGTAGCTTTTGTTTCTTTTGAGTTTTTTGTTTGCTTGTTTAATTTTAATGATTCTAGGCAGTCAGGAATAGGGAGATCCGGTCTTTCAGAAATGTGATGTTTAGTTGGGCATTATGGTACATACCTGCAATCCCAGAAGTTGAAAGAACTGGGAGCCTGGGTTACACAGTGAGACCTCATTTAAAAAACAAAACAACAGGAGATTGCATTCATTATGGCCTTTCATTATTAAACATTTCCATGTCCTGCACCTCTGGATATGGATGAGGACAGATTCACACAGAATGGTATGAGTAGCTTCCTCTCTCCCTCTTATTCACGACACAATGCCCTAGTGTTCTTTCTACAGATGTGCCTGTCAGTAAAACTATGTGGTAGCAGGTTTTACGTAAAGAGCAGTCAGGTCGCCTGTGTCGCTTCAATGTGCCCAGGCTCTTTCATTTTGACTCTGTTATTTGATCTCATTTGGGCTCTGCAATATTCAGTTTTAGTCAGCAGAGGAGTTAACTTTAAAAATCACTTGAGAATGTCTGTTAATAAGAATAGCTTTAAAAAACCAAACGTCAAAAACCTGTATTTCCTTTGGACTTACATGTATTTGGAAAAATGTCACACTGCATATGATAGGGACACCTCAAGACGCTACCTGATATAGTGACATCCTGGTCTGGAAGACTCAGCCCAGTATTTTAAGGTAAGTACAGGTATGCAGCCATTCTGACATCCAAGAATTTAAAGATTCAATTGTGAAGATTCTAAATCCAACTACAATCACCTTGGTTGGTTTCTACAGCAAACATTTTGTTCCTAAATCACACCCAAAGCTGAGATGTACCAAATGTCCTTAGAGCCAGAGGTGTGCTCATGAAAGAGTTGTCACTTGAAAGGCCAGCAACATACTGTAGTCTCTAAATAAATGAATACACTGTAACCTTGTTCTACCATGAAGGAATCAAATTCACAAAACACGTGCTGGTGTCCACACTGAGCCAGGAAGGGCAGCCAAGATGCGGATAGACTGTCTCCTCAGACCACTGTCTCCTCATTTGAGGTCCAGTGACTATAATGTAGATATCTGAATGGATCCAGACTAGAGACAGTAACCTATTCCTAATCATGTTCCTGCACACACTGAAGCCACGTTCTTTCTTTTAAAGCAATCAAGAGTAAAACTTGTGAATATGAAGAAGGGATGAGCCAGATGAAGCAGCAGCTTGAGTTACTTGCAGAATTACAACAAAACCTGCGCTCATTTCAAGAATGTGTGGACCTGGACCACATCAAGCTCTACCTCAGGGTCCTTGCTACCTCCTGAGGACCACCAGTGCAGATGCCAGGAGTCTCCTGAAGTGCAAGCAGGCTCAGGAGACAGCCTGTGACAGATCCAGTCCTCTCCAGCTCTGACCTGCTACTGCTCAGCCAGGCTCCATACCTGACAGGTTGTTTCTTGTCTGCTCCCTTGTCATCTCACTTGTCCTGCTTTCTCCTGACAGTAACAGCTGTTCCTCAGGTCAACTGGATCAGGCCCCCATGTCCTCTAAAGAGCAGGAAGTCCTCCTACCTACCCTACCCACCCTAGTCAGGGGCAGCAACCTTTCCTGGAATCTTAGAGCTTTCTTCTTGCTTCTGCTACTCCTGCAGTAGGTCTGTCTCATCATGGTCTTCTCTCCGTATTAGTGACTTCATCAGAATGGAGCAGAGCCTCACTCCTGTGCATAGCTCGCTGGTTCCCTGGGTTTCTGCTCACTACCACCTTCCCAACATTGAGCACACTTAATAAATGATTGTCAAAATGCTGTGAAGAATCAACAGTTTCTTTAATACAGTTCCCAGCAGCCCTCAGCTGTAACAAGACACAGTGCACTATTCTGTTCTTACCAATTCTGTGGGTCTCCATCAGTCTTTTTAGAAGTGTCTTTTGGGGCACAGTCATTACAAGGGCAAGCTTCATCTTCAAGACTGAGTCCGGCATTTCAACTGGGCTCTTTGAATAAGAGGACCAGGAGAATAGGGAATGTGGAGAACGAAGGCTTTCCCCACCTGACAATATGCATCAGATCTATGAGCGACACTGCCCCTGGCCCTTGACTCCTCTCACATTCACATTTCTAATTTCCTCCCATGATCCTCTGGGTTACAGTAAAGCACCTGTCAGAATGAAGTTGAGCTGTGTCCTAACATTGGGTCTAGTTTGTTATGAGTGTTCACACACACTTGTGTAGGAATCATTCCTGTATAACACTGTGGTGACCAAGGACAGTCTAAGTCACTTCCTGTCAGATCAGCTGGAATGACTGCAGTGTGAGCGTATGTACGTATGTATGTATATATGTATTTTGCAGACATAGAGCCAGGTTCATGATCAGCTATGTTTATTGTACTGTTTCTAGGTGAGCTAACACGTCATGTTTCCCCCCTAGTGTACAGAAAACATCTTCAGAACAATTGTTTGTGGTTCCATCATGTGAAAATAAATGTTCGTGAGATGTTTAGCACTTCGAACTTTTACCAATTGTCCTGTGACCTCCACAAGGATGTCATGAAATGCGCACCCTTCCACGTACAAAGTTAGTTCAACGACACTGCGAATATTCCATTAGATTATTGGTCATTAGTCCAATTTTCACAGCTGTTATGTCTTGCAAGGATAGTGGCTGCTACTTTTCATTTTTAATGGTTTTTCTATCTGAGGGTTCAGGTGTCTTAACAGAAATAAGATCTTTTGGTGCTGAGTTAGTTGAGAAATAAGTCGACACATTCAGAGTGGTACCTTATTTTTATTTTAACACTGATAATGTTAATAATTGTGATATAATGTAGTAACGAAATTTAAAACCTCAACTCTTTTTGTTCTTTCTCCTTATCAAGCCTTTTAAAATACATAGTTAGTTCAATAGCATAAAATAGTCAAAATGAATCCCAAACCACTTCGCCTTGCCAAACAGAAACTACACATCTGTGCTGTCCCAGCTCCTGGCATCCACTCTCTTTCTCCCTCCAGGAACTGAAATACATGTTATTTGGTATTTTTTGTAGGGGGCTATTTTTTTTAACTGAAATCCACATATTAGTCAAGTTTATCCCTTTTTTCAGGCTTCACACTACTAAAGGGGAAAACAAGCACGAGTGTACAATGTGCCTTAAGAGACTGTTTATTAGTATGTCAATCAAGGAGTTACACAAATGCATCCTAATTACTGAATATAAAATTGGTTCCAGTAACTTCAAGGATACAGTTGGGCTCTTTTAAGAAATGTGACTTCTCTGCCTTCCATTATTACATCAGAAGAAAACATTAATTTCAAGAAGTTTTTTGTTTATATGATTATAACCAAAACCAAGTAGAAAAATAAAAAGATTGCATTAAAAAAATACGCAAACCCCTTTTAAAGGACTTTTCTTACACACACACACACACACACACACACACACACACACACACACACACACACACTCTCTCTCACACTCACTCTCTAGCTGTTCAGCGGGATCAGGAAGTCCGTATGTCTGTCAGGTAAACTACCTGTCGATGTGGATTTGCAGCTGTGATTTGTGCTTTTCCCATGGAGAAGTTTTTCAAGTGAGACCACCAGTGACTTTCCTAAAGTTACTGCTTCGAGGCCCTAAGTCACAGGACTGTGGTTCTACAGATGATCTATCACAGCAAATCACGTAATGTCCACTCTCCATCCTGGTCAGGAAAGTGTCACTGAGGAGGCAGGGACATGATCAGGAAGAGGGGCTTTGAGCTGTAGTTCGTATTCATCCTGTCTGTCATCACGCCTGCCTGTCTTTGGTGCCTCAGTCACCATCCACCCTGATACAATCTTTGACAAATGACCTTTCAGGAAAAGAATTGCTATGGAGCCCTAGCTTAGTGTATGACAAAAGTATTCCTAACACAATTAAAGAAAGGAAAAGCCGAAAGTAGAGAGGTGAAGGTGAAGCTTCAATTAGGTTTTGATGGAATGTGGCCCAGGCTCCTCCCACCACCTAAAACTATGAGCATTCTATGGCGTCCTGTAAGAGGGGTGGCTTTAGCAATCACATCAAGTCAGAAAAGAACAGCCATGCAGAGTGTGTTTGTGAGTAATTATAAAGGGTACGATAGTGTGCACCCTGTTCGCCAGTGCACCCCAGTGAATTACTGTTGGGCAATCAGGGGAGACACTAATTTCTGTCACCCTCTTCTTTCCTGAACAAAGCTTCTTTCCCATCAGCTTTTCACGTTACTTCCCTATAGGTACCTAATTCTTTCTTCTTCTTCCTCTTTGTGGTGTCTGTGTGTAGACATGGTACACCTACAACAGTGAGAGGACAACTGTAAGTCTGCTGTCTCTCTCCACCATGTGTGTCCTGGGCACGAGGTTAAGTCATCATGCTTAGTGACGAGAGCCTTTACCTGCTGAGCCATCTACAGCCCTCCATGCCTATGCATTAAGAGCATCTCAGAAACCTAACTATTCCTTGACTATCTAAGTGGTTTAATGCATATTAAGAATATTCTTTATGATCCCCCACAGTGCTGATGCCCCCACATGAGGTTGGTGACTGTGAGCAGTGCTCAGGAAGCACCCAACAGGGCCTGTCCTCCACAGACGTGTGGAAGGGCCTGTGGCCCAAAGTCCAGGGATATTTTACTGACTCTTAATCCAAGTTCAAAACATCCTTTCATAAAATTAAAAGAACAAAAGCATGTAAACTGACATCCTTTCCCAATGTTCATCAAATGTAAGAAAAATCACATGTAAAATGTACATATCTAAAAACAAGAGATGTAAAAAACAGACTCACAAGAACCAAATGTCCTTCATACATTCCTACAGCACACTGTGTCTGGGGCTTTACCTGCAGAGTCACCTCACCCACAGTGCCTCAGAGCTCCCACACCTAGCCCAGCAGCCTTGGCTTCAATTCTTAAAGGCTCCACATTTACTGGCTTTAGCAATGAACTCCTTTAGCAGGGGACCATCCATTTGCCAGAACGCAGCAGTCTGGGTAACTTCTGTCAAATGATTGATGCAAAACTTAAAGCAGAATTCTTCTAAATCCTAGACACATACAACAAAAACAAGAACAGGAAGAGGCCTTTGTTTATTAACTGTGAACTGTTCTTCTGCTTAATCCCTCATCCCAACTCTCTCACCCTTCCCAGAAGAGATACTAGAGACCAGATACCTTAAACCATGTTCTCAGAAAATCCCCTGCCATCTACTCACAGCCGAGTAACTCGTGTGACACACACACGCATACTAAACATACAGGGCTGCCACAGCAAGTATCTCGAAGCGAGGTGCAGAGTCAATGCCATATTAGTGTATATGTATTTCGTTACATTTAAGAAAGCAGAAAATTCAGACACGGGCTAGTTAAATGAATAGGTTTATGGAAGTAGATGAAAGGAAGCATGTAGTCTACCTAGAATGATATTAAAAAAAAATCCCACAAACATGACTTTCCAGGTCTCCTAATAAAAACGACTTCATTTTTAAAGCCCCAAATAATATACAGCAACTTATAGCATGCTGTTCATAAAGACCTAGTAAACCCTAGACAAGTGTATTTACAAATTAGCATTCTCTGACAGATGAATGGAAGCACCAACTACCAACATTAGATAGGGAAGCATAGTGCAGAAATGGTTTCTGTTACTACACACATTCATCAACACCAGGGCCCCCAGTAGTGACTTCCAAGTCAAAAGTGCACACAAAAACTTAGTACACAAATTGATATGTATAGAGAGAGCACTCCAATGGATGAATGCAAAGAACACTAAATAAAAGCTTTTTAATCAAAAACTTGTCTGACTGGTAAGTTGTTAGGAACTCTACAACATTTACGATGAAGGGTCTTGTCTTCCTGTGGGAGGAGAGCATATAAAACTGAGTCTTTGCACTAGAAACTAAAATTTATAAATCTGTGGAGAAATTACAAAGTGGATCTAGGGTAGATCCAGTGTCAGATTTACTATCAGAAGGGAACAACAAATTTTTAAATTGCTCATTTGAAGAAAAATTATTCTAAATTTAAAAAAAAAATGGCATTTGAGATAGGACCACAGAGGTCACAGGACACCTTGTGAGAGCTGGTTCTTTCCTCATGTGTGGATTCTGACTGAGCAGGGTCCCTCCTGTACTTGATGGCAGGCACCTTTACCCACTAAGGTCTCAGAGGCTCTCACTCCAAAGCTTTCATGTTGAAATTATTCTAATTATCAATCTGAAAACCAACTTGTCTTTTCTTTCTACAAACTTCCTTAAAACACTGGGCTAGGGACCCAAACACTCTGGTTTAAAATGCTACAACCTGTGGCATTCTTATTTTGTCAGTGGTGTTCTTAGTCCAAAACTTTACAGTGGTAACAATGAGATACTACCCTTTCTTTAAAAGATCACTCGGCTAGCGGAACAGGTTGTCCAGGGTTATCCCCAACAGACAGATCCACTCCTGGTGGTAAAGATCACCATCCCAGCTTGGTCAAATGCAAAAACTGTATAGTTTACCTTAGTGTATTAAATACAAAATATTCCAGATCAACATGGCCTCAACTTTTGTTTTTCAGAATATATTTAAATGTGTTATTTTGTGTGTGTGTGGGGGGGGGAGGTTGTGGGAGGGTGCTTTCTCTTGCTACCCTAAGAATCTTGAGGCTCACTGACTAAGGAAAACTTAATCTCTTTTCCAGTACAACAATAACATCAAAAATGCTGACTGCTTAGCTTTGGGGTTAACATTCGCATACAAAGCAAACCCCTGAACCCCTAGTCATGTTAGACTTTGCTCATCTCTCTGGAAAGGTTCTCCTGTGAGACAGGCATCCATGTGCTTCCCGTGGTGTTTAAACACCTTCTGTCCAGCAGCACTGAAGAGCTGCTATGCTATGCTGAAGTAGTGTTTAGTTCCTCACTGCTATGCTGGAGGACTGTGAGGGCTCCTCCCGAGTCCTCTGTAAAAGTGTACCAAGTCTGATGGTGTGCATTCCTAAGATGTTCCCCACAGCACTGCTTTTGAACACAGCTACTAAGCTGCATTTCTTTTGTACATTAACTTCAAGTTTCCTTTAAAGGGTGCATGGAGGAGAGAGGCACTGTTACAAAGCAGGTAACTGATTAGCAGACTACCTTCATCTTCTTGGCACAGCCATGACCAACGGCATCTGTTACTCTAAAGCTGGGCTTCCAAAATTAGTTTTTGTCATCAATTACCAATCTCAGTCACTTCTGATCAACTAAGAACATATATAAGAAATGGGTTGGATTTGAACACTCAATACTATGCTCAATACTATGGTCACTTACTACATTCCAAAATATTAAGATAAAAATGTAAACATTTACTCATTGATCATATTAGCTCAGTATTAAAATCTAAGAAGTATATCATAAGGATTCTACTCTTTTTCCACATTGAATATATCATATTTGTGGAGTTTAAGGTTTGTATGTTATCTTGAATATAGTAAAATGCTGTAAACATATTTGTCCAGTCAATATATATTTTTGGTGATTCAAGCATATCTGATTATTCAATCAGCATGTGTTTTGAGCTCTGGCTCTGCCTGCACACTGACAAGCTCCAGGTAATCACATTCATTTGTAGTTGCTGTAAAGGAACAGTTATTAATGTATTTATATGTGCGAAGACGAGCCAAGGACGTGGGCTGCTGCCAGCCGCAGTGGCGTGAGTTCTTCCTATACGGTTGGTTTTATTTTTCTTTTTAGACGAGGTCTCACTGTGTAGCTCTGTCTGGACTGCAACTCATTATGTAAAGCAGGCACCTCTGCTTCCCAAGATGCTCCTGCCTCACTGGGCCTGACTGCTTGGATCAAGGTGCATGTCTGGTCTTCTCCTCCAAACTTTTAAAGGTGGTTTTAGGTGAAAGTGGGAACAAATTTCCAGTAACAGGATCCAGGCTGTGGGCCTCTAGTCAGGTTGTCCAGGCTGTTTTAAATCAACAGGATTGATCACAGTGCATGGAAAAGTGTAGAGAAGCGTAAGAAGAGTCTAGAATCATTCTCCAAAAGGAGAGAAAAGGGCTCTTTGGAGAGTCAGTTGTGTTGGATGGTGTTTTGCTGGGGCAAACACGTGAAGGAGTGTGTTCCTGAAGTGGGCACAGGTGAAAGGCTAAAGGCAGACCTGTGAAGGAACATTTTCTGAAATGAACATAAAGCAAAAGGATGTTCTGCTAGATCAAGCACATGAAAGGACACGTGATGCAAGATTCCTTGCTAACCACATGCATGTATTGGTCTGCCTTACACTGTGGAGTTGAGCTCCATTTGTCAGGATGCCACAGAAAGAAACTACACCAAAAGTCTTCTGGTAGTACGCTGTGGCTTCTTGCTGCTTCCAAGGCAGAGTGCTATCAGCTGAGAGAGATGCATGCCCAGTGGAGCACACGTGATGTTTGAAGGGAATATAAAAAGGGCTTGAAGGGCAGGAGCGAGGGCTGTGCGATGCTTGCTGACCTCTTGCTGATCTTCACTTTGCTGAGAGAGGCACAGCCCAGAACTTCTCCTGGTGTTCCTGTTGGCCCTGGTCCCTCCTGCTGACTTGTGCCAAGGTTGAGGCTTGGCTGTCTCTGCTAGGTCGTGCCGCGGATTCATGACTATCCTGACTTGACTGAACTGGACTGCTGATGTATCCATGAAGTGTTTGCCAGTGGCTCGAGCGGCCGTTGCTGACCTGTGAACTGAACTGCTGATACCCGGACAACACAGACAGGAGTTGCTCCAAAGACCATTTCTAAAAAGGCCCATTTGCTCCCACCTTTGGTGGGCTAAAAGGGAGGTTAAAGTGTTTACGAACCATCATTAAAAGTAGGAAGTGAAAAAAATTAAAGTTACAATCAACCCAATTTAAAAGTATACTGTTGTATAAGAATGAGTCTAGCACAGGCTCCCAGTGGTACAGGAAGGGAGGAAGCAAACCCCACCTCTGTCTTCCATTAGCTACAGTTCACACTAACCACATTTCCATTGTTGTCAGGCTCCAAAGTCAGCTGCATTTGACCTTGTGAAATATTTATTACCATAATAGAACCTCAAGCAAAAATAGGACACATTTTTGAAAATAAAAGGCATAACAGTCAACGTTCCCTAAGTGTCACAGACAGGAAGTCTGTCCTATTACACCTCAAGAGTCAGAATGCGGGTCTCTGATAAATTCCCAGTTACTGGAAACTGCACTGCCCAATGACAAAACACCTCTGAAGGACAGGCTTCTGGTTACTTAGCGAAGTCAGCCTTTTACTTTTTATGAATCTGTAAAGCTAAGCACGTCAGTCTGAGTTCAGTAACGATGCCTCCTGCAGCCTTCCATGCACTGTCTTCACTGTTCAGCAGCATGGGCTGCCATGCATCAGCACACGGTCTGTCAGGGGCAGCTTCTGCTTCAAATCTGTGGCTCTGCTCAGTCAGGAAAGTTCGATGGCGTACACATTCCAGAACACTACTCATCAGACTCTACAAAGCTGAGAAATGCAGACTTGAAATCCAACTAAGTTTAAAGCCAACAAAATGGGAACAGCTGAGATGGCTCAGTGGGTAAGGACATCCGCTGCTTATAACAACTGACTTTGATCCTTGGAGTCTATGGAAAGGTGGGAGAGGAAAACTGACTCCCTTGTTCAAACATGTACACACACACACACACACACACACACACACACACACACACACACACACACACACACACACACACACAGCATGTGCACTAAAAACTTTTAAGTTAAAAAAGCAGAGGCAGTACACAGTAAGGTCTTCACATAGGAGCTGAGCTACAAGACAGTGACACAATTCCAGACCCCCACGGATGGAAAGCCAGCAGCACCCTGGGCTCCTGACAGAGTGGACCCCACAGTCTCTTTTCTGGAGAAAGAGAGCTGCACTGAGTCAGAAGTCTGGAAGTAAAGCATGCTGCCTGTCAGTCCAGCGGAGCCCAGCATTTTATACTTTCACTGTGCACCCTTCAGCCAGTTACTTAAAAGCAGAAGCAGAGAAACACTGATTCTGGACTGTGAACAGAAATGTGAAGAAGCAAAGGCAGACTTCATCTAGGCTGGCCACTGAGCCACTAAAGGAGGTGAAAGTAGCCATGCTGCATCACAGGAGAGAGGGGAGTGGGCTGATGGCGAGGGAGCTGGGGCACGTCTGTGTTACCTCTGCGTCATATCTGACTGCAGCAGAGAACAACGAGAAAGCATTCTCCACAGTGATTCCTCGCTTGATGATGTGCTGACAGAGCCTCTTCAGTCTGTTCTCACAGTACGATGTTGCCAAGTCCAAAAGGCCTACAAGGCAGAAAAAGGAGACCTGGGATTTACTCTGTACAATTGCTTCCACAGTAAAAGTAAAAAGGAGACTCACTTCTTCATATTGTTTCTAAAAGGTTAAATGCATTAGAAACTCATCCTTGTCTTAGACCGCTTTCCTGTCCTGCAAGATGACGGGTGAAAAAGCGGAGAAGCCTGATAAAAAGGAGAAGAAACCTGCAGCTAAGAAGGCTGGCGGTGATGCTGCTGCCCCCGGGCCCGGCCCTCTGGTGCGGTCTGCTGAGGAAGGGGAAGCCCCATTGCAGCTGGAACCCTGTCCTGGTGAGAGGAATTGGCAGGCATTCCCGATCTGCTATGTATTCCAAAAAGGCCTTGTACAAAAGGAAATACTCGGCTGCCAAGGCGAAGGTTGAGAAGAAGAAAGAAAAGGTCCTTGCTACCGTCACAAAAACAGTTGGTGGGGACAAGAATTGTGGCACCCGGGTGGTGAAGCTTCGAAAAGTGCCTAGGTATTATCCTACTGAGATGTGCCTTGAAGCTGCTGAGTCATGGCACAAAGCCCTTCAGTCAGCACAGAAGGCTGCGCTCCCACATCACTCCCGGGACTGTCCTGATCATCCTCACTGGGTGCCACAGGGGCAAGAGAGTGGTTTCCTGAAGCAGCTGGGCAGTGGCTTACTAATTGTGACTGGCCCTCTTGCCCTCAACAGAGTTCCTCTGCACAGAACACACCAGAAGTTTGTCATCGCCACCTCTACAAAAGTTGCTATCAGCAAGGTTAAAATCCCCAAACACCTGACTGACGCTTACTTCAAGAAGCAGCCACTTCGCAAGCCCAGGCATCAGGAGGGCGAGATCTTTGACACGGAGAGGGAGAAATATGAGATTACAGAGCAGCGAAAGGCTGATCAGAAAGCTGGGACTCGCGGATTTTGCCAAAGATCAAAGCTGTCCCTCAGCAACAGGGCTACCTGCAGTCTCAGTTCTCCCTGACGAATGGCATGTACCCTCACAAACTGCTGTTCTAATTGTTAACAACCTAATTAAACAGCTTCATAAGGTTAAAAAAAAAAGGAAAGTCATCCTTTCACATTAAAAACATTAAAATAAGTTTATAGTTGCAAACTATGTCCAATTTTAAACTATAGTAGCATTTTAGAGATGCTCACTTAAATACTACTTTTAAGCATATAAAAGTCAATCCACCTGTAAATGACTGTATGCTACAGCTCTCAGAACAGGAGACAGCCATGGCCACATGGCCTGGCCAATCCCGGTGCAGTACCTATAGCATCCTCCGGTGGCAGGTCCACTGTGTCTGTGTAGAGGTACTGGAGAAAGGCACGGTACACAGGGTAAGAAAACTGGTCTATCTCTATCACTTCCTTCATGTCCTCATTCCAATAGGACTGAAACATGGACCGAAAGTGTTCGCACCTGCAACAAAAGCAAAGGCTTGCCTAAGGAAAAGGCTGAGACCGAAGAAACAGCTATGAGAGGTACCCTTTACCTTCTGTGCTGGAATAAGCTGGGCTCATTCACTGTTGGTGCCAAAAGTATTTGCTATGCAAGGACTTTCATCTTGATATCACCATTTAACAGGATCAATTAGCCAGAGAGCCCAAGTCCCTCATATTGTACTTCAACAGCACTGTCTCCATTAGGCCCCAGTAAGCAAGTGTTTGAACCTTTTTTTTTTTTTTAATGTATGTACAATCGCATTTTAAACAACACTGTGAGGGCTGGCGATGTAGCTTAGTGGTAGAGTGAGATATGGTACAGAAATATATAATATTCCTAAACAAATCGGTTCAGGGAGAGTTACTTAGAGAAGTTAAAAAATGTTTCTAAGCAAGGCATAATGGAGTAATGGGTTAGAAGAGCTATAGAAGAAACACACACACACACACACACACACACACACACACACACACACACACACACACACACACACACACACACAGAGTTGACCAGAGTCACAGGCAAAAACATGTCTAATCATCTTTTCATCTACTTCTGTGGCTCATACAGTTTTAGCCTAAGTACTTAACAACAGATAGGTTTGCAAGTGCTTTAAAATTTATTATTCTGCTGCTTCCACCCAAAAAATGCTGGGAACAGCGGCTTCCTGCAGTGTAAGCTCCAGCCCAGGGCCTCTCATAAGTAGGCAAGCACTCTGCCAACTGAGCTGTATGTCCACCACCAAAGGGTTAAATGGAATCTCCATAAAGACACAACTCTGTAGTGGTCATCGGAGGGAAGAACCGTTCAGTCAGTATTTATGAGTGCTCAGCCTCCATTCATCCTGCCACTTATTCTATTTAAACTTTTCTTTAGTTGGCAATTTACATTCCTGGTTATAAAAGTTTTCTGTAAGGGAAAAACTAATCTTGAACAGAAGAAGAGGATACAAATTGACATTTACTCACAAATTTAGCGTGCAAATAAAGTGTCTACAGAAGCTATTTTTAACTTATTAATTCACTTATTTTTACGGTTGGGGAACCAAGCCCAGGGCATTGGCCATGCTAGACAGGTGCTGTACTACTGAGCTAAACCCCAGCCATCTGTAATTTGGAAAAGGACAGAAGAACTAGGGACACTTTCCAAGTGTGCACAAGTGCTGGCTACAGTCTCTGACTGCAAAACCGAAACCGCAGAACCCTCTGCCACCAAAGAATCCCCACATAAATACTCATACTCGCCCTAAAAGTTGCATGAACACAAGTCAGAATACTCTTGGCAACAAGTAGCAACTATCTGCCAAAAATACTAAGTTGCCATACTTCTTTGTGCCGCCACAGCCAGTTCTTTGTGTCTGTGCTGTGAGGTAATAAACAAGGGGAAACAGTTACTACTGAGAGCTCTACATCATGCAAAAGTACCTGATCTTCAAAACAGCTTTATGGACGTGAATATATTTCCCATCAATTCGAAACTTCAGATCTGCAGTTTCTGGACTATCAAATTCTTTCTTCAGTGATTCTGCAACTGTTAAAAAGTCTTCATGCTCTGAAGGCAACAGAGACACTGTTAACACACACAGCTCAAGAGACAGAGTCAGGCATGAAAGGCTTCCAAAAGATAATTATGGTATCCAATTCCACTCTGGTCAATAAAGCTCATGACTCAGTTGACAAATCTATTTCACAGTATAAAAGTAATTCATCAATAAACTACCAACAAAACGAGTATGAGGAAAGTCAAATTCCTATGTAATTAAATATGAAAATATGCACAAAAAATAAATCTCACAGGCACTTATGGGGATACAGCTGATCTCTCAAGAGCTGAATAGTTTCCCTCCTGGGACTCACTGCTTACCGATTTTCCGTGGCTCTGACTTGGGTAGTTAGTTGGCCTGTGCAAACCAAGGAGAACCAAAACCACTGTACCATGCCACAGCTCTTCAGCAGAGACACTGTTAGCCATTCCAAATCTAAACATTGCACTTAGCTCTGAAAATTAATGGTAAAGCAGTAATACGTCCATGCTATCTTTCCCTGTAAAGACCCAAGGATTTACAGGAAACTCAATGTTAGCTGCCGTGAGCTGCCGTGATGAGTCTTCCTAAGGAGCATGGTGTTACTGTGAACACAGTCAAGGATCCAGAACAAATCCATCCGATACTTTATATGTATGAAGGAACAAAAATAACAAATGACACTGAGAAAGATCTACCCAGAGGCCGGGTACTGAGCCAAAGCAGACAAGTGTCCACTGTCCTGGGCTGAGAACAGTGGGTGAGCCGGGAGGGCTGCTGCCTTTGAAAACAGTTAGGCCCTATATGAGAGACCAGTCTCCCTGGACCCCAGAGGCAAACCACTCCAGAGGAAAGGGCGGGAGTGACTAAGGTGAGAGTGTCCAGGGCATGAATGATGGCTAACCACTCGCCCAAAACAAAGGTTTTCATAGGTGCCTCAGCATCTCCTTACAGAATGGAAATAACCCTTCCCCCCTTGGTCTATGATGGCCAGTACAATCCTGACTTTTAGGAAACAGCGATGTAGGAGATAGTGTTCTGAAAAAGATCTCCACACTGTGACATACAAAGACCTGGAGAAGCCTGTCACACTTCGGCCAGCTGGAAGAACAAATGGACGTATCAGGCTGTGTACACTAAACGTAAGTGTGATTATAACCAAACGATCCCACTCACTGAACCAATTTTCTTCTTTTCTTTTTGCTTTGGTCATTGTATTTATTGCAAATATACATTGTGTTACACTAACTGAGATGGTAAAATATATTTTAAAAAATGTTCTTTGTTTCTCCTTAAGTTAAGCAGCAGCCTAAATTCTTCTTTTTTTCATAAAAAGGGGATGCGGATGAGGCATGACTGCTTGCTGAGTGGTTGGTTGCCTTTTGCAAACATTTGGAGCTTAATATGGCACAACATGGGTGCAAAGCATTGTGAATGGACTAAATGCTACTTGACTGTATGGGTTAATTTTGTTATTAAATATGAATTCAACTGAAATAGAAGTACTTAGGGAAGAAAAAAATAAGACCATAGACGTGTTTGATGACCTATGAATAAATGTGCTTACTATTCAGGAAAAGCATTAAAAGTAGCACACAGAAAACTCAAACAACTCACAATAACCAAGTGCGCAGGGAATGGGGTTTGGTGACCCTGGGTGGAAGCAGGCTTAAGCGGCTTACCTACAGACAGGAGGCGCCATGAGACAGCTGGGGTGCCAAAACAGGCAAATACGTCATCGGTGCAGGAGAAGTGGGTTAGGTGCGGGAGGATGACAGACTGGCCCCGGCACTGGCCCCACATGTACACATGCCCGCCCTGCGTCTTGGCAGCAGATGTGTGGGTGGAGTGACAAGCTGCAATCTCTATAACCCTGAAGAATTAAGAAAAATGTGTTACCCCTTACACATTAGCCTCCAGCACACGTCATAGAGTAATTTAGAAGGAAATGCTTGAACAGCTCACAATCAGCCCAAGATCAGTGATATCAGCAATAAATCCTGCTTACAAAACCAAAGGTCAGGAAACACCCCTGATCCCCAATCCCCCCACCCCATACACACAGACACACACAAAAGAAACAGGTTTTTTTTAAAGGTTTTGGTTTGTTTTTTGTTCTATTTTTTTTTTACGTTTAATGTATATGTATGAGGTTTTTGCCTGAGTGAATATGCATGCCGTTTGTGTGTGTGTGTGTGTGTGTGTGTGTGTGTGTGTGTGTGTGTGTGTGTGTGCTGTGGTGGGGGGGTGAGGGTAAAGTACACTTTTGTGTCAGAAGATAACCTCAGGTGTAATTCCAGATACCATAAAGCTTTTTATTGAGACAGAGAGAGAGTCTCTAACTGGCCTGTAACTCACCAAAGAGGCTAGGCTGGCCAGTCCCTGACATCCCCATCTCCACCTTCCCAGTGCTGAGATTACAAGTACACATCAACACATCTGGCTTTTTACATATGGGTTCTGGGGATCGAAGCACTTTCCTTATTCAACCATCCCTCTCCTCTCCACCACAGTCCCTTGTAGATATTATCTTCAATACGGCATTTCCTCACAGATACATTTTCCCCCTCATCCCCATCCAGAGTTCAGCATCTTCATTAAGATGAATACCACTGGGCTGGGGCTCACAGACCCCGGAGATTCCACCGAAGCTAGACCTGCTTCAGTTTTCTCAGTGCTCCTAAGGCAGGGTCCCAGACAAACTGTACATAAAAACTCACAGTCTGATGAACACACATTAAGTGTCTATCCCAATAGCAGACATTAAACAAAAATCAGTATTTAAACAGATAACGTCCTTTAAAAAGCAATTTTAATGATTTAAAAGTGAATTTAGTTGACAAAGTTAGCGCTACCCTCTCAATTTCAGTATGACTGCAGACCCTAGATAACCTCCCTTTGCAATGGACAACTCCATGACTTTCAGAATGAAGAAGCTTTAGGTTCTACCGATCACAGGTGGGTGCCTCAGAAGACAGGGCAAGAGTATGCATGTTCATTGACTCACAAACCATTGTGATCAAAATGAGAATGTTAATAAGCAAGAATCACAAGACAAATACCACAGCTCTGCTACAGACCCAAGGCTACATCCGATGTCTCCAAGGCATGGCATGGTCACTTTACCTTTCTTTTTCCACCATGATCTGTGTGGGGCTCAGCAGGTTATTTTTGCTTCCAGTTCCCAGCTGCCCATATGTGTTAGCTCCCCAGGCATAGAGCAGTCCCTCATCTGTGAGTGCTAGTGTATGTGCATAACCGCAGACGATCTGAAAGGAAACACAAATGGTTACCATACTAGGAGACAGGCAGGGAAGGGCCACCAACTGTTAGCTCAGTCAGTCTCTGCAGAGGGCCAGTCAGCTGCACATGTACACCAGAGAACCCCAACCTCTGATCCCTGGACGTTTTCATGAGCTTCTTTACTCTGTGGAGAAGACCATGTCCAATACCATGGGCTTCCCTTTTCTCATGGAAAAATCAAGACGGCTAAAACTTTAAATGTAAAAGCTGAGGGCCTAAAGAGTTGCCAGAAATGAATGACAGAAGAATTAACCTTCAATACATCTGCCGTAGTTCTGGAGCCAGAAGTGGAGTGGGCTGGAGCAAGAGTGATTTAACGCATGTCCAAACGCCCAAAATCTTGTCTCAAGATCTTCAGGAGTAGGACTGCTCCCTCCCTGCCCTGGACCTGCATGTCCTGGTACACATGTCCTTATCCATCCATTTTTGCCACCCTTGAGGTGGTCATAGTCTGGTTGCCAGATTACAGGTTAATCTTCCTATCTCCTTATAAGGTCATATTCAGCAAGCACCTGGAATTCATCTTCATGCAAATAAGGCACTACCAATACCTTGGCCCTGGCCAATAATGTATACGTACCCTGAAAGCCTCTACCCACTCCTCAGAGGTTTAAACAACCTTTGTTCCCCTCAATTAAATGAGTTGTCTCCCTAGAACTGGCTGCTTCTCGAGCCTCATAGCTGCAGGCTAAGCTTCCAGCTGGAGTGCAATGAGCAAGGATATCCAGAGGCTGGAAGTAGGCAAGGGGCAGCACCATCAAAGCAGGAAAGGTGGGTGTGGCTGCCTGGCAAGAGAATGCAATGTGTACCTGGTTCACGCACACGCCGTGCAGGGCTGCCACCCTCACTGGGGTCAACTGGTTGCCGTTGTTTCCCAGGCCCAGCTGTCCATTGCCATTGTAGCCCCAGCCATACACCTGAGAGGAGAGAGGAGAGGGCTGTAGGAAGTGCCAATAGGAAGGGAAGTCCTGTCCTGAACACACCAGATCCTCCAGAACCTGTACTGTATACTATGTGATCCTACAGGTGGAATTCAGAGGCTTTGAGGGTGATGATGACTGAACTGACCGTCTGTTCCTATCTCTCGGCTTCACGGATGAGGAAGTTGAGGGCCAATGATGATCAGAAGCACCTACCACACACCCTACATAGTAAAGGCACTGAGGAGGAGCCTTTAGCCAAAGCTTAACAGAGGCAAAGAACATGTGCCCTCTTGGTGAGAGGGTGGCAGAAGCCGTGGACGGCAGAGGTCACTGAGGCACTTTAGGAACAGTGAGAACAGCATTTCGTTCTAAGAGCAACTGTTAGGAAAGGCATTTAGAAACGGAGCACCAAGCAGAGTTAGATGATGGCATTCCAGGCAGAAGGCACATAGAACATCATAGGAGAAACTGAAGATAAGTAGGAAGAAACATGGTAAGAGAAAAGAAGTCAGATAATAAACTGATTTAAAAAAAAAAAAAAGCCAGGCATTATGTGAATGCCTGTAATCCCAGCTCTAAGATGCTAAGGCAAGGAGACTGACTGCCACAAATTCGAGGCCAGCCTGGGCTACATGTCAAGTACCAGACCAGCAAGTGCTACACATCAAGACACCATCTAAAACACAAAGGGACAAACAAGCAAACACAAAAGAAAGCGGAATACATCTAAGAATTTTTACCACAATCTTTAAAAATAGAGATTAAATTTTCATTTTTAAAAGACCACAGAGAGAAGGGTAAATGAGTGTCAGACAGAAAAACTATTTAGTAGGTAATTTCACATCCCATCAGAAAATAAGTGAGCACTCATAGGCTCAGAGCTAAGGAGTAACAAGTAACCAAGAGAGTGAGTGGGAAAGAAAGGGGTTGTACAGGGAATCACAGAACTGGATGGTCACTTGGTGTTTTAAGTGGCACCTGCCTATAATTCCATCTGTAGTAGATCTGACAGGCTCTTCTGTACTCCTACGGGCATAATTGATTCTTGTGCACACATGCATGGGGACACACACACACACACACACACACACACACACACAATTTAAAAAATAAAAATAAATCTTAAAAAAGTAGAAGCATGAAGAACACTGGAACAGAGGACATTAGATGACTGAAGTACTCAGGTAACAGGATTGAATAAAGAAAAAAAAAGTCAACTTGGGTTGACTCTGTTAATAATTTCCATGCACCAAGGAAAGCATAAGTGTTAAGTGGTCCATTTAAGCTGCACCAGTAATTTCAAAGAGATAAGCATCAGCTCAAAAGTGGCCACAGTACAGGGCAGCAGGGAAGAGTCTTATAAAAGTAGCCAGCAATGATCAACACCGTGATGCTTCTTCCAGTAGAACGTTAGAGACACTGTGGGGTTTTATGAAGTCATTAGCTAACTTAAAAAACGAACAGATGACACCATTTAATCCAAATACCTGAGTATTGGCCTACATGATCTAATGTTTACCCCACCCTCTGCCCTTATGTGACTATGGGGATCTTGTGAAAACTGAACTTAAGACACATGTTTACTTGAAGTCTTCAGATTTGCAGTCATTCTGAGGACTGAACACCTGCTAGCTGGTCCTCAGTTAGGGTCAGTTACCCAAGACAAGCTCTCCTCTCCATGCTGGACCTTTGAAATGGAGGCGGGAGTGGGTAGGTGGGGGGAGAAGGGAAGTGAAGAGCACGAACCTCACCACTGTCCAGAACAGCCATGGATGAGGTCTGACCACAGGCAATGTTGACCACTCTCTTGGTATGTAAACAGTTGGTAACTTTCCGAGGAGTTGGCTGATTTGCTGTAGATCCTGATCCCACCTGACCACAGTTGTTATAGCCCCAAGCAAATAACTACAAGAGAAGGGTGAACCAGTTGTCAAGCCTTTGGCATGGTTTGGACTGCTTTATGTGCACTTACCTACTTATCTTCACGGTAATTCCATACAGTGGCCTTGGGGTAAGCACTCTTCTCCCCTGGGATGGGCCCTGCCCGAAGTTACTTCACACTGTGTAAAATGGTCTTTCAGACTGTACCTTGCCCTGGGAGGGTCCATTTTATAAGCAGCTTCTTACTTGGAGGGAGACCCTACACTTAGTGGTCAAATAAACAGTACCATTTGTCTGGCACCATCCACAAGACAATATTCAGGGACAATAGCAGGAGGATGATAAATAAGGACGCTGCTATGTAAATTTATCAATATATAAACTAGGGGCTGTAGGAAAAACCAGCAAACTGAAATCACATCAGAAAATCCAAGCATGAGACTAAGAAAAAGGGGCAACACTTGCACCTGGACCCCATAAAGCGGACAGCTGACTGTGCAGTGGTGAGGCTCCCCCAAAGAATTTCATCTGACCAGTACGTACGGGAAGCAGAGAATCCTTAACTGTCCTAGGGACTTCAGCTCAGCATGGACACCCTGCTGGCCAACTGCTATGCATCTGTCTAGATTGGCTACTTATCCATGTGCCCATTCGTTCCCCTGGGTCCAATCCGACCTCTTGCCCCAAGAGCCTCCACTTCACCTTGCTTCTGAAGCTCAATTTTGATTCCATACTTTGACTCTAGCAGCAGCATCAGTTATCACCTCTCCCAGAGAGCTCCAGTCTGGCTTCATCATTTTGTTCCCACAGAGACTCTCTTTGACCTTTACCAGCTTTACCAGCTTTTACTTCTCAGGTCTCTTTGAAACTCCTGTAGCTCTGCTGTGATCCCTTTAGCCCCTGAATGAATATTATAATGAATATTATAATATTTATGTTTCATACAGAGAGGGGGAAGGAGGTGGACACAATGTAACGTGTGTCTAAGAGTTATGTTAAGTAATTAAGATTGGAGTTAAAAAAAATAACTGGAATAAAAAATTTGTGATGGCCTTCAGCCAGAGTACCAAGGAAAGCTAGGCTACTGCAGAAGTGCTACCAAAGCTGACATTTGGGAAGACACAAACATGCTGGTCTATGTGGCTGACATAGTACATTTATAACAACCATTGAGCTTATAATTGTTCGTTGTAATTTCTCACCATGACATACTAATAGTTGTAAGTGCTGAGGTCACGTCTGTTCCTGCAGAAATACCATTGATTATGGTTTCTATGCCACAGCAGCTATCAACTGCCAATGGCTCTCAGAAAGGAACGGAACCTGACGATCTCTCCCCATCCACTGTGGAAATTTGGGCTGGCGTGGTAGTATGAGGGTAACCACAGCTGTTGTGCGTTTCTGAGCGATGGCCATGCTACGTCTAGAAAACAGTACTGTACAGCACTCTGCCACAGCCTCCAGTCCTACTTCCTTCCCATTCTCCTTTCATGACACCCCCTGAGCGGATGTCCAGTGAATGACCCCACAGGCATGCAACCCAGGCAGTACTAACTGTACCTGGATGGCTTATCGAGGAGTGGGGTGAAGTCAGGAGGAAATGTATCGGGAAGGATGTATAGGGACCTGGAGGAGGACATGGAGAACAGGGAGGCTTAATGGCAGAATTTCTAAGACCCCCTCCTCCACCCCACACCTTTGCTGTAACAAGCAGTACTCACACAACCCCAGTAGGGCTTCTAGATTCTACACTGGCTTCTTCCTTCCCTGTAATACATTCTACGTTCACATGTCTGATGCTATCCAGACAACAACAGTAAAGCCTACTGTTTACATATTCAAAGAAAAGGTGCTATGATTATGAAAACCTAGATGAAATGTGTTTTACAGATTCAAGAAAAATAACCTATACTTCGCCAAGGGACACTCAGAAATATCTAGTTTAATAATGCACCATTAACCAAAGTAAAATAGGTTAACAATTCAAACAAAACAAGAATCTAGGCTTCAGAAATGCGCAAAATTCATCTAATTTCAATAATCATTGAAATCCTCTGGTGCTTCTGAAATATTCCAAGTTCCTTTAAAATGCCACTGTATTTAATTTTAAATGGGGACCATGGTTAAGGCCTGTGTGCTCTGCCCGCCTCTGGTACATTCTAACTGCAAAGCACTGCCCAGCATCAGTTTTGTAGTCTTTCCCCACGTGGCAGAACTAACTAATACCTTGGGAGAACTTTAAACAAGGCACAATGTGACTGACCTAGTTTATGCTTAGGAAATCACGGAGGACCAGTCAGGGAAGTAAGACTGGACAGGTGCATCTCAAAGTTACTTCACAAAGACCAATGGCACTGGACCAACAAGACACAAGGCCTGAGCAAAGGCACGAGGTGGAGAGCAACAGTCATGTGAGATCAGAGGGAAAGTGAACAGGGTAAGTCGATAAGCATGGACACAAGGCTGAACAAGTTACTATGACACCGGAAAGCTGCTTCCCTCTAAAATGATTATAAACAATGAAAATCAAAATACACTGTGAGAAAGGAGTCCTTAGGAGCTCATATATCATATCTGATTTGTAATAATGCCAAAGAACAGAACTTGAACACTACGTTTTCTCATCAAAAGAGTTTTCTGAAATAAACAAGATAGCTCAGGGGTAACAGCTCTTGAGTTTCATCTCCAGACAAACTTGAAAAAGGAGAGGATTTCCACAGGTTGCCCTTTGACCTCTACATGTATATCACAGCATAACTCCCAAATAAACAAACAAACAAACAAACAAACAAACAAACAAATGCAATAAAAACCATTTATTTAAAAGGTTTTGTTGGCTTATTTTTTCATTTGTTGAGATAAGTTCTTCCTCTGTAGCACAGGCTGGCCTAGAAATGTCCATCGTGCTTTCAAGTCTTTGGTACTGAGACTATGGACAGTTACATACCAAGCCAGGCTAATGGTGATTCTGACTACATGACACATATATTACTGGAGAAAGGATGTATTCACATGGGTTTTATTGCTTGGCTATTTTAGCTACTACAAGGTGTAACAAGTAAAGCAGGAGATTTTTACAATAGTTGAATAGTGAGAATGCCCAATATATTCAAGATAAATGAATGGGCTTAGGGTAGAGCACTTGCCTAGCATGTGTGAGGCCATGGGTTCAATTCCTAAAACCTCCTTTAATGCACATAAACAACAACAATGACGTGTGTGTGTGTGTGTGTGTGTGTGTGTGTGTGTGTGTAATGGGATATCATTCAGCCTTAAAAAAGAATACTTGGAAAGTGCTAGGAAATGCTGTCTTCTGGACAGGACACGGCGGTGCACTAAAGAACTCGTTGCAATTATGGTTATCTGCACGGGATAACAAGATCAGTCAGTGGTCCAGCAGCACAACTCAGTGCGTTACCCCCTCACACCCCAAAAGTGACACAAAGATAGGAGCATGCTGAAGGGGCCCAGAAAAGTGGTGGAATAAGGCTGAGAGGATCAACATACATTGTACATATGTTTAAAATTATCACACACCATAGAAATGAACCTTGAGGACACTATGCTAAGTGAGAATGGTCACTGACTGACAGATATTATTTGATTCTATGTATGGGCAGTACCTGGAGTAGTCAGATACAGTGTCAAGGAGAAGGAACATTTCACAATTTGGAGCTTCAGCTTTTTAGGATGAAGAGATCTGTGAACGGATGGACCGAACAGTGTGATTGTGCTTAATGCTACTGAGCTGTGCACTCAACATTGTTACGACAATAACCTCTGTATCATGCACTTTATGACAGTTTAAGAGAAATCAAGGAGCACACTTACCTCTCCATCAGCTGCTAAAGCCATGGAATGATGTGAACCACAAGCTACCTCAACCACTTGTTTGACCAAGAGATTAGTGCAGACTTGAATAGGGGCAATGCCTTGGTTGGTGGTCCCGTTTCCCAGCTGGCTGTATCCATTATGGCCCCAGGCATAGACGACTCCATCTAAACACACAAGCACATGAAGCACTAGCTCCAATAAGAACTGGTAAACCCCTGCAACTCCCACTGTGTCAGCATTTGTGCCCTCCTCTTTATAAGATGACCACTAGTAGGGAGTCAGGGAGCTAACAGTTAGAGAAAGAACAGAGAGGGCAGAAACAACCTCACATGATAGGTCTTGGCACTCATACCCAAGAGCAACACTGTGGCCAAAGTCAATGTTTACGTATAAAAATAGGCTCTCTAGATTGAACTCCTGCAGTAGGACAGGAGAATATAGAGTTCAAGGTCACCACTGGCCACAGAATTCATTTGAGGCTAGCCTTAGTTACATGGGACAAAAACTTTGGGAAACAGACAGATGGTGTAAGTAACAAAGCAAATCGGAAAAGGCATCAACCAACATGTGCAAAGGTGGACATGGGCAGGGAGCCAATTCCAGCCCTAGATTTCCAAGGTGCGCCATTATTTGAGAGATTCACAGCAAGAACATACTAGGGCTTTCCTGTCATCATTGCTAGTTGGGAGTGGGTTGTATGGGGCTCCAAGGATTGGGTAAGGACTTGGGGTATACACACACATACACATACACAAACACACACACACACACACACACACACACACACACACACCCTACAAGTAAATTTATTTATTATGGGGTTTTAGTAAGTTTAGTAATTTTCTAGAACATCTATAGGAATAAAAATGTCAGAAAATTATCTTTTATGTAAGAAAAATTCCAAAAAGAACAAAGCAGGAAAAAAAGGAAGGAAGGAAGAAAGTATCCATGAAAAGTTGTAAAAATCTTTTCTAGAAATGAAGGCAGGACCTACAGATTACTAGTAAGCTAAAAAGTGCCTACTCCAAAGCAGTGGGAGAAAACAGTCTCCCACACTAAAATCCTGAGGTGAGTCAACCCATTGAGTCACATCAGTAAAATCATCTTAAGACAGACTCAGATTTCCTCATGTCCCTTTCTTGTAACATTTCTAGGGAATGTGTTTCACCAGGTGAGGGTCAAATCCAAGGAGGATCCTCTCTCTCTCTCTCTCTCTCTCTCTCTCTCTCTCTCTCTCTCTCTCTCACACACACACACACACACACACACACACACACACACACACACACACACAGGGAATGAGAAAGGATAATGTGAAGAGACTTTTGAGGATGACAGTGAAAGAGAAGCTTTGGGCTGGCAGCTGTGCAGGCAGCATGAGAGGGTAACCAGTCGGCTTCAGAGTTCTGGAGGAGAGATGGGGATAATCTCCAGAGATCATCTGGATGTGCTATTCCATAAAAGAGTGGACGCATGTTAATGATGGATGTGTATGGACACCAGTAAGTGAAAATGCTCAAAGCAATTATCAACCTCAGGAATTGGGTGTGTGGGGGTGGGCATCATACAGAAAGGGGGAAACCCAGCTATAATACTTACACAGTCCCCAATAAACACCAACTAAAGAGTACACAGGGAGGGACCCATGGCTCCAGCTGCATATGTAGCAGAGGATGGCATTGTCTGGCATCAATAGGAAGAGAAGAAGACCTTGGCCCTTTAAAGGCTCATTTCCCCAGTGTAGGGAAATGCCAGGGTGGTGAAGTGGGAGGGGGAGCATCCTTATAGAAGCAAGGGGAGGGAGATGGGAGCAGGGAAAACTAGGAGAGGGGAAAACATTTGAAATGTATATACATAAAATATCCAATTTCAAAAAAAGGAAAAAATGCAAACAGCAACACGGATTTAACATGTTGAAAGATAAAGGCAAGACAGAGAGAAGACAAAGAGCTAAATTCTATCTGCCACAATGCAAAGTTAAAAGATGCTACCCCAAACTGAAAACTCAGATGTAGAAACAGAGTATGTTATTTTACAATAGGAGAGAAAACGGGCTGGTAAATGGTTCGGTGGTAAAAGCCCATGCTGTGCACTACCACGAACCCACATTAAAAAGCTGCATACGCTGGCATGCGTCTGTAATCTCAGCGTACAGAGAAGTGGACGACAGAAACGGAGCATCTCCCCGAAGCCTAGCTGCCAGCAAGCCTGGAGTGCAGGGCACTGCTGACAGACTTTGCTCCAATAAGGTGGGGGCTGGTTAGTAAGATGGCTCAGTGGGCAAAGGCACCTGCTAACCAAAGACACAAGCACAAGAGTAAACTAACTCCAAGGGCTGTCCTCTGAACATATGCTTGCTTGTACACACACACACACATACCCCACGTGCACACATCAGTAAGAGAAGCATGTGTATGTGTGTATACTGTATGCATGTGGAAGCCGGAGGTGAACATCTGGTGTTTTCCTCTACTATTTGTGTTATTTTCTGAGAGTCTCTCAATGAACCTGGAGTTCACCACTGGCTAGGCCAATTTACCCTCAGGTTCCAGGGATCTGCCTACCTTCCATTCCTCCAGCACTGGAGTTAAGAGGCATGCACTGACATAGCCAGTTTTTTATATGGGTGCTGGGAATCTAGACTCAGGTCCAAATGCCTCACGGCAGGCACGTACCTATCGTGCCATCTCCACAACCCTTTGCTTTTGTTTTGAGACAGTCTCATATACCCCAGGGTGGCCCAAACTCAATAAATAGCAGAAGGTGGCCTTGAATTTCTAGTTCTGGTACCTCCACCTCCAAAGTGCTGGGGTTATAGGCATGGACCATCAGCTCTGGCTTTAAGTGTGCTGGAAACAGAATCCAAGCCTGCATACATGCTCCATAAGTACTCTTATCAATGGAGCTACACCCCCAGCTTCCACTTGTTTAAAGTGTTAAAATGATTTTAAAACTACTGGGAGATGTCTCATTGAATAAAGTACTTGCCATGCAAAAGGTGAGGACCTGCATAGGAATCCCCAGAACTAGTGTAAAATTGGGCAGGATAGTACATGTCTATAACCCAAGGAGAATCCCAAGAGGCTTGGAGTCTACCCACCAGAGCTTTAAACAATAGAGAGGTCTTGTCTTAAACAAGGTGATGGCAATGACCAATGGGTCATTTGCACTGTGACACCCCCCAACACACACACCAACACCCACCCTTCCACACCCCTACCTGTACTCAAACATGAACACACATGTACACATACACACACACCGAGTTTTAAAAATCATTTGATTGGTTATAACACACATATATAGTAATCAATCAAACATATGGTATTCAATGTATAGTATGCTTAATATATTGTATAAACTATACTATAAAGATAAGAAATTAAAAATTTATCTCATCAAACCTCAATTATTTGTATACTAAATTTAACACTCAAGATATTGAAAACAAAAACCTATTGTCTAGTCAATTAACATAATTCTAAATGATCGTGACAGCTTTCAAAAATCAAAACTTTGAAGAAAGTCAGTAATTTGAAAGTGTGTCTTTCAGTGTGTTTGCAATATTAAGCGTGTTCTTCAGTACTTAGAGTCAGGTATCAAGAACTATTTGGAAACTTCCAAACCCTTAGGCCACAATGAGTAATAGGGAACCAGCTGGTAGAGCAGTAGCTAAAAGGGCCAGAGTGGTGGCAATGGAATGACTATTTAGAGTAGTCATGACAGATTGCCTTACTATGCTCAAACCCAGTCAGAGTCCTGTATGAGGATCAGCTCTAATAGCCTCTGAGAAAGATACAGAGAAGTAGAGTGGATACAGACTTGAGGCAGCTGACCAGCATCAGTGGAAACTGGGGTTCCCTAGCAAAGACACAAAAGCAGAGATGCAATTTGTCCCCCAATAGCTGCCCTACAGGACCAACTAACAGAACTAGAGCATCTGTAGGTGACAGAAGACCTAAAACTCAAAGGGAAGAAGTTACATGTGACAAACTGTCGGAGAATTGCTTGCCCACAGTACTGACAATCACCAAGGGAGAACATCTATGCCTCTTTGGTAACCTTGGTGAGGCAGTCAACAGGACAAGAATCTGTCCACTTCTCCTATGCCTTCAATATGGCAACCATATGGATGTTCTTCAGAATAAACTAAGACATCTTGATTCAAGATTCAGCAACCACACAAAGGAAAAAACATCCATATTATGTGTGTTTATAAACATATACCAAAGAGGGCTGGAGGAATGGCTAAGAATATATACTACTCTTCCAGAGGACCGAAGTTCCCACATCGGATGGCTCACAACCACCTACAGCCCCAGCTCCATGAAGCTCTAGCGTCTCTAGCCTCTGCAGGCCCTATACTAATGTGTACTCGCCTCCCCACTGTACACACAAGTAGTTCAGATAATAATAAAAACAAATTTAAATACATTTGCATATATTTACATATAAACATATCATATATTTATATAGATCATATAGTATTATATACAATATATTTGTACATATTTAATATACAGCCAATTTATTTTATATAAAATATATTTACATATTTCATAAATATATTCAATTTAATATATAAGCTTATGTATTATATATAACACATGTTTATAAAAATATGATTTATATATAAATTACACTGTATGTATATATGTATGTGTGTGTGTATATAAAAGAAACCCTTTCAAAGTTACCCTGTGATCACAGAATCATTAAAATACCAGGCTAGGAATTAAATCCTTTGCCCTGTCCAGCATTCTGCAATTTACATTGAAAGTCTGAAAACCTTCAAGACATGACATGTCTTCATGTACACCACACACTGCTGCTAGCATAGAGTCAGCCTCAAGTGCCTTATACTGTTCCTTCTTTCTATACTCTCAAATAAAGAACAATTTAAAGTTAGTTATTTGATTTGCCTTTTCCTTGGCTCAGAATTAACTGTCAATTACCCACAAACCAAAAAGCTACAGTTTTCTGTCTTTACCTTCAGTGCTGAGGAGGACATGGGGACCACTCCCGTAACTAAGGCTTTTGATCCTTTTTCCACACAAAGCTTCTAGTTTCTTGGGCACCAGGGTGCTCTGGTTATCTCCAGTTCCTAGACAGTTACTATAGTTCAGTCCAAACACGAAGACCTAGAAAACAAATACCTTTGCCTACATCATCTGACAAAACCACAGCTCCTTGCCCCTGCTCAGCAAATAAGACATACTCACGTCTAGTTTGATAGCCCAGGTGACAAGAAGAGACTAATAAAGATAGTAAGAAATTTGCAGTGTCTGCCGATAACACTCAGACTTTGCAATGTTAGTCTACACTACAGAACAGAAGGCACTAAAATACAAAACTGGAAAACACATCAAGGTGCTCTTCCTGAATTTCAGATTCTCTTCATCCCAAACCTATTCTCAGCCTTCAAACTATCAGGTTTCAAGTCCAACCCCACCAAAAGGCTCCCAAATTCAACTTGTTTCCAGTCTTACCTCATCACTGTCAGTGACATAGATCGCCTCGCTGGCCGAGATTCCAAAGACACACGCTTTCCTGATAGATCCAGTTTCCTGGGGCGAGAGCAGAGTGAAGATTGGCCACTTTCCTACATCTACCATGACTGTGGCTTTGGATGACTCCTATAAATAAGCTGACATCTCCGCTGCAAGTGAAAAACAAATCAAGAATAAATTAATACTCACTAGGCTAAATTTAACAAGAGTCTTTAAATTATTAATAATGCCACCAAAAGATAATTCCAGAAAAATCTACCTACCATCAGTGAAATGGATCACTCACTTCCCCAATGTGTCAAATCCTTTTGTAACCTTCAAACCAGGCCTTTTCCTGAAAGGAGAGCGCAACATACTAGACACAGGTGTTCCCCTCACCAAACACTAGCAGGTTACACCTGTTACAAACACTAGCAGACTCACCTGTTACAAACACTAGCAGACTCACCTGTTATAAACACTAGCAGACTCACCTGTTACAAACACTAGCCAACTTACCTGTTATAAACATGCACATGTTAGTATCCAACAGAAAAGGCTGCTACCTATACGGATCTAGCCTCTCCTAGGGATATTTCACTCAGGGATTCAGAAAAACATTACAGCACTAAACCAGAATTCTGGAGGTAAGAGGCAGGTGAGTTTGAGACCAGCCTGCTCTATCAGGACAGCTAGAGCTATATAAGAGATCCTGTCTCAAACAAGCAGACATTGCAATCCTCATTTTATCTGTCAGTTCATATTTGCAGGTTGGGGGTGGGAGGAAATTAGAAAAATCAGAAGCATCATTTCCACCTCCACATTCACTGTGCCCAAACCCAGGGCACTGAAAAGCTTGTTCCTTATAGAGGGTCCCCACCACACAGAGCCACTGCTTCATGACAAAATGTGCTATTCCCCAGAATGCTGAAAGTAGGTGAAGCTGCACGAGGAAGTGAATGAAAGTGTCTACAGACACACAGTATCACTCACACTTACAAAGAGAAGGCTGCCTATTCCAGTCTGGGTGCTGAGCGAATGACTGTGGACTTTCGGCCAGGCTCCGTGAGCTCAAATGGAGCCCTACAGGAAGGAGATACGTACAGACACAGACTCTGAACAATAGAGTTGTATGCAAGGAGTACTAGGTGGGCTCCAATTTCTGTAATGCTGAAAAGAAGTGGTGGGATTCCACGGGGTCTGTTCAAACACAAAGCCCTATCATGCCAGTGCATTTCCATTCTGACTCTCAGGTCTGGAAACAGAATAGAACTAGCTTTCGTAGTGAGGACCCAGTGCTGACATTCCCACTAACTCCCCTTTGCTCTTTAAAATCAGCCACGAAAGGCAGTTCTTTCTGCACTAACCCCTGCCTTACACACACACACACACACACACACACACACACACACACACACACACACACACACACACACTATGAGAGTGTAATGGGGCTTCAGCACACCAGCCAATGCCTCAGTTCCCACACACACACACACACACACACACACACACACACACACACACACACACACACACACACTATGAGAGTGTAATGGGGCTTCAGCACACCAGCCAATGCCTCAGTTCCTACACACACACACACACACACACACACACACACACACACACACACAATGAGAGTGTAATGGGGCTTCAGCACACCAGCCAATGCCTCAGTTCCTACCACCCAGAGACTGCTCCCAACAGCACCAAGGATCTTATTAGCCCTAACATCATCTCACACATTCAATGAGGTGTGAACACCATAAAATATCACTAGAGGTAACTGTCACTGTAACCAGACACCTATAGTGATTCTTAAGCATTCTTAAGGATATGGATAGGGAAAAAACAAACAAACAATAAAGCCATTTCAAATGGTACAAAAGAATACTGGAAAGTTAAGTCTTCCCCACAGTGAAAGCAATCCCTATTATCAGTAGTTTGTACCCTTCCAGGGGTAATAAATACCTCTGTGTGTGTGTGTGTGTGTGTGTGTGTGTGTGTCCAAGCACGCACGCACGCGTGCATGTGACACACACAGAGAGAGAGAGAGAGAGAGAGAGAGAGAGAGAGAGAGAGAGAGATCGAGATCTGCGTCTGCGTGTACATGTCTAGCACAAATATGTTTAAGAACAAAACACAAATGGAAGCTTTAATCATTTCTTTTTAATGGCAACTGCTCCCGCTTAGCCCTAGGAGAGCTCCTGCCCTTCACCAGTTCTAAGGAAGTCCATGTCGCTAATGTAACAGTGACCCTTACTAGGGTCATTTAAGTAATTTGCTGCTTTATTCTGGAACACTGAGAGTACTGTTTAAATGTCTGAAAATACTGAAATGTCCTATGTTATACATAGATTTCAAAAAATGAAATAGCTGGGGGTTCAGGTCCAATAACTATTTACCATTGACAACTATTTCAAATTCCTTTATAACTCACCATAAATGTAGAGCAGAGTCAGTTTACCCGTCATTTGTAAGTAGGGTCAGAGTAGCTCAAAGGGTAGCAACAAAGAGGTGAGGGGGGAGGAGGAGGAAGTAGAAATAAGAAATGTCCCGAATGTCAGGTCTGCACCTCTTACAGAGCAGATGGGGCAGAAGCCATGGATGATGTAAATGGTGCTAAGCAGGCTGCTGCTCCGAGAAAATTCAGAGGCGTCTTTCTTTTCATAGCACAAGCCATACAGAATTAGCCTTTATCATTCAAATTTATTAACACAGCATTCACATACGATCCAGGCCAGCAAAAGTGACCAACGACTGGTCAAAATTGGTCATCTCTTGCCAAGCCTGAGAACCTGAACTTAACTTACAAGACCCAAATGGTAGAAGGACAGAACCAATTTTCAGAACTGTCCTATGCTGTCCACACCATAGCACATTCACATCAACATACAATAAAGCAACACACAAAATAAATAAAAATGTAATTTAAAAAGATTTAAATGTAAGATTCATAATGGGCTGAGGGCTGTAGCTCAGTTGATACAGTATTTTCTCACCATGTACAAAGCCCTAAGTTCAGTCCTGTAATACCTACACTATAGAAATGGAGGCAGAACCACAAATTCAAAATCATCCTTGCCTATGCAATGATTTTGAGACTAGCCTGGGATGGATACCTGAGACAGACAGACAGACAGGCAGGCAGGCAGGCAGGCAGGCAGACACAGAAAGGCGTGCAGGAGCGCGCACACACACACACACACACACACACACACACACACACACACACACACACACACAGAGCAGGTATGTTAAGTAGAGTTAGAGATTGATTTAAAACACAGTGATATTAAAAACCATACAACTTTCAATGGTACAATTACTCTGACAAGTAACTCTGCCCTCAGGGCTTGGCAATTTCCTTCAAGATCAAGCTCACCTTGTAAATGAGGGTTAATTTTATGAGCTGAGTTTGAATGTGGCTAAATTAGGTGAAGCTTTACTTTACAAGGCAATTTATTGGAAGGCTGACAGTTTGAGAGTCGGTGTGAGAACCTGCTTAGACAGCTCTACAGGCACAGCCCTTCAACACACAAGACACAGTACTATCTTGGCATAGCAGCAGGGACAGCGTCCTAAGTGAGTCCGGTGCTTCAGGCCCACATTTACTTTTAGCTAGTCAGTGTGCTATGTTTTTATCTGTTCTGAGCCTTGATTTCTCAAAAATCTGTTCCAGCTCTAAAACTCTGTAATTCATATTCAACACGTAAGAAGGTGCTGTGGGGGATTCTTGAGTACATGAAAGCCAGTGTTAACATGATCAGTCAGGAAGAAGGCCTGGCTAACAATATCATTGTTTATCATATAAAGAGCAGTATTAGTTAGGCTGGTCCAAACAGGAAACACGAGTATCAACAGATTTGCTATCAGCATGGGCTATTGTGTATGTAATCATATAATTATAAATATATTAACCTACTTATTAAGGTAGGCAATTAAGTAAGTATATAAATATATGTGCGAGTGGAGGCCAGGGGTCAAGCTCAGGTATCTTCCTCTGTCTCATTTTCTGAGATTGTCTCTCACTGAACTTGGAATTCACTGACTTTCTACACTGTGTGGAGCAAGCCTGCAGGATCCACCTATTTCCACCTCCCAGCAACAGGTTCACTGACCAACAGGATCATACTCTGCTCTAGGAAATGCTTTCTCACCAACAGAATTAACACATTCAGCCCAAATCATTGGGTTTTTGTTATGTGTTTGGTTTCTGGAGATAATAAGCAATGGGAAGAATAGAAGTGTCTGGCAGAGATCTTCCTGGTCGCTGCCACCGAGAGCCCGTGGGCAGAACCCCGCGAGCGAACTCGAGCCTCGGGACCAAAGGTAAGACTAACTTATCTGCTGCAAGTGACTTGCCGGGTGGAATCGGGACAACAGAGGCAGAATCCCTCTAGGACCAGGCACGTCCTGTGTTTACGGAAGTCCCACACCGTGGATCCCGCCCGCAGCAGCTCTCTGCTCCCAGAACCCGTGGGAGAGATACCTTACCGCCTGGTCAGGTGGGCACTCCTGAGGCTGCAGAGCAGAAGAGACCACCAACACTGCCCACCCCTGCCCACATCCCTGGCCCAAGAGGAAACTGTATAAGGCCTCTGGGCTCCCATGGGAGAGGGCCCAGGTGAGGCAGGAGCCCTGCCTGAGACACCGCCGGAACCTGAAGGAATCAGACCGGATAAACAGTTCTCTGCACCCAAATCCCCTGGGAAGGAGAGCTAAACCTTCAGAGAGGCAGACACGCCTGCGAAACCAGAAGAGACTGCTCTCTACACACATTGCTGATTCCAGAGGAAAACACCGAGGCCATCTGGAACCCTGGTGCACGGAGGCTCCCCGGAAGAGGCGGGCGAGATCTTCCCGGTTGCTGCCACTCATGGAGAGCCCGTGGGCAGCACCCCGCGAGCAAACTCGAACCTCGGGACCACAGGTAAGACCAACTTTTCTGCTGCAAGTGACCTGCCTGGTGAACTCAAGACACAGGCCCACAGGAACAGCTGAAGACCTGTAGAGGGACAAAACTACACACACGAAAGCAGAACACTCTGTCCCCATAACTGGCTGAAAGAAAACAGTAAAACAGGTCTACAGCACTCCTGACACACAGGCTTATAGGACAGTCTAGCCACTGTCAGAATTAGCAGAACAAAGTAACACTAGAGATAATCTGATGGCGAGAGGCAAGCGCAGGAACACAAGCAACAGAAACCAAGACTACATGGCATCATCGGAGCCCAATTCTCCCACCAAAACAAACATGGAATATCCAAACACACCAGAAAAGCAAGATCTAGTTTCAAAATCAGATTTGATCATGATGCTGGAGGACTTCAAGAAAGACGTGAAGAACTCCCTTAGAGAACAAGTAGAAGCCTACAGAGAGGAATCGCAGAAATCCCTGAAAGAATTCCAGGAAAACACAAACAAACAGTTGAAGGAATTAAAAATGGAAATAGAAGCAATCAAGAAAGAACACATGGAAATAACCCTGATATAGAAAACCAAAAGAAGAGACAAGGAGCTGTAGATACAAGCTTCACCAACAGAATACAAGAGATGGAAGAGAGAATCTCAGGAGCAGAAGATTCCATAGAAATCATTGACTCAACTGTCAAAGATAATGTAAAGCGAAAAAGCTACTGGTCCAAAACATACAGGAAATCCAGGACTCAATGAGAAGATCAAACCTAAGGATAATAGGTATAGAAGAGAGTGAAGACTCCCCGGCTCAAAGGACCAGTAAATATCTTCAACAAAATCATAGAAGAAAACTTCCCTAACCTAAAAAAAGAGATACCCATAAGCATACAAGAAGCCTACAGAACTCCAAATAGATTGGACCAGAAAAGAAACACCTCCCGTCACATAATAGTCAAAACACTAAACGCTCAAAATAAAGAAAGAATATTAAAAGCAGTAAGAGAAAAAGGTCAAGTAACATATAAAGGCAGACCTATCAGAATCACACCTGACTTCTCGCCAGAAACTATGAAGGCCAGAAGATCCTGGACTGATGTCATACAGACCCTAAGAGAACACAAATGCCAGCCCAGGCTACTGTATCCTGCAAAACTCTCAATTAACATAGATGGAGAAACCAAGATATTCCATGACAAAACCAAATTTACACAATATCTTTCTACAAATCCAGCACTACAAAGGAGAATAAATGGTAAAGCCCAACATAAGGAGGCAAGCTATACCCAAGAAGAGGCAAGAATCTAATCGTCTTGAAACAAAACAAAGAGAAGAAAAGCACACAAACACAACCTCACATCCAAATATGAATATAACAGGAAGCAATAATCACTATTCCTTAATATCTCTCAACATCAATGGCCTCAACTCCCCAATAAAAAAGACATAGATTAACAAACTGGATACTAAGAATTGAGGACCCTGCATTCTGCTGCCTACAGGAAACACACCTCAGAGACAAAGACAGACACTACCTCAGAGTGAAAGGCTGGGAAACAACTTTCCAAGCAAATGGTCAGAAGAAACAAGCTGGAGTAGCCATTCTAATATCAAATAAAATCAATTTCCAACTAAAAGTCATCAAAAAAGATAAGGAAGGACACTTTATATTCATCAAAGGAAAAATCCACCAAGATGAACTCTCAATCCTAAATATCTATGCCCCAAATACAAGGGCACCTACATACGTAAAAGAAACCTTACTAAAGCTCAAAACACACATTGCACCTCACACAATAATAGTAGGAGATTTCAACACCCCACTCTCATCAATGGACAGATCATGGAAACAGAAATTAAACAGAGACGTGACAGACTAAGAGAAGTCATGAGCCAAATGGACTTAACGGATATTTATAGAACGTTTCTACCCTAAAGCAAAAGGATATACCTTCTTCTCAGCTCCTCATGGTACTTTCTCCAAAATTGACCATATAATTGGTCAAAAACGGGCCTCAACAGGTACAGAAAGATAGAAATAATCCCATGCGTGCTATCGGACCACCACGGCCTAAAGCTGGTCTTCAATAACAATAAGGGAAGAATGCCCACATATACGTGAAACTGAACAATGCTCTACTCAATGATAACCTGGTCAAGGAAGAAATAAAGAAAGAAATTAAAAAACTTTTTAGAATTTAATGAAAATGAAGGTACAACATACCCAAACTTATGGGACACAATGAAAGCTGTGCTAAGAGGAAAACTCATAGCGCTGAGTGCCTGCAGAAAGAAACAGGAAAGAGCATATGTCAGCAGCTTGACAGCACACCTAAAAGCTCTAGAACAAAAAGAAGCAAATACACCCAGGAAGAGTAGAAGGCAGGAAATAATCAAACTCAGAGCTGAAATCAACCAAGTAGAAACAAAAAGGACCATAGAAAGAATCAACAGAACCAAAAGTTGGTTCTTTGAGAAAATCAACAAGATAGATAAACCCCTAGCCAGACTAACGAGAGGACACAGAGAGTGTGTCCAAATTAACAAAATCAGAAATGAAAAGGGAGACATAACTACAGATTCAGAGGAAATTCAAAAAATCATCAGATCTTACTATAAAAGCCTATATTCAACAAAACTTGAAAATCTACAGCAAATGGACAATTTCCTAGACAGATACCAGGTACCGAAGTTAAATCAGGAACAGATAAAACAGTTAAACAACCCCATAACTCATAAGGAAATAGAAGCAGTCATTAAAGGCCTCCCAACCAAAAAGAGCCCAGGTCCAGACGGGTTTAGTGCAGAATTCTATCAGACCTTCATAGAAGACCTCATACCAATATTATCCAAACTATTCCACAAAATTGAAACAGATGGAGCACTACCGAATTCCTTCTATGAAGCCACAATTACTCTTATACCTAAACCACACAAAGACCCAACAAAGAAAGAGAACTTCAGACCAATTTCCCTTATGAACATTGACGCAAAAAATACTCAACAAAATTCTGGCAAACCGAATCCAAGAGCACATCAAAACAATCATCCACCATGATCAAGTAGGCTTCATCCCAGGCATGCAGGGATGGTTTAATATACGGAAAACCATCAACGTGATCCATTATATAAACAAACTGAAAGAACAAAACCACATGATCATTTCATTAGATGCTGAGAAAGCATTTGACAAAATTCAACACCCCTTCATGATAAAAGTCCTGGAAAGAATAGGAATACAAGGCCCATACCTAAACATAATAAAAGCCATATACAGCAAACCAGTTGCTAACATTAAACTAAATGGAGAGAAACTTGAAGCAATCCCACTAAAATCAGGGACTAGACAAGGCTGCCCACTCTCCCCTACTTATTCAATATAGTTCTTGAAGTTCTAGCCAGAGCAATCAGACAACAAAAGGAGATCAAGGGATACAGATCGGAAAAGAAGAAGTCAAAATATCACTATTTGCAGATGATATGATAGTATATTTAAGTGATCCCAAAAGTTCCACCAGAGAACTACTAAAGCTGATAAACAACTTCAGCAAAGTGGCTGGGTATAAAATTAACTCAAATAAATCAGTAGCCTTCCTCTACACAAAAGAGAAACAAGCCGAGAAAGAAATTAGGGAAACGACACCCTTCATAATAGACCCAAATAATATAAAATACCTCGGTGTGACTTTTAACCAAGCAAGTAAAAGATCTGTACAATAAGAACTTCAAGACACTGAAGAAAGAAATTGAAGAAGACCTCAGAAGGTGGAAAGATCTCCCATGCTCATGGATTGGCAGGATTAATATAGTAAAAATGGCCATTTTACCAAAAGCGATCTACAGATTCAATGCAATCCCCATCAAAATACCAATCCAATTCTTCAAAGAGTTAGACACAACAATTTGCAAATTCATCTGAATAACAAAAACCCAGGATAGCTAAACTATCCTCAACAATAAAAAGGACTTCAGGGGAATCACTATCCCTGAACTCAAGCAGTATTACAGAGCAATAGTGATAAAAACTGCATGGTATTGGTACAGAGACAGACAGATAGACCAATGGAACAGAATTGAAGACCCAGAAATGAACCCACACACCTATGGTCACTTGATTTTTGACAAAGGAGCCAAATCCATCCAATGGAAAAAAGATAGCATTTTCAGCAAATGGTGCTGGTTCAACTGGAGGTCAACATGTATAAGAATGCAGATCGATCCATGCTTATCACCCTGTACAAAGCTTAAGTCCAAGTGGATCAAGGACCTCCACATCAAACCAGACACACTCAAACTAATAGAAGAAAAACTAGGGAAGCATCTGGAACACATGGGCACTGGAAAAAATTTCCTGAACAAAACACCAATGGCGTATGCTCTAAGATCAAGAATCGACAAATGGGATCTCATAAAACTGCAAAGCTTCTGTAAGGCAAAGGACACTGTGGTTAGGACAAAACGGCAACCAACAGATTGGGAAAAGATCTTTACCAATCCTACAACAGATAGAGGCCTTATATCCAAAATATACAAAGAACTCAAAAAGTTAGACCGCAGGGAGACAAATAACCCTATTAAAAAATGGGGTTCAGAGCTAAACAAAGAATTCACAGCTGAGGAATGCCGAATGGCTGAGAAACACCTAAAGAAATGTTCAACATCTTTAGTCATCAGGAAATGCAAATCAAAACAACCCTGAGATTTCACCTCACACCAGTGAGAATGGCTAAGATCAAAAACTCAGGTGACAGCAAATGCTGGCGAGGATGTGGAGAAAGAGGAACACTCCTCCATTGTTGGTGGGATTGCAGACTGGTACAACCATTCTGGAAATCAGTCTGGAGGTTCCTCAGAAAATTGGACATTAAACTGCCTGAGGATCCAGCTATCCCTCTCTTGGGCATATACCCAAAAGATGCCCCAACATATAAAAAAGACACGTGCTCCACTATGTTCATCGCAGCCTTATTTATAATAGCCAGAAGCTGGAAAGAACCCAGATGCCCTTCAACAGAGGAATGGATACAGAAAATGTGGTATATCTACACAATGGAATATTACTCAGCTATCAAAAACAACGAGTTTATGAAATTTGTAGGCAAATGGTTGGAACTGGAAAATATCATCCTGAGTGAGCTAACCCAATCACAGAAAGACATACATGGTATGCACTCATTGATAAGTGGCTATTAGCCCAAATGCCTGAATTACCCTAGATGTCTAGAACAAATGAAACTCAAGACGGAGGATCAAAATGTGAATGCTTCACTCCTTCTTTAAAAGGGGAACAAGAATACCCTTGGCAGGGAAGAGAGAGGCAAAGATTAAAACAGAGACTGAAGGAACATCCATTCAGAGCCTGCCCCACATGTGGCCCATATATATACAGCCACCCAATTAGACAAGATGGATGAAGCAAAGAAGTGCAGAAGTGTAGATCGCTCCTGAGAGACACAGCCAGAATACAGCAAATACAGAGGCGAATGTCAGCAGCAAACCTCTGAACTGAGAATAGGACCCCCGTTGAAGGAATCAGAGAAAGAACTGGAAGAGCTTGAAGGGGCTCGAGACCCTATATGTACAACAATGCCAAGCCACCAGAGCTTCCAGGGACTAAGCCACTACCTAAAGACTATACATGGACTGACCCTGGACTCTGACCTCATAGGTAGCAATGAATATCCTAGTAAGAGCACCAGTGGAAGGGGAAGCCCTGGGTCCTGCTAATACTGAACACCCAGTGAACTAGACTGTTGCTGGGGGCGGCAATGGGGGAGGGTCGGGAGGGAACACCCATAAGGAAGGGAGGGGGGTATGTTTGCCGAAACCGAAAGGGAATAATACTCAAATGTATATAAGAAATATTCAAGTTAATAAAAAAAAAAAAAAAAAAAAAAAAAAAAAAAAAAGTGTCTGGCAGAGGCAGAAGTCAGAACATCTTTCAGCCACTAAGACTGTTCACTTATCTGTATTCTAAGGCCTTGCATCCTCTCTGCCCATTAGCACTGCAGATCAATAACCCACTCTCCAGCATGGCTTTTCCCAGCTACGGTGCTATTTCTCAGAGAGCCTGTGGCATATGGTGGAAAGATTACTGTATACTCTCAAAGGTACATTCAGAGAATACACATGCAGACCTTCCAAATGTAGAACTGATGGCTGAAGGAGCAGTGACTCTTCTGAGGCCTCTTAGAAGCCTGTTTCTTTTACTTTCCCCCAGGAACCAAGGTTAAGATGAGATGCAGAAATTTGTATTTTGTTGACTTGGCAAAAACCATTCTTGAATGTGTTTACAGAGTTTAAAAAGTCAGGAAATGGAGGTCAATAGTACAAGAAAGTTTGTTTTGATGAAATAATAGTCTTGATATTATAAAATATTAAGAATTTACAGCTGACCTATAAGTCTATGTCTTTAATAGATCTCAGGGCTCCCCGCCCAGACTAACCAGAATGTATTTGGAACACAGGGAATGATGTCACCCACAGTATTTTCTCCCTCTGAACAGCTCTTCTGCTGACCTGAAAGGAAAAGAAAATACAGAAAGCAACTCTTCAAAGCTGGACAGCACCAACGTTCTAAGCAGTCTGCTGCGGTCTGGGGAGCGGGAAGGAGTCTGCAGCATGCTCTAGCATGAAACAGCTAGGTGGTGAGGGCCAGGGCTCCAGAGGCTGAATATCCCCAGCCTCTGTGCTACAACCACACTTATGCTACTAGACGCTACTGTGTCAGATACACACAGGACTTCTAAACTTCAGATTGTGTTTAACTAGCCACTTATATATACCTTGAAGATCCCTACAGCCATGTCTTTTATAAACTGGATGGGATTTGATTTTAGTCCTTGGTTTAAGAAGCGGAGCTGCCTCACAGCTCAGCTCTTTTTGAAGGAGCTATTGATAATTCTAAGACACTTCCCACATACACACACGCAAAGCCAAATAATAATGTGAACCAAATTCATAGTGTAGCTAACTTAATTCCTCTGCAATTGCCATAGATACCAATGATGCCAGGAACACTGTAAAGAGCAATATAGTCATGGCCTCGGCCCTCTGAAGGTCATGGCCTGATAGGGGTCTGATACCAGGTGGAAACCTTAAACGCAAAAACCATACTGGGCTACACAAATGATGGGAGACAGCATGCAACTCCACAGGCCATGTGACACAACCATGTGCTGTCTGCAAAATGACAATTATATGAAAATTATTTATCACAGAAAAGCTGTCATGTGGAATTCTAGTGCTCAAATGCTCAGGGTTCTAGTAATAATAAAGTATAAACATTTCCTTAATAAAAACCACCTTATTCTTTCCAGAACCCTTAACTTTCTTCCTTTCATATCAGCCTTCTCCACACCAGGATGATGGGAATGTGCTACCCTGTCCAGCTCTAAGAACCCATTCGTAGTCATCTGTTCTATTTTGTAGTTCACTGTATCTGTATTCTAGGAAAACTTTCAAATAAAGGGGTTCTAGGGTTTGGGGCAAATGTTTTAGAGTACAACTTTGCAACTACCATCCATTATGTTGCAACAGTAGATCAAGAAATCCTCTGGCTCACCATGGAGCCAATTGCTACCTGTGGCAACTCCTCCCATACCCACTCTGGTGGGCTTCTGGATGCTGAGATGCTGCTCACTCTCCCAATTAGCCTGGCATTACAGTTTTCAGGTCCAGACTAGTCTCTAAGACAGCTCAGCTTCAGATCTTTTAGACTCGGAACACCCTTCACAGCTTCTTCACTCATTCAGTGCTGGAAGGGCTACAAATACAATACAGTTTCAAGCATTTGCTGAGTCACTAATTCTATCACTGTCCCAACTGCTACCACAACTTACAGAACTGGAAAAGGAAAAGGGATAGTAAGCTCTGAACTGGGACAAGCACCGAATTCTCTCTTCATCAGACTTGGCTAACTAAGGCCACCTGTATAGAGGTCAGTCTTCCAGCTTCATTTATAGACAGCCTGACTACTGTCCTAGAATTTCCCAACCTTGATGTATCAAATTCATTGTTTAAGATGAGAGTGGAAGGTCCTAGAGCTGTCCTTTCCCAAGAGACAGAAATTATTTGACTTGAAATACGACCTACAGTAATGGCCCCTGAAAGCATTTCTTCAGCCCTGTCACCCAAGAGGCCGCTTTTATTTCACTGTCCAGAAGTTTCTGGCAATTTTAGGACAGAGACTCTGACAGTTCATTATTATGTTAAAAGATGATACTGAAATCATGTGCTCTGGTTGGGAAACAAACCACCGAGTGGCTATAGGATTAGCAGGAGAGAACATATCCCGTGATGTGGACTATGACCAAGGATACTTTTAGGCAAGAGGATCTGTATGAGTTCAAGGCTAAACTGGTCTACATAGCCAGTTCTAGGGCAGCCAAGGCTACATAGTGAGATCTTGTCCTAAAAACAAAGAAACAAACAAGACAAAAAACGGCAAGACAGAGCCCAGAAGTTGAACACCGTGGTCTAGATTCTACAGTCTGGAGGGACATGCTGATCTCAGAATTCCCTCCTCCAGGAAAGAGGTCTTTCTGTTGTTTTTTAAGCTGTGGTCTGAAGTAAACAGGAAGCTGCTCAGAGGATTCCTAGGAAAGCTAACGTTTGTTTGTCCATTTCTGACATGATAAACACATAAGAAATGACAGTTTGCTTAAGATTCCTTCTCCCATAGGTGCTTAAGGAAAATCTAACATGTCCTGAAAACTATAAGCATGATGCTAACTTCAAAGGACAAACTACCTGGGGGAGAACATAGCACATTCATCATTTAGATAACATCACAAAGTGTTAAATTAAAACCAGTAACATAATCACATCAGAAATAACCAAAGACACGGAAGAAAGTTAGTTATGTATTTAGCCAGTTACACAATCTTCACTGTATATTTCTTTGTGATTATAAGATTTAAAGGCTTGTCATCAAAGCATGCTACTAGACATATTGACATGTCTAGTTTGTGCTCAGGTCTCAATCTTGGGACTCTGTCCCCACAATTTATTTTTTTCTCATGTATGAGAAAGTTATTCCAGTTAACAGCTGGACACTTGAAATGTTCATGTTTGCAAAGACTTTCCTAACACCTTCAGAGGATTCAGAAAAGACCTTCCAGAATGAACTCCAGTACATGAGTATGATAAAGTGTATGTACTACCACCAAAATACAAAAGTAGACAGTTACTTGAACTGCTATTCACTATCTAAACTCTAGAATCAGGTAGACTTTGGTAGTTTCAATGCCCAAACTCTTGTTAGTGGCTTTCTCTTACAATCTGAAATTTTACTATGTGAACGCTGGAGCTTCTCAAATTTCCAAAGTAAATAGAACTCACACCCTAAAATACAAAATGTTTTCTCTAGATAATAAAATTACAGATCGTATACATTCTTTCTTAATATTTATTTATATTTTCTAAAGTTTTCTTCATTATTTGCCTGTAAATGTTTTGTTTGTTATCAAGACAGGGCTCCTCTGTATAGTTCTGACTGTCCAGGAACTCACTCTGTAGACTTCTTATAAACTGTATATTGTGGCCTAGATATGTTGGAAAACTTTAAATTCTGAGTCCACATTGTGAGCCAAATACATAGTAGATAATTATTAACTGATATGTTAGGAAATCTATTCTAGTTTAATGTAGTCCAGCAGTTTTCATGCAAGGAAACATGCAAGATAATAAAATGTTTTAAAATTTTAGCTATAGATCTTATTAAGAAAGAAAGTGTATCTCAATGTCTTGTCTGGCCTCTAGATTCATAAAAGGCCCAACCTCTGTTTCTTATGCTTCTTTTTAAGTACCAAGACACAGAAAGAGCCATTCAATTGCACGATTCTCAGATAAAGATCCCAGACTTCTCAGCTCCTGGAACACACAGGTCCTCCATTTAAAACCTTAGAAAACAAGTTTTAAGCTACAAATCATAAGACTTAAAAAATCACACAAGAAACACTTCAAAGATGAACACATCACTTCCTCTTCGATAGGCACAAAGAGGGGGAAAGAAAGGAAAAAAAAAAAAAAAAAGCCCGCCCAGAAGTACTAGCAAAGTCACTGCTGCTCACACAATGGAATAAACCCAGGCCCCATATGAAGAGAACCTACATACTGTTGTGATTTTAACTGAAGCCAGAATTTAAACGACTCTAAACTCCCGTCAGGGTCCAAGCATCCTCTCCTGCCGGCCGGCATTTCTTGCTTTTGATGCTACCCCCGCTACAGAGCACGCCAGTCCCAGAAACTCCGATTTTTGCCCACCACGAGCTTCAATCCTCGTAGAAACAGGGCAAAGGCAAGGGGGACTACGAATGTTTTTAAAAGCAACATTTCTTGTCTTTTCAAACTGCAACCCTCCGCTTCTACGCTCTGCAGCCGTCAGCTGCCCACCGCTAACCTGCGTGCTCGGTGTTCCTCTCCAGTGGGACCGGCAGCGAGTTTCCTCAGAGGCAGGCCGCGGGCAACGCCATTTACTCAGCTCGCCGCCGCACACCTGGGTGAAGTTCCCGCAGGACAGAACGCCGGGGGTGCAGAGTGCGCGACGCCGAAGGATCGCGAACGCGCCTGGTGCGCACGGCCCTCGGGAGGGCGCGGACTTCGCAGCCGCTGAGCAAGGCCCCGCCCGGCTCCCCGGCTCGCCGCTCCTCCGCCCAGCAGCGCTCTACCTGTCAGGCCTCCGGGCCAGGCCCTGAGCCCTCAGCGCCGCCGCCGTAACCGGCTCCTCCCCCACAGCCCCGGTGCCAGCGCTAGCGCCAGGGCCACCGGTCACGTGGGCGGGTCGCGTCACGTGGCACCGGAGCTGCGCGCGCCCTCCGTCTCCTCAGGCTCCTGCTCCGGTTTTGTTGTAGGCCGGGCCGCCGATGCAGCGCCGGGTCGCGTGGGTCTCCGGAGAGCGCGGGAAGGCGAAGGCGTCCCGGGATGGTAGCGGAGCGTGGCCTTCCTCCCACCCCGCCCACTCCAGGCCGCTGTTGGTCAGCACACGTGTCTCCCTGCACGGTCTGAGGAAGGCCTGGACACCTGCGTTAAGCCGATCCAGACAAGGATCCTGAAGGCTGACTGTCTGCCCCAGAGCTGTTCTTGTGCTCTGCGAGTAAACGGAGGGCCGGAAGGGAGCGACTGCTTTGTGCTTCATGAGTTTATCAGAAGAACACTTAATGAGTTGTAGGCTCCCCTACTGCCCTAGGCTCTCCCACTTGGCACTAGAGACCAAAGTCTATACTTCCTGGCACCCAGCATCCAAGCAACCTTGTTCAGACTCACCTTTTCCCTAGTGGTAAATGCAAAATCCTTTGTTTTCTGTTTACCACTAAACAGATTTGGTCCTACAAAAACCCTACCGTCAGCCTTTATTTTCCCCAACTACAACGTGGCTTTCCCCCTATAGAGAATTCTTGTTTCTCCTGAGTACTTTCGGTAGATTACATTTTTTCTTCCTTAAATTGCTGTAGGCCTCTCTGGACTTGTTTATTCTTTTGCCTTGATCTCAAATGTTCGGAATCACCTTCTCCTTTCTTGAAAAACAAGGAGGAAGAGATTAAAAACAGATTTTACTTAGAAATGGTTGCAATATAGTAATTGAGCCCTATTTTATACTCTAAGGTCTCTTTCCCTATTGTACTTGTCCCTGAGTAAAATCTGTTTGTTTGTTTGTTTGTCTGTTTGTTTTTTTACCAATGTAATGACTCTGGCTCTGTTTCATTTTCCTAACATTTCCCATAATATTCATCGGTCTCCTCTCATCTTTCAAAATTGTCGTCAGACACCACCTACTCTTCCTGCAGATTCATTATCTTCAGTCATTGTTTATTCAGGTAGCCTCAGCTGCAAGTTCTCTAGTTTCCCTAACACTACATACTCAAAACAGGGATTTCACCATGCAGGGAAATGTAATACTGTGCATTTCCTCTAAGATTAAGTATTGTCACCTGATCTCACACATTATGAACTCTTCATATCAGATCTGTATGGTCTTACTACAGTAACTCACAGCTGGCTAGAGTCTCACTATCAGCCAATGGAGTAGCTCCACCAGAAGAATGGAAATTTGGGAGACTTGAGGGAGGATAGAAATGGAAAATTGTGGGGACATAGGGAAGAAAGGAGTCCCTTACCACAGAGTCTTTCTGAAGCCTTTTGCCAGCTGCCAGTAGAGTACAATTAATGTTTGTGCTGAAGGTTGCCTACAGAAAGACATTATTCCTGTCATATAGGAATATTTTCAAGTAAGAATGTTAAAATACCAATGAACTATAAGGCTTGAATGTATCTGACATTAGAAGACCACCTTATTTTTTTCCTAGATATTTTGTAGATATCTCAAATGAGAATCTTTCTCTCTGTGTGTCTCTGCCTTTTTGTCTTCCCCTCTGCCTGTGTGTGTGTGTGGGTGTGTGTGTGTGTGTGTGTGTGTGTGTGTGTGTTATTTATGTGTGGGAGTGCATGTGCGCCCAAATGTGGATGCAGGCAGATTTCATTCACAATGAAATATTAACTTCTGTAAACATTGAAAACATCCAATTTCCCCACACATCCTTGTGAGTTAGATTTTGTTTCTACCTATCAGCTGTATTCTATCCAATTCGCCTCAGAACTTCACTGTAGCCACATTTAATCTTCATTAGGAGCCCTTGGAGGTGCAACTTCAGAAGCCACCAACATCCATTATATACAACTATAACAAATTCAAATACAGTGGGAATTAAAAAAAAAAAAAGCATTAAGATTAACATGAAGGAAGCAAGATGGCCAAAAGCCTAGAAATTCCTCCCAGAAGCTTATCATGGGAGAAGGCTGAAGCTGTTTAAACAACCTACAAGGGTCATGACATTGGGAACTGAAGATGTTTGAGGACTGGTCCTGCCCCACCTCTCTAGACTCCCCCCATACTGAGGAGAGCTTCTCTCTTTCGTTATAGAACCTCTATTTCCATCATGTTCCTATGTCCGGTATTATTTTGTTCCAGGAAACAGTAACCTGTAACTTGGGCCCCCAGACCCGGAACCCCATCTGACAAAGATAATTGCACACTCTTGTCTTGAGAAGCAAACACCCATACGCTTGACAGGACAATTCCCTCGGCTCAAGCACTTCTTTATTAACCTTATGCTTAAATCTGTGTTAACATCTCTTAAGTGCCAGCTCTACCTCTTTTTAATTAAATGTTTTTAAGAATTTCAGCATACGTATTGTATCTAATTATTTGTGCCCCTTCTCTTTCTGCCCTCTAGCTCCTCCCATGTCCCCCAGATTGCCTCTCAAATTATTGAATCTCTTCCCTCTCTCCCTCCCACCCCCCATCTTTGTATGAGTATATGCAAATGTGCAGGCAGGTAGATGTCTTTGCACAAGTGTGAAGGACAGAGGAGAGCTTGTAGGAGTCAGTTTTTCCCTTCCACTATGTGGATATCGGGTATCAAACTCAGGCCATCAGACTTGGCAGCAGGACCCTTTACTGGCTAAACCATTTCAATGGTCTGTAAATCAGCTTTCCCATCAACTATCTTTACATTGGCACAACAGATTCAGGAACAGAGATGGCATAGCTATCAGGAGGCTAGCCACACATGGACCTACTTCACGATGTAGGACTCTTACTCACTGATGTTATTCTAACAACTGCAATCTGCCACCAGCAGAAACCATTGCCAAGAGGCTGCGTAATATAAAATGGGGAGGTAACACTTGAAAATAACAACCAGCCAGTTGGTGGTAAATTGATCATATTGGACTCTTTACACTCAGGAAAGAAAAGCCATTTATAGGATAGGATAATCTTTATGATTGTTACTTCAGGATCTCAGCCAAAAGAACTATATTTAATTTTTAATTTTACTATTGTTGTGTGTGTAGAGGTCAGAGGAAAGCTTTCAGGATCTGGTTCTCTTTCAACCAAGAGATCCGGGGATTGAACTCACTTCATTAAACTTTAACGATGTCATCAATTTATGTTCTGTTTGGTTCACCAATTTGATTCCTCCTATCATTGCATCAAAACAAGAAACCCGCTTAACAGCAAATGAGACTTAGCTCTTCTCAGATTTCTAATAGAAGCTACTGGATTGGTCGCATGGTACATTACTTGGAATCTATTGACCTCTTTAGCAACAAAGCAACCAGCTGACAGAATGGCAGAAGAGCCAGCTTGGAAATGATCACCTGTGTAGGGGGACAGAGATGGCCTAAATGTTGACCATTGTGTGGTGCTGTACTGCTACCCCCAAAGGAGCATGCTGGGCAATGAGAGCACAAAAGCATGCAAGTGGGAACACCCCTTCTTTCCATCAACCCCAGGGCCCACTTGAGAACTCTAATCACATCTACAGTCCACTGGTTCAAGAGTCTTCATTCTCAATCAGAGATCATTTCAAAAGGGAATGTGACGGGAGTCTTCATTAAAAATGAAGCTACATCACTATCCAGGCACTTTGAGTCCTTCATGCTTAGTACCAATCCCAGAGCCTATCAGTCAATTAATACAGGAACTGGGAGAACTGGGGGAGTAAGGGTGATTACAGGAAAGGCAGCTCCCCTTTTAAGAAAGAGTGAATTATCAGCACTTTGGTCGTCCTTCTTCTTGAGCTTCATGTGGTCTGTAGATTGTATCTTGGATAATTTGAGCTTGTGGGCTAATATCCACTTATCAATGAGTGCATACCATGTGTTTTTTTCTCTGATTGGGTTACCTAACTCAGGATGATATTTTCTAGTTCAGTCCATTTGCCTATGAATTTCATGAAGTTATTGTTTTTAATAGCTGAGTAGTACTCCATTGTGTAAATGTACCACATTTTCTGTATCCATTCCTCTGTTGAAGGGCATCTGGGTTCTTTCCAGCTTCTTTCTAAATAAGGCTGCTATGAACACAGTGGAGCATGTTTCTTTGTTGTATGTTAAAATAACATTTGGGTATATGCCCAGGAGAGGTTTAGCTGGGTCCTCAGTTAGTGCAATGTCCAATTTTCTGAGGAACCTCCAGACTGGTTTCCAGAGTGGTTCCCCCTCTGTTTTTTAACTTATTTTTTAGAGCTCATGAGCTCATTCCATAATTCCATGTCCTTGAGGACATGCAAAATTATATATTTTATATAGATTATAATGTATTTTATATATTTAACTGGTTTTAATTCATATTTTAATATATAATTCATATTTAATGCATCTAATTCATTTACTGTATATAATACATTAATGCATATAAACCATATTAAATGTATAGAATTTACATTTTACTTATATAATTTACATTTGATGTATAATTTATATCTAATGGGAATAATTTATATATATGCACGCATGTGTGAATATGTATATAATTATTAAGGATGGGCCATCCTTTGATGACATGTGAAAAAAATAAACATTTAATGTCCATGTTTCAATGTATATAGGTTCTAACTTGTGTGATATATGTTAGTTTATATAATTTATATTTGAGACCACCTGCTGGATTGGATCAGCACAAGCAGGTGTGCTTATCTGGAGTTCATTTGATCTGTGGCAGGCGGGTCCAAGTCTCAGGACTCTTGATTCCCTGAAGCTTATGTAACCTTCAGTTCACAAAAGGATGTACATAAGTGTTTACCACTGTATTGAGATCCATATTTTAGAAACATAGTTAACACGGATCTGTTAGACAACAGGAGTAGACTCATGCCTTTGAGACCTAGTGAATGCTATAGGTTTGGGTTAAAAGGTACAGAACATTCTTTCCTTAATCCAGAGGGCTAGATATAGTGATTGAACAGAGGTGTTTTTAGCATGAAGAGAAGCTCCTTTAAGTCCATTTTCAGAAGACAACCAAAGGGGAATTAAAATTTTGAGCCTGTGATTGAATTGTAAACTGCCAGTGTTCCATTAGCTTATCAGAACTCCATTGGTCAATGTTAAAATTCTGAACTTTGAAATAAGATTAGCGTGTGAGGGGAATAGGAAACATTTCCTATTTTCATTATTTCTTACATCTCTGTAACTTGCATTTATATACATTAAAACATCTTCTTAGACCCTCTAACATTTATAACTTGCTTTATTTTTAAATCATCATCATCTAAGTTCTTTTACATCCTCTAACCTTTATCACTTGCATTATTCAATCTCAAACATTTTCCATAAACTTTTTTTTTCTTAGACCTTAACCTTTGGGATTGGATCATAAACCACCTATGCCAGAGCTCAAGAGCCCATGGTGCTGTCTGTCGTGGTGTTGCTGCCTCTGGAGGAGGAGAGGGAGCCACCCAAGAAGATAGGGGAAGAAGATCGAGCTCTGGCAGCCCCGTGATGCTATTCCCCTCCCTAGACCCTGCTTCCACTGTGTCCACAGAGGTGGCACACTGAGACCAGCTTCTGAGCAGTCAACTTTCACTTTTTCTCTTCTTTGCCAAAGTGTTCTCTCCCTACCCTTAATCGAGGTCCAAAGTCTAAAAGTATTGATATAGATTTTCCTAGTACATGCACAGCATAATAAATTTGAAGTCTTTCTTCACCTTTCTTCCAGGTTGCAAAATTGATTGTACCTTACCTTACCAAGGACAAGCCTCCTCCACAAAATCTGAAAGAACTGTGTAATTACTGTAACCTTGCTTTACACGAAAGTACAAAAAGCAGATGGCCATTTCCTTTTCTTTTCCTTTTCTCTTTTTTCTTTTGATTTTCTTTTTTGACTTTTACTTTTTACGAGCTCCTCTACTTTTTCTGAACTACCTTACCTTCTGTGAGCTTTCGTACTTTTTCTGAGGTTTTTCTGTCTTTTACTCCTGAAAGTTACCCCCCCACCCCGCAGCAAGCTCCTTTTTCCTGAGCTCCCTTTTCCTTTTCTTCTTTTTCCAGAGCACTCACCTTTTCCATGGTGTCCTTCCCTGCATTCCCCATAGTTGAACTGTCACCTCATCACATCCGCCACCATTCTGCCTCTGCCAGAGCCTACTGGTCAGTCAATGCTGTGGGAACCATGACTGGGGGAGTGAGGACGACTATAGGAAAGGCAGAAGCAAGATGCAGGCGACAGATATGGTAGGGCTGCTGGTCAATACCATGACGGCAACGAGTACATTTTCTCAGTGTCTTTTAAAGGCAAGCAACAAAAAGCTTCCCCAGTTCCAGGAAGTTAAACAGTGACCACAAATGCTTACATGGTGAGTTTTGGTACACACTAAGCCCATTTCCTTCAGGCTTGTACAGTCTATCAAGGGTGTATGTGTAAGTGGGGGAACTTAGCAGAATATAAAGCATATCTTAACTAAAAACAAAGACAGATGTCGGCGGACTCATTTATGATTAATCACAAGCAAGAAGTCAGCCAAAGTTAATTCTGGATGTGCTCCCCACAGACAGGATCTTGCTTAGCGTAATTGTCAGCAGATCTGTTACACTATTGAGGGATATGTTTCACACTCACTAATCAATGTGTACAGCTTTGAGTACCTCTAGGTTCTGTGGTTAAGCAGGAAGGGAAATCACACAGTGCTGGGATTCTGAGGCCCTCCACAGTGTAAGTTACTTGGACTTTCACAAGTACTCACCCCCAGCAAGGATCTGGAAGGGAGATACAGCACAGCAAGGAATCGTTGCCTGTTGCAGCTTCAAGACCAGCTGCAGCTGCAGTGGCAGTAGCTCATTCCGCTAACCTTCTTTATAGGTTATTGCCAAGGAAAGCAGTCTACTAGTATCCTAAAGAAGCTGTTCCCAGAACTCGCTGGGGAGAGGCTCTGGTGGTATTGGCCACAGACCTCCCTGGATGATACATTGTCTTGCCATAGTTACAGCCATTTGTCTTTTTTGGATTGCTTCAGCTGAGGAAAGCCGCCTCACCCAAAGGAAGGCCTCTTCTGGTCAGCAGATGTCCACTGATTATAGACTACCAATATTGCTTCTTTCTTGCTCATCCAAGATGATTAGATGACTCCTTTAAAAACAAGGTCTGTTTATGTGTATGAATGAAGACATGTACATGCTATGGGATGGGTGTGGAAGTCAGGACAAATCTTAAGAGTCAACTTTCTCCTCCTGAAGTATAATAAGGTAGGAAAAAACATTATTAGGTATTGACTTCTTTAGTGATTTACTTAAAGTACTGTTTGTATTACCTATTTGCCAAGCTTGACTTTACTTGCTACCTGGAACAGAGTGAACAGAATGACCTGCAAAAAAATAGCTGACAAGATGGGCCATTGTCTAACAGTCTACTGAATGCTATACCTGCTTCTGCAAAATCTTGCTTGCTTGCACACCCTACTTTTTGATTTTAGAGTATAAAATGAGAATACAAACTAGACCTAATATGACGTCTATTCAGGAATTTCGGTTCACTATCAACAACTCCTCTTTTCCACCCTCATTGATGTCAGATTGCTTATTTATTCCAGAAAGATTTCCCCAATGTTGGTGCCCTCAGGGAAGATCGGAGAAGGGTACTGGAATGGGAATGGTTGTGAGATGCCATGGGGTGCTGAGAATTGAACCCTACAAGAGCAGCAAGTGCTCTTAACCACTGAAACATCTATCTCTCCAGTCCTTAATTAAGACTAAGATTTTAAGCAAGGTTGCATGAGGGATGTTTAGTGCACTGTACCATAAGCAACCTTATATCTCCTGTCTTACAGTGGTCTCGTGTATTTATCTTTGTAAAGCTCACTGATTTATTTCAGACAGGGTCTTACCATGCAGCTCTCTGGCCTGAAACTCTGAGATACACCTGCTTCTGCCTCTGCCTTTTCTTAAGTGTTGGATTAAAGACGTGTGTCATCATGCCTGACTAAATCCATTTTGATTATGGTAGACCTAATTGAGAATCCAGAATAGTTTTCTATCATAAGACCTTTAATCACATGTAGTAATAGTTATCACATAACATGATATATCTGTAAGCTCTGAAGCATAGATATCTTTGAATATTGTTCAAGTTATTGCATCTTGTAGTCTTGCTGAAAGATTTTGCTTGTGCCTAGGAAGTCTTATGCCTTAGGATTGTCTGTGTGATCCCCATGTGACCTAGAGAAATGGTTTAACATCCTCTGTTGGAGTCTTTTTAACTTGTAACTTGTTTTGCCTTGCCTAGAACATCCCAGAAAATATGCATACAGTTGAAAGTGAACATCCTTCTCTTTGTTTCTGATCTTAGTTTGCTTCCCATTGCTATGATTAAACACCATGACAAAAAACAACTTGAGGAGGAAAGAGTTTATTTCCATTTATAGTTCTATATGGCAGTCCCACAATAGAGGGAAGTCAGGGCAGGAACTAGAAACAGGAACCTAGAAGCAGGAGCTGAAGCAGAGACCAGAGAGGAAAACTGCTTACTGACGATCTCAAACTCACATTCAGTCCCTGTCTTATGCCTCCCAGGATCAGCTTCCCAGGGGTTGCACTGCCCACAGTGGTCTGGCCCCTCCCACATTGATCTTTAACCAAGTAAATGCTATACAGACATGCTTACATGCCAACCCGATAGATCCCTTTTCCCCATTTGATATTCTCTCTATTCAGATGACTGAGCTTGCATAAGTTAAAGGGAAAAACCAAAACCAAAACCAAAACCAAAACAAAACAAAAAACTGACCATCACAAGGAGAAAGCACTCAGAGCTCCGCCATTAAGGATGACATCAGCTATGGGGTTTGGTGATGTGTTTTATCACAGTGAGATCATTTCCTTCCGTTCCTAGTTTGTTGTGTTTTTCTTCCTGTCATTAAGCAGTTGGGCTTTGTCAAACACTTTCCATGAATTCTACACACATGGGTCCGCACTTTATGAATTTGATATAGTGTTTAAATTGTATCCTGATGCTAATTAAATCTTGAATTGTTTTTTAGAACAAATTCTATATAGAATATAATCCTTTTATATGATGCTTCATTTGGGGGTTTCTTGAGGCATTTTTCATGTATATTAAGAAGAGAAAATATACTGTTTTGTGTTTTCATTATCCTATGAGAGCTTGATTTGGTTTTAGCATCAGGGTATTTCTGGCTTCATGAAATGTATTGGGAAATGTTTGCTCCTTACTACTTCTTATGGAAAATTGGTGCCCATTCTCCTTTAAATACTGGGTAGAATACAGTAACAGCACAATTTGTGGCTGATACCTTAATGTAGGAGATTTTAAAATGTCAAATCTATTTGTCAGACAGATGTTCAGATATTCTGTGTTTTTAAAGAAATTATACAGAGTATGGATCTTAGTGGTCAGGAGGCAGAGGCAGGTGACTCTCTAAGAGTTTGGGGCTAGCTTGGTCTACACAGAAAGTGAGTTCCAGGACAGCCAGAGGTACATATGATTACTACGTAGTGAGTCCTGGTATCAAAATAAAAAAAAATTACTGTCACTTATCTAAATCATCTAACTCATCAGCTTGCATTCATTCATAAAGTTGTTCATGGTCCTTTACGTTCCTATAAAATCCATGCTGACATCTACAGCAAATGATTTTAGTAATTTGAGTCTGTTTTGTTCTCAATCCTCCTAATGGAAAGTTGGACAATCTTACTAACCTTTTTAAAGGTAGATTTATTTATTTATTTATTTATTTATTTATTTATTTATTTATTTATTTATTTATTATACAGTGTTCTGCCTGCATATATGCCTGCAGGTGAGAAGAGGGCATCAGCTTATATTATAGATGGTTATGAACCACTATGCGGTTGCTGGGAATTGAACTCAGGACCTCTGGAAGAGCATTCAGTGCTCTTAACCTCTGAGCCATCTCTCCAGCCTCTGACCTTCTTAAAAGCTCACTTTCCATCCTGCTTACTTTATCCCATTTTCTTCTCCACCGCATTAGTCTTTAATCTGGACTGGATTAGTGGCTTCATTCTGCTCATTTTTTGTTTAATTCCTCCTTTTCAGAATGTGAAAGTGCAAGATTAAGCTACTGATATCAGTCCTTGTTTCTTTTTAAATGTAGCCAAACTATGAACTTCCCTCTTTTACCAAATACATTTTACGTACATGTACATAATACCTAAATGTATCCCATACACAGAGATACCTGGTCTTCATTCTACCATTTTCAAAGTGTTTTCTTGTTCATCCTGTAATTTTTTTAGTTCATCTGGCAGTGCACTGTTTCCTTCTCTTTCAAAGCTTAGGAATATTAGTGAATTGGTGGTTGAAAGCGAGTGGGCCCCATTAGGATCAAATAAATATTGAAAGCTTGGTCTTCAGTTGGTGGAACTCTTTGGGAAGGATTTGAGGTTTGGCCCCTTGGAAAAGATGGGTCACTGAGGATGGATTTTGAGGTTTCAAAAGCCATCCTAGTCCAGTTGATCTCTGACTCACGGACGTGAGTTCTCAGCTACTGCTCCAGCACCGTGCCTTCCTGCCTGCTGCCATGCTCCCCCACCATGATGGTCATGGACTAACCCTCTGAAATTGAAAACAAGCCCCCAATAAATGATATCCTTTATAAATTGCCTCAATGAAGGCATTTTGTCATGTCAGTGTAAAATTAAGACAATGAATATCTTAATTATTCTTTTTGTCAAATACATAGCATTATCAGATACTCATTGCAATCACTATAGAACTAGATTTGGCTCACAAATTGACAAAACAGCACACTATGAGATGACAGATGGACAGGAACACAATTTGCCTTATCTTTAGTACTTTTGTAGAGAAATAAGTAACTTAACTCTGATTAAGAGTGAGACTCAACCTCTGAACCATCTTGGGTAATGATCACAGCTCCATCACATCACAGCCCCATCACATCACAGCCCCATCACATCACAGCCCCATCACATCACAGCCCCATCACATCACAGCCCCATCACATCACAGCCCCATCACATCACAGCCCCATCACATCACAGCCCCATCACATCACAGCCCCATCACATCACAGCCCCATCACATCACAGCCCCATCACATCACAGCTCCATCACATCACAGCCCCATCACATCACAGCCCCATCACATCACAGCCCCATCACATCACAGCTCCATCACATCACAGCCCCATCACATCACAGCCCCATCACATCACAGCTCCATCACATCACAGGCCCATCACATCACAGGCCCATCACATCACAGGTCCATCACATCACAGCCCCATCACATCACAGCCCCATCACATCACAGCTCCATCACATCACAGGCCCATCACATCACATCCATCACATCACAGCCCCATCACATCACAGCCCCATCACATCACAGCTCCATCACACAGCCCCATCACATCACAGCCCCATCACATCACAGCTCCATCACATCACAGCCCCATCACATCACAGCCCCATCACATCACAGGTCCACATCACATCACAGCCCCATCACATCACAGCCCCATCACATCACAGCCCCATCACATCACAGCTCCATCACATCACAGCTCCATCACATCACAGCTCCATCACATCACAGCCCCATCACATCACAGACCCATCACATCACAGCTCCATCACATCACAGCTCCATCACATCACAGCTCCATCACATCACAGCTCCATCACATCACAGGTCCATCACATCACAGCCCCATCACATCACAGCCCCATCACATCACAGCCCCATCACATCACAGCTCCATCACATCACAGCTCCATCACATCACAGCTCCATCACATCACAGCTCCATCACATCACAGCCCCATCACATCACAGCCCCATCACATCACAGCTCCATCACATCACAGCTCCATCACATCACAGCCCTATCACATCACAGCCCCATCACATCACAGGTCCATCACATCACAATCAGAAATGTCTAAAGCCTTTTATTATTTCACACTCACTAGGTTAAGTTTTCATTTTCATAGAAATGAGTCCTAGGTAATTTCTGACACAGAATCAATGACATTTCCCTAGAAAGAATTGGAAATGGACATGAAAAATGGGACCATACGTGTTCAAAGCTCTTCTATAATAGATTGCTCACCTTAGTAATAATTAGAGTAGTTAACTCACTAGGGATGCTTAGTCATCTGTTTTTGTTTTTGTTTTTTTTTTTATTCTATTCAGCTACCACATGGTACCACAAATCTACTGAAAGTAAACCAGAAGGATTTTAAAAATCAATTCAACCAGTATGACCCCAGACTAGTTGAAAATACCTCCCCTGACTTTTCTGAGACATTTCCAAGTATTTCCTGTTGAGTAATACTTTGTTTTTCATTCAAGTATGTTTGATAGATTTGCAAGTACTTAGTTGAAAAGTTTATTACATCCTTTTCTCTTTGCTGTGGTGAAAAGCCTGACCTATAGAAAATAGCCTTGATTCTGGATTATCCTTCTAGGGGGTTGTTCCCTCATGGCTGAGACCACATGGCGGCTGGCAGAGGAACCAGCAGCTAGTGACAAGACAGAGCAGTGGTAGTGGTGGTTGGAGTAGGAGATGCTTACAGGCATGTCCGAGAAGCAGAGGCTGAACAGGAGATTGGAGCCCAAAGGCCAGCCCCAGTGACTCACTTCCTCCAGAGAGCCTTCACTGCCTTAAAAGTTCCATGACCTTCCCAATCAGTGTTATCAGTATGGAAACAAGTATTCAGACAGGAAGTCTATCAGGGACCATTTAGACCATAAGCAATTATCTTGGCCAACTTCTTCTCTGTAGTCAAAAATCTGAAAACGGACAGAAAAGGCAAATCAGATCCACACTAACCTTACATCCTCTGTAAATTCTGTCTTATAAACAGTTCCCTTAAAAATTAAACCCAGAATTTATATGAAATCTCATATAAAACGAATAATCTCCAATTCACACGTTTTGCATTAGATATAATAGTAAAAACATCATCACAGATCCAGTTTTTCTTAGTAGGAAGTTTAGGGAATGGAGAGGTGATGGCTCACAGGTAAAGAGCATGTGCTGTACTTGCAGATGACAAGAGTCCAGCTCCCAGCACCCACACACATTAGGAAATTTACAATCAACTGTAACTCCAGCTCCAGGATATCCCACACCTTCTTCTGGCCTCCTCAGGCACCCAAATGCACACGTTTGTACACCCATGCATACACACATACATGTAAATGTCTAATGTCTGAAGAGACTAAAAGAGGACATCAGATTCCCTGGAACTAAAGTTACAAGTGGTTGAGAGTCACTTGATGTAGGTGCTTTAACTGAACTCAGGTCCTATGCAAACGCAGTTGGTGTTCCTAACCACTGAGCCATTACTGCAACTTGACCTTTCCTTAATTTATATTTTATTTGTACCTACATATTCTACTTGGTTTCTATGTCACTAATGTTTGTCCAGGTGTTTTATTATTTTGGGACTAGATTTCTCACCCCGTAGACCAGGCTGGCCTGGAGCACACAGAAATATGCCTGCCTGTGCCTCCCAAGTGCTAGGATAAAAGACATGAGCTACCATGCCAGAATCTTCAGGAATTTTTAACTATAAAATAGATACATTGAAAATTACTGTAAAAAAACAGCAGGGAAAGCTCCAAATCCTGTAACTCCATGCCTGAGGTGAAAGGGCTTGGATGGCTCTATGCTCCCAGGTTTGATGATTGCAACATGCGACTCCCTCGTTCAGACTCCACTCCCTGTGGGCAGTGCCCTTTGGCAGATTATCTCTCAGCTCTGGCATCTCCAACTTCTTAGGTTCTCCAACCCAGCTCCATGGTCATGGTTTCATAAAATGGTCCCTCAGGGCCTCAATGCAGGGACTCCCCAGCCACATGGTGGGCCTCAGTGGCTATCCTTAAAAATGGAGGATTCTACCACCTCTTTATTTCTGTATCTCTCATGACTCTAAAGCCAGAGCCAGGTTGCTAATGCTGTCGACTTCTGTTGTTCCCTTTGAATGTTCCTGGCCCCCTTCAATCACATTGCAAAAGCTTTGATTTATGGTTGCTTGCTAGGAATAGATACTCCTTAGGCCTTTTCATTTCACAAGTTGCAGGATTAACTGGATGGGGACCGACCTTGAGGATGACTCTGAAGGCAATATTCTATTCCATTTCTCCTTACCTCTTTGGCACAAGTCTCAGCTCCAATACTAAACTTACAGGTGCTCCTTTTTTCCTCAAACTATATGTTTTGTATTTTTTCTTGCCCCATTTGTTTCTTTACTGTAGACTTGCTTAAGAGTAATCATGAATAACCACGTGCCACAGTCAATATTAGGCTGTCTTAGAATCTCCTTTACCAAAGGAATGAGTCCAAAACTCTTCAGTTCAGTCCCAGGCAGAATCTCAAGATAAGGGCCAATAGCAACCACATTCCTTGTCGAAATATCCCAAGAATGGTCACTGGCCCAGTTGCAAATGTTGTTTCCCCCCTGAAAACTCTTGATCTGGGCCTCCAGAGTTCACAGTGCTCTCAGTAATAGTGTTTTTCAATATCCCTCTAGGATGTCCCATTAAGTCCTAACTACAATGTTTAACCTTTTCTTTTTCTAGGCTAAAGTCCCAAAGTCTTCCCATTGTTCAAAAACCATCCTGATCAGGCCTGTCACAGTAATACCTGAACTCCCTGATACTGTGCCTATCTTAGTTTCTGGGGAGAGACATCATGACTAAGGCCACTTACAGAGAAAGAGTTTAATGAGCTTACAGTTGCAGAGGTTGAGTCCATGACTTCATGGTGGGTAGCATGGCAGTAGGCAGGCAGGCAGGCAGGCAGGCATGATGTTGGAGCAATAGCCAAGAGCAGTGGCTAAGAGCTTCCATCTGATCCACAGACATGAGGCTTTTAGAAAGGATACAAATCCCTTTAATCATTCTATTTGTCCAACTACATGATAAGAAGATCCTTTAAAAAGGTGTCTAACCTGACTTCTACACATTTCCCCCATTCCTGTTTTAGGGCTGTTGCCCCAGGACCCCAGGCACATGGACATAGCTCATGTGTCTGACCACTCTCCACCAATGCAATGAAAGCTTTATCCAATGGCAGAGACTCATGTGACAGTTCAGATGCTCAGTGCCATTTACTATAGTCACCCTTACACCTAGAGCCTGTTTCTCTGGGGGAGAGGGAGGGGGAGGCTGGGGTCATGGAGCAGAGAGAGGGTGTGTGCACTTCACAATGGGCATTCTGTCACGGAATGAGGTGAGAGCTGACCTGTGACATAACTGCCACATCAGTTCTGGCCAAGCTCAGCCACTAACTGCCATTAGTTAAGGGCTCTGCAGGGTCTAAGAAAATGAGAAGGAAGCGTCCAAGGGCTTTGGGAAGTCTTCGCAACCCTGTTCCCCAACAGGGTTCCACACTGTATACTTTGCCTGTCAGTGTTCCTCTCATCCCTTCTCAGCCGGCCAACCTTCATCTTCCTGTTCCTGTCAACCCGCTTTCTGTTTTCTACCCTACCACATTCCCTTCTCTGAGGAACACTTCCAACTTCCCCACCTTAATGATGGCTATGCCCAGCTCCTCCTCTCTCGCCAAAACTCCCTCCAACTACCCTGTTCTCTCTGCTTCCCCTTCCTATTTGTCTACCCTCATGACTACCTCTCCTGAAAGAGTGCCAAGGGATAGTGGCCTCCTTTTGGTTTCCTATCCGAAAGGTAGAGGCCTTCAGCCAGTCAGGGTAAGTTTAAAACCACAACGAAAAAAATCCTTGCAGATGGTTCTCTTCTTTCACGGTTTCTGCATTGACCTTGTCTCTGACTGACTCTAGCTTTAACTCAGGAATCCCATAAAAACACTAAACTGAAAGACACAGACAGGGGGAGGGGAGGGGGAGGGGAGAGGGGAGAGAGGGAGAGAGGGGAGAGGGGGGAGGAGGAGGAGGAGGAGAGGGGGAGAGGGGAGAGGAGGAGAGGAGAGAGGAGAGAGGGAGAGGGAGAGAGGAGAGAGGGAGAGGGGAGAGGGAAACCTGTAGGGTAAAAATTAAATAGAAACAAAAACAAGATGCCATTTTTAAATAGGAAGAGCCCAGACTTGACGAGACAAGGATCCTCCAAAGATACCTTTGAATTCATTTTCTGTTGACCATCTGCTACTGGCTGTCTGGCCTACCCTTAAAAGTTTGCTTGCCAAGGGAGACCCTTGGAGGAGATTAAAATTTTATTTTCAAGTGGTTATCAACTGGAGATTGCTTCTGGGTTGGAGATAGGGGAACTCATCCACTTCTTTTATCTCTAGAGCCCCATCACCTCCAGACTAGGATAGGCTTGTGAGTGCTGCCTCAGTCTATGAGTTCATGTGCCCATCAATCATATCGATTTAGAAGGACTAGGGTTTGGTTTGTTTTTGTCTTCCTCCCCCTCTGGCTCTTATACTACTCCTTTTGCCTCTTCTTTCATGAGGTTCTGAGAGTCCTGAAAGTGCATTGGTGGAGACATCCCACTTAGGGTTGAGTGTTCTAGGAAAATGCGTGTTCTCCCTCTCTGGCTGTGGGTCTCTGTATCTGTTCCCACAGGAGGAAGCTTCTCTGATGATGGCTGAGCAAGACACTAATGTCATTAGAAGTCATTTTATTACTATTTTTCTTAACTTTTTAAGGAAGTGTAGTGCTTAACTTCCCCTCATGTTTCTGGACTATCATTGCTCAAGTTCTTTGCTCCCCAAGCAGTGTCAGACATGGATTCATGGAGTGGGTCTTCAGTCAAATCAGATGCTGGCTGGCTACTCCCACAAACTTTGTGGCACCATTGCATTAGCATGTCTTGAAGGCAAGACACCACTGTAGATTGAAGAGTTTGTGGCTGGGTTAGTGCTTCTGTTTCTCCTTTGGGAGTGTGCAGAGTACCTAACTGTACCAAAGACACTAGCACATAGGAGTAAAGAATATGTAGCGCCAGTTGACTTCTCCATGTTCAATGAGTTGTACAGTGCTGTCTTCAGCAATGGGGACTTGGTATCAATTTATGGAGAGCAACCTATAACCTTTGAAATAGGCTGGGAGTTTTTGGAGGGAATTCAGTAGGACCCTTCTAGCCAGCAACTAGATGTAATCCAATCCTGGGACTGGAAGCTTCATTTGGTGACAAGAGATGGTCAGTTGGGGCTCCATATCCCCCATAATTTGGTGATTTCATTTAGATCTCCTTCATATCTGTATATATTTAGGGAGCTTCTATTGTTTTAGGTTGCCATACTATCTTTCCAATCACCCTTGTTTTTTGCTGTCTCTCCCCATATTTCTTCCTTTCTCCCATTCTTTCAGATAGCTGTTTCCTATGCCAATGAGTTCAAGGCTACTCTCTGATTTCGATCAGGTTCAGGTGTATCTAGATTTACGTTGAGGTCTTTGATCCATTTGCTCTTAAGTTCTGTGTGGGTTGATAAGTATGGATCTATTTGGATTCTTCTACATGCGTGTAACTTCAGTTTGACCAGAACCATTTATTGAAGATGCTGTATTTTTATAATGTATATTTCTAGCTTCTTCATGGACTTATATATGGCTCTTTAATTCATTTTTATCTACTAATAAGTCTGTTTTTGTGCCAATACCTTTTTTTATTACATTTGCTCTGTAGTAGAGTTTAAACTGGGACGGTGATACCTCCAGTAGTTCTTTTTTATCTGGGATAGTTTTAACTCTCCTGCTTTTCTGTGTTTCCACTTGAAGCTGAAAATTTCCTTTGAAGGCATGTGAATAATTTTGTTGGAATTTCGATAGTGATTTCACTGGGTCTACAGATTGCTTTTGGTAGGATGGGCATTTTTACTATGCTAATCCTACCACTCCATGAGCATGAAGCATCTAATATTGTCTTCAATTTCTTTTCTCGCTGTCTTAAAATTTTTTTAAATCATATAAATCTTTCACTAGCTTGGTTACAGACCCCCCAACATATTTTGTATTTTTTGTGGCTTCCTCAATGTCTTAAACTTTTTCTTACCACATAAGTCTTTCACTAGCTTAGTTAGAGATACCCCAAAACATTTTGTATTTTTTGTGGCTATTGTGAAAGGTATTGTTTCCCAGACTTCTTTCTCAGTCCGTTTATCATCTGTATATAGGATAGGTACTGTTTTTTTTTTTTTAAGTTAATTTTGTATCCTGCTACTTCACTTAAAGTGTTTATCAGCTGTAATAGTATCTTCATGGATCTTTTTTGTATACTATCATATCATCAAATAAAGAAACTTTGACTTCTTCCTTTCTTCAACTATCTTACTGCTCTAGCTAAGACTTTAAGTACTGTATCGAGTACGTATAGAGAGAGTAGACAATCTTGTCTTGTTCATGATTTTAGTGGAATTGCTTTTAGATGATGTTGGCTATGGGATAGCTGCCAACCCGCTTTTCTTTGTTGAGGTATGTCCTTTCTATCTCTAATCTCTTGAGGACTTTTATTATGAAGAGATGTTGGATTTTATCAAAGGCCTTTTCTGCATCTAATAAGATGATAAAGCAATTTTTGGCATTCAGTGAGTTTGTACGGTGGATTAATTTCTCAGTTTATGCATGTTGAAACCATCCCAGCATGCCTGGGCTAGCACCTACCTACTTGATCGTGATGAATGATCTTTTTTATGTGTTCTTGGATCCAGTTTGCAAGTATTTTATTGAGAATTTTTGTATCTGTGTTCATAAAAGAAATTGGTCTGTAATTTCTTTGTTGGGTCTTTAGGTAGTTTGGTTGAGTGTGACTGTGACCTCATAAAAATTGGGCAATGTTCTATCTGTTTACATCTCATGGCTTCTCTGGCTTTTAGAGTCTCCATTGAGTCTTTTTGAAAGTATGGTAGAACTCTGTGCTGAAACCATCTGACCCCCTTTTTTTGTATTTATTTATTTATTTATTTATTTATTTATTTATTTATTTATTAATTTAGTTTGGAAGACTTTTAATAGGTTTGTTTAAGTTGCTTATCTGATCTTGATTTAATTTTGGCAAGCAGTATATATACATTTCTTTTAGATACTCCAATTTGGTGGATTGCAGGTTTTTAAAGTATGTACTTGTGATTCTTTATATTTCCTCCATGTTTGTTGTTGACTATTATCCTTTTAGTTAATTTGAATAAGGGTCTATCAGTCTTATTTTCTCAAAGAACCAACCCTGTTTCATAAAACCTTTTGCTGTTTGCTTCTTTTTTTATTTATTTCAGCCCTGAGTTTATTTCCTAGTCTACTTCTTTTCAGTATGATTTCTTCTTTTTGTTTTATGCTGCTATGTTATTAGTATGAGATCTCTCCATGTTTTTAAATGTAGGCACTTAGTGCTATGAACTTGCCTCTTAGAACTAGTTTCACTGTGTCCCATAAGTTAGGATATGTGCATATTTATTTTCATTCAATTAGGAAAAGTCTTTCATTTCTGACCTGGCCCGGCTTTTATTCAGTAGTCAGTTTTTTAGTTTCCATGAGTTTGAAGCTTTGTGTTATTTCTGTTGATGTTTATATCCAGTTTTAAATCATGGTGGTCTGATAGAATGCCAAGAGTTATTTTAAGTTTGTTTTATATGTTGAAAATTACATGAGGTGTTGAGAAGTAGGTATATATTCTTTTGTGTTTGGTTAAAATGTTCTGTAAATATCTGTTAAGCCTATTTGATTTGTAATGTCATTTAGTGCTAGCATTTTTTGTTTAGTTTTTGTCTGGATGACCAGTAGGTTACTGAAGTCTCCCACTCTCAGTATATGAGTGTCAATATGTGACTTAAGCTGTAGTAGTGTTTTGTCTACAAAACTGGATGCCCTTGTGTTTGCTGCATAGATGTTAAGAATTGAAATGCCCTCATGATGAAAATTTCCTTTGATGTGTATATAGTGTCCTTCCCTATCTCTTCTGATTAGTTTTGTTTTGAATTTTATTTTGTTAGATAGAAATGTCTGCACCAGGTTGCTTCTTAGGTCTATTTCTTTTTCTATCCTATTATCCTAAGGTGATGTCCATCTTTGATGTTAAGGTGTGTTTCTTGGATGCAGCAGAAGGATGAATCCTGATTCTTTTAATTGTGGAATTGAGACTAATTATGTTGAGAGATAGCAGTGACCAGCATTGTTAATTCCTGTTATTTGTTGTTGTGTATTGTGTGTCTTTGATTTGCTGGCATGGGATTTTTTTTTTTTTTCGGAGCTGGGGACCGAACCCAGGGCCTTGCGCTTGCTAGGCAAGCGCTCTACCACTGAGGTAAATACCCAACCCCATTGGATTATTTATTACTGTGTCTTCTTTAGGTTAACGTTTTCCTTCCAGCACCTTCTGTTAGGCTGGCTTTGTTGATAGATATTGCTTAAATTTTGTTTTATCATGGGATGTCTTAATTTTTCTCTCTACGGTGATTGAAAATTTTGCTATGTATGGTAGTCTGGTCTGACATAGGTGGTCTCTTAGAGTCTTTGGAACATCTTTCTTGGATCTTCTGGCTTTTTTGCTCTCAATAGAGAAGTTAGGTGATATTGAATAGGTCTGTCTTTGTATGTTGCTTGTTTTTTTTTCCTATACAGCCTTTGATATTTGTTTGTTCTATACATTCAGTGTTTTCATTATTATGTGTGAGGGAACTTTGCTTTTGGGTTCAGTGTTTGGTATTCTGTGTGTTTCTTGTACCTTGATGGGCTCCTCCTACTTTGGGGAACTTTCCTTTTATGGTTTTGTTGAAAATAGTTTTGATGCTTTTAACCTGTGTTACTTATACTTCCTCTACTACTATTATTCTTAGATTTGCTCTTTCCATAGTGTTTAGAATTTCCTGAACATTTCGTGTCAGAATTGCTTTAGATTTAAACTTTTCTTTTAATGAGGCATCCATTTCTTTTATCAGATCTTCAATGCCTGAGATTCTATCTTCCATCTTTTATAGTCTGTTGTTAAGTTTTGCCTCTAAGGTTTCTTTCTGAGTTTTGATTTTTTTTCTAATTCTAGATTTCCCTGCTTGGGTTTTCTTTATTGATTCTATTTCAGTGATTAGGTCTTGGATGTTTCATTCATTTCCCCTCATTGTTTGTGGTTTCATAGATGTCTTTAAAGGATTCATTTGCTTTCTTCTTATCACATTCATAAAAGCTATTTTAAAGGCTTTGTCTTATGTTCAGATATGTTGCAATATTCAGAGTCTACTGTAGTAGGGCTTCTGACTCTAGTGGAGATATACTGTCCTAGCTGTTGTTGGGTTTTTATGCTGGTGTCAGGCTTTGGGAAGATTGTCATTCTAGGCGCTGATATCTGGTCCTGTCTTGTTGGGTGATGTATTGCTTGCTTTCTGTTTCCTCTTTGGTCCTTAGGAGAATGTGGGATCTGTTATCTGGTAGAAAATTCTTCTGGGGTCCTTATAGGTGTAGTCACAGTGCTGTAAATGATGTAAATGTGCTATGGAAAATATGATCATGAGGCACTGACTCTTCCTAACTCCTGATTCAGGAAAGCTCCCCTAGGTTGCAATATAAGTTGCCTCTGTCCCTTGCCTTGTGTTCATTATCTGAAAGGAGATGGTCCATGCTGTCACACAAACACATGCTAATGTCACAGCTCCACTTATTTTATTTGCCACCTCCCCAATCACCCTTAGACTCGACATGTCAATCACCTCTTGCCTGTTTGCTGAGGTTGATGCACTGGACCAAGAGGCAGGCAGCATGGTGTTTTAGTGTCTTAGTCCTAATGGGACATGAGGTACCTGGGAGGTGGCTGCCACAGCAGGTCTCTGCAAACAAAGTTCCTCTCTTCCTTTACTGAAGAGAAAGGTTTGGAGTGTGTTCTGAAAAGATGACAAAGTGGTTTCCCAACATTTTCCTTATGAGACCTAATTTCCCACTCCCATTCTTTTGCCCTGTGCTCCTTCTACCTGTGTTACCTGAATCCTGTCAGCTCTAACCTTCAGCCTTCTCCCTAGCCCAATCTGTCCTTTCTTTTCCTCTCACTCCGATCCACACTTTCCCCCATTATCCCACCTAATCTCTATTCCTGGCTCTTCCTCTTTTCCAGACTTTTCTCTGAGCACCCTGTTTACCTTGTCCCCTTTCACTATTGGACCCAACTTGTCTTAGCATTTTAGTTCAATAGTTCCCTACTCTCTCATCCCCAGAGCAAAGCCAGCTGTGCTCTGTTGGTCCTGATGCATCAATTCTCCTCCATGGGAGGGGTCACCTGCCACACCTGCAGTATCACACAGAGCAGTGTCAGAGTTGTGCTTCCCAAACAGACTGACCTGGTGTCCATGGGAATAAGGGTGACACAGCCAGCACGCTCCTGGAGCAACACTGTATCCATTTCCTCAATGACCTCTTCTCTCTCTCTCTGGACATACCTGAAAAACATCCCAGAGATATGAGTGGCACCATTACCCTAAAGATTTTTACAGCCAACTGTCAGGATGATGACCTAGCTTTTCCCTGATAAACGAAGAGACCTAGAACTGGTCACAAATCTCATTCACTGTTTCCTCAGGTACCAGGGAAATCAGAGCCGGAGACAAAGACTGGGAGTCATAAAGTTAAGGGGAGCCAAGACCTGTTTAAGCTTTGTGCCTTTATTCAGTAAGTATTGACAAGCACAGCCACAATGGAGGTGTTGCCTAAACAGACAGGGCAGGGATCCAGTCTTACTAGGGTATGATCTGGACTCAGTTTCTCTTTTGGTTCCCTTGGTTTGGCTGGGAAGCCATGCAGTGGGTGGCTCAGCATTCTTCTGGGAATTTGAGATCAGAGTCTGCACTTGTTCAAGTTGCCAATTGTCAACTAATTCCACATGCTTGTCCGTCATTATGAAACTGGGGACAATGACACTTGGTACTTTTAGCAAGTATCAGGAGACCTGGACTCAGGCATTAATTAAGCTATGATTTCAGAAATATGTGCTTGTGGCCAGATGAGACCTGATTGACCCCATGTGGGTTTCACTGCCTGGGAGGACCTTACACTCTTCAATATAGGGAAACTGGAGGCCACTTTCAAGAGGGGCATTTGCTTCATGTCAACTTGTAACTTTTGATGAATATATGTGTGTCCTTCCATTTGTTTTCAATTGTCATAGTGACAATTGAAAATTAATAACATGTTCTAGGAAGAAAAATACATAGTAGAAAAACAATTATATCAATCTGTCAATCGAAATAAGAGCCACACTCACTAGACCTCTGAATAACCAAACAGCTTTTTCTCTTCAGCTCCATAAACACACGCGTTAGACAGTAACCAAGACTGTATATTCACTTTGTGGTCCTTGGCCCTCTATTCTGATTTATTGTATAGCTTTGCTTTAAATAAAGTTTCCCAGCTACTTCTGTAAACTGAGTGAACCTTTACTTTAATTGCTAGAAATTCCTGGCCTAGACCTGAACCAACAGTAACACCAGGACCTCACTAGGACAAAGGTACCAGCCACCACTAACCTCTGAAAATGACTTTCCCCTTGAGTTCTGTGAGTAAGCTTCTCTTTGCACCCAGATTTCTACTGGAGTAGCAGAAGGCAGGAGGCTAGGATTTTCACAGCACATTCTCTTATTATACTTTTGAGCTATTGTTCCTTCAACTCAGAAAGAATAGTTAGCAAGGAAAAGACATGCCAGAGCACTATTTAAGTCCTAGTCCAAATAATTCAAATCCAGACCTTTCCAGGTCCAGATAGGCAATGGTCTGATCATATGTTTCTTTTTTTCCCCTCACTAGAGGAACCTGAAATGCTAAGACTACAAGATTCTCAAGTAACTCCAAGACCCAAAGTGCCATCTCTGTCTACAAAACTAAAATATGACACCCAGGACAAGATGATTATTAGGGATGCAGCATACTTCCTTCCATGTAGCCATCCTATGTATTAAACAAAGTGGTCACCATTCACAGAAATAAATTATTCACTTGCAAATAAACCAATGACTACAGATTTATTGATTTCAGACAGAACTGATTCCCAAACAAGGGAAGTTAAGAGGAAGAAAGGATGTATTTTATCCTGACAAAGGGGCTAGTACTCACTGAGAGAAAGGAATATACATGTGTTATCTGCATGAAAAAAGTGACAGATTTTTGAGGGGAAATTATGAAAAAGATGAAAATGGAAGCAGATGAGTATAGTCATAAAATTTTCTTGACCTACTTTAATAAGCATCAACACCCCCTCTAGCCCACCACATACCAGAGGTAGTGGAAAAGTTAATAGGATACAGGGGAAGTAGACCTGTTTAGAAGTAGTTATCTGGGGGTGAGTCCAATCTTCATTGTCAGGATATCAGCAGTTGAGTCCAGTGGCAAACACCAATTATGAATCAGTCCAGTCCTCTTAGCAGGCACCACATATGAATGAGCAGCTGCAGTCTGGTCCTCATGGCAGACACCACACATGAACCAGCAAGGGCAGTTCAATCCAGAAGAAGCTATGAGGCTTACCTACTGGCACAAGGTCATGGAAGCTACAAGAAGTTCTTTGGCATGTTTCTCTCTCTAAGATATCACCACAAGCAAACTCAACAATGCAATGTAAGGCAAAGTAGTAAGTAGTTATATAAATATGTAACAGTGGGTGATGTGCTTGCTGTTTATGAGTGAGGAGAGAGTACTGTTACTTCTCCCATGGGAAAGGCCAGGTACCTAGGCAAGCATCTGTAAATCTGTAACCCCTGCACTAGGGCAGGCAGGGGGACCCAGGAGTTCACTGGCTTATCATTTTAGTAGCAATGGTGAACTCCAGGTTCAGTGAGCTACTGTCTCTCATAAAAGGGGCTGGGTGATTAAAGGTACCTGATGTGGACCTCTGACCTTCATAACTTTGTACAAAGGTGACTGTAGCCTCATATCTAGCTAACTACAGACATATACCACACACCAGACACACACAAAAGAAAACTAAGCTTACCAAAACTGCTTGTTAGTGATAAAAAGGTGGAGAGATATGTATATATATTGAAACGATGAAGAAAACTTAAATTAAAACTTTATTTTTTAAAGCAATTCTTAAAGTCAGAAGTCCCCACATGTGTCTCGTACTCCATTTGGCAGCTGTCTGTAGGTGAGAAACTCCATTAAAACCCCAACTATGAAGCTGAAATATGGAGATGGAAGATGGCTGTCTTAAGCAGCATTGGGGCAGAGACCTTTTATGGACTATCCAAAAGATGCATGGCCCAGGAAAGCAATAGCTTATTCCAAATAAGTGCATGAGAAACACTATGTTAACATGAATGAAATAAGTTTATTAACTTCAAGCTGTGTAATGTATGGCCACCAATATGTACCCACAGTGAATCTCTGGCACCTTCCCCTACCCAATCCTTGACAACCAATATTTCCCCATGACCTTTTCCCTGGTAACTAACATCTGAGTCTCTCATTCCTAGAAACCAACAACTTCCCTAACCTAGGATGAGCTGACCAAAGGCTGTGCCTGCTAGAATCTGGGTACCCTACCCATCCCTGCATCTGTGATTTTCCCCCCTCCTTGTCCTTGACATCTTAAGCACTTTAAGGAAGGAACATTTATTCTCTGTCCCTTTTAGGGTCTCATTTAATTTAAGGGGGTCATTGTATGCAAGACCTGGCAGCAGGTTAAGACACATCTAGCAGGAAGGGAGTGTTAGCATGATCTGCGGCTCTGCAGCAGGCCTAGCACACTCACGTGGAGAGCAGGGAGTAAACAGCTAGAGGCACAGAACCGTAAAGTTTCAAGGACCCCCTGCAGATTCCCCCTTTTCAAGTAGGATTCACCTGTTAAGGTTTCCAAACGGTTTTCAGACAGCACCACCAAGTGTTCTAATGGACAGAGAGGCAAAGGCTGCACTACCAAATTCCCTGAAAGAATGAAACCCTTTATCATACGAAAGTTGAACATTTATGCTGCAGTGTACTAAAGATGTGTCAGGTCTGCTAATATGTCAGCAGCTGGCAGCACACAAGGTTTTCAGTGCATTGACATAGGTCTTAAAGTTGTTTATCGGTGACGAGCATCATGATAATTATTAAGATGGCATATACTATTGTTTCTACAACTCTGTGTCCACAAGCTGACAAAGGCATTTACATAGCCATTGGGATGAAAATCAAGGGGTTTATTGTACTGAAAACTGAAGAATGTCCAAATCGCACTCTCCATGTCCTGTAATGTTCTCAAGTAAAATAAGAAGTAAATTCTTTTATTTCTCTAGAAGCCCTACAGCAGCTTGGTGTGCACTGTTCTGGTGTTTCTGGAACATCTTGTCATTTTCTGTATGGGTGCTCACCTATTGTGTATTAGCTTCTGTGGGTAGTGTATGAGTTTGCATGTGCCTACATGTGTGCACATGTGTATAGAGGACAAGTGTTAATGTCTGATATCTTACGAAATTGTTCTTATTTTTTGAGATAAAATCTTTCATTGAACCTGGAACTCACCAACTTATCTACACTGCCTTGCCACGACGATCTAGGAATCCTTCTGTCTTGACCTCTACCCTATTCCCAGCCCTGAGCTTATATAGATGAGGACAGCTTTGCCTGATTTTAACATGGGGCCTGGGGATTGGAACCAAGACTCTTTATCCTATGTGACAAATGCTCTACACGATACTTAAATCTTATTTGACAAAAATTGAATATTTTGTTACATACAATATTTTGAAATGTGTATGACTCAAGAAATAGCTCAATGAGCTAGAAAGATGGCTCAGTTATTGAGAGCATTTGTTGTTCTTCCAGAAGACCCAGGTTCAACCCAGTATTCACTGGGTGGCTCATAACCACCTGTAATTTCAGTCCTGGGACATCCAATACCCTCTTCTGACCTGCTCAGTCATAGATATATATGCAGCCAGAAAACCCATACACATAATATGAAAATAGATTTAAAAAGACAACTCAATTGCCTTAGCCAACATAAGTATTTTATATACCTATCCTTTTTTGCTGTGTAATAAGAACACTTAAATCTACCACTAGCTGAATGAAAGAAAACATACAACCCAATGTTACTAAACAGTCATCAGAGATCTCTTCATCATAACTCAGAACAGCAGCCCTGCCAAACAAGTTCCTAGTAACCAAGGTTGCCATCCACCATCACCCTGGTGTACAAGACCTGCCACAACTCAGGCCCTGGTTCATATGAGTCTTCGAATCACATTTGTGTTACTCAGAATCAATAAAAACCATCTTGCACTGAGTTTTGTTTATTAAGTGTTTTGCCTAAATGGATGCTGTCAATTTTGCTCATATTATGCAATTATAAACACCTTACTCTAATTAGTTTTAATTGCTGTAACTAGTTTTAATTACTGTAATTAGTTTTAAACACATTCCTGTTTTAATCATAGTTCTCTAGAATTAGACCCAGTAATACTGTAGCAGTTTGAATGAGAATGGCCCTCACAGACTCAGTAAATCAATATTTGAATATTAGGTTTCTCAATTAGTGAAAAGATTAAGAGGCATGGCCTTGTCAGAGAAGGTTTGTCATTAGGGGTGTGCTTTGAGACTTCAAAAGCCCACTTACAATTCGGAATATCTCAGTCTTAACTGAATGGGAATAGGATTCTAGACAGTCTGTATCTTAGAGTCACCTAAAAAATGACAGAGACCTTGAAACCAGCCATCCCTCCCTGAGAAATGCTATCCTGTACTTACCTGATTGTAGGTTTTTCTCCTTCTGTATTTGAAAACCACCATTTCCTTCTTCAAAATGTATCTGAATGCTTCTTTACTTTTGTCTAACCTTCAGCTGCTCTTTTCAAATCACTCACTCTCCTGAGTTTTCCTTTCTCTCCTTTCCCTACTCTCAGTCTCTCCTCCTTGCCTCTCTCCATAACTTTTTCCCAGACACTATTCCTGGCACATCTTCCTGACTTTCTCCATTTGTAAGAGGTATTCTCAATAGAGCGGAAGGAGCCTTTTGAAATCTCCAGATATGCGTGACCATCCACATCTCCTCTCAAAGTCTACAAGCAGCTCAACAGTTTCAATGTCTGTGAGGCATGACTATTGGGAAACACATATTTCCAATAATCTTAGGAATTCCCAAACATAAATTTATTTTTGTTGCTACTTCATAGCTAATTTTGTTATTGAGCAGTGTCTCAGTTCCTAAGATTGAAAATATGTGTTTTCTAATGTCATGACCCACAAGTGGAGAATCGCTGCCTTAGAAGAAGCTGGAAGGGGCCTTTCAGCCATACTGCATCTTGTCTGGTGGTACTATAGCTCTAAGATTGCAAGGTATTTCCATGTGCTAAGGCCTACATATCTTAGGTATAACCTCATCATTGTCTTCCTGAAAAATGATTTTTTATTATAAATGTATGTAGTAAATTAATCCAGCAGCTGTATTTCTTCACCTGTGCTAGTCCCCCATAGGCTTAGATTTTTCAAAACCTACTTTAATTGTGGATCTTTAACAATTCAACCTCTAGCCCACCACCCACCAGAGGTAGGGTAAATGAAAGTTTAACAGGAAACAGGGATTGTGGGCCTGTTTAGAAGTAGATCTTTGTGGTGATTCCAATCTTCATTGTGAACAGTCCAGTCCACCAGTAAAACACCAGATACAATCAGTAGAAGCAGCTTGATCCAGAAGAAACCACAAGGCTTCACTAATTGGCTCAAGTCTGCAGAAGCAGCAAGAAGCACCTGGAGTACCTCCAGAAGTTTTTTTGCTATGTTTCTTTCTACAAAGTCACAACAAGCAAAGATCATTAAAGAGTTGTGGGGCTGGAGTGATGGCTCAGTAGTTAAAAATCACTGCCTGGGCTTCCAGAAGTTCTGAGTTCAAATCCTAACAACCACATGGTGGCTCAAAATCTGTAATGGCATTTCCTCTTTTGGTATGTCTGAAGACAGTAACAGTGTACTGGCATACGCAAAATAAATACATCTTTAAAAAAGTTGCAAAGTGAACCAACGCAAGAGCATCCTCCACGGTCTGTTCGGTTATATTTATACTCATTCCAAATATCACACATCCACCCAGGTGTCTGCTTCAGCAAAACATCACATGCCCTTTCACCAGACAGCTTCCAGTAAAATGTCTGTTCTCAGCAACATATCCTTTCATAATACAGCTTCCAGAAAAAAATATCACAAGGCACAACTGAGACAAAACTAGAAATTTCTATTTCAGTGTCCAATAACCACAAGAGAGACTAATATTTATTAAAATTGCCTTGAACCAAATACTGAACAGTTATTACTCCATTTTAAACCTCCAAGCTAGTCAGGCTTCCTCCCAGACAATATCCTCACAATACTTGCATGTTTTTGCACATTTTTGTTCCAGCTCTTTTCTCCTGATGCTTTCTTTACTTTTCCTTCTGGCTCCTGTTTTCCTACCTTCCTTCCTTCCTTCCTTCCTTCCTTCCTTCCTTCCTTCCTTCCCTCCTTCCTTCCTTCTTGTCTGTTTCTCTGCCTTTGCTAGTCCCCTGTAGGCTTAGATTTTTCAAAACCTACATTAATTATGGATGTTTAACACTTCAACCTCTAGCCCACCACCCACCAGAGTGGAGTACAATTGGAAGTCCTACCTTATTCTTTCTAAAGGTTTTTATTGGATTCTTGGCTTTTATTGACAAGGCAGAGAATGAATGAAGAGCAATGTTTACATGCTGGAGAAAGCCAGTCAGTCAACAAGGGAGTCACAACTAGGGGAGTAAGGATGATTATAGAAAAGGCAGAAAGAAGATGCAAAAGACAGATATGGGAGTACTGCTGGTCAACACCATGGCAGCAATGAGTGTATTTTCTCAGTATCCTTTAAAGACAATGGATAGAAAGCATGACCAATTCTAGGAAGTTAAACAATGGGAATGAATGCTTACATGGTGAGTTTATGGTACACAGTATCTATGTTAGTCTAAGGCCATTTCCTTCAGGTTTGGACAGTCTCTCAATAATGCTTGCATAAGCAGAGGAGCTTGGCAGGATATAACACATGTCTTAACTAAACCCAGACATGTTAGCAGACGTATTTATCTATAAGAAGCACTTTGTCAGTTATGGAGCAGAAAGTTGCGTCTGTCTTAGGTTACCACCTGAAAACACAGCTCCTACCCATCATTGGCACTCGAATAATCTTGTATTCATGGCCTGTCTTAGGTTGAGAAGGTTTTCAAGATGATTTTACCCATAATCAACTACCAACTACTGCTAGGGAAGATGTTGGAGCTTAAATTTATGTAACTGTTTTGACATCTGTAAAAGTTCTGATGACTCTTCTCAAAAGAACAGACAATAGGCATGCCATAAAAAGATCACAAAGCCAAGTCCTGCTGTGCCTAATAAAAGAGATGTAAATGAGGACCATGAAGGAAAAACTTACTGTAACTTTTTCAGAATATCATTTGCAATTCTAGTAGCATTGAAAGAGAAAGGCTTTACACTTCTTAAACTTACAACCTCCTTATGCAGGGCAAATAAACCTAGAGAAGTATTAGTATTGTGCCAAGTACCCTGAAGGTGCCTTTTAACTCTGGTCCAGTTATGCTGACTCTTGTTGTACATTTTTGGAGTTCTACAAATCCAGAGCTATCAAGCATGCCACGCCAAATGGCTTCTGACTTTCATTCCTTTTACTTCACCTCCCATGATCTGCACTATATCATATAATGTGTTTATCTTTTGTTCTAGCTATCTTATCTAAATCCTCTTGTTTGCCCACAGCGTTGGTTACATTGTCTGCAGGATGATTAACAAAACTAGCTGTTTGTACCTGTTGGGATAAAGCCAATGCAGAAGTAGTAGCACTGGCTATAAGAGACATGACAGCAACAACACCAACAATGATCAGCCAAACTATATGTTTGCTCCTTGCCAGAGTGTGATCTAATTCTTCCAATATTCGTAGGCATTTTTCAGAATACCAGGGTTCAGAAAAATTGACAGGAATCATAATAAAAGCTGGATGATGTACTACCATTACAGACTGACCAGCATACAGTGCAGAAACACAGTTGGACAGAAGACAAAACAATTCCAATTTCCAAATATGAGTCTGAAAATGTCCAGAACCAGGCCTCCAAATGCCCACTGTCATTTCCTTGTCCTATATTGGATTGCTTTCCAGACCAGTCCATTATTGAGTAGGGATAACCAGTCACATTAAAAGAAAGAGGAGAGTCATTATAACAACTTCCCACTTGATCGATTCTTTGAAGGCAGGTTCCACAGTCTCTGTGTTTTCTGTCCTGTAAGATCTAAAGCCTAAGGCAAGGCAGCCTGTCCAGTCTGAGATACAGGCATTCCCATCATAGTGCTTGGTACTATAGTCTTAGAGATAGTCTTCTCCAAGTCTGAGGGTCCACAGGAACGCATCCAGCACTGGTACTATTTCCAGTAAAACAAATAGGCAGACCCTGACCCACAGCGGTGTAATTCAATAATTTGAAATAGATTTTACTCTTAGACCAAGGAAATCCTAACAGCCAAGTATTATTCAAGGTCACAAATTCTTCTGACTTTGACCATACAGAAGAATATGTATAGCAAAGGCGGGTCAGGAACATATGCCCAAGACAGCTTCCCCATCACCATTGTCAGGGCACTCAGTAAGATCACAGTCAGCTTCATTCTCTGTCCCAGCATCAGGGTGTCTCACCCATTGCTCTTGCAGCCACCATGCTCCCCATAAGTATGGGTGCCATAGATACTTAGCAGCAAAGTGTCCCTTGGCATACAAGGTCAAAAAATTCAAAATTAAATTTTGTGGTGAAGTAGTACATAACTACCCCTTCCATTATTAGTTTTTTATGTAACTGAATTTTTTAGATCTCCATAATTCAATTTCCTGTCCTTGTCAACATGAAAAATTATGTATTTTATATAGATTTTAAATTATATGTTATAGATTTAACTCATATTTTAACATATATGGTTTATATTTAATGTATATAATTTTCATTTAAGGTATATAGTTAATATTTAATGCATACGATATGTATTAAGTATACAATATGTAAATATTAACATATATAAATCACATTCAATGTATATACTTTCTATTTGGGGCCACCTGCTGGATTAGATCAGAACAGGCAGTGTACTTATCTGGAGTCCATTTGATCTGTGACAGACAGGTCCATGTCTTAGGACTCTTGATTTCTTGAAGCTTACAAAAGAATGTACATTAATATGAGAAAAAGTAGTTGACAGGTGTTTGTTAGACAACAGAAGAAGATGCATGCCTTTGAGATCTAGTGAAAGATATAGGTGTAGGTTAAAAGGCACAATTTCTTCAATCTGGAGGGCTCAATACACAGGTTGAACAGAGGTGTTTTTAGCATGATGAGAAGCACATTTAAGTCTATATTCAGAAGACAACCAAAGGGACATTAACATCTTAAGCTTGTGACTGAATTATAAATTGTCAACGTCCCATTAAGGTATCAGAACTCCATTGATCAATGTTAAAAATTTGAACTTTGAAATAAGATTAGCATGTTGGAGGACTATGAAACATGTCCCAGTTTCAGTTATTTCTTACATCTCTATAACTTGCATTTACATACTTAAAACATCTTAGACAGTGCCAGCATGTATAAACTGCACTTACCAACCTTAAACATCCTTCATCTGTAGCATTTCTTATTTCTAAATCATCATCATCCAAGTTCGTTTACATTCTCTAGCCTTTATCACTTGCATTTATCAACTTCCAACACTTTTTCTTAGACCCTAACCTGCTGGGTTGGATCATAACTCACCTATGTCTGCAGTGGTCCTCTGTGTTGCGCAGCCACCGGAGAAGGGGGAGGGGGCGAGAGTGAGCTCTGGTCACCAGCTGCTCAGGAAGTGGCATCCTGCTCAGTCCTGGCTCCTCCAGCTGCAAGTGTCATTCTCCTCCCTGCATCCCTGCAGAGGGCATGCCCCCCCACCCCCCCACACCTTCCCTCCTACCGCAGAGCCCTCCTCCCCCAGTCCCCTAATCAGCCAGGTGCACTTGGCTTAGTTTCATTTTTTTTCTCTTCTTAGTTTAAGTATCTAGGGTTGCTTCCCTGAAACTCACTTCTTACAGGCACTTTACCTAGTCCATGTGCATCATAATGATTTTGAAGTCTTTCCCCAACCTTCTTCCAGATTGCTGAATTTATTGTAGTTTTCTCAGGAAACCAAGGACAAGCCTTCTCTAGAAAAATCTAAAAAACTATGTAATCGCTGTTGCCCTACTTAAGCATTAGTACAAAAATCACATGGCCACTTTCATTTTCTATTTTTTTCTTTTCTCTTTTTCTCTATTTTTACTTTTGAGTTTCTGAGATCCCTCACATTTCCTGAGCTGCCTTACATTTTCCCAAACTCCCTTATCTACATTTTCCTATGTCTTTTCCCCCTGAAAGTTACTCACTCTGCCAACACTTTCACTTTTCCTGAGTGTTCCACTTCCAGCAGCGACCTTCACTGGGTCCCACCCTTGTGGTAGAGCTTTCACATCAGGGGCCACTTCCCCCTTTTTCTATCCATACAAACTTAGACAGGAGTTTCTAAGACAAAACATAACAAAGCCTTGTAAGGATAGAAACTAGATAGTGGGATAGAGAAATCAGCATTTGAAATAATACCAGGGTAAATACACAGCATACAAAACTCAAAGTTCAAGCAGGTAAAGTGTCTGCAGAGGGCTCTCACTTGACTTGCAAATGGCTGCCAGCTTGTCTTGCCCTGCCTTCTCATGATAGAGAGAAAAATTTGGGAAAAAAAGTACCACTCACTAATAGTGGCTTATCAGTGTAAGTTAATGCTGTAGATAAAGAAATAATTTACTTAGTTTATGATGACTTGAGTTTGCTCTCTAGAATTTACACGGTAGAAAGTGAGAACAGAGAGGCAAATTATCTTCTGAGCTCTACATGCACTCAATACTCTCTCTCTCTCTCTCTCTCTCTCTCTCTCTCTCTCTCTCTGTGTGTGTGTGTGTGTGTGTGTGTGTGTGTGTGTGTGTATGTGAGGGAGGAGAAGGAAAAGGAAATTAGATAAATGTAAAATAACAATATATTAGAAATATTAAGACTCTAGCAAATAAAGATTCAGTGACTAAATTCACCAATCTAGAAAATACAGTATTGAAGTGGAGTCTTCATCTAGTAGTAGCTGTCACTATCACAAATCATCACAAATGATAGTGTTGAGTGACAGGCCAAACAGTATTGAGGGAACTTGAACGTATGCTAGTTTTATGGATTCTATACAATCTAAGAAAGCCATTGTAAGAAGTTTTACAAACAGGAAATAATAAGCACAAGCTAATAATGGAGAAAAGTCAATTGATATAAAATATCCAATTAAGACCAAGGTGTTAGGAATGATTGATAAGACAGTAACAAAGAGCAACAATCAGGAAGGAGTAAGGGGTATTGGATACTGTTCCAACTAGTGCCAATGATTACCTTATATGGCAATCCTTAAAATCACCAATGAAAAGACAGATAGCCAAAGTTGAACACCAGCTCCCACCTACATGTTGTCTAGGAGATTCCCAGTCTAAATATAAAGCCTGCCTATGGTAATTCCATTCTGGGAGGGCAGTGCTCTTGCTTGTTAAAGTGGACACAATACCCTCTTTGATAACTTAGTTATGTCCTCCCTTATGAGGCAGTGATTGTGGAAGGTGACCTTTCTTTTCCTTTTCTTTTTTCTTTCTGAGACAGGGTTTCTCTGTGTGGTCCTTGCTGTCCTGGAACTTACTTGGTAGACCAGCTTGGCCTTGAACTCAGAGTTCCACCTTCCTCTGCCTCTCAAGTACAGGAATTAAAAGGCGTGAGTCACCACCGCCTGAACATTTTTTTTTTTTATTCCATTAGTCATTAGTACAATAGGAAGTAGACATGCTGGCCATGAATAAATGTGCTGCATTAACCCATTTAGAAAAAAAATGACTATTTAAAAACATGTTGTTCTATGAGGAGGTGCTTTCTCACCAGACAATCCCCCTTTAATTGTTAAAACTCTATCAAATCATTTTATTACAGGGTTAATATCTGAATTATATTCTAAGATGTAAAATAAAGTATGGTCCTTATGTATCTACATATTTAATATAAGTGGTTTAACGGGGCTCACAGTTCCAGAGGATTAGAGTCTATGAACATCATGGCAGAGAGTATGGCAAAGGCATGACATCGGAGTACAAGCTGAGAGCTCCCACCTGATCCACAAGCACCAGGCAGAGTGAGCGAGCTATGGAATGGCACGGGACTTTTGACACTTCAAAGCCTGCTTCCCAGCCACACACTACCTCCAAAAATGACAGAATTCCTAATCCTCCCCAAACAGTTACACCACCTGGGAAATCATACTCAAACATATGAAGTGATGGAGGCCATTCTCATTCAGACCATCACATTTCATCCCTGTCCCCCCATAGGCATGTGACCATATCTTAATGCAAAATGTGTTTTACACCAACTTCTAAAGTTCCCATATTCATCCCGTGTCAACAGTGAAGTCCAAAGTCTGTTCTGAGACTCAAGACATTATCTTAACTATAACCCCATATAAAATCAAAGAGCAACTTCCAGCACACAATGGTACAGAATATAGATTACTATTTAAAAGGGAGGAAAAGGCATATAGTGAGGAAACACTGGGCCAAGTCAAGGCTGAAAACCAGCAGGGAAAATTTCAAATCCTGTAACTCCATGCCTGAGGTGAAAGGGCTTGGATGGCTCTATGCTCCCAGGTTTGATGATTGCAACACACGACTCCCTTGTGCAGACTTCACTCCCTGTGGGCAGTGCCCTTTGGCAGATTATCTCTCAGCTCTGGCATCTCCAACTTCTTAGGTTTTCCAACCCAATCCAAGCCCCATGGTCATGGTTTCACAAAATGGTCCCTCAGGGTCTCAATGCAAGGACTCCCCTGCCACATGGCAGGACTCAGTGGCTATCCTTAAAAATGGAAGTTTCTACCACCTCTTTATTTCTGTATCTTTCATGACTCGAAAGCCAGAACCAGGTTGCCAATGCTGTTGACTTCTGTTGTTCCCTTTGAATGTTCCTGGCCCCCTTCAATCACATTGCAAAAGTTTTGATTTGTTCTTGCTTCTTAGGAACAGATAATTCCTTAGACCTTTTCATTTCACAAGTTGCAGGATCAACTGGATGAAAGCCGACCCTGAACACAGCACTATTTCATTTCTCCTCATTTCTTTCAGCAAAGGCTTTAACCCTCAATTTCCTGGTGCAGCTGCAGACCACCCCAGCGAGATCAGGTAAGAGCCCCACCTGTCCTCAGAACCTTCTTATGCCTTTGGTTCAGATCCCACAGACCTACCCCGCAGACATCCCTTACCTCTCTGCCATCCCCGCATCACCGCACCCCTACCACCACCTTAGGCAGATACTTGCTACTCTGGTGCAGAGCACATCAGTCAGAAGCGGTAAGAGCCCTGACCTTGGAATACTCCCACACCCATGGTTCAGAGGTGAAAGGTCTAAGCTGCTAACCCAACCCCCACCTACTGCCTGCCCACCCCTGCTGTCATGCTTCTACAGGTAGACATCTGCTGATCAGGTGCAGGCCACCCCATTCAGAGGAACAGAGATCACCTGCTGGTCCAAAGCCCATGCTAGCTATTAGAAGTCCAGCCCCCCCAATACTGGTGGAAACTCCCTGCTGGATTAGAGGTCACACTGGCTGCCAGAGATACAGACCATAGAGACCAGAAGATCAAAGGAGACACAGAAAGTAAGGAACAAAACACCTATCAGAAAATCAAACACAGAAATTGGCACCTAGACCTATAACCATCCTAAACCCAGATGCCTATACGCCAGGGCACTATGACACCACCAGAGCCAACTATCCTAATACAGCAACCCTGGAATAGTCCCAGAGAGCTGAGACACACAAACTTAAAGCCAACTTTAAAGAGATGGTAGCAGTCCTTAAAGAGGAAATGAATAAATCTCTTAAAGAAATTCAAGAAAACACAAAGAAGCCATGGGAAGAAATGAATAGATGCCTTAGAGATAGCCAAGGAAAAAACCCAAACAGATGAAGGAAATGAGTAAAACCCTGAAAATTCAAATAAGAGCAATAAAGAGAACACAAACTGAGGGAATCCTAAAGAAGGAAATCCTAGATGTGTGAACAAGAACTAAAGTTGCAAGCACCACCAATAGAATACAAGGGAGGAGGGAGAATCTTAGTGTAGAGGATACAATAGAAGAAATGGATACATTGGTCAGAGAAAATGTTGAATCTAAAAAGTTCCTGGGCACAAAGCATCCAGGAAATCTGAGGCAGTATGAAAAGACCAAAACTATTAATAGTAGGGATAGAAGTAGGTTCCAACTCAAAGGCCCAGAAAATGTTTTCAAAGAAAAAAAATCATAGCTATGGGAAAAATTTCCTAATCTAAAGGAGATGCCTACAAAAGTACAAATTTACAGAACACCAAATATATTGGACCAGAAAAGATCAAAGCAAAGAAAGAATGTTAAAATCTGCAAGAAAGAAAAGGCCAAGTAACATAAAAAGGCAGACCTATTAGAATAACATCTGAATTCTCAACATGGACTAAAAGCCAGAAAGGCCTGGACAGATGTCTTGTAGATGCTAAGGAACCACAGAATAGATATCATGGATAAACTGAGTATAGCTAGGGTTGGGGGTTGGAAGAGTACTGGGAGACACAACAGAATTGGGCCATTTAGGGGTTGAGGAATCTAGTGCAGTGGAAACGCCCAGAAATCTAAAAGGATGACCCTAGCTAAGACTCCTAGTAATGGGGGATACGGAACCTGATCCAGCCATCTCCTATAACCAGGCAAGTCTTTTGGTAGAGGGACTGGGACACCAACTAGCCACAAAACCTTTGATATACAATTCATCCTGCTTATAAAATGTGCTGGGGTGAAGATGGTGTAGAAATTCTGGGAGTGGCCAACCAATGACATTGCCTGGAAGTTCACGAATCAGGGTGGATAGGCCAGAGACCTGGAATAGAACAACAACAAAAAAGAATAAAATTATTTCTAATGATATTCTGCGCCCAGAAGTGAACTGATACCATCTCTCAGTTCCCTGCACCCAAACCCTGTGGGGAAGAGAGCAGACCACCCAGGAGTGCAGATATCCCGAGGCCACAGGACAGACTGCCAACTCTGCACACCTCGGCCCACATCCCTGGTCCGAGGGGAAACTGCACAGTGCCTCTGGACAGAGGGATATAGGAACAGACAGCTGCCGGTACCCGCGGTTCTGGTCTGCGCCCAGGACCAAACTTATCCAAACAGCTCCCTGCACCCAAATCCCATGGGGGAGAGAGAGCTAGAACCTCAGAAGTGTGGATACTCCTGAGAAGTCAGAGGAGAATACCCTTTGTCCACAGTCCAGACCCAAGAGGGAATCGTATAGTGCCAACTGTGCCTGCTGGGTGCAAAGACCTACACAAGCAATCAGGGGCAGGACCCTTTGATTCCTGCCCACGCCTAGAGCTGGAAGACAGTCTCCCAGAGCACCACCACAGCTGAGAGCAGAGCACCTGTTCTCAGGAAAGGCTGAAAGAAAACAGGAAAACAGTTCTACAGGAGTGCTGACACAGAGGCCTGTAGCAGGGCCACGTCACTCCCAGAAACAGCAAGACAAGCAAACACTAGAGACAACCCAATGGCTAGAGGCAAGAGCTTGAACCTAATCAACAGGAACCAAGACAACTTGGCATCATTAGAGCCCAGTTCTCCCACCAAAGAAAATACTGGATAACTAAACATACCAGAAAAGCAAAACTTAGATTTGAAATCACATGTTTTGATACTGATGGAGTACTTTAAGAAAGACATAAAGAACTCCCTTAGAGAAATGCAGGAAAGCACAAGTAAACAAGTAGAAGTCCTTAGAAAGGAAACACAAAAATCATCGAAAGAATTACAAGGAAACAGGTGAAGGAATTCAAAATGAAAATAGAAACAATAAAGAAAGCACAAAGGGAGACAACCCTGGAGATAGAAAACCAAAGGAAGAGACAAGGAGCCATAGATACAAGCATCACCAACAGAATACAAGAGATAGAAGAGAGAATCTCAGGAGCAGAAGATTCCATAGAAATCATCGACACAACTGTCAAAGATAATGTAAAAAATGGAAAAAAGCTACTGGTCCAAAAACATACAGGAAATCCAGGACTCAATGAGAAGATCAAACCTAAGGATAATAGGTATAGAAGAGAGTAAGACTCCCAGCCCAAAGGACCAGTAAATATCTTCAACAAAATCATAGAAGAAAAACTTCCCTAACCTAAAAGAAAGAGATGCCCATAGGCATACAAGAAGCCTACAGAACTCCAAATAGATTGGACCAGAAGAGAAATTCCTCCCGTCACATAACAGTTAAAACAGCAAATGTACAAAACAAAGAAAGAATATTAAAAGCAGTAAGGGGAAAAGGTCAAGTGACATATAAAGGCAGACCTATAAGAATTACACCAGACTTATCACCAGAGACTATGAAAGCCAGAAGATCCTGGACAGATGTCATACAGACCCTAAGAGAACACAAATGCCAACCTAAGTTACTGTATCCATCAAAACTTTCAATTAACATAGATGGAGAAACCAAGATATTCCATGACAAAACCAAATTTACACAATATCTTTCTACAAATCCAGCCTACAAAGGATAATAGATGGAAAACTCCAACACAAGGAGAGAAACTACACCATACAGAAAGCAAGAATATAATTTCCTTGCAATGAAACCAAAGGCGATACAAACAAACACAATTCCACCTCTAGCAACGAAAATGACAGGAAGCGACAATCACTATTCCTTAATATCTCTCAACATCAACAGACTCAATTCCCCAATAAAAAGACATAGACTAACAGACTGGAAACGTAAAGACGACCCAGCATTTTGCTGCATGCAGGAAACACACCTCAGAGACAAAGACAGACACTACCTCAGAGTAAATGGCTAGAAAACAATTTTCTAAGCAAATGGCCCAAAGAAACAAGCTGGAGTTGCCATTCTAATATCAAATAAAATCAATTTCCAACTAAAAGTCATCAAAAAAGATAAGGAAGGACACTTTATATTCATCAAAGGAAAAATCCACCAAGATGAACTCTCAATCCTAAATATCTATTCTGCAAATGCAAGGGCACCTACATACATAAAAGAAGCCTTACTAAAGCTCAAAGCACATATTGCACCCCTAAAAGTAGGAGATTTCAACACCCCACTCTCATCAATGGACAGATCATGGAAACAGAAATTAAACAGAGATGTAGAGAAACTAACAGAAGTTATGAACCAATTGATTTAACAGATATTTATAACATTCCATCCTAAAACAAAAGGATATACATTCTTCTCAGCACCTCATGGAACCTTCTCCAAAATTGCCCATATAATCGGTCACAAAACAGGCCTCAACAGGTACAGGAAGATAGAAATAATCCCATGCATCCTATCAAATCACCATGGACTAAAGACTGGTCTTCAATAACAACAATATGACAGAAAGCCCACATATACATGGAAGTTGAAAAATACTCTACTCAATGAGTATTTGGTCAAGGAAGAAATAAAGAAAGAAATTAAAGACTTCTTAGAATTTAATGAAAATGAAGATACAACATTCCCAAACTTATGGGACACAATGAAAGCAGTACTAAGAGGAAAACTCATAGCTCTGTGTACCTGCAAAAAGAAACAGGAGAGAGCATATGTCAGCAGCTTGACAGCACACCTTAAAGCTCTAGAACAAAAAGAAATAAATAAACCCAAGAGGAGTAGAAGACATGAAATAATCAAACTCAAAGCTGAAATCAACCAAGCAGAAACGAAAAGGACCATAGAAAGAATCAACAAAAGCAGGAGCTGGTTCTTTGAGAAAATCAACAAGATAGATTAAACCCTTAGTCAGACTAACCAGAGGTCACAGACAGTGTATCCAAATTAACAAAATCAGAAATGAAAAGGGACACATAATATCAGAATCTGAAGAAATTTAAAAAATCATCAGATCCTACTACAAAAGCCTATATTCAACAAAACTGGAAAATCTGGAGGATATAGACAATTTTCCAAAGTTAAATCAGGAACAAATAAATCATCTAAACAACCCCATAACTCCTAAAGAAATAAAAGCAGTAATTAAAAGTCTCCCAACCAAAAAGAGCCCAGGTCCAGATGGGTCCAGTGCAGAATTCAATCAGACCTTCATAGAAGACCTCTTACCAATACTGTCCAAACTATTCCACAAAATTGAAACAGACAGAGCACTACCAAATTCCTTCTATGAAGCCACAATTACTCTTATACCAAAACCACACAAAGATCCAACAAAGAAAGAGAACTTCAGACCAATTTCCCTTATGAATATTGTCGCAAAAATACTCAATAAAATACTTGTAAACCAAATCCAAGAGCACAACAAAACAATCATCCACCATGATCAAGTAGGTTTCATCCCAGGCATGCAGGGATGGTTTAATATACGGAAAACCATCAACGTGATCCATTATATAAACAAACTGAAAGAACAAAACCACATGATCATTTCATTAGATGCTGAGAAAGCATTTGACAAAATTCAACACCCCTTCATGATAAAAGTCCTGGAAAGATCAGGAATTCAAGGCCCATACCTAAACATAGTAAAAGCAATATTCAGCAAACCAGTAGCTAACATTAAATTAAATGGAGAGAAACTTGAAGCAATCCCACTAAAATCAGAGACTAGACAAGGTTGCCCACTCTCTCCCTACTTATTCAATATAGTCCTAGCCAGAGCAATCAGACAGTGAAAGGAGGTCAAAGGGATACAAATTGGAAGGGAAGAAATCAAAATATCACTATTTGCAGATGATATGATAGTGTACTTAAGCGGTCTCAAAAGTTCCACCAGAGAACTACTTAACCTGATAAACAACTTCAGCAAAGTGTCGGGGTATAAAGTTAACTCAAAGAAATCAGTAGCCTTCCTCCACTTAAAGGATAAACAGGCTGAGAAAGAAATTAAGGAAATGACACCCTTCACAATAGTCCCAAATAACATAAAATATCTTGGTGTGACTTTAACCAAGCAAGTGAAAGATCTGTATGACAAGAACTTCAAGTCTCTGAAGAAAGAAATTGAGGAAGATCTCAGAAGATGGAAAGATCTTCCATGCTCATGGATTGGCAGGACTAATATAGTCAAGGTGGTCATTTTGCCAAAAGCAATCTACAGATTGAATGCAATCCCCATCAAAATTCCTACTCAATTCTTTATAGAGATAGAAAGAGTAATTTTCAAACTCATTTGGTATAACAAAAAAACCCAGGATAGCGAAAACTATACTCAACAATAAAAGAACTTCTGGGGGAATCACCATCCCTGACTTCAAGCAGTATTACAGAGTAATATTCATAAAAACTGTATGGTATTGGTACAGAGTCAGGCAGATAAATCAGTGGAACAGAACTGAAGACCCAGAAATGAACCCACACACCTATAGCCACTTGATCTTTGACAAAGGAGCTAAAACCATCTAATGGAAGAAAGATAGCATTTTCAACAAATGGTGCTGGTTCAACTGGAGGTCAGCATGTAGAAGAATGCAGATCGATCCATGCTTATCACCCTGCACAAAGCTTAAGTCCAAGTGGATCAAGGACCTCCACATCAAACCAGACACACTCAAACTAATAGAAGAAAAAGTGGGGAAGAATTTCGAGCACATGAGCACTGGAGAAAACTTCCTGAACAAACACCAATGGCCTATGCTCTAAGATCAAGAATCGACAAATGGGATCTCATAAAACTGCAAAGTTTCTGTAAGACAAAGACACTGTTGTTAGGACAAAACGGCAACCAACAGATTGGGAAAAGATCTTTACCAATCCTACAACTGATAGAGGGCTTATATCCAAAATATACAAAGACCTCAAGAAGTTAGGCTGCAGGGATACAAATAACCCTATTAAAAAATGGGGTTAAACCACTGAACTGAGAACAGGACCCCTGTTGAAGGAATTAGAGAAAGGACTGGAAGAGCTTGAAGGGGCTTGAGATCCCATATGAACAACAATGCCAACCAACCAGGGCTTCCAGGGACTAAGCCCCTACCCAAAGACTATACATGGACTGACCCTGGGCTCCAACCTCATGGGTAGCAATGAATGGCCTAGTAAGAGCACCAGTGGAAGGGGAAGTCCTTGGTCCTGTCAAGACTGAACCTCCAGTGAATGTGATTGTTGGGGGAGGCGGTAATGGGGGAGGGTGGGGAGGGAACACCTACATATAGAAGGGAGGGGGAGGGGTTAGAGGATGTTGGCCTGAAACCGGGAAAGGAATAACAATGGAAACGTAAACAAGAGCCTCTCTTTTTCTGGCTGGAACCATGGAGGCTGTACCAGAGAAGAAAGAGAAGGTTGCCGCTGCGCCAGGAACCCTTAAGAAGAAAAAGGTTCCTGCTGTGCCAGAAACCCTTAAGAAAAAGCGAAGGAATTTCGCAGAGTGAGGCCCCTGAGGAAGAAGTTTGCCCTGAACACACTGCGAAAGGCAAGGAGGAAGCTCATGTATGAGAAGGCAAAGCACTCTCACAAGGAGTACAGGCAGATGTACCTGACTGAGATTCGCATGGCGAGGAAAGCTGGGAACGTCTATGCCCGCAGAACCAGAATTGGCCTTTGTCATCAGAATCCGAGGTATCAGTGGAGTAAGCCCAAAGGTGCGCGAGGTGGGCAGATCCTCAATGGCACCTTTGTGAAGCTCAGCAAGGCTTCAGTGAACATGCTGAGGATCGTGGAGCCGTACATGGCACAGTGGTACTCCAGCCTGAAGTCAGTAAATGAGCTCATCTACAAGCGAGGCTATGGCAAAATCAATAAAAAGCGCATTGCCTTGACAGATAACTCCTTGATTGCTCGATCTCTTGGTAAATTTGGCATCATCTGCATGGAGGATCTAATTCATGAGATCTATACAGTTGGGAAACGCTTCAAGGAAGCAAATAACTTCCTGTGGCCCTTCAAACTATCTTCCCCATGAGGTGGAATGAAGAAAAAGACAACTCACTTTGTAGAAGGTGGAGATGCTGGCAACAGGGAAGACCAGATAAACAGGCTGATTAGACGGTGAACTAAGGTATTGCACGTGGTATTTTTATAATCTGGTCAGATTTTATAAACAGTCACAGCTTGGCAAATTGAAAAAAAAATAAATGTAAATAAGAAATACCCAAGTTAGTAAAGATGGGAAAAAAAAGAATCGACAAATGGGATCTCATAAAACTGCAAAGCTTTTGTAAAGCAAAAGACACTGTCATTAGGACAAAATGGCAGCCAACAGATTGGGAAAAGATCTTTACCAATCCTATATCTGGTAAAGGGCTAATATCCAAAATATACAAAGAACTCAAGAAGTTAGACTCCTGATAGCCAAATCACCCTATTAAAAAATGAGGTACAGAGCAAAACAAAACATTCTCAGCTGAGGAACATCGAATGGCCAAAAAGCAGCTAAAGAAATGTTCAACAGGGAAATGCAAATCAAAACAACCCTGAGATTTCACCTCACACCAGTCAGAATGGCTAAGATCAAAAACTCAGGTGACAGCAGATGCTGGTGCGGATGTGGTCCATTGTTGGTGGGATTGCAAACTGGTATAACCATTCTGGAAATCAGTCTGGTGGTTCCTCAGAAAATTGGACATTACACTACCTGAGGACCCAGGTATACCTCTCTTGGGCATATACCCAAAAGGTCCCCCAACATATAACAAGAACACATACTCCACTGTGTTCATAGCAGCCTTATTTATAATAGCCAGAAGCTGGAAAGAACCCAGATGCCCTTCAACAGAGGAATGGATTCAAAAAATGTGGTATATCTACACAATGGAGTACTACTCAGCTCTCAAAAACCATGACTTCATGAAATTCATGGGTAAATGGAATGAACTAGAAAATATCATCCTGTGTGAGGTAACTCAATCACAGAAAAACACACTTGGTATGCACTCATTGATAAGTGATATTAGCCAAAAAACTCAAATTACCAAGATGCAATCACAGACCACAGGAAGCTCAAGAAGAAGATGACCAAAATGCAGATGTTCCCCTTCTTAAAAGGGGGGAAATATTCCAGGAGGGGGATATGGAAGCAAAAGTTTAGAGTAGCGACTCAAGGAATGGCCATTCAGAGCCTGACACATACGTGGCCCATTATATACAGCCACCAAAACTAGATAAGATTGATGAAGCTAAAAAAATGCATGGGGAAAGCGACTGGATATAGATCTCTCCTGAGAGACACATCCAGAGCACGTCCAATACAGAGGTCAATGCTAGCAGGAAACCACCGAATTGAGAATAGAACTCCCTTAAGGGGAATTAGAGGAAGGATTGAAAGAATTGACAGAGCTTGAAACCCCATAAAAACAACAATGCCAACCAACCAGAGCTTCCAGGGACTAAACCACTACCGAAAGACTATACAGGGACTGAACCGGGGCTCCAACTGCATATGTAGCAGAGAATAGCCTTGTTGGGGCACCAGTGGAAGGGAAAGCCCTTGGTCTTGCCAAGGTTGGATCCCCAGTTCAGGGGAATATGTGGGAGGGCAATAAGGAGGATGTATAGTGGGAATACCCGTATGGGGGAGAGGGAGGAGAGGAAATGGGGGCTTTTGGACAGGAAACTGGGAAGGGGAATAACCTTTGAAATGTAAAGAAATATACAATAAAAATTAAAAAATGATATTCTGCTATACTCATAGATTGGTGCCTAGTCAATTGTCATCAGAGGAGTTCATTCAGCCACTGATAGAAACAAAGGCAGAGATTTACAGCCAAATATTGAGTGGAACTTGGGGGATCCTGCAGAAGAGGGGGAGGAAGGATTGTAGGAGACAGATGTGTCAAGGACACCAACACAAACAAATGAAAAAAAAAAAAAAACCAAAAACACTCTCCACAAAATCAACTAGCCTGGTCCATAGGGCCTCAGGGAATCTGAACTGCGAACCAGGGAGCTGACAGGGACTGACAGGGTGCTAGACCCTTCACACATGTTACAATTGTGTAACTTGGTCTTCCTGTAGGACTTCTAACAGTGGGACTGGGGCTGTCTCTTACTCTCTTTCCTGCTTTTGGGACCAGTTTCTTTTACTGAGTTGCCTCATCCATCCTTAATATGAAGGTAGGTATCCTAGTATTACAACTTGATACATGGTTGCTATCCCTGAGAGGCCTGCCATGCTCTGAAGGGAAAAAGAGGAGGACTGGATGGAGGAGGGAGTTGCGTGGGAGGGACTGAGAGGGGAGGAGGGAGGAGAAATTGTAGGGGTGATGTCGTATAAGAGAGAAGAATAAAAAAATAATTTGCTGGTGCTCCTCTCCTCACACTATATATGTTGTACTTTTTTCTTGTCCCATTGTTTCTCACTGAAGATCTGTATAAGAGTAATCACTAATAACCATGTGCCACGGTCACTGTTAGGATGTCTTGGAATCTCCTCTACCAAAGAATTGAGTCCAAAGCCTTTCAGTTCAGTCTCAGGCAGAATCTCAGGACAAGGGCTGATAGCAGCCACGTTCCTTGATAAAATATCCCAAAAATGGTCTCTAGCCCAGTTGGGAATGTTGTGTCCCCCTGAAAGCTCTTGAGTTGTAGTCCACAGTCTGTAGTGCCCTCAGCAATAGTATCTTCTGAGAGCTTCATAGGAAGGTCTGTGAAGCCCTAATGACAGTGTGTAACCTCTTTCCTAGTCTAAACTCCCAAAGCCTTCCCATTGTTCTCAAAACCATCATGGTCAAGCCTGTCTCCGCAATGCCAGGACTTCCTGATACTACCTTTGTTTTAGTTACTAGGGAGAGACACCATGACTAAGGCAATTTACAGAGAAAGAGTTTAATGGGCTTACCGTTCCAGAGATGGAGACCATGACCGTCATGGTGGATAGCATGGCAGTAGGCAGGCGGGCATGATGAAGGAGCAGTCGCTAAGAGCAGTGACTAAAAGCTTCCACCTGATCCACAGACATGAGGCAGAGAGGTATGCTTTAAAAACAAAACAAACAAACAAACAAACAAACAGACAGACAACCCCAAACAAACAAACAAAAAGCAAACTGTAATCATTCTATTTGTCCAACTACATGATAGGAGAATCCTTTAAAAAGGCTTCTAACCTGACTTCTATAAACTCCCCACTTCCTGTTTTAGGGCTGCTGCCCCAGGACCCAGGCACATGGACATAGCTCATGTGTCTGACCACTCTCCACCAATGCAATGAAAGCTTTATCCAATGGCAGAGACTCATGTGACAGCTCAGATGCTCAGTGCCATTTGCCACTGGTCACTGTTACACCTAGATTCCATTTCTCTTGGTTGTGGGGAGGCTGGGGTCATGGAGCAGAGAGAGGGTGTGTGCACTTCACAATGGGCATTCTGTCATGGAATGAGGTGAGAGCTGACCTGCGACATAACTGCCACATTCGGTCTGTACAAGCTCAGCCACTAACTGCCATTGGTAAAGGGCTCTGCAGGGTCTGAGATGATGAGAAGGAAGCGTCCAAGGATTTTGGGAAGTCTTCGGAATCCTGTTCTCTCTCAGGCTTCTTCTCCACCCTCTGTCCAATCAAACAGCGTTCATTTCTTCCCATCTCAGACTACCGTATCTCAGCCTGTCACTCATATCAACCCTCTTTCTGTTTTCTACCCTACCTCTTTCCCTGCTCTGAAGAACACTTCCTACTTCCCCACCTTAATGATTGCTATGCCCAGCTCCTCCTGTATAAACAAACTTTCCTCTAAGCACCCCACTTATTTCACTACCCCTTCCTACCTGTCTACCCTCATGACTACCTCTTCTACAAGAGCACCACTGGATAGTTGCCTAGACCCTCTTTCCCATCCAGAAGCTAGCTACCTTCAGCCAGACTGGGTAAGTAAAAAACCTCAAACAAGAAATCCTTGAGAAATGCCAAAGCTGTTTTCTCAGCAGTCCAGCATGGTGAACACAGTGGAAATGGGATGATAGAGCCAGCTGATAGCCTGGATCTCATCTCTCCTGATTTCTCTCTTCCCTAAATCTGGCTGCAACTGAGAAACAGTCTAGAGGTTTTAGCTATGTGGGAGCCCTGAGTAGCTGCTTCTACAGTCACCAGAAAGCCTTTTCTGAATATGTTTCAGCATATCCTTTGGGGATTGAGTAAGAATTCTCTAGACTCAGAGCCTGAAATTAGAGAAAGCAGATGGGACCTCACATCCTTGGTGAGTGGGGCTTGGCACCAGGAAGCTCAGCAACACTACAGGTGACAGCTAAGTGGACCAGGAACCAGCCTGGCCAGAATCAGGATTCTGAATTCAGCTTAGGAAAAGCCTCGTTTAGGAGTCTATTCTTAAGCCGCTTTATGACTCAGTTTTCTTGGCATGAAAGGGAGATAACTGTGGAGTATATCTTTGCACAGTGGTCAGGGATGTCATGACAAGTGCTGGCAACTATGTGAGGACATCAGTAGATGCTTAGAATATGTCACAAGAGAGAAAAGGAAAGGACAGGCAACGAAGGAGTCTGTATTCAATTAGAGCACCACACACACACACACACACACACACACACAGAGAGAGAGAGAGAGAGAGAGAGAGAGAGAGAGAGAGAGAGTATTACTGTCTCATGAATTAATTATACAATAACTTTCAAGTAGAATGGACATTTTATAGTTGCAATGTATTGTGTTTTCTCAAGAGGAGTATAGTGCTATGTGAAGTTATATCTGGATTATAAATCCAAGGCAATCAGCAAAAAGTTTACAGTGAAGTCGTAATTGATAAGAAAGAAAATATGCTTCCTGTGAAACACATCTGGGAAACAAGCTGTGTTGAGATGACAGCAACACATCATAGGAACAAGCAGCAGTCAACAGCACAGATACAACGGATGATGACCGAAAATTATACAGCATATTTAATCAAATTCACAAGCTACAAGACTGAAGTGGTCTCTGGGGACAAAACAATAAGACACACTCATTCGTTGTCTTTGTGAAAACTGGTTTGAATAAAGATGTGTTTATGTTTAAAATCACAGGCCGGTGTGCCTGCGGAGGAAACTGCTCTCTTGTCCAGGTCTGTGCATTCTTCCTGTTGATATCTCTTCTGTAGTTGACACATGTCACAGGGGCTGTAAACGAGCTGAGAGGCCTTTGGAAGATAATCTCACGAGGCACTGACTCTTTTCCTAGTTCCTGCTTCAGGAAAGCTTCCCCAGGTCCCAATAAGTTGCTTCTGCTATCTGAAGGGAGACATCCACGGTATCACAGAAACACAGGCTAATGTTACAACTCCATTTCTTTTATTTGCCTGCCACCTTCTTTGATCACCCTTAGACTCAACATGGGGGACTCTTTCCAGGTTAGTGAGGCTGATGCACTGGACCAAGAGGCAGGCAGCGTGGTGTTTTAGTGTCTTAGTCACGATGGGACAGGAGGTACCTGGGAGGTGACTAGCACAGCAGGTCTCCCCTCTCTGCTTTTACTGAAGAGAAAGCTTTGGAGTGTATTCTGAAAAGATGACAAAATAGCTTCCCAGCATTTTCCTTATGAGACCTAATTTCCCACTCCCACTCTTTCTCCCTGTGCTCCTTCCACCTGTTACCCGAATCCTGTCAGCTTTAGATTTCAGCCTTCTCCCCAGCCCAATCCGTCCTTTCTGTTTCCTCCCTCTTTGATCCACACTTTCCCCCATTATCCCACCTAATCTCTATTCCTGGCTCTTCCTCTTTTCCAGACTTTTCTCTGAGCACCCTGTTCACCTTGTCCCCTGCAAAGCCAGCTGTGCTCTGTCAGTCCTGATGCATCGATTCTCCTCCATGGGAGGGGTCACCTGCCACACCTGCAGTATCACACACAGCAATGTCAGAGTTGTGCTTCCCAAACAGACTGACCTGGTGTCCATGGGAATAAGGGTGACACCGCCAGCATGCTCCTGGAGCAACACTCTATCCATTTCCTCATTGGCTTCCTCTCTCTCTGGACAATACCTGAAAAACATCCCAGAGATATGAGTGGCACCACTGCCCTAAAGATTTTCCAGCCAACTGTCAGGGTGATGACCTAGCTCTTCCCTGATAAACGAAGAGACCTAGAACTGGTCACAAATCTCATTCACTGTTTCCTCAGGTACCAGGGAAATCAGAGCCGGAGACAAAGACTGGAAATCATGAAGTGGAAGAGGCTCAAGCCCTGGATAAACTTGAGGCCTTCACTCAGGAAGCACTGGAAAGCACAGCCACACTGGAGGTGCTGCCCAAAAAGACAGGGCAGGACAAAATCCAGTTTTGTTAGGGTGAATCTGGACGCAGTTCCCCACTTGGTTATCTTGGTTTGTTTGGAAAGCTCAGCAATCTGGTCATACCTGGAGATTTGATGGTTGTCTGGAGTTGGTGAGGAGGGACAAATAAATGGCCTTGCTGATTTCTCTCGAGTGCGCCTGTCACTCTGAAAGGCCTCAAGAAATGTAGGCTTGTGTTCGTGGATTTAGGTTTACATGACTAACATTGGTTTATGTAGAGATGAAGTTGAAAATGCAAATAATAATCAGATCTGTTTGAAAACTATCCCAGGACACTGCAAGTTGTCATTGGTCAGGAATGGATGTTTTACCAAACAGCCATTTCGGGATGGAGAAAGCAGAGGGTAAGATTAAACCTCACCCCACTCTCATGTTGGGAAACTCAGGCCCCTCACACTACTTCCTCTCTCCCAGATAATAACCTGGTGTGCATAGGCAGAGGCTGACCTGTGGAAGGGCTGCCACTTGGATCTTCCAGGACATTCTATAGCAAGTCTATCAAGACAAAGGAGCACAGGCCTGGCTGTCCTGGCCAGGAATACAGTCACTTCTGCTGCACAATTGAAGCAGTCATTCACAACCAACATCATATAGTCAAGAGCAGAGGGGATGTGTACCTATGTGTTTGTCTCTTATACAGGTCAGGATCTAAACCCAGGGAATGATATGGTACCAGCCACTGTTATGATGACTCTTAGCACACAAAATTAGTGTAATCAAGACAATTAATTCCTTACATAAATGGCACCAGACAAACCTAATCTAGGTAATCCCTTGGGTGATTCTAGGTTGTATTGTTGATAGTTAAAACTAACCCTCATGCCTATCAACCTGACACATAAACCCATCACTTTAAGCCATAACCTTCTACCCCTCATCTTTATCAGATCCTGTTATAATCTGTTAAAGTAAGTCCAACTTTTAAAGCCCCAGAGTTTATAAACTTTTCAACTATTTAAAAAGTTCAAAGTCTGTCAACCGTGAGCTCTTATAAAATAAAAATCAAGTTTCATACTTCCAGAAATATACAATGGCACAGAGCAAAAATTCCTACTGCAACAGGGGAGAATCAGGGCATCACAAGGAACGATCAGATCAAGCCAAAATCATCAGGGCCAACACCGAGTCCTCAAAACCCGCAGCTCTAGCTAAGGCTCCTTCCAGCTCTGCTCCCTGCAGCACAGCAGCATCTCTTCTAGGCCTAGGCTCACTTCATATTGCTAGCTTTCTGTAGCATATGTTCTATGGTCCTGGTTCATGGATTAAAAATATTAGTGATTAACTCTCAGTCACTGATAATGCATTGCTGTAGCTGTAAGGGAAGGAATTAAAGCACTTCCCTTCCTTGGAGTCATTAACCCAAAATGAGCCCAGATTTGAATTTTCTACTTCACACCCTGTGTCTTCTGTTTTCTGTCTGTGCCTGCCTGAAGGCTGTCATGTTAATCTGCCCTTGTGTCTGTCTCTGTGGCTGTATGTCTGTGTGCACCAGTCTGTATGACTGAGTGTCTATTTGTAATAAAGGACTTTCCTCTGTATTGATTAAACAGTATAGAAAGCATCACAGGGGGAAGGAAAAAGGATACTTTACAGAAACTTTAACTGAGTTTCACATGTAATTAAGTCACTGGCTTCAACTGATCCCAACTGACCCAGACAACGAACACCACTGTTTATCAATTGATAGCCACAAATGGATGCTTTCAACCTCTGAGATAGATTTTAGAGGGTTCCTTCCAACCTCTGTGTTTGCTGCTTTAAGTAAATGATACACATGCATTGTCCTGAGTCAGAGCATGGAAGGGTTAAGATTGCAGCTCTGTCTTAGCTTAGGTTGCAAAAGTTGGTCACATAGGACATCTTAGGCAAGTAAAGTTGATTATTACCCTGTTCTCTTAAAGGCAGGTTATACAAACAGGTTGAATGAGTATATAATAGGATAGCAGTCTTAAATGTCTTCAACATATACTGTTAACTCTGGGTGTGAAGTCTAGCAAAATCTCTCTTAGAATGAAAGAGATTATTTTTAATAACAGTGCATTGCCATGGTCCTAGAATCACAAATATCCCAGGGACTCCATTTCAGTGGCCGTTTCACCTTCATAGCTCAATACACTGGCCTTTCAGGGACTCTCTGCAGGGATGCTAAGCCTACCACCACATTGTGTCTGGACTCAGCTGCCATCTTTGACCTCATTGGTCTTGCAACTTTCTTATCAAAACTAGTAATAAAGTGCTTACAATGGTGGCAAGCTACATTGCAGGCTTCTGTGTGCCCACCCTGGGGAAACACTTGCCTACCATCCCAAATGCAGCACAAAAGATATCACTTCAATGGGACCTGATTTCTTTAACAAATACAGCCACTTTGCACCAACCTCGAGTTGGAGAGGGGTTCTGAGAGAAGGGGTGACTGGAGCGGTAAAGACAAAGGGCTCTAAGTCAAATCATGGGTCCCAGCTGGTGATCTATGCTCTGCTCAAGACAGCTTTCCAGACTGCTTTTTCTCTGTTCTCCTTTCTCTGGAGATCTCCAGACAGTTCTCTGTCTATGTGCTGCTTGAGACCGTTCACCAAGCAGTACTCTCTTGCTATTCCAAAAAATGTCTCTGAATAGTTCTTCTCTTGCAGATCCTAAGTCCAATCATTTATTTTATGTGTCAATCCAGTCACTTGCCCCAGGTTCACCTTTGATTATCCTATGAATCAGCATCATCCTGTGACCCTACCTTGATTCTTAGGAGAAAATAAGCACACATTTCCCCCCACCCCAAACATTGCAAAAGAATTCAGAGATCTGCCTGCCTCTGTTAAGCACAGATGATAAACCAGCTGGGTAGAGCCCCACTCTGAGATCACCATTTTACCATGCCTGGTCCTAACCTTGCTCTGTTACATGCCCACATTAAACTCAGGCATCTGCCTGCTCTTGTAAGCATAAACAAAAACACTTAGCTGAGTGGGATCTCCCATGATTACCATTTCCTAAATCTTAGTCTCTTTCCCAAGTATCTTTCTGACAAGCTGGCTTGTAGTGCAGATGCTTTTGTTCTTTTAGATTCCTGAAGCCCCGCATATAATTAATATTGCATCCTTTTATTTTGCATAGTTGAGAAATTATACATTTTCAAACTCATGTTTTTAGAGTTCTTTTCCTCGAGGGCTGTCCTTCAGTCCTTACCCAGAGTTTATTGCTTTACCGGGACAGTAGCCACACCTTCGCCTCCCAGACTTGTGCTTTCCCTGATTATCATGGAGTCATTAATGCTAACAGGAAGGACATTCCTTGAAGGAGGAATATAAAACTATGTACAGTATTATGCAGACAAGTCTATGCCCACAGCAGCCATTGACACTTGTGGAGACACATGCCTTGTTGGTCTTGTCCCAGGGGCAGGAACTATGTCATTACACCCTTACCAAGGCCATGCCAGACCTGACAGCACTTCTCAGCCCAGTTGGAATGCACTCCTGACATGAGCATTTCTCTTAATTCAACCTCATTTAGCATCTCAAAACACAGGTAGAAAATAAGCCACATTTTTGGATAAAACACCACACAACTGGCCCCTGTGTTAATTCTCCATGAAGTCTTTGTTGCGTCTCAAATATCAAGAGCTGGGCTTCCACTGTCCACATTTCTGTCAGAGTTCTTATCCTCCAAGCTCCCATGGGAATGGCCTGTTATGCCAAATGTTCAACATTCAGTGGTTTATCTAGCCTGACGTTTGAATCTCTTCCACATTACTGGGAAAAACAACATGGTCAGGTTTATCACAGTAATGGTTCTCTGTACTTTAACTTTCTGCCCTAATTATATTCTGTTGCTGTGATAAAATATACCAACAAAAAGCAGCTGAGCAAGAAAGAATTTATTTGCCAAATAAGTTACAGTCCATCATTGTAGGGAAGTCAAGACAGGAATTGGAAGTATGTTAGTTAATTCTATCCATAGCCAAGAGTAGAAAGGTCATTCACCGTGGCATGGGCAATCTACCAGCAGCCATGACCCCACAGGAGAGTGGTCCTCCCTTCCTCCCTCCCTCCTTCCCTTCTTTTGTCCTTCTATAGCCACCAAGAGCCAATAACTCATCCACTAATGGTGGGGCCAAAGAGGCCCTTCACATATCCATGTTGGAATTTTTACTGACTTGATCTTGTAAAGATCTGCATAGAAACCATAGCATCTATGAGTTAATGTACTCAGAAGTTGGCATTCACAGCATCCAATGCCTCTGACATTCTTTCTGCACCCTGTCCCACAATGTTTCTTGTTCCTTGGATAGAGGGAATCAATTATAAATGATCCCAAATGAGATTTCACAATCACCCAGATGTGGTACTTTGTCCAGTTATGAATTTCTGCCTTAGCCACTAGCAATTGCAAAACTAAGTAACCACACAGCACCTTCTCACGAAATCTTATTAAAAGCAAGTGCCAAGCAGTAGTCCAAGCCCTTGAGGAACTTGACTCTGTGGCCCTTAACTCACTTGCAATGCTTTCTAGCCTATTCTTTGGTTTCGTTTTCAACATCTTTCTGCTACTTTTGCAATCTCTGTGTGCCTTTATTTCAACTCCCTGAATAACTGGCTGAGAACCTGGAAAATCCAACCTGGGCACTGAATGCCAGTACACTCGACCCCTAACAAAACATATGCATCAGTCACTTCTTAAAACAATTTAACCCTAAGAATTCTCTAACTATGCTTTCTCTTGGAGCTAGGTAGCCCTCTATTTGGAATTCAGGGAGACTCAAATGAATATGCACACCCCATTCTCCTTCAACTTCATTACACTTCTGATGTCATGGGATATCAGGAAGGAAGAAAGCACGCAGATACGTTTATCTGTATTGAATGATGTGGATTGAAATACCCACATTTCAGAAGATATTTAGTAAGAAAAGGAACTGTGAGGGCATGGTTTAAGCCAGGCCCAAATCCAGATTGTCCCCACTTCCTAGGAGCTTCTGTCTAATCCTGTTTTCTTCTCTCCAGGGGAGACTGAAGTGATGGGACCTCAGGATTTCTAAATAGCTTCAGGACCCAAATGATGCCACTGCCTACAACGCTAAAATATGACATCTGGGACAGACAGTTATCAGAAGCAGCGTGCTATCCATGGAACCATTTCATGGATAAAATAAAGGGGACATGGTTCACAGAAGTGTTATGTTTGCAAATAAGTTAATAACCGAATCAATGTTAACTACGGATCTGTAAACAAGAGAAGGGAGTTATTTTATACTGACCCAAGGGTCATTACTAAAGGAAGAAAGCATGCATAAGCTTTTACCTGTATCAAAAGGACACAATGTAGCAATATTTTGGGGAAAATTATGAAAAAATAAAGGTAGAAATAGGAGAAACTGATATTTTCATTGGAGATTTAACCTCTGTGTGTAAGAAGTGGAATGGAGTTGCAGTAACCTCTCCGGCCCGAATGGGCCCGCACTAAGAAAACGCAACTCAATATGAATACAAGCTGGCGCCTAGATTGGGCAGCTCCACCTCTACACTGTCCTATTCCCAGCCCTCAACTCCCTCATCACTTGCACCTTTTCTCTGCCAGGTCTCCAGCTCCTCTGTCTCCAACGACTTCGTCTCCTCTCCTCTCTCCACCTCCTTCCAATTTCCCTTCCCGCTGCCCAAATCAAGCCGCTCTTGCCTTTATTTTACAAATTAAACGGGAGTTTCTGATAAGGTCACCTGAGTCCTGAGTACTGACTGGGCAACCTTCCTTGGGGCAGTGGAATTAGCATCAAATAGAACTCCAGGGCAAACCACAACATTTCCCCCCTTTTGTCCAGTTAAAAAGCCTTTTCCATATATATATATTATATATACTGAATATTATTATTACCATTCTACAATTTATAAAACCAACATTACACTCATCACCCAGTCCATCAATTTCGTTCATTAACCATGTCATCTATCCTAAAAGACTATACCTGACTATATCCTGGTTTTAGATCCTATGCCACCTGAAAAACCACCCTAACAGATTTATTATCTTTCTCAATGCTAAACAGCTTGGGTTGTCTATGAGACCACCAGGCTTCAACCACATCAGAAATCCAAGAACGATTAATATTACCTGAAAATATGAGAAGCACAAAACATGGCTTCCAAGCTTAGCCAATTTATAGAGACTGCTGATCACCTGGACAGTCCCCCTATTTCTTATATGTCGGAGCATCAGTCTTCAGCCTCCTGGCCCAGGATCATCTGATAGACCTTTGTAATACAGATTTTTGAAGGGCTGATCACCCTGTCTTGGCAGAGATTATCAGTCCACTATTCTGCATAATTTGTCCTTTTCTGGACTGTATTTTATCTATAGATGAATTGAAGCAATTTCGCTCAGTGGCTGTGTCACCACGATTTGAGCAACTCCATTGGTGCTCAATTTCTTCTTAGAGTCTAAGGGGTCCTGTCAGGGGCAGACAGGTCTCTAGTCAAATGATCTAAATGAAGAAATGTCCATAAACGGGTTATTCTGTGGACTTCTGACACCTTTGAAGATTTCTTATCTGCATAGGCATTTCTGAACTGTTGAGCATAGACTACCATTGGCCCTCACTAATTGAAGTAGCTCCAAAACCCATCTAAACTGATTCAGAACCATGACTTCGCTCTCTGGCCTTTAGCTCGTACTGGTTAATCAACTAAAAATAATGTCTAATAGCAGTTATAGGACTGGGTCTAAGATTTGTATTATTAGATGTATAGTGGAGGCACAATGCTTATGTTAAAGTAGCAATATTAATCTCAATTATAAATCAATAAGAAAGTATACCAATGAAAACCTTGCATTTGAATAAAATGCATTCTACACGAATGAAAAGATTGCAACTTCAACTTTGTATTAATTACAAACATTTCTATCAATGTAAGATATAGCTGTAAAATTTTTAAGAGTAAGTTTGCTAACCTATCCCTATTTGTCTATTTCTCTAACTTCTATGTATTACTGTATTCCCCCCCCCTTTTTTTCTCTTTACCTAAGAAGAAAGGCTAGAGAAGAGGAAAGGAAAGGTAGCAATCCCTGAGTTTAAATTCTCTAGTTTCCCCCCATCCAAAGCTACATTTGTATAGTATCCCTTAAAAGAAAACATATCTATAGTTCTTAGAATAACCAGAACCATCCACCCCAACATAAGGAACTGGGACGATGATCTTCCTTTGTCTACTTTCAGCTGAATTGGGGGGAAGAATTCCCTTTTGGGGCCCAAGGGGAATTAGGAAAAGTTGGCTCTGTTGAAGTAGAGCTAGCCGGCATTTGCCTGCCAGTCACTCTGTGTTGAGAAAGTTCATCGCTTAGCTGACATCTTGACTATGACAGTCTGAAGGGCTGGATAGGTGAGCTGGCTATTCTGGAAAAGTTCTGGAAGCAAGACTTTAAAAGAAGCAGTTTCAGTGTAGCTGAGGGAGAATCAAACACGAAGCTGGACTGGAAGGTCCTGTAATCTCAGCATCCCAGAGTGTGGATCGTTTCAGGGCTGTCTTTCTCTTCTTTCATCCTGCAGCACACAAAACTTACAAGCATCATATAGTTCTGTAAAAGCATTCACATGGAGTGAGCAGGGTGCACAGATTAGTTAATAAAGATCAACAAAGAAAGGTGACTGCCTTTCTTCAGGTTAGTTTGATCATATAATCAAACTAATATAATTTTGTATACATGCCATTTTACAGGATGCATGTAATAACAAGTTATGAGAAATTCATACTCAAAATGTTACTGGCTGTTTATAGACATTTTAGTCTCAGCCAGTGCATACACCGAGACATAAACATCCCCACATATACATCACCTATTTGTTGATTGTCTTAGTCTCCCTTTTCTTCTGTGTTGCCAAGGACTTCAGGAGGTCTCCCTGTGTCATGTCTGATCTTTATCAGCTTGGAAGGAACCCACAGCTTTTCTTTTCCTGTGGAAACATAGGCATAACCCCTTCCCTAGCGTAACACATTTCCCATTTTCCATTCTGACGTCAGAATATCCTTAATATAAACAGGCTGTTTTAGTTCAGTAGTCTTTTCCACAATCCAATGTCTTTCAGCAGCTGTGCTGTTCTGTTCATCAGCATTTAAAAAATTTAAGGTTAATAAAGCACTATGTAACCTATCTTTGGGAGTTTTTTGTTGCCCCCTTTTGCCTGGTAAGCATCTACTTTAGACTTTGATTAGATCTCTCCACAATCACTTGTCCTGTAGGATTGTGTGGTATGCCTGTAACATGTGTTATATTTTAATATTCAAAGAAGCGCTTCATCTTGTTAGAGATATATGCTGGACCATTGTCCATTTTAATTTGTATGAGCATTCCCATTATGGCCATAACTTCTAACAAATGTGTAATTAAAGAATCAGCCTTAAGATCAAAAACTCAGGTGACAGCAGATGCTGGCGAGGATGTGGAGAAAGAGGAACGCTCCTCCATTGTTGGTGGGATTGCCGACTGGTACAACCATTCTGGAAATCAGTCTGGAGGTTCCTCAGAAAATTGGACATTGAACTGCCTGAGGATCCAGCTATACCTCTCTTGGGCATATACCCAAAAGATGCCCCAACATATAAAAAAAGACACGTGCTCCACTATGTTCATCGCAGCCTTGTTTATAATAGCCAGAAGCTGGAAAGAACCCAGATGCCCTTCAACAGACGAATGGATACATAAAATGTGGTACATCTACACAATGGAATATTACTCAGCTATCAAAAACAATGACTTTATGAAATTAAATAGGCAAATGGTTGAACTGGAAAATATCATCCTGAGGAGGTAAATAGCAATCACAGAAAAACACACATGGTATGCACTCATTGATAAGTGGCTATTAGCCCAAATGCTTGAATTACCCTAGATGCCTAGAACAAATGAAACTCAAGACGGATGATCAAAATGTGAATGCTTCACTCCTTCTTTAAAAAGGGGAACAAGAATACCCTTGGCAGGGAAGAGAGAGGCAAAGATTAAAACAGAGACTGAAGGAACACCCATTCAGAGCCTGCCCCACATGTGGCCCATACATATACAGCCATCCAATTAGACAAGATGGATGAAGCAAAGAAGTGCAGGCCGACAGGAACCGGATGTAGATCTCTCCTGAGAGACACAGCCAGAATACAGCAAACACAGAGGCGAATGCCAGCAGCAAACCACTGAACTGAGAATAGGACCCCCGTTGAAGGAATCAGAGAAAGAACTGGAAGAGCTTGAAGGGGCTCGAGACCCCATGTGTACAACAATGCCAAGCAACCAGAGCTTCCAGGGACTAAGCCACTACCTAAAGACTATACATGGACTGACCCTGGACTCTGACCTCATAGGTAGCAACGAATATTCTAGTAAGAGCACCAGTGGAAGGGGAAGCCCTGGGTCCTGCTAAGACTGAACCCCCAGTGAACTAGATTGTTGAGGGGAGGGCGGCAATGGGGGGAGGATGGGGAGGGGAACACACATAAAGAAGGGGAGGGGGGAGGGGAATGTTTGCCCGGAAACCGGGAAAGGGAATAACACTCGAAATATATATAAGAAATACTCAAGTTAATAAAAAAAAAAAAAAGAATCAGCCTTTTCTGACACTAAGGCAATTGCCCATTGAAATCCTGAATATGTCTCTATAGTATGGTGTACATATTTCAGTTTACCAAACTCTGTAAAATGGAAGACATCCATTTACCAAATTTCATTTCTTTGGGTACTCTTAGGGTTAGTTCCTGTAGGCAGTGGAGTTTGGTTATATAACGAGCAAGTAGGACATTGCCTCACAATCTCCTTGGCTTGTTGCCAGTGATAAGAGAATTCTTTCTTTAAACCTTTACTGTTAACACGGTGGTTTCTATGGAATTCTGAAGCCTCTAGCATGCTTCCTATCAGTAGTTGATCAATTTCATTATTACCTTGAGCCAGAGGGCCTGGCAGACCTGTATGGGATCTTATGTGTGTTATATATAGTAGATAGCTCCTATTTCTGATCTTTTGTTGTAGCTGAATAAATAGTGAAGTCAAATTAGAATAATCCTGAATAAATTCAGCAGTCTCTATGTGTAAAACAACCATTTCTGCATATTGAGAGTCAGTTACTATATTAAGAGGCTCTTGACAATCTGATAGCACCATGAGTATCACATGGAATTCAGATTTTTGAACTGACTTATAGGGACTCTCAGTCACCTTACTTACATCTGATTTATATCCTGCTTTTCCTGACTTACTGGCATCAGTGTAAAATGTAGGGGCTCCAGATATTGGAGTTTCCTTTATTATACGAGGAAGGATCCAGTTAGTTCATTTTATGAACTGAAGTTGCTTGCTTTTAGGGTTTTGTTGTTAATCTCTCACAAGAATTTACTGCATGCTCTTTGCCAATGTTCATCTTGTATCCATAAAGAGGCAATTTCTGCATTAGTAAAAGGTACCACAATTTCAGCCGGATCCATTCCAACTAATTGTCGAAGTCTCATTTTTCCTTTTAGTATCAATTCAGAGACCTTCTCAATGTAGGTTTTCAGTTTCTTACTCTGTTTATGTGCTAAAAATATCCATTCTAAGATATAATCTTCCCTCTGCATGAGGATTCCTGTAGGGGAATGAGTAGAGGGTAAGATGACTAAGATGCAGGCCATCTTTGGATCAATACGATCTAGGTGTGTGTCCTGCAATTTCCTTTCTACCAAAGCTAGCTCTTTCTCAGCCTCAGCTGATAGTTTCCTTGGTCTGTTTAAATCTTTATCACCTTGTAAGGTTTGAAATAAATTGCTCAGCTCTTGAGTGGTCAAGCCAATCATAAGCCTCAACCAGTTAATATCTCCCAGTAGTTTCTGAAAATCATTAAGTGTCCTTAATTGGTTTCTTTTGATTTGCACCATTTGTGGCCTAATCCTTTGTAGACTTATTTTATACCCTAGATAATTAATAGAATCCCCTCTTTGTATTTTCTCAGGGGCGATTTGTAATCCCCAGCAAGGTAAGGTTTTTTTCACTTCATCAAACATTCTTTCCAGGATATTTATATCTGAATCAGACAATAGAATGTCATCCATGTAATGATAAATAATAGATTGGGGAAATTGCGAATCATCTCCAATGGCTGTTATACAAAATATTGACACAAGGTAGGGTTATTTAACATTCCTTGTGGCAGGACTTTCCATTGATATCTTTTTATTGGGCAACCTCTATTTAAGGCAGGTACTGAAAAGGCAAACCTTTGCTTAGCGCCTTCATGTAGAGGAATTGTGAAAAAACAATCTTTTAAGTCAATCACTATAATAGGCCATTCCTTAGGCAACAAAGAAGGCAGTGGGATCCCATGCTGCAGTGTCCCCGCCAGCGGGGACCCAGTTATTCAGGGTCCCGAAGAGGCTTTCTACCTGTGGGCCAAATGAAGGTGAAGAGAAGAAGGAGACCAAGCAAAAGTTCTATTGTCAAGGTCTCATTTATTGGGATGAACTTTACAGCTTTTAAGGCTTTCAGGTAGGGGGAGTGTCCTTTGTGAAACACAGAGGAGGGGGAGATGAGGATATAGGCAGTGATAGCTGGAGGCAAAGAGGTCAGGCGGTAGATGATGAGGTCAGGTGGTAGACACCAGGTATTGATTCAGGAGATAACTGGTATCTGCTCGAGCTGAGGCATCCCTTGAATGTTATCTTCCTGTGCCATAAATTCATGGGAGAGGCCTCTGTCCAACAATCTTAAGACTTATGGCAGTCATCTTAGGGGTGAATATCTGTGGCCAAACAGCCCAGAGTCACCTAGCCACTTTGAGCCATGCAGTCAAAAAGCGGCTAGGCCCAAATCCAATACGGCTCCCTATATCTCCCCCGTTATTCTTTTAAAAAAGACCATTAGGTGGAAGTAGTGGTCTGAGAGAGATCAGACATGCCTCACAGAGTGCCCAGCTCAGCCATGGCAAGCCACTCTTGCAGTTAGGACTGCACCCCAATGGCTAGGAATGAACTTATGCTGTAACACACCGTTCTGGGCTATACGTGTGTGTTTATTGGGGGAGAAACTGGGCAGAGGAGCATTTGACCGACCCGTACGTTTAAACGGGGTGTAGCCACCTCTGTCTTAGGATCGACCTCTCAAATCCCAGCCTTATCTGTCATAGGATCACCTTGTCGCCCCCAAGGCACCATGTCTTAGATTGGTCAAGGGTCAGAGGAAGTTGCCCGTCGCTGAGGATAGCTACGTTGGGTCATCTTCTCATTCCTCTTATTTGAGCCCAGGGGCGAAAGAGTAGGAGCCAGATGGCATTAATTTAAGAGATTGTGGAAGTTGAGCCTCTCCCAATAAGTAGTGGGGCACCTCATCTTGTTCGTTGTCTCTCTGGTTCTCCTCAGCTGCTCCGGTCTCCAAGCGGTGGTGATGTACTGAAACAGAATTTCTAGGCAAAGCAGAATCTATTTGTGATTTAATAAAGCGTGTAAGTCGATGAAAGGCCCAAGGGCCAAAGGAAATCAACAAAAGTAGGCCCACAAGGGGTCCCAAAATTGAAGGCAACAGGGTAGAGAGCCATGGGGATGTAGAAAACCAGTTTTTGTACCAAGACTCTTGTTGCTCTCTCTCTCTCCTTCGTTTTTCTAGGCTATCTCTCACCTTTTTTAGACTGTCTTCTACAAGTCCAGTCTTATCTACATAAACACAGCATTCCTCTTTTAAGGCTGCGCAAAGTCCTCCTTGTTGTAGGAAGATTAAGTCTAGGCCTCTTCTATTTTGTAAGACTACTTCAGACAACGAGGCAACTGAGTCTTTTAAGTTAGCTAATCCATCTCTTAATTCAGCAATATCCTTATCTATGGCTTCACTAAGCTGGTTATAGTATTGATGGGAAGTAACGAGGGAAGCGATGCCAGTGCCTGCACCCGCGGCCCCTAGACCTAGGAGAACCGAGAGAGTGATGGCAGTTACTAGTTCTCTTTTTACCTTGTGAGGCATATCCGAGCCCTTTTCCCAGGATTTAAGAAAAGTCTCTGGCTCATGTATGCTGAGTCTGGGAAATAATTGAACCAGCACACAGTAATCTTTAGTCTGTAAAAATTGAGATGTTATAACATATGTGGTTAGACCAGTAGAACATGCTAGATAAGTATACTTGGGGGCTTGTAGATATGTATTTTGATTGTCAACGATTATGGTATGATTACATATTTCTAATAATTGTTTAGGGGGGAGCCTGTTCTTCCCGAGGAGGCAGCTTCCTATCCCTGAGACTTCTGTGATAGTGAGTTCTATGGTGTTCCAAGAGAGACCACCAGTGTCATTAGTATATGTGATGTTGCCAAAAGTGGCTATACCCTCATAGAAAGGAGGGTTAGCTGAAAAACACATCCAGCATTCCTCATAAATAGAGGTATTTGTCTCCTGTTCATGATATACCAAGGCAAGAGCTGAGGCGTTAAGAACAGATAAAATCAGGCTCGTGGGGGACATAGGCCCAACAGGTATGGTGGGCTGAAAAAGGGTAGTTGGAGGATTAGAGGTGTTAAAGGGGGGCTGAGTCACCACCCTGGGTGTCGAGGAACCCTGGCTATGCAATTGAGGGTTAGGCCCAATGGAGGCCTTATATAAGTTGGGGGTGGTTTTAAATAATCTAATTTTGAAGGTTACTCCAGGGTCTCTATTGGCAACATACATCCAGAGACCCCACTCAAACCCCTTATGCCAGTTTTCTGGGGTGATCTTTTCCCAGTGTCAGTAAAGGTTATTGTAAGAGGGTTGCACCAGCCCTTGGAAGGCTCAGTGTTCCGACATTCCTGGGTTAGGGTACTGTTTCTGTTAGAATTGTGCCACCCCTTTTTTACTGTGATATAATCCCAAGAGGAGGTGGGTTTCCAGTATGCGTCTCCTGTGGTTTCACACCCCCAGGAGGCACAATAGAATTGATCCCTGTATCCACACTTATAGTTTAGGGAGCGATCTCTGTGGAATCCGGGGCAGACGTAAAAGTCAGTTTCCCTAATGTTGGTGCGTCGATGGACAGTGTCACAACCGACATATCTTTCATTAAAACTAGACCCATGAGGGGCTTCAATTAGGGGTAAGTATTTGTCTTCGAGGCCCCAGTAAGAATTTCCTCCTGCAGCTAGTTTACATAAATCTGGAGTTAATTGTGGCCAGGTGGGGTTAGGGCCAGTGTGGGAGGTGGTAAAGGAGGTATCTCCAGCCTCATTTATAATTACCCAGGTGTAATTCCAAATCTGGTTGGGGCTTGACGTTCCGGATGTCAGCACAGTTAGAAAGAGAAGTTTCAGTAGAATCCAGTAGAGCTTCATTGCTCTGAAAAAGAAAACATGCATTTTTCTCAGGCACCACCCTGGAATTTGTTATAAGGCTTTATCAATCTTGGAATTTGTTTGGAATTTATTGTAAAGCTTTATTAATCTTTCAGAGAGCCATCTGGCTCCCCCCTCTTTAGAATTATAAATACAGGCAGACCCTTTTCCCCAGACTATCACAGGGTCAGGACCCTGCCACTGTCCAGTTAGGGGGTCCTTCCAGAGAACATGAGCGTGATCCATCTTGGTTGAGGGGTGCCATAAGCGATCGGCGGCTGAACGCCCTTGATTATCCAAAGTTAAGAAACTTAAAACAAAAAGGGCATGGGATAATAAAAATTTTGCGCTGCCTTTAAGGGAATAAAGAGTTCCTTGGGCAGTAAGCTTTAACAGTGTATTCTTAAGGGTTTGATGTGCTCGTTCCACAATTCCTTGTTCCTGAGGGTTATAAGGTATGCCTGTAATATGTTTTATTTGAAATTCGGAGCAAAATTGTTTAAATTTATGACTAACATAGCCAGGCCCATTATCTGTTTTTAGCATTTTGGGTTGTCCCGTAACAGAAAATGTGTAGAGCATATGAGCAATAACATCTTTTGTGGCTTCTCCTGTGTGTGCAGAGGCACATATGAACCCACTAAAGGTATCAATGGTAACATGTACAAATTTTAGTTTTCCAAAAGATGGGACATGGATAACATCCATTTGCCATATTTCTCCCAGGATAAGGACCCTGGGATTAACCCCAATGTGTGGCTCAGGAAGTAGGGTCAGGCAGTTTTTTACAATTTTTGACAATTTATCTGGCTCCTTCTCTAGTAATTTTGTACTTAAGCTGCAATGTTTGAGCATTAAGGTGATGGAGTGAATGTGCCATCTGTGCTTCTTGTAAGGAATCACTAAGAGAAGCACTCATTGTCAGCCTAGTGGCTTTGTCAGCTAAATCATTACCTTTGGTTAAAGGACCGGGCAGATTCGAGTGAGCTCTGATATGGCCCACAAAGAATGGGTTTGGCCGGGCTCTTATGTGTTTTTGTATTTCTGAAAATAGTTTAAAGGTAGGTGTTGAGGGTTGTATAGCAGAGACAGTCTCCAAGACTTGGAGAGCTCTGACTACATAATGGCTATCAGAAAAAAGGTTAAATGATTGATTTATTAATTTAAATATTTCTAAAGCACTATAAAGTTCTACTAATTGGGCAGAAGCGTATGGGGTATTGACAGAAAAAGCTTGATCTTTAACAACAAAGGAGGCCTTTCCATTCTTAGATCCATCTATGAAAACAGTTAAGGCATTGGGTATAGGTTTCAGATGTGTAACCTTTGGGAAGACAAAGGGGGTAACATGGAGGAACTGTAATAATTTATCTCCTGGTAAATGAGTATCAAATGTTCCCTGATAAATAGACCGCAGGACTGTCCAGTCATCATGTCTATCCTGCAGCCAAGCAAGCTGCTCCTGTGAATATGGAGAAATAATAATATCGGGATCGCGGCCAAAATGGCAGGTAGCCAGCTTAAGCCCCAATAAAATGGTCTGGCAAATCAAGGAGGGATAAGTAGGAAGTATTTTAGGGGGGGTTGTGGGCAGGTGGATCCACATTAGCGGATGATTATCTTGCCATAGGAGGCCTGTGGGTGTAAACCTTGTTGCAAAAAGGATCAGATACAGTGTCTTGGCGGGGTTGAAATAACCTATGAATTGTTGGCTGATAGCCTGTTCAACCTTTAGTAGGGATTTTTCAGCCTCTGGAGTCAGAACCCTAATGGAATTAGGATCAGGGCTACCCTTCAGAATTGCAAATAGAGGTTTTAAATCACCAGTGGTTAGCTTAAGGTAAGGTCTAAGCCAATTAATATCACCCAAAAGTTTTTGAAAATCATTTAAGGTATGTAGCTGCGATCTTCTAATTGTTAGCTTTTGAGAATAAATGGATGTAGGTTCTAATTGGAATCCAAGGAACAAAAAGAGATATTGTGTCTGAATTTTTTCAGGGGCAATGGTGAAACCCCTTTTTTGTAAGGCCAAAACAATAATTTGGGCTAGTTTTTGAGTTTCCTGTAAACAAGCAGAGGAAATCAATATATCATCTATGCAATGGATGATGTAAGCAGAGGGGAAACACAGCCTTATTGGATCTATAGTTTGGGCGACATATCCTTGACACAGGGTGGGGCTATTAGCCATCCCCTGTGGTAACACGCACCACTGAAAGCGGGGATTAGGGCCCACATGGTTAATGACAGGGATAGAAAAGGCAAAGCGGGCACAATCCTCCGGATGAAGGGGAATAGAAAAGAAACAATCTTTTATATCAATGACTATTTTATAAAAGTCTCTAGGAATAGCTATTGGAGAAGGCAAACCAGGTTGTAGGGCCCCCATAGGGACCATAGTTTTATTAACCGCTCTAAGGTCTTGTAACAATCTCCAAGATTTTTTATGAGAAAAATAGGGGTGTTCCAAGGTGAAGTGGACTGTTCAAGGTGCCCTTGTAATAATTGTTCCTGCACCAACTGTAGGGCAGCTTGAACCTTTTCTTGAGGCATGGACCACTGATCGATCCAGACTGGATCATTTGACTTCCAAGATATTTTATCAGCCTGGAGTGCAGGAGGAACAGTGGTCTCTATGAAAAAAGGTCTGCTCCTCCTCTATCTGTTTTGGGCGTGGGAGTCAAGGGTTCTGTGATTCCCTGTTCATTTCTACCTAATCCTTTTCCAGGGAGGAATCCTGTCCTTAACATTTGGTTAGTAATGACCTCATTGGGACTACACATCATCACCCCCATCTGGGAAAGAATATCCCTTTCCCAGAGGTTAACAGGGAGTCCCTCCCTCACCTCTTCTCTCTACCATGAGATCCATTGTAAATTTTCAGCAGGCTCTAGAATTGCTCTTGCCATATCTTTCCAGTCTTGGGGGATTACTCTATTTTTAATAGCCCAAGAAATCAAGATTTGTTTTACAAATGGTGAATGCATTCCAAAATTAGTTACACTTTCCTTAAATTTCCTTAATTCTAACACATCCATGGGTTGCCATTCAAATTCTTCATAACCCTGTGGATGATCATCATCTGGAGGCCTTTGTTGACACTAACTGGATAGACTAAAGTTTGTTTCCTAAAAACCTTAGGTTGGCTTTCTCTAATTTTATCTTCTGTCTCTACCTGAGTTTTTTCTTTAATTGAAAATTTAAATTCCTCCCTTAAGGTCTGTACCCATGCTTCATATCTCTCCTTCTGTCGTTCCTCCTGTTCCTTGAGTTCCTGAATTCTCTGTTCAAGGCTCTGCCTCCACACTTTGAATTTTTCTTTATATTGTACTTCTAATAGTCTGCTGTTCATTATCTTTTGATTGATTAATTTTAAGAAGTTATTCTCCAAGTCTTGCTTCCAAACCTCATTACTTTCTCTCTGCTGTTCAGTATGATCTGTGAGCTGTTGTATGTTCTGTTCTAACCTCCTTTCTAGTTCCTGTCTCCCACCTTCATTTTCATCTTTCTGTCTCTTATTCTGATCTATAATTTCCTGTGTCCTCAATTCTAGTGCTCCTTCTAGGCTGCATTGCCAAGACTTAATTTTCTCTTTCTGTTGTTCATGCTGCTCCATAATTTCCTGTATCTTCTGTTCTAAGCTCTGCTTCCATAATCTTAGCTTCTCTTTATGTTGTAATTCTGATATTGCAGCCTCTGCCTTATCTTGATTTGCTAATTTTAATAAGTTATCCTCTAGACTTTGCTTCCAGATTTTATCTCTATCTCCTTGCTGTTCAATTTGATCTATGAGTTGTCGAATTCTTTTTTCTAGCGTCTCTTCCAGCTCCTGTCTCCATCTTTCATTCTCTTTCTTTTGCTTATTTTGACCTATGAATTCCTGCACCTTTGATTCTAATGTTTCCTCTACGTCATGCTGCCAAGTCTTAAGCTTATCTCTCTGTTGCTCAGAGTCATCTATAGATTTCAGAAATTTCTGTTCTAGCATTACTTGTAATTTCTTTTCTAAGGCCAGAAATTTGCCCTCTAGGGCCCTGTCTTTTGAGAAGATATAGTAAATCAAGAGAATGAATATTGCAATACCGGTAAATGATAAGGGGTCTATTTCCTCAAAATTCACAACCGTCAGACCACTCATAATATCATTCCATAAGGCCCAAAAGATATTCATTGTGTTTCTCATCTTTAAGTATCAAAAGGTTATATATCTCTCTTTACATCAAAGTAGTACCTGATCCGAAATTTTGTACCTTTTTCTCCCTCCGTTGTTCGCTTCAGAACACGTGCAGTCCTCTCGATTCTTTGTTCCCAGGGAGGGGCCTCTTTAGGTTGCTGCTGGCAATGCTTGCTTGTGTGCTGATCTCAGGACTCCTGTTCAACGTGCCAGCCAGAAAACTACCTCACAGGCAGTTGTGCTCTAGGTTCTCCTATTCCTTTCTTCAATACTTGGTGCTGCCCTTGGCTGTAGCTCTCTGTCTGGGGTTTGGGGCAGGGAGCCTCTCTGCAGTTCTCCGTAGACCCCTCAGACCCAATCAACTTTCAATCCACCAGTACTCCTGCCTGTATCTCTGCCAGAGCCTTATTCTGGGGGTGAGAGGGAAGTAAATTTTATCTCAGGTTAGTTGAGTTCTAATGGATAGGTTGGGCGCCAATTTGTTGCAGTAACCTCTCCGGCCCGAATGAGCCGGCACAAAGAAAACACAACTCAATATGAATACAAGCTGGCACCTAGATTGGGCAGCTATTCCCAGCTCTCAACTCCCTCATTGCTTGCACCTTTTCTCTGCCAGGTCTCCAGCTCCTCCGTCTCCAACGACTCCCTCTCCTCTCCTCTCTCCACCTCCTCCTCCCTTCCAATTTCCCTTCCCCCTGCCCAAATCACGCCTCTCTTGCCTTTATTTTACAAATTAAACGGGAGTTTCTGATAAGGTCACCAGAGTCCTGAGTACTGACTGGGCAGCCTTCCTTGGGGCAGAGGAATTAGCATCAAAATAGAGAGAACTCCAGGGCAAACCACCACAATGGAGGGGGTGGCAAAGGTCGGCAAGGACACTGCTCTCCTTAATCATTCACTTCATGTAACAACAGCAGTTTGTATGTCTGTTAGTCTCAAGGTCACAGGGTAGATCAAAACACATCTTAAACCACTGAAAATAGTAGAGAAGCTTTAGTTCTAAAACCATAGGAAGTTAAACTAGAAATCAGAACCAAGAAATAAGTACCAATTTACCAGGTACATATATATATATATATATATATATTTTTTTTTTTTTTTTGAGTAGGGGAAATTTTTAGTATAGAATTGGAATAAGAGTTAAACAACCCTTCCCTACAAATTGGTAAATTTATAGTATTTGCATAGAAACTTAACAAGTCTATTGAAACTACACATGTTCAGTCCAGGAATTTTATATTTCCACAAGAACAAAATTAACCATTCGAGTCCTATTTATTTCCACACTTAGTAATAGAAAAAAATTGAAATCACCTAAGTAGTCACCATATGCATAGCAAACCTAAATATTCAGAAATCATACTTTTTTAAAAACAAAATTTGAGTGAGTTTGTGTTCAACACACTCATTCCATAGAGGGAAATTAACATCATGTAATAGAGACAAAAGGAAAAAAAATACTTTCATATTACAAGGTTTGATCTTCTCATTGTGTCCTGGATTTCCTGTATGTTTTGGGCTAGGAGCTTTTAGTGGTTTACATTATCTTTGGCAGTTGTGTTGATGTTTTCTATGGAATCTTCTGCCTCTGAGATTCTCTCTTCTATCTCTTGTATTCTGTTGATGATGCTTGCATCTATGACTCCTGATCTCTTCCCTAGGTTTTCTATCTCCAGGGTTGTCTCCTTTTGTGCTTTCTTTATTGTTTCTATTTCCATTTTAAAATCCAGGATGGTTTTGTTCAATTTCTTCACCCGTTTGGTTTATTTTCCTGTAATTCTTTAAAGGACTTTTGTGTTTCCTCTTTAAGGGTTTCTACTTGTTTACTAGTGTTGTCCTGTATTTCTTTAAGGGAGTTATTTGTCCTGCTTAAAGTCCTCCACCATCATCATAAAATGTGATTTTAAATCTAAATCTTGCATTTCCAGTGTGTTTGGATAGACGGTATTTGCTTTGGTGAGAGAACTGGGCTCTGATGATGCCAAGTAGTCTTGGTTTCTGTTGCTTAGGTTCCTGTGCTTGCCTCTCACCATCAGGTTGTCTCTGGTGTTAGCTTGTCTTATTGTCTCTGACAGTGGCTTGACCCTCCTGTAGGCCTGTGTAAGCACTCCTGTAGACCTGTCTTCTTTCAGCTGGATCTGGGATCCGAGAGCTCTGCTCTCAGGTGTGTAGGCACTCCTGGTGACTGGTTTTCAGCTCTTGGCACAGGCAGAACCCCCTGATTGCTCCTAGGTTGCTGTGCCCAGGGGGCACAGATGCTAGGCGATTTCCTCTTAGATTGGGAATGTGGGCAGAGAGTAGTGTCCTCTGAGTTCTCAGGAGTTTCCAAACTTCTGAGGGTCTAGCTCTCTCCTCCATGGGATTTGGATGCAGGGACCTGTGGGATCAGTTCAGTTCAATTCTGGGCAGAGCCAGAAACCAGAATTGTCCTGTCCCAGAGAACTTCTGCCTTTGTTCTTTGTGTGTCCTAAGTCTACCAGTCAGGCCACTTGGAGCAGAAAAGTTGGTCTTACCTCTGCTCTCAGGTGTGTAGGTGCTCTTGGCAACTGGCTTTCAGCTTTTGGAGCAGGCAGAAACCCAAAGGGTCCTGCCCTTGACTGCTCCTAGGTCCCTGTGCCCAGGGGGCACAGATGGCACTAGGCGATTTCCTCTTGGGTCAGGAATGTGGGCAGAAAGTAGTTGTCTCCCCTGAGTTCTCAGGAGTGTCTGTCAGGAGTATTTTAACATATTGGGAATTATAACATGAATTTTAGCAGGAGATATATGCATATTTCTGAACTTTGCAGAGAAATTCATTCAACTGTAGGATTAATAGGAGAGTTAAAATAAAACTTAGATATTTAAATACTACATGTACTGCACATAAGGTAGTAGGTACAATTGCTTTAGTAATTGTTTCAAATGTATATTTGAAAATCGGAGAATTTAAAAACAACCTTTTAACCAGCAAGTAGAATGCAGGTGCTATGGATGAGCAAACGTGCATTCCAATAAAATATTCTTTAGTGAGGAAGGCAGAAAAGATGGGGCTGAGAGAAATGGGAACAAAGAGTAGGAGAGGAAGAGAAACAAGTAAGAGATTTGATAGGCTTCAGTTCTACTAGGGAATGACCTGAAAGTTTGCCCGGGGTCATGTTTGGAATAGTTCTCTCTCTTTGGAAGACAGTGGTGGAAGCATAGCATTGACAGTTTTCAGAGGGCAAAGCCATGTTTTGCAAGATTAAAACTTACTTATTAATAATAATATTTAACTTTTAAAATTCTTTGTTATGCTGGGGCCAGGAGCCATTGGCTTCAGGCTTAATGGGGGTTGGGGGTGGGGAATATTCTGGCTCTTTGTTCTTTCCTTGAGTTCCTTAACTCCTTGTGAGCCAGGAAAGACAGACATACTCTCAGAAAGAAAAACTTGTACCCAGGCAATGTTTAAAGGCACAAATGTATTCATGTGCACCACACACACACACACACACACACACACACACACACACACACACACACACACACATTCTGGTTGGGCCTGACCACTTGTCTTATCAACTCTACAAATATTCATGCATACTTACATACACACACCTATACTTACATATACATACATACATACATACATACATACATACATACATACATACATACATGCATACATACAAACAAACACATTTAGTGGATAGAGCAAGTACCCCAGGATCAGGTTCCATTGAGCAAGCACAAATGCAGAAAAAAAACACCCCACTCATTCTGGATGAAAGATAAGCTCCAACAATAATTGCTCAAAGAAAGAAAAAGATTCTTTTTATTGCTGAAAATAAGAGGGAAAAAAAAACACCTCATCCTCTTTATTGCTGAAATAAAAAGTCTTCAATTCTATTGGCGAAAGAATAAACCTTTTCCTTCTTATTTCTGAGTGAAAGAAGCCTTGTTCTTGTCAGTAAAAAGCCTGCTTTCTTACTGTTGTCATTTTTAGTTTTTATACCTTCTCAGGAGAATGGATCACATGGTCTTCCAAGTGTAAGTCCTGCATGACCCAGAAGAATGGTGTGATATGTTTTGCTGCCCCTGAAACAGAGCCAGCAGGGCATGGGCCTCTATGAGTGTTGACAGTTGCTGGGCATGAGACTTTTTTGAATAAAAAAATATATATTTTGCTTCATGTTCCTCCTTCAGTAAATATTCTCCCTGCCAAGATTATCAGGGAATGTCTTCTCTGCCAAGGTTAATACTCTATGCTAATCAAAGTATGAGTCCAAGAGGCAAAGATGTTAAATGCTGAGACAGTCCTTACAGTTGTGGGAAAAGTTCTCTGAAAACACAAGTTCAAAAACATATAATTTCTCAACTACACACAATTTAAGGCTACAGTGTGGATTGTATAAGGAACTTCATGAACCTAGAAGAGCAGAGGCAGCTTCGCTATGAGCTAACTTGTTAGAAAGATACAAAGGCAGGAAAATTCTTGAGTTAAGGGTCAGCGAGGGACAGAGTTTAGGTCCAGGTCCAGGCATGGTGGGAATGGCAATTTCAGGATGGGATCCCACCCAGACAAATTTATTGTCTGTGCTAACAAAGGCAGGCAGATGTCTGAATTCATTTGCAAAGGTAAAAAAATATGCTTGCTGTCTTTTTCTAAGAATCAGAGGGCTGGGGTCATGGAATTATGATTTGTGGGATAATTAAAGGGGAACCTGGACTAAATGACTGAATTTAGATGTAATAAAAGACTGGGTCTTGGTCTGGGAGAGCTGAGCTATCTGGATGAGTTGTCTGGAGATCTCTAGAAGAAGCTGTTTCAAGCAGAACACAGGCTGTTAGCTTGTACCCCATGATTGACTTCAAGTGATTTTCCTTTCCTTTCCTTTCTTTCCTTTCCTTTCCTTTCTTTCCTTTCCTTTCCTTTCCTTTCCTTTCCTTTCCTTTCCTTTCCTTTCCCTTCCTTTTCTTTTATCTGCTTTTCTTTCCTTTTATTCTTTTTTTTTTTTTTAAAGATTTATTCATTTATTATATATAAGTACACTGTAGCTGTCTTCAGATACACCAGAAGGGGGCATCGGATCTCTTTACAGATGGTTGTGAGCCACCATGTGGTTGCTGGGAATTGAACTCAGGACCTCTGGAAGAGTAGTCGGGTGCTCTTAACCGCTGAGCCATCTCTCCAGCCCCTTTCCTTTTATTCTTTTCTTATTTAATGCTCTCAAACACACCTTCTCTCAGGAACTCCTCTCCAAGCATCTTTACATCTTAAAAGTTCATCATATATTAGCCCCAAAGCTCAGATTACCCAAGATGCAATCCACAGACCACATGGAGCTCAAGAAGAAGGATGACTAAAGTGTGGATGCTTCAGTCCTTCTTAGAAGGGGAAACAAAAATATTCATAGGAGGAGGTATGGAGACAAAATTTGGAGCAGAGACTGAAGGAATGACCATTCAGAGCCTGCCCTACCTGGTGATCCACCCCATATACATACAGCCACCAAACCCAGACAATATTGCTGATGCCAAGAAGTACATGCTGAGCCTGATCACTGTCTCCTGAGAGGCTCTGCCAGAGTATGACAAATACAGAGGCAAATGCTGGCAGCCAACCATTGAACCGAGAATGGGGTCCCAGTTGGAGGAGTTAGAGAAAGGGTTGAAGGAGCTGAAGTGCTTGCAACCCCATTAGAACAATAATACCAACTAACCAGAGCTCCCAGGGACTAAACCACCATCCAAAGAGTACACATGGACAGACCTATGGCTCCAGCTGCATAAGTAGCGGAGGATGGCCTTGTTGGGCACCAAAGGGAGGAAAAACTCCCATGTCTCAAACCCCAGTGGAGGGGAATATCAGGGGGGAGGGAGGGAGGTGGTTGGGTGGGGAAAAGTGGATAACATTTGAAATGTAAATAAAAATATCCAATAAAAAAGTTCATCATAAATCGAATAAGGAGTTTCATCAGGAATGCTTATATGTTTCCATTAAGAGTAATTATCTAATTAAACATTCATTATCTGTCACTAGCTCTACAAGTTCATTAAAAGTTCAAAACAATTTTTATATTATGTTAGCACAGTTTTGTCAAGAGGCAAGTAATCTGTCTTGTGTCTCATTAGTTTTGAAGTTTTGTATAGTTAAATCCAGTCAATATTTTATTTTTTGTCTTTTCACTTACAATAAATTGTCCATTCCTAGTGTATGACATTTTACATATTAAATAATGGTTTTGCAGCTAGCCTAGAAGGAATGTTTTCCCTGATCATAAATTTATTCCAAGCCTGCTTTCTATCCTAGTACAATTAGACTATGGACACATGAATGTTTACAGAGTCCTAATTGCAGCTTTTTGTTTATAGAGGACTCAAAATTTACCTGTATAAATTTAGTCATTATTAGGAATTATGAAATAATCAATTTATCTAGATAGCATTACTACAAGAGAGTATATCTTCATTGATCTGCAGACTATATGCCCAGTAGGGTGTGCTAATGCCCAGGAACTATTAGACTAATTTAATAATGACAGGGAAAGCATATCATCAATAAAAAAAAATCAATGTTGATATGAGATTTCTAAAGGCCCTGCAATTCAGAATTTACCCATTGGAGCCATGCAAAGATAGTAGGCCATCTCCAGGAAAGTTACTCGCATGCCTTTAGCCTATCTTAGATGCCTCCTGACAAAAATCCCTGATTTAAAATTTTGTTTTTATTTCTCATAGTTTGAGAATTTCATACACACATATAATGTGTTTTAATCAACTCTGATCCCTCATCCCCTCCTCTCTAATCCCTCCCATATCTACTGTCACTGTAATTCTCCTCTTCTAACTTCACATACTCTCCTTTTACAAAAACACAATTAGTGCTGTTTTTACATGCATGAGTATAGGACCACCTGTGGGAACATGGGTAGAATTCATGGACTAAATCCCTGAAGAAAACTGAACATTTCTTCCCTTACAGGTGATCAACAACCAGTAGCTTCCCAGCATGGGATGGGACTTCATGAGCCTCACCCTGACTATGCTGGGGCTTTAGCTGGCTTGATCATTTGCATGTTTTGTGTGAATTGAGTTCATGTGTGTAATAGCTTTGTCATGTCTGGTAAATACTGTTTTGCAAAGACTCCTATTACTTCCCATTCCTACAATCTTTCTGGCCCCTCTTCCATGATGATGTCAGTCTCTTTTCCTTTATACAATGACCACTTGTGCATTTCTGAAGTAATCACCACCTAGTGCAAAAAGAAGCTCTTTAATGAAGGCTGAAAGTCACCAATTAAGGAGACTGAGTCAAGGTAAAAAAAATTAATTATGCTATGTCTGAAAAGCATCCTTATGAGACATCAGTAGACAAGTGGGTAGGCCAGGGCTGTATAAAAAATCAGCTGAGCAAGCGTAGGTGGCAAAGCAGGAAATAGAGTTCCTCTTTGGTTTCTGCTTTAGTTCATGTCTTAAGGTTCATACCTTGGCATCTCTTGATGGTTGGCTATAATCTGTAATCTGAAATCCTTTTCCTTCCCAAGTCCATGTTGTCTGGTGCTTTATCACAGCAACAGAAAGCAAACAGGAACACTTGCTAACCATCTCTCACCACCTGTCCTTAACCAATATCTCAACCTGATTCCCAGTAACCAACACCTGCACTCACTTAATCCCCAGTAATCACCACGTATATGAACGAGGTAAATGAACACTTTTATTCATTCAGTCTCTAACAACCTCTCTTCTCACCAGTCCCTTACAACCTCTTTCTCCCTGACCACATGTATCACTCTACTAACTCTTGGTCATCAAGATCTTCCTCAACCAAGTTGTTAGTAATCAACATCTTCCCATGAGGAGCCTCTGGTATCCAATCATCCTCACAGCATTGCCTTGTTGACCAACATCTGCCTCTCTTTACCAAGTACCCGAGTAAACTTCTCACCCTAGTTCTAGGTAACCAATATAACCCCACCCAATTCCTGGCAACCAACATCTCCCTTGGTCCTTGCCCCTAGTAACTAACATCCCCAACCATCTAGTTCCTGGACAGTGACATTTTCCAGAACATAGTCTGAATTAACCAAAATTCCTGTCTACAATATATCCCTAGTAAGCAACAGATTGAAGTACATAGTCATCTATAACTGTGATTTTCTTTTTTCTAGCCCTTGAGATCACACAACTTAAGGAAGAAAGCATTTATTCTGGCTTATGTTGCACTTGTTCTGGCTTACATTTTTAGGCACCCATTCCATCACAGTCAGAGGACTTGGCAGAAGATAGAGAAGACTAGACCTGGATTGAGGGAAAGGCATGCTAGCAGAAGCAGTAGGCTTTACATTCCTGCTGTCACTCCTACTTGGGAAGCTGAGCAAGCAGCAAGTGGGACTGGGCTAGAAAACCTCAAGGTCAGCCCTCAAGGAATCACTTCCTCTAGAGAGCCACTACTTCCTGGATGTCCTAAAAACCTCTGCAAACAATGCCACTCAATGTTCAAATATTAAGACAAAGAGAGATTCCACCTCACACCAGTCAGAATGTCTAAGATCAAAAACTCAGATGATGTTGAGGATGTGGAGAAAGAAGATCACTCCTTCATTGTTGATGGGATTGCAAGTTGGTATAATCACTCTGGAAATCAGTCTGGTGGTTTCTCAGAAAATTGGATATAGTACTACCTAAGGACCCACTTATACCACTCCTGGGAATATACTGAAAAGACGATCCAACATGAAATAAGGGCACATGCTCCACTATGTTCATAGCAGCCATATTTGTAATAACCAGAAACTGGAAACAACCGAGATGTCCCCTCAACAAAGGAATGGATACAGAAAATGTGGTGCATTTATACAATGGAATCCTACTCAGCTATTAAAAACAATGACTTCATGAAATTCTCTGGCAAATGGATGGAACTAGAAACTATCATTCTGAGTGAGGTAACTCAGTCACAAAAGAACACACATTTGGTATGTAGTCACTGATAAGTGGATATTAGGCAAAGAACTTAGAATACCCATGATACAACTCAGGGACTACATGAAGCTCAAGAGGGAGACCAAAGAGTGGATGCTTCATTCTTACTTAGAAGGGGGAACAAAACAATCAAAGAAGTAGAGGATGAGAGGGAGGTGGGAGTAAGAGAAGGGCAGGGGGAAAAGAGGGGCAGAATCAGGTATGGGAGGAGATGTACAGAAGGTCAGGAAATTGAACAGAGCTGTGTAGCAATGGGGGATGGGAAACAGGGAGTGGCAACCAGAAAGTTCCAGATGCCAAGTAAGAGTCTCCCAGGCCCCCATGAGGATGACATTAGCTGAAATACCCTGCAAAGGGGAAGGAGAACCTGTTGAGACCATGTCTAGAGGTTAGGCATGGCCTCCTGGTTGAGGTATGGGGCCACCCATCCATCTCCAAAATTTTAATCCAGAATTGTTCCTGTCTAAAGGAAATACAGAGACAAAGAGTGGAGCAGAGACTGAATGAAAGACCGTCCAGAGACTGCCCCACCTGGGGATCCATCCCACATGCAGACACAAACCCAGTCACTATATTGCTGATGCCAAGAAGTGCTTGCTGACAGGAGCCTGATACAGCTGTCTCCTGAGAGGTTCTGCCAGATCCTGACCAATACAGATGTGGGTACTCAAAACCAACCATCGGATTCCAATGGAGGAGTTAGGGGAAAGACTGAAGAAGCTGAAGGGGTTTTATTTGGCATCAATGAGAGGGGAGGCCCTTGGTCCTGTGAAGGCCCCATGTCCCAGTGTAGGGAAATGTAGGGCGTTGAGGCAGGAGTGACTGGGTGGGTGGGGAACACCCTCATAGAAGCAGTATAAGGGGTGATGGGATAGGGGGTTTGCAGAGGGGAAATGTGCAAGTTGCAGTATGATAAAAATATATTTGTGCAGTTAATATGTTAAGAACTGGCAACAAATGGTTTTTATTCAATGTACTGAGATCAGTTTTAAAGTTCCTGGAGCCGTCAGAGTCATCTGACAAGTTGTGAAGATCAGCACACACACTTCTGGCATATGCTGTCAATTTACAGCCTTGCACTGGCTCCATAATTGTCTCACATGGATGCCGAGACATTCACAACCAGGGTGAAAATAAAAGGATTTGTTGTGCTGACAACTAAAAAGAAAACTACAATTTCATTTCTGATCACCACTGGCTTTAGTTTTATGCATTCAGCAGGCAAATTCTTCCTACTTCTAGAAACTGTACACTAGTGTTATTATGAGACCTTTTGTTGGTGGTGTTTCTTGTATATTTATTCTGACACCTCTCTCTCTCTCTCTCTCTCTCTCTCTCTCTCTCTCTCGTGTGTGTGTGTGTGTGTGTGTGTGTGTGTGTGTGTGTGTTCTTTCTTTGTTTGTGGCATATGTTGCATGCTTCTCTGCCTATGTGTGCATGCTTCTGGATGCTCCTTGTTTTCCTTAAGATTCCCCCAAACTTCTGCTTATCCATAAGACTAAGTTCAAGGTGGCTCTACCTCTTCAAAGTTTATTCTAGTGACAACACAGAGCTCAAAGAAATACCTTGTCTTCTGCTTTGAGGTGTGGAGTGTTCACATGTTTAGCATAGACATCTTTTAGAATGGCCAGCCATGATAGTGATAGATTCTATGGCTTGGCCATTCTTTGTGTTGATTCTCCTCTTCTTGAGTATAACTTTAACTCCTTGATATTTTCATTGATGACTCTTATCTGATAGGACCACCCCACCTTATTATTTGGTACAGGACCTCTCACTGAATCCAGAGCTCATCTGTTTGACTATATTGGCTGGCCAATAAGCTTTAGAGATCCACATTTCTTTCCTCTCTTCTTCTCAACACTGGGCATATCAGTGGACATTGTCATGCCTGTGTTCAGCATGTCCTTGAGTCCTGTGGGTCCCAATTAAATGCTTTCTTTTGGAAGAGTTGCCTTGGTCATGGTGTCTCGTCACAACAACATTGATTCTATAACATATAACACACACAATAGGAATGTTATATTTAACATTAAAGTCATCAAGAACACTGGTTTTGTGAAGTTAGCAGATAAAGGAGATACATGTTTCATTGAGTAAAAATTGTATTATTTTAAAATTAGATTGACTATGTATTCCTCCCACTATCTACAATTATTTGTATTCTATGAATTATTTTATTTCACATTTGAATCATTTTTTAAAGATTTATTTGTTTATGTATATGACTACACCATAGCTGTCTTCAGACACACCAGAAGAGGGCATCAGATCCCATTACAGATGGTTCTGAGCCACCATGTGGTTGCTGGGATTTGAACTCAGGACCTCTGGAAGAGCAGTCAGTGCTCTTAACCGCTGAGCCATCTCTCCAGCCCCACATTTGAATCATTTAAGGGAGGATTTTTTAATGCTTTTAGTTTTAAGATTTTTTTCCTGCAGATTTTATAGCTTTAACTTCATATGGAGTGGCTAGGTTTTAGCATATACATATTATTATTATTATTATTATTATTATTATTATTATTATTATTATTTGTAGATACTGACTTAACTCCTAGAAGTAGAAAGGGTCGCTGTCTTAATTAGGGTTTTACTGCTGTGAATAGACACCATGACCAAGGCAACTCTTATAAGGACAACATTTAATTGGGGCTGGGTTGCAGATTCAGAGGTTCAGTCCATTATCATCAAGACATGATCATGGCGGTGTCCATGCAGACATGGTGCAGAAGGAGCTGAGAGTTCAACATGTTGTTCCAAAAGCAAACAGGAGAAGACTGGTATCCTCAGGCTGCTAGGAAGAAACTCTCAGAGCCCACACCTGCAGTGACACATTTTCTCCAAAAAGGCCACACCTACTCCAACAAAGTCACATCTCCAAATAGTGCCACTCCCTGGACCAAGCATTTTAAAATACCACAGTGCTAGTTCATAAATTTATCAGGGTAAATTGAGACTGTAAGTATGCATACCTGTAATAAAACCTGACCAGGGAAGCCAGAAGCAAAATTTTATCGGACAGAGCAAACCCAGGAAAGGGTGTAACTCATCTGAACTCCATGGAGTGGTGGACTCCTAGCACTGTAGTGGTGATGGCCACTACCAACCTAGTGTGCATGTCAAGGACCTATGAGAGAGAACTATGCAATGTCCTCTGATCTTCAGTTCAGCTCCATCCCTGTTGTCTATGCAATCTGTTCAGCTGTTGTCTGTTTGTCCTGCTGTTTGCCCATCTGGACTAAATTCTTCAGCTTCCTTCTCAAACCTGTGACTTACAGTGGCTTCCTCCTATTCAAGCCCCTCTCTCTGGGTTTCCACCCTTGGCTTCTCATTTTTTGAAAGTCTTGCTTTTATTTTTTTAAATTTTTGCACACACTCTATAATTTACATGTCTATACACACATTCATATTCATACATATCCATACATACACATGCGCGCGCACACACACACACACACACACACAATCATGTATACTTAATGCATGCACACACATAGTGTGTGATGCGTAATTTGTAATGCTGAGAGTTAATATCTAATTAATATTTAAAATTAGTATAGGAGGACCTATGTTAGCCCCAGCTACTATCACCAAGAGAGAAGGGTCATCTGGCAAATAGTTACCTTGCTCTAATCAGTCCTTATGACTTTATGTTGTTTAATACATTCTGATATTGGGAAAGATACAAATGTATTCACCTATGTTTCAGACCTAAGCACGTTGGAGACACTTCAGTTTCATCCTAAATGATACAAACAAGTGTCCAAGCCCATGAATCTGTGGGGGACATTTTCTGTGCCTTATGCCATGTACCATGCATTGGCTTTCTTAAGGAAGGTGGTGATTTTAACTTCTGGTTTCTAGGATTTACTCAGTGCTAAATGGAGCCTGAGCTAGTATCATAAAGAAAGCCATCTGGGGGTGACCAAGTTGGTGCTTTGTCATTGTTTGTTTTTTTTTTTTTTTTCAATGTAAGTAGACCAGGGTCCAGACAATGTTAAGAGATGGTAGAACTGCCCTGTGGCCCAAAAAGATCTGTTTGTACAGTGCTTGTTTTCTATTGGAGGGAGCTGAAAAACCAAAACAAAAAATACTCTGGCAGTTGTGAAGATAACAGTGGTTGGGAAGAAAGTGTCAGGAAGGAACATGCTTTACAAACTGACTGCAGTAAACTCTGAAGGTATGATACTGAGGTGGACCTCAGTACCTCTCAGTTTAGAATGATGTTCAGTGTGCGCTCACTGTAAACTACCTTTATTATGTTGAGCTATGTCCCTTGTATCCGTAGTCTCTACAGGACTTTAAATTTTAATTTAAAGTTCAATCCTTCGCACATCAATAGCCTCCTATTGCTACACAGAGGTAGCAAATTGCTTGAATTAACCATTGCTTTCCACGGGTTTTCCAGATTCTGTAGTCTCCCTTACATGGATATTTTGTCCTAATGAACAGGAGATTTATTCTTCCTTGTCCTGAGATCTCCCTTCATGTTGTTGGTAGGATCACAGGTGAAACACACCTTCAGTTTATCCCGTCAGAAAACACATCTGGGTTTGAAATCTAAGATTGCTCTGCTGCTGAGTGCAGGGAACCACCATCATTTTCTGTCCCCAGAGACCCTACCTTTTCTGTATAGGGCTTGGACTGCAATGGGACAGGTTGGCTTTTAGATCTGCCTGCCTCTGCCTACTTCTTTGGCCTCATCTGTGCACACACCCCTTTCTGTTCTCTATACCTCATCCTCTTCCCTTTAGTTCCTTATGGGCACCATCCTGCTCTTACACCACTTGCAGGCATCAGGCTGGAGGATGACATGACACAGTAGCCCCAGCCCTGTGCAGGGCTGCAAGTGACATACCTCAGCATAATAAAGATAATATAATATAATATAATATAGCCCACACTTGACATCATTCTGAGCTGAGAGATACTAAGAGCATTTCTATTAAAATAAAAATAAGCTAAGGGTGTCCACTTTCCATGTCTACTCAATAATGTACTTGCAGTCTTAGCTAGGGCAATAAGACAACTGGAGGAGATCAAAGTGGGTACTAATAAGAAAGGGAAAAAATCAAATTATCTTTATTTTCAGATGATATGATGTTTAAATCTAAAAGACCCTAAAGGCTCCTCAGGAAACTTCTACAGATGATAATACTTTCTGCAAAGTAACAGGATATAGAACTAATACACAAAAATCAGTAGTCTTCCTATAGATAAATGACAGAAAGAAATCAGGGAAACATTACCTTTCACAGAAACCTCAAAACTATGTTGGGGTAACCTTAACTAAGCAAGTGGAAGACTTGTCTAATAAAAAAATACTTCAAGGTATTGAAAAAAGAAATTGAAGAAGACATTGGAGATGGAAGGGTCTTTTATTCTCATGGATTGGTAGGGTTAATGTTATGAAAATGGTCATCCTTCCAAAAATAATCTACAGATTCAACTCGATCTCCATGAGAATTCCAACATCACTCTTCACAGAAATAAAAAACAATTCAACTTCATATGGAAACACACCCCAGAGTACTTTGAAAAATAAAAGTATTGCAGGAGGTATCACTGTCCCTGATTTCAAATTGAATTTAGAGCTATGGTAATAAAAACATCATATTGGCATAATAAACTAGACACATTGATTAATGAAATAGGATTGAAGACTCAGACATCATTCCACACACCTATGGGTACTGATTTTACAAGGAGGGAAAAAATAGGCAAGGGAGAAATAATGGCATCTCTTACGGTATCTACCACCATTCAAAAAACTCAACTCCTCAGATCAAGGACCTCAGCATAAGCCAGGCACAGTGAATCTGATAGAAGAGAAAGGAGAAAAGACTATACATGGACTGACCTTGGACTCCAACTGCATATGTAGCAATGAATAGCCTAGTAAGAGCATCAGTGGAAGGGGAAGCCCTTGGTCCTGCCAAGACTGAACCCCCAGTGAATGTGATTTTGGGGGGAGGGCGGTAATGGGGGGAGGATGGGGAGGGGACACCCATAGAGAAGGGGGGGGGAGGGATTAGGGGATGTTGGCCCAGAAACTGGGAAGGGAATAACAATCAAAATGTAAATAAGAAATACTCAAGTTAATAAAGATGAGAAAAAAAAAAAAAAAAAAAGAAGAGAAAGGCGGGGATAGACTTGAACTCATTGGCACAAAAGAGGACTTTCTGAACAGGACACTGATAACGCAGACACTAAGACCAACAATTAATAAATGGGATCTCATGAAGTCAAAATATTTCTACTTAGCATAACAGCAGCCTATAGAATGGGAAAAAAAAAACCCCACAAATTATATGCCTGACAGTGGATTAGGATCTAGAATATACAAAGAACTAAAAAAAATCAACAAAACAACCCAAATTAAAAATGGGATATAGAACTAAGTAGAGAATTCTAAAAGATGAGGCACAAATAGCTAAGAAACACTCAATATCCTTAGTCATCAGGGAAATGCAAATTAAAACTACATTGAGATTCCATCTTACCCCAGTAAAAAATGGCCAAGATCAATAGAGCAAATGATAGAACAGGTTGGCTAGGGAAAATGGGGAACATGCAGAGAAAGGGGAACTCTTATTCATTGCTGGTGTGGGTGAAAACTGGTACAGCCATGATGGAGGTTCCTCAAAAAGCTTAAAATCAATTTGCCACAAGATCCAGCTATAACACTCTTGGGCATATATCCAAAGGGCTCTACATTTTATTACAGACATACGTATTCATACATGTTCATAAAAGCCAGAAAATATAAGCCATCTAGATTTCTGCCAAATGGTAACTGGATAATGAAAATGTAGTATATTTACATAAAAGATTATTATTATTATTATTATTATTATTATTATTATTATTATTATTATTTTAAGAAAAAATAAAATTTCAGGTAAATGGATGGGCTAGAAACATTTATCCTGAGTGAAGAAACCTAGGCCCCAAAAGCGGCTTTCTTTTGTATGTAAAGGTTGGCTTTTAAACTTTGGACTTGGGTGTTTCAAGCAGAATAATCCCAGTGGATAGATAACTAGTAAGGGACTTGGGGAAGTAGAGGATTTCCAAGGAAGGGGGAATAGAGTATAATCTCATAAAGAAATAAAGGAGAAACTAGAACAAAAGATTAAATAAGAGGGGGATGGGACAGTAGGGTAAAGGAGGGAATATGGGCAGGAACAATTAACACTAAAGACCCTTTAAAAATCATATGGAAACCTATTCCTGTAGAAGTTTCCTAAGATAGATATACAAATTAAATGGGGGAGACAGTGCTTCAAATATATTATGCCACCCACTATAACCTCCAGTGCCAGGAATGGGTTACATGTAGTTGAATAATTGACCATAGGGGTGCCACGGGACCCATTCCTCAAACGTCAGAGGCTATTGGTTGCTATCCACAACCAAAGTCCCTACTGTTGGAGACACTACTTATGTCATTGAACATGGAGAAATAAAACTGGTGTCAAACTAGAAGTTTCAGCCCTGTTGGGATAGGGAAAGTCCTTATGCCCACACATCTCCAGGGAAACCAGGAATGTTAAGCATGCAGATTGTCTCAAAGAAAGGACATATAGCTTGTTTTTCTGTCTATAAGGCTGGGGATCTGAGGTGACTAACAGTCCAGTGAACTGTGTTATCTGTTGGGTCAGGCCAAGTCAAGCTCTCAGAACCAGGACCAGAGGTGGCTAGCAGTGTAAACGACCCTTACATATCTACATATCCAGGGTTTCCCACCAAGCTCCCAGAACAAGAACCAGAGATGGTTGGGAGTAACCTCTATAGTGTCTATGGCTGAGACCACACCAAATTCTTCCCCAGGCCCTTAAGCTTACCCAGGTAGTCTATCTCTAGAACCTACCTTCTTGGAAGAAATCACATCTACCTCAAGTTGAGTTTTGATGTAATTATGTCACCTTGACCAATGGGAATTGTTTTATACCAGTATAATTTTTCCAAACTGTACCATGTTTAAATATGCTGGCAATCAACTACGTGTTATCAGACTCCTGAGGTTTGATACAACCTGGCTGACTAACTCAAGCTAAACTGAGTTTTCATTCTCACCTTTTTGTGGATTGTTTCCCAGCCAGCCATGATGCTTTTAGGGGACTCCCTCCCCCACTCACTAGTATTCATCGTGCTGAAAGGTACTTTGCACACTGCTGGAGGAGAAAAGTAATCATCAATGTCACCCACAACAGTGGCCTACAACAGTGGCCCACAACAGTGGCTTACAGTGTTAGGGCTCAAGAATCACTAAAGAAAGACCCCAGACTCAAATAGTGTGCAACAACAAAGAGCATTTATTTAGTTGAATTTAGCAGGGGTCTCCCCATTTGGGAATGGAGACCTCTGAGGGACTTGAAGGCCTAGCTTTTATTGTCAGTTAGGGGAATTGCAGGGAGGAGTATGCTTCCTTTTGTCTTGATTGGTTGACCCTATCTCTAGCATCTGACTAATTTTTCAAATGGTTAGCGCTCTGGAGACTTCCCAGGGGGTTGCTTTCTCATTCTAGCTACTTATTTTTACTTCAGGCCTGATGACAAGGTATTCTTGGATTGGCTGCCCATGGCCACAGGTTCCTGGATCTGGGTTCTTATTTCTGGAAAACAGAAATTTAGATCTAGTCTCCCAAACTGCCAGTCTGCAACACTTCATGAAGTCAGCCTGGCTCTGGCTCACTCAGTCCTCTCCCTGCAACAGCCTGCAAGATATATTGGTGTAATCGTAGCACAAATGTTTTGATAATAACCAACCACTTTTTAATTTGACTTAAGATCCACTCCATGAGATGGAACCCAGGCCTACGACTGCTGAGGTGGCCAAGGACCTGAGACTAGATAGGTATGAACCCTAATATTGTTTTGCTAAAGAAAATAGCAATACAGTGATTCCTAATGACCTATTGCTTTCTTGCAACAGATGCTAATTAAAACAAAGGCCCGTAACTAGATAATGTGCAAAGAGGGAGTCTCTGGAACACTTGGTCTTAAATGAGATGCTTTACCAAACCCCTTCCCTCAAGGATTAGGGGTGGAAGAGGGGCTGGAGAGATTGTAAGATCCAGAGGTGGTAGATGACTCCAAGGAGACTGTGTCTTCCAGACACACAGGACAGATACAGATATGAATGCTGGAGGTTATGGCAGCATGCACAAGACCTGCACTGATTCTAGACGCTATCCCAGCACAGAGAAGTCTAAATAGGCACAAAGTCCCAGTCCTTAACCAGGAAGCCATCTGAAGTTGATGCTTCCTGGGAAAGGGAAAGTCAGTTTTCTCCAGTGGAATGTCACTAGGGAGAGCAAGCCCCTTCCAGGGCAGGCCCTGTGCTTGGGAGTAGTTGGCCAACACAAAATGGGCTCCATTTTTTAACATGTGCCTTTTATTTTTGTTGTTTTTTTCTAATTGTTCTTTTTTTAATTTTGTTTATGTGTGAGGGGGAAGAGAGAATGTGAGGTTGGGAGGGTTGGGAGTTTTGGAGTATCTGTGAGGAGTGTGTGTGTGTGTGTGTGGGGGCGTGGAAGAATATTATCCAAACATTATAAGAAGATTAGATGAAATATTGAAAAAATGAAAAGAGAAAAGAGAATAGAAAAAAACCTAATTTTTAACCTAAAAATTGAATTATGACTAAAATAAGAACAACATTTCTCAAGTTGAGAGGGAGTTCTCCATTGGTTACAGCCCACATTCTTCCCCTCCTCCTCTTGACTTAGTAGACACTGTAATTGGGCATCAGCAGCTCCAGCAGGCTTTTTTATGCCATTGCCTGAAGGGATTTTTTTGTTGCTGTTATGACAGGGGCAGCAAGAATAAATGATTTGTAATACATGGATGAGACCACAAGATGAATAACTTTTCTAAGTCTCAGATGAGTCTTGGGAGCCTACAAGACATTCCCATGGCTGAAAGTCTGCTTGTGAGTATCTGAGTTTAGAAGCTGAATCCACTATATAACCGAAGAATTTTATATGACTCTAATTAAAATTTCTAAAAGTTTCAGAAATATAATAAAATCTTGGATACTGTGATGGTTTGCATATGCTTGGCCCAGGGAGTGGCTCTATTAGAAGGTGGCCCTGTTGAAGAAGGTGTGGCTTGTTGGAGTAGGTGTGTCACTGTGGGTGTGGACTTTAAGACCCTCACCCTAGCTGCCTGGAAGCCAGTATTCTGCTAGCTGCCTTCAGATGAAGATGTAGAACTCTCAGCTACTCCTGCACCGTGCCTGCCTGGATGCTGCCATGCTACCGCCTTGATAATGGACTGAAACTCTGAACCTGAAAGCCAGCCCCAATTAAATATTGTCCTTATCAGAGTCACCATGGTTACAATGTCTGTTCACAGCAGTAAAACTCTTAATTAAGACAGGTACATTTGCTTTTATTATTTTGTACATTTTAATACCTTTGAAAATATGTATAAAAAAAACTTGATATTAACCAGTTTCTCATTGTTACCACACGATGGCAGTGTAAGCCCACTAATAAACTCAATGCATTTTTTTTTTTTTTTTTTTTTTAAAAAAAGGCTTTAATTGATTTATGTAGAAGATAAATTCATAGCTCTCTCAGTGTGGGCAACAGTAAGCTATACCTGCCTTAGTGCATGTGTATGAGAGAGAATTTTTTCTTAGAACAGTTCTCTTCGTGGGACTTGGAAGTTAAAGACAGAATTTCAGAAATATTGAAGAAAAAATATTAATCTGGAGTGTACTACATTCCAATTTATGTCATATAGAAAATAAGTTCTCCTTTGCACTAACGTAGCTATCTAGCCACAGAGTTATTTCTAATTAGCAGAAGGGGTCCGTGAGGTTAACCGCAGTGTCTGTGACCATACCTTTGCTGCTTACTGGTTTTGAGATAGGAAACACAGTTGAGATTCCGAAAATGGTAAGAAAAAAAATTAGTTTGAGGTGGCTATCTCACTTCCTTCTTATTAACAAAGGAGTTCATTGAGAAGGAGTCCAGGCTGCCAGTTCTTGTTAAAGTGGACTCGCGGTAACTACTGCAGAGACACTGCTGTAAAATATGAAATCATGTATGAAAGACTGCTTTAACCCAGGGTTTGGCTTGCTGTGTGTGACACACACACCTTCAATCCCAACGCTTAGAACACAGAGGCAAACACACCTCCGTTTAAGGCCAGCCAGGCTACATAGTATAAAATAAGGTTTTGTATGATGAGCTGAGCTCGTGGGCATCATCTTTGCTAGCAGACGCTCTACTCATTTATATAGAAAATCCTAAATTACCAAAAATTAGAAAAAATCATGAAATCCATTTAAGTCAGAAGATAAAAAAATCTGCATATATAAACAATAGGCCAATAGTTAGATATAAGGTGTCAGAGAGATGTTGAGAAAGTAATCCATTTGTAACAGATCCAAAAAAGTTAGAAATATATTTAATTGAAGTGTTAAAGATCCCTACAATGAAAGCAAGACATTTATGAAGAAAAGAAACATCTTGTGTTTTTGGATTGGAGGAATTAATAACATTAAAATATCCATATTACTGAAAAAGCTCTCCCTATTTAATGCAATATCTACCAAAAATTTGTTGAATTGAAGAATATCTACAAACTCATTTTAAACCATAAATGACTCTGAGTGGCCAAAACACTTGAGGAAAACAGAAACTTGGCCTTAAAATACAATACAGAGCTATAATGTATCACAAAGTGTGGCATTGTGATAAAAATAGTTGCAGATTGATGGAATGCAAGCCGTACATGTAAAGACTTATGGTTTCCAGTAAAGGTGCCAATAAAATACATCCAGCTAAGAAAACTCTCCTTAATAAGTGATGTTGGGGAAATTCTGTGTCCGCATTTAGAAGAATGAGACTAGACCCTGTTCCTGATCATTCAGCAAGTTTATCTCAAAATAGGTTGAGATTTTGATAGGTGCAAAATACGAAACAATAAAGCTACTAGAAGAAAATATGGCAGAAATGCTCTGTGACTTTGGTCCACTAAGGATTTTCTCTGTATTAGAGACAAAGCTTTTGTATTTGGCCCAGGCTGGTCTCAAACTCAGGATTCCTCTGTCTTGGCCTCTCGAGTGCTGGAATTATAGGAATGAATCAATAAGACTGGCTTCTCAAGATGCTATTTTGGAGAGGAGTATAAAAGACAGGCAACAATAAGAGAATGAACAGATGTTTGCACATTAAACTAAAAGGTTTTTGTAGCACAAAGGAAGAAATCGATGGTGAAGAGACAACCTGAAGAACAAGACACTATTCCTACCTGTGCAGGAAGATTACACCTGCCATGTTTGAAGACCTCAGAGAACTTAAGAGAAAAGTAAAAACAATAAACTTAAAACATGAGTAAAAGAACCAAGCAACTTACTCTCAAGAAAGACCTATAGATGGCTAAGGGTATAATTCTACATCACTAGTTACCAAAAAGTTGGAATTTCAGATCACTATGAGATGTTGTTTCACCCCAGTTACACAGCCAGTAAGGAAAAACAATCAAACAAAAAACCCACCGCCACCACCACCACCACCGAAATCCAACCTGCCTCACCAAGCAAAAGGTAAACCAAGTCAAAATGAGGAAGATCCCAACAAAAGACAAAACGTAAGTGCTGGGTGTGTGGAGCTCTTTCTCAGCAGTCTGTTGTTAGAGGTGGAAATTAGTACAGCCATTCTGGAAAATGCTATGGAAATTAAAGAAAGCAGAGCCAAGAGATTCAGAAATGGGTTTGTTTCCACTCCTGGGAGTGGACCCAAAGGAATAAAATCAGCATGTGAAAGAGGCACCTATGTCTGCATCCCACAGTGTTCAGATTATCAAGGACAGGGAAACATGGAGGTGCACAACAGAATTGATCCTAATGGTTTGGTGCAGGTCAGTATGGGAAAGCTGGCCCCACAACTTGTCTTCTGTGTGGCAGTGTAAACAAGGGAGAGATACCTTCCCCAACCCTTTCCCCCTTGCTACTTATGACAGCCCAGAGAGCTGGCCCTGGGGTCATGAGAACTGTCCCTGCCTATCACCTGTCACTGGGATCAGGGCCCTGACCTTCACCTGGGCAGCTTCACCCTGAGCAGGTCCTGGATGTGGGGGTCACAGATGTACCAGCCCCAAGGGCATGAACATGCAGGTGAGCTGGCCCTGCCTCTTATCTACTGGATGACGGCACAGATGAGGGAGAGATCCTCCCTTCCCTTATTACTTATCATCATGGCTAGTGGGAAGGTTGGCCCCAGGATCAGGACAGTGGAAGAGATAGCCATATCCCTCACCAGCTGCAACACTTGTGAGAGTGGGTCCTGCACTTCTCTCTGGGTAGCAAGGCAGAGCTGGTCCTGGTTGTGGGGATTGCTGATGAACTAACCCAGTGTGTGAGAGTGGGAGAGCTAGTGGGTGATAAGCTCAAATTCCTCTCAGGCCCAGGTCCAGGGCTTTACACTGGTCCATCCCAATATCTACCCCATTGATTAACTACTGGAGTGCATGAAGGAGCCCATCCTTCAGATCCCAAACTATAGGATCTCCATGACACAGGGCAGCAACAGGGTATTTAAGAGAAGTCCCAGTGAGGTTCTAGTACTGATAGAGTGACAGACATTAGAGGCCTTGTACCAAACCAATGAGTCTTTGCAATGAACATTTACAAGCAAAGAAGTATGGACAAAAGGGAATACTATGGGGCATACTATGACACACTATAGCTTCCACAATGAGATTTTTTTTTCCTCTGTTGGGGGTGAGGTTGCAAGAGTGGAGGGCAGTTATGAGGTGAGGAGGGATGAATAGGATTGGGTACATGATGTGGAATTCACAAAGAACCAATAAAAAGCCTTTTTAAAAAGTAAGACACAAGGCATGGGTTTCCTGATGGCATCTTCATACAGATGTGCCCTTATTCTTGTTGTGAACTAATCCCTTTCCTCACTGACCTTCTTCACCCCGATCCCTGTATTTTCAGTCCCCATTTCCTTTCCCATGCAGTCTGTCCTCTACTTTCACAGCACAGGCTTTCCTTTCCCCACTGCTTCCTTAAGGCCTTTTCTTGCCCTGTCATAGTTTTCTTTCTACTTTCATGTCACACACACATGGTCATTGACACACTCACACACATGCACACACACACACAAACACACATGTACACATGCCCATAATACAGTCAGAGAGAGAGAGAGAGAGAGAGAGAGAGGGAGAGAGAGAGAGAGAGAGAGAGAGAGAGAGAGAGAGAGAGAGAGAGAGATTTAAATCCAGTTGTAAAGTGGCAAAGGAAAATGATACCACTAGTTTTATTTCAAACAAGGATGTTCTTTGATACTCTGGGGCATTCTGGACACCCTGATTCTCAGGCCTGGAGAATGGCCCTGAGTACACAGAGTGGCTGACCCATCTACCCATTTTTGAGAATGTGATCAAAGATCAAAGACAGGCACCAGAATGAGGCAGGGTCCTGCTACAGGGTAGAAGACCACAAAAGGCACTCAGTGCATGGTGTGTCATTGTTTCCAGAGCCACCACTAGAGGGTCCAAGTCCAAGATCAAGGCATCAGCTTTCTCTGTAGGCACTAGGGAAAAGTACCTTCCCTGCCTCAGAACCTTCTGCAGCCTACAATTCCTTGGTGTGTGATAGCAAGAGTTCAGCCTTCACATAGTATGATCCTGTGCATGTGTGTGTATGCTGCCAACTATGACTTGAGTTCATTCGCAGGGGTGAGCTCAACTATGCACTTTCTCTACATGAAGAGTGGAGAGAAATCTCACTTCTGTCATCTCCCAAGCCCCTTCAGTGACAGGATTCTCTCTACCACCCATCTGATCCCTCCTCTTTCCTCCAAGAGACCAGAGTCTCACAGAGTATCTTCCTTTCTCAAGCTTTTGCTTTCCCCCTTCCTTTTATTGTTCAGTTTTACATTATGGCCTGAGAAATCTTTGTTCCTGGTACTCCTCAATCACACATACAGTCAGCCTCTGCATCTGTGGACCCCACGTGTGAGAATGACTCCAAACCAACTATTTAGGTAAGGCTTTTTGGTTGCCAGTCTCTGGACAATAAACTATTACAAGCACTTATATGACATTCATTCTCCTGGTTAGATTTTTTTTTGATAAGTGAGGGCCCAGTTGGTCCTCTGTGGTATAAGAAAACAGGCTAAGGTGTCTGGAGATAATGGCTAAGTGATTAAGAGCACTAAATGCTCTTCCAGAGGGCTTGGGTTTGATTCCCAGCACCCATATGGCAGCTCACAACCATCTGAAACCACAATTCTGGGGCTCTGATATCTTCTGCCACTGTCCATGGGCACTCAGCATACAGGTGGTACATAGACATATCTGCAGCAAAGGTCCATACATACGAGATAAAATAGCAAACAAGCCAGGAGGAGCAAGTCAGTAAGCTGTGTTTCTCCATGGTCTCTGTTTCCATTCCTGCCTCCAGGTTCCTGCCTTGAGTTCCTGTCCTGACTGCCCATCATGGTAGACTAGAACTATAAGCTGTACCACACACATGCCTTTCTCCTTCAGTTACTTTTGGTCATGGTGTTTTATCATAGGGCATTTGCATTGTATTAGCTATCACAAATAGCACAGGAGACTTCAAAACTGGTAGAGGACAGATGAAAGACAGAGAATTCAGAGAATGAAAACGCAGGAAAGCAACATCCTGGAAGCAGCTGAGCCATTTTCAAAGCTTACTGACTGCTGACTTACCAAAATGAAGGCGGTGGTGGGGTTGGAGGGATGGGGGTGGGGGTGTTCTCCTGAAATGAGGAATTTCATTATAGTCAGGGAACAAAGAGCACAAGCTCTCTCACTAGAAGAGCAGGTACTTCCTTCTATTGGCATACGTGTGAAGGCCATCTACCTAATAATGGCTGAAGAGAGTTTGGCTTCCCCCAGAAATTGGAGACCGTGCTTTAAAAAAAAAAAGATTGAGGAAGACATCTTGACGTTGACGACGTGACCTCTGAGTTCCTCACAGGTGCACATGTTCATGTGCACACACAAATGATAGCCACACCTGATTTAAGCTTCTACCAGCTTACAAATATTTTATTTTGAATGAGTCAATAGATCAAAAGTCTTTGTTTACTTGTAATTAAAATAAATTTAAAGACCCTGGCCTGGCTAAATATAGACTTGCTCTTAGTTAAAATTAGCCTGAAGTCAAGGGTTCTGCATTGCGTGATTACCATTCAAGGCAGAAATTCTGAGAAACCCAACTTTCATGTTGTGCAGTGAATCCTTGGCTAAGAAGATAAAGTTGGAAGGAGAAGCCAGGCCAGCGGTGAGACTGTTTCCATCCTGAGTCAATGAGAAGTGCTTTAAATGAGATGAAGCCAAGCTCACTACTGTGCCCCAGCCATATCTCTAATCCAGTCTCATAGGCACACAGCTATTTGGTATTAAAAAATAAAAAATAAAAATGTTGTGTACAGCCAACATGTCAACATGGATGGGGGAAATCCTGCAAGCCCCCAATCCCCTTTGGATGTACAACTATAGGCAATCAGTGGCTGCCGAGAGAGAATGAGTCTTCTCCAGAGATGAGCTTCCTGATAGGCTATCTAATCCCAAGTGGTCATTCCTAAATACATGCATATATGAGCAACATGTATATGTATATATCCTCAGGTTGTGTTTGTTTGTTTGTGTGTGTGTGTGTGTGTGTGTGTGTGTGTGTAAGAGGCCATGATTTTTAAAGAGAGTGGGAAGCATGGGGACAGTTGGAAAGGGGATGGGGAGGAAATGATGTAAATATAGTTCTCAACAAAAATAAAAAACTTTAAAAAGAAAATGGTGTGACAGACGTAGAGGTATCTGCATCAACTTTTGACCTTAGTGTCCTTTAATAACAACAAGAAGTTGTGAGCTCTTGAGATTAGACTGTGGAACACTGAGAGTAGAAACAAAACTACTCTGGTGTCTTGTGGTTTCCATCCTAGGTTGGCCAAGGAGATAAAACTGTGCAGACTGAAACAAACAGTTCACTCAGGCAGTGGGTGACAAGGAATTCCTTCTTGCAATCAAGATCCACTTGAAGAACAAGAAGAGCTTTGACCCTCTGTGAGGTGGATCGATTAATCACTTCAGGTGTTTTGGTCCAACTTTGCTAACGAGTATGATTACTGTCCTCAGAATACTGACCTTCCAGAAGTGGCTTCAGGACATTCCAGTTTCACCTTACCTGGGAAGGCAGACGAGCATTCAGTCGGATGCCTTGTCCCCACAGCCCCTGGAAACTATCCCAGAGATAAGCTTTTCCTTCACCGCTCTCTCAAGTGACCCATTTTTAATCTTGCAATTTAGTGAGTTTTAAATTAAGAACATAACTGGAAATACAAGATGAACTTGTCAGCTCAGTATTTGTTTGCTTTGTATCCCTTTTCTCCTTTATCGGTGAGGGACAGCATATATCCAAGTCCTTGTGAGGCTAAAATGGCAGAAGGTGTCTTCAAAATAAAACCATCTTTACACAATTCCCTCCCTCATCCTTCCCCAGATCACATGATCGTGCAATGAACTTGGTTCAAGCCAACAGGTAATCCACCAGGCTGTGCGCCAGACAGTTAAGTGGCCTTAACATAAACTCTGCAAAAGGAGGGAGCATGTTAGATTAAAAGCATCATTTATCTTTTGCTTACTTGTGCCCTACCCATTGTGTGGTGAGGACCCTGAGAGGTAGGAGACTTGGCTTGCCCTGGGCAGTCCATGAACAGCTTCTCCTTTCTTTGGCACAGAGGGAGCTTTGATGGATGGGTGAGCTGGACTTCACCTGCACTGAGCTAAAGAGATCAAGGCTTGGACAGGTCTTTTTCCATTCAGTGGTGTCAGCACAATTTAGAGTAACCACCCTGCTGACTCCATGGTCTTCAAGGGGAGGGGCCATCCTTGAGGTCACAGATAGAGTAACTTAAGCAAACAAAGGTTTGCTTATGGTGCAGTGGCCTCTGCTAGCAAAGAGGTTTTGTATGCCCAGCTACTGTGGGCCCCTGTCCTCCTTGTCCATTTACTGTGGCTGTCCTCCACTCTTCACAGGATCGGAAGCCTTTTATCTTCCAATTTGAACATCACTTTGAAGCCTCTGCACGGACTATGTTACAAGTTTAGTGATAGGCAAATTCAAATAGTTGAACAAGAAGTAAGAGAGGATGGGGAAAGACACAGATAGACCTGCTAATGGGAAAGTGGAAAAAATAATCTAATCATCCCTGAGTTAGAGAAAAACATCCTTTGTTACCCATTTCTCTAAAAAAATCCCAGGTATGCAGGGTCATAGCCTCAAGCTTCATCTGGCTCTGCAGCTGGGTTATGATTTGCAATAAAGCAAACCTTTCAAGGCGTTTGACTTAGCAGGTTGTTTTGGTACGCAGAAGAGGCTAGCTGGCAGGGCATGGTTCCTGGCAATGCTCTAAGAGGAGGACACTGCCTCTAGTCAGCAGCGACATTTCATTTTACTTCAGCTGCCTTCATCCAAAGACCAGAAAGGTGACCAAAACAGTGCTTCCATGAATTTTCTTTCTTTAGATTTAAGTGTAATCTCCAAGAGAAGAACATTTAGTTCTGATTCTAAGCAACTTTAGATCTTCCATAACGTTGCTGAAAAGGCCATTGAGATCGAATACAGGGCTCATGTTAGACAAGTGCTAGACTTTTTACCTACATTGCCTACCCTTCTGATTTCATTTAGAGACGGTGTCTTCCCACGCTACCAAGACTGATCTTGGGCTTGTGACCTTTCTAGCTTAGAGCCCTGAATATCTAGGGTTACACATGTACCAGGTATTTAATAACTCTTCTCCGTGGAAAATCACAGCCTGACCTGATGGAATAAATGTTTTCCACGGTGACTGAGTGTCATGCAGATTACTTGTGGGCATTGCATGCTTATTAAAGACAGCGTACAATGATGCATACTCTTAGCTATACTCACGTAACAGTTTAAATTTTATTTTTTCTGGTGCTGAGGCATAAACCCAGAGGCATGCACATGCTGGGCACACCTTGTATTCTGAGATGTGTCACCAGCCTGAAAGTACTTTAGTAGGGGGTTATAGTTAGCAGTTTTCCCCTGTGAACCTCCAGTGGTTCATACCTGATGAGAAACAGGACACGAGTTTTCTTGACTAAATATACCCTCAGATTTCCTTCTGTTTTTGATCACCCCCTTCTGATCTATCTTTGTGGGCCACTGAGAAGCACACCAAATGCAAATACTTCTATATTCATACATTTATTTTACTTCCGTTCCCATTTATGATTACTTGCAGACCCATCCCATGGGTAAGCACCAATCCCTGACACTATTAATGATACTCTTATTATGCTTGCAGATAGGAGTCTAGCATGGCTGTCCTCTGAGAGGCTCCACCGAGCAGCTGATTTGGACAGATGTAGATACCCACAGCCAAACAGTGGATGGAGCTTGGGGACTCTTATGGAAGAATATGAGGGAGGATTGTGGGTCCAAAAAGTGATACGAACTCCACAGCAAAACCAACAGAGTCAACTAACCTGGGCCCTTGTGCTCTCAGAGTCTGAACCATCAACCAAAGAACACACAGGGGCTACACCCAGGCCTCCCCACACATATGTAGAAGATGTGCATCCTGGTCTTCATGTGGGTCCTGAACAACTGGAGTGTGTCTGTATGTGTGTGTGTGTGTGTGTGTGTGTGTGTGTGTGTGTGTGTGTGTGTGTGTGTGTGTGTGTGTGTATTATCCCAAAAGCTATTGCCTGTATGTGGGATACATTCTAGTTGGGCTGTCTTGTTTGGCCTCAGTGGGAGAAGTGTCTAGCCTCACAGAGACTTGAAGTGACAGGGTGGGAGGATACCGGGCCCCACCTGCTCAGAGGAGAAGGAGATGGGGTATGGGGAAGAATTGTGGGAGGGGATGACCAGGAGGGGGAAGTGAGCAGAATGTAAAGTGAATAGGTAAAAATATTAAATTAAATTTAAAAAATGTCATGGGGGAGAAAGAGATTGCTAAGGGCATTGATACTTCTGCAGAGGACTTAGGTTTTGTTCTTAGCATCCACAAGGGGGCTCAGGATCACAAATAACTCTAGTTTCAGGGGCTCCATTGCCTTCTTCTGACCTTTGCAGGCACCAGGCAAGCGTGTGGTACATATACATACATGTAGGCAACATATTTTTACATGCAACATAAATAATTAAAAATGTTCTTGTATATCCATAAAAAATGTAATTATCTTTTAAGGATGCAGCTCGTTCATTAACCATTTTTGAGCACCATGGTTACAAAGGAAAGGTGCATAGGTAGTTGGCTCTGAAAATAGTAAAAAGGGCTGTACGTCATTAGGACCATTGTGTTTAAATATGAAGTCACTACCGCATTTATGGTAGCATAAAAAGGGGATGGGATGGGGGACATTGGTTTGAAGGTTATCAACTACATGTAGCAAGGACCAGCACAATGCTTGTTATTTATTTAATGTGTGTCCAGAAAGTGGGTCATTTCAAGGTTTTTCAGGTGATTCAGTGCATTTTTCAAATTATTTTAAGTATTTGCTTTGAAATCTGCAACTTCTTTTTTAATGATAAAATTATACTTAATGTAAGGAAAGGAACGGCGTGATTTCGTCTCCCTGATTTACCTGATGACATGATTTCCTCCAGGTGGTATTTTCCTTGTCTTCTTTTGTTGAATTATTAAAACAACAGCAGCAACAACAACAATGACAAACAAACAATCTAGGACTGTCGACAACCAGCCAAAATTTGTGGAACATTTCTTTAACTTAAGTTGAAAACAAGATCCCTCTGCATCCTTTGATACCCAATTCAATCCGAATTTTCTAGAACTGAGGATGGAAAGGCGCAGACTGCCTGGGCTGTTCTCCAGATACAGATCTGTAGCGGTAGTTGGGTAACTGCTCTGGTTCCGGAGGGTCGCATTTGCCCACGAGCTCTTTGACATGTCGTGACTAGCTCGAAGTCTGGGCAGTTCTAATCCTCCCCACAGCTAACACACATTTCCCTCCTGTAATCCTGACTTAACACCCTCTAATTCTACATTTTATCTTTGTTGTCCTGGCCTTCTGGGTGGCTTCCTAGTCTTTGCTGCCCAAGAAGCTTTTGGCCAGCCCTTCTGGGGGCCCGAGTTCCTTCTCACCTACATTTCATTTCAGATGATTTTCCTTCTGCAGCTCTAAATCTGATCTATCTCCTTCTGGATTCTCCCTCTCCTTCCTTTCTCCCAATTCCTAGTCCACTAATCTAAAGGTCCCACCTTAGTCTATCTGTTCAGCCATTGGCTGTTGACTTTTTATGGATAGATCAAAATCAACTGGGGACAAGGACCTTCAGTGTTTGGACAGGCAGATTTCCAATTTTGGGGGCCGGATTAGCTCAAAGCATTAGAACCAATCACCAACATAGATAGGTGACATCTTTTGGGTTAACGATCCCCCGGCCCTCATTGTTCTGACCTGGCTGCATGTAGGACTTTAAAGAGAAATGTGGAAAGGAGGTAACAAGGTTCTATTGCCAAGAGTGGATTTACTCATTCCCTTAGCAAACAGGTAAGAGTGCTTGTATTTTGACACAAAGAACCTCTGACGATACATGACTCCTGTGCTTGTTTTAGTTTCTCACTCACACCTAGTAAGAGAGGCGTTCACACTTGGTTTCTGTTCAGTAGCAGCATCCCAGTCTTGCATGTTCTGGCAACTTGTCCAGCACCTAGATGCTGTTCACATCTTTGCTCTTGTGAAACCTGCTGGAGTGAACAGAAGAGTGCAAAGGACTCTTCAAAATGGGGACTTGCCTTTGCTTTCCTTAGCTACCTGGTGGTGGGAGTGTTGACTCCTATGGTGGTTCTACTCGACTGTTAAGAACAGTCCACCTGGTTTTCCTTAATAACTGAATGCATTTTCGTTTTCATCAGCACTGGGCAAAGTTTTCTTTTCTTCATGTCCTCCCAACACCTGCCATCTGTCATCCCTCTTCTACTCTCTCTGTCTCTCTGTCTCTGTCTCTGTCTCTCTCTCTCTGTATCTCTGTCTCTCTCTGTGTGTGTGTATGTGTGTGTTGTATATATTGGTATATGTATATGTGTGTATGTATGCATACATGGTGAGGAGGAAAAGGGCTTCTTAAAAATATTATTTTTTATATTTTGAAATTATAATTACGTCACTTCTCCCTTTCCATTTCCTTCCTCCATCTGCTCCATGCATCTCCCTTGTTTTATTTTCTCTAAAATTTCCAAATTCATTGCCTCTGTTTCTTTAATTGTGTGTGTGTGTGTGTGTGTGTGCGCATGCGCGCGCGCACACACACACACACACACACACACACACACACACACACACTCATACACACAACACACCCCTACGTACATAAATACTAACTTCTCAGTCTTATGTTGTTACCTGTAGTATATGATCTGAGAAATGGCCACTTGGTATTGGATGGACAGTTAGGGGGCTCTTCCCTGGAGAAGACACTTCTTCCCCTGTAAGTGTTCCCCAGTTTCCTCCCCCTTCCATGCTCGCATGTCTTCGGGTGCTGTCATGATTCAGGTCTTCTTTAGGAGGCCATGTTGGTGAGACTTCATAGGTGTAGCCTTTCTGCTATTTCCAGAAGTCACAGTCTCACCGCACACTTTCCATTCCTCTGACTCTTGCAATCTTTTCGCACCCTCTTCCACAGTCTCATCTTAATAAACACTGAGCCTTAGGTGCAAAACATTTTGTGTTGATGTGTCAATTAGCACTGGACACCACATGGTCCTTTGTTTTCTGCATATTAATCAGCTGTGGTTTTCTGTCGTGTCTCCATCTGTTGCCAATAGAAGTTTCTTTGATGGCAGGGGTAAGAATTACATTTATTTTGGGGTATAGAAATACATATTTATAATGTAGTTAGGAATTATGTTGGGTTAATAAAGTGGCAGTTGTAGGTTCCCCTCCAAGATTCATGATGTCACTAGCCATGGGTATTAACTAGGTTTTCATTGCCAGGCATGGTTTCCCTCTTGCTGAGCAGGCCTTAAGTCCAATTTGAGAGCTATTGGTTACCACCAAGGTGTGGGTACCACTATCTGACCCTTAGAATTATTGCACCAACTGGTCATTGCTGGTCATTGTTGTCATTAACAGTATCATAACAGAGTACAATTGGTTGCTTTTCTCCTCTAGACTCTTACATGGCATTTTCCAGTACCACAAAAGCTAGTCCTCAGGGAGGGGGCATTCAGGTCAGATCCAGGTTAGGGGTTCTCTGGGTCCTGTACCCAATATTCATGGTGTCTTCTGAAATAGGGATTTACCTTTCACCTTTGGGAGGCAACCAAGGGCAATATTGATAGCTTATAATGTTCTATAAGTCTCTTGGACAATTCAGACCAACAAACAAAAAGGAACTTCTCATGTTTGATGTTGGGGTGATTGCTTGAAAGTCTCTGACGTTTGGGCCAGGGTTGTGCAAAGCATTGGTAGCCTACATGAGAAAATAATATATGTATATGTCTATGTAAACATATATGTATTGTGTGTATGCACTTTTAGGTAGATAGATAGCAATATGACTTATTATGACTTTGCTTGAATCCTTACTATTATTTTATCCACCTTCTTCCTCCCACCACATTAAAGACCCCTCTCCTGTTTTTTTCCCCCATTTCCATCTTCAATTAACTTATAGCCTGCTATTACCATCTCTCTGGATCCCCATTGTCTCCTTGTATTTCCTGCTTTCTGCAATCACCCTAGATTATATATGCACATTGATGTCAAGTCACTATAGTTTTGATGGGGTTGCATTTCATGCAGGTGCACTTATGACAAGGCCATATTCAAGGGTATTCGGAGGCAGAGGCAGATGATAAGTGTCCATCCCTTCTGAGAGAAACTCAAAAGTTTCCTCATAGCCATTCAGGGTAAACATTATAGCATTTAGATCTCAGTCTAGGCATTCAAATCTGAATCAGCACAAAATATCTATGTTTGGCTAAACTATTCTAAAGTTAAGTCACTAGATTCTCAAATAAAAACATAATGACTATGAAATCTAGCATTAAAAAATATAGAGTCAGTAAAAACAGGACAGAGTTTTATGCTCACAATTTAGAGTTGTATGTTCACAATGGGGAGCCGTATGTTCACAATGTAGTGTTGTATGTTCACAATAGGGAGCAGTATGTTCACAATGGGGAGTTGTATATTCACAATGTAAAGCTGTATGTTCACACTGAATGAGTTTTACCTTGGAGATTCTTTTGATTCATGTTACATCTAAATTGTTCATGATACAAAGTTGGGTCAGTTCTCATATCTATCATGAAAAGGATATGAAATATGTATATAATAATGGAATTACTTCTATATATGATTCCTAATTACTTCACATGTGGAACCTGCAAAATATCAACTTATAAAGAGAAGAATAGTCATCAGAGACTGGGAAGAGTATGTGTTTTGGGGAAGTGGAGAAAGGGAGGCTTCGTATGACTAGTGTGCCCCTTGTGTATGAATGAAATGCTATATAGAATTCATTAATAGGTCCCATGAATAAATATTGCATTTAGATGAACTAAATAAGATATATGATGATAGTATTAGCTAAAATATATTCTCCCCTCTTTGTGAAATCTCCTTCTCTCAAATTTGGCCATTGCAAAATATATGTTGATTGTATAATTACATGCACACATCTACCTTTAGTTCCTTTTTTTAGCCTTTTATTGATTCTTTGTAAATTTCACATCATGAGCCCTAATCCTACTCATCTCCTTGACCCTTCATATCCATTCTTTCTTTGTGCAAACTTTACTGCCCAAAATAAAATAAAATAAAATAAAATAGGATAGAATAAAAAAATCTTGTCATGGAAGCTGTGATGTGTCACATTGTGACACACAATATACTCCTTTGTCCACATATCTTTACTTGCAAGTGTTTATTGCAATGAATCATGATCTGTTTTCAGGCCTGACTACTGTTACACATCTATACTGGATCCTTAGGGGGCTTCTCTTAGACATTCTCTTGTTGTCTCTGTGTCATGGAGATCCTACAGGTTTGGATTTGCAGGATTGGTCTTTTCATGTCCTCCAGCAGATCATAGATGGGGTAGATACTGGGATGGGTCAATTCAAAGCCCTGGATCTGGGCCTGGTAGTTGAGTTGGTCAGCCCACCAACTCTCCTGCACCCAAGTCACCAGGGCGAACTTCCAACACTGCTCTGGTTAGTCTACCCAGCCAGTAAGGGGCAGGGTCAGCTCTCTTGCTCTCAGGTCCTTTGGACAGTTGCCTTGCACCTTTGCAAACAGGGCCATCTCTATGATTCCGCCTGGGTAAGGTTTAGGGTCCATTCTGAGTTTACAGCCAATGAAGGGCAGGGCCAACTCTACTGTCCTCATGACTTGGGGCCCAACACACTTGCTTGCTCTCCCACTCCTGCCACCAGGGTCATCTCTACTGTGCTGCCCAAGCATGGTACAGGGCCTGCTCTCCCCAGAGCTGCAGCCAGAGAGGGGCAGCTATAATTACTTCTGACATGAAGTATTTCTCACTTTATAATGGAACAGGTGCTCACTTGTGGAACTTTTACAACAGGTAGTTACAGGTCCTCATTCAGTCCCCCAGAAGAACCTCTCTAGGTCAAGAACATAGCAGGAAAGTGTGTTCTCTTCCCATGTGACCTTTCAACTGCTCTCCAATCCTCCACTCCTTCTCAATCCACACATACAGGGAAGAGAAGGGTCAATTCTTCATTACTATAAATCTCTATTTAGGAGGGATGTTCCTGCCCCTGGAAAGAAGACTGTCTTGCCCATGCTTAGATGCTTTCTTTCACTGTTTTAGCTAATGCATCAAATTCTGACTTTCACCATGGCTTTAAGCTAAATGGAAGGCTATGATTATTCAGACATGGAGCTAAGAAGAAACTCCCACACCAGCGTGGTGAATGTAAACATCAGAAAGTCAAAGCCAGCATGATAAAGATTGTAGATAAAGGCTGTATGTTGAACTTAATTAACTGGTGACCATGATGACACTTTGACAATGTAGACCAGTTTGCTGAATCAACTGCCATTCCACACCGCTATTCTTGGTTTCATAGCATCTGTGTTCTGGAAGATTAGAGAACTTTCTAAAATGCTTTGGACGCTTTCTCCTCCTTTACAAAGCAGAGCTTTCTGAATGGACAAGGCTCTCTTGTTGCCATTACTGTTGGTCGCATCAGTTGTTGACCCTTAGTCTTGATCAGCCATCTCTTGACTTTCTCATTACAACAGCCGCTTGTTTCTGTCTCTCTATCTGTTCCATTGTGTATTGTCCAGTATCCTTTATGTTCCTTTCAGAGTTTGGGGTGGGGGTGAGCAGAGGTGATGCCCGCACACCCGGTGAAGACCTTGGGAGAATTAACATAGATTAAATGAATATATTAAAGGAAACCGGATTTCAGCAGCCTTGAATGGGAGATTGTTTCTCTTTGTAATCAACACTTGAGTTGTAACCGATAGGAGACATTTTCAAGGAATGTCCTTTTAAAAAGCTTTAACGGCGGAACTGTGTGTTTCCTTTACATACAGGACTCTCTTTGAGGCCTAGAACTGCTCTGAGGCTGGAGGGCCCAGCAAGGAGGTGCAAAGAATGTAGTTGAGCCTTTGAGCAGAAAAACTCAGAATTGGAAAAATATCCTACTAGGGATTGGGAAAGATGTGTGCGTCTAAAAGTTCTAGCTCCTGCTCTGGCCGTTTACCACTCCTTTCTGCCTGTGACTAGGCCACTGTGAGCATCTAATAGGGACTAAGGGATGCTATGGTCATGATAAAGACCAAAAGGCATTGTCTACTCATTGAACTGTTCAACTGAGTCTGTGCTTCTGTTCAGGGGATGAAGACATGAGATTTGGTGAGAGCATTGAAAATGTTTAACAAAAAAATATAGCACACACTAGAAATCAATAGTGTGAATAAGGTGAATAAAAAGAATGAGCATGTGGGCAGTCATATCAGATATAAAATGATATTTAATGAAATCATTATAGTGCTATTAGTTTTAACATAAGCGATAATTTAAACTGTAGTGTGTCCTTTCTGCTGTCAGAGAGGGAGAAACAGGCAGAAGGAGAAAGTAGGGGAGAGAGGATATGGGAATGAATCTTTCGTAAAAGTAATGGGAGAATGGCTTCTTTGATTGACAGTGTTGGGAGAATCACTAATGAACTATCTGGAGAAGCTCGTCTTTGTTCTCAGCAGTCATCGTTTGCCCAAACAAGAATACCCTGAGAAACACTAGTGCTCAATATATTGGAAGGAACTAAGGTCACAGAGGAGAGTATGAGTGTCTTTCAACTTGTTTTAGTACAAAGGTCAAGTTATGAAGGCTAAGAAAATTTGCTGTTTAAATGCTATATCAGTTATGAATTACTGTAATATATAAAATTTTGTTATAATAATAAAATCTAAATTAAGTCACTAATGCAAAGGACCCAAGGCCAACTCATAAGTTTCGTATGATTGGCAAATCAGTTCAAAACTGATAATGTGCATATGAGTTGTGGTAGCCAGAATCCAAAGGCTATGATCTAGGGCATGGTGGAAGTACAGCTAATTTGGGGTCAGGGTGATACTTTGAGGAAACAGTTCTATGAATGCATTAGTAGTATGATTCAAATTTTTAAAAATGTTTTTCAGCTTCAGTCAAACAGTTTGTACTTCAGATTCATTGTTGAAGACATGATCCAGAATCCAAATATAGGAATGGTGACATAATGGTAAATACAATAGTGTGGACATTGCGGGGCATAGGAGGTTTTCAGAAGGATGCTCAGATAACTGGTGGTAATAACTGATGGTATATTTACATCATTGATACATTAGGTGCAGTTAGGAAGCCTCTGATGAATTACAGAACAGCTTATGATATAATATGCAAAACACAGATGTAAACCTTGTACATTATATAATGCACATCTTGATATAAAAACAGATACAGATGAGATACATTTATAGATGTACAGATATTGGAAATCATATCAAATAAAGTCCTGTTTATCATGTGTAACTATCCGTTGCACTAGTTGTAAAGCTCATTAAACTAATGGATATATCCCTATAATCCTAGCCCTCAGGTAGCTGAAGCAGAAGGTTTGTGAGTTCCAGAGCAGGCCAGGCTGCAAAGAAAGATTCTACCTCTAGACATTGCAGCAGCCAAGGCAGCAGAGGAGTAGTAGGAGGTGGAGGTGGTGGCAGCAGCAGCAACAACAGCAGCAGAAGGAAAACAGCAAACCAGAATCAAGAGCAGGGTGTGAGTTACCTACAAGCTCCTGATGATGTAAACAAAGAGACCTCTTAGCACAAGTGCCTTAAATGCAATAGCACTTAGTTTCTGGATAGTTGTAGACTATTTCTAATTCTTCAATATCTGTGAGGATCTCTATGTTTTCTCCTAACTTAAATTTAGTTTAGTTAGACTTGATTTTATGTCAAACCCAAATTAGAGGAGAGTAAAGAAACCAACTTTTTTTTTTTTAAACTCGTAGTGAGAAAAACCAGACTTTATTCAGAGTAGGGATTTGAATTCACTATAAACAAAACAAACAAAAACAAAAAAGGAAAAGAACAACAAAGAGCAAAACAAAGAAATACTGTGTGTAGGTGGGCATGGGTACGGTATGTGGGATGGGCTAGGGGCATGTGGAGGGTTGGGGTGTGTGGGTGGATGGTTGGGGCATCCGAAGAGATCAACTCAGCAAGGGTCATAGATGTTTAGGTCACAGATGGCGTGATGTCATCTGAAGCTGTTGAGTCCATGTGTTCCCAGGGCCATTTGCACTCAGAAGTACTCAGAATATGTCTGCTTAAGAAATAAGGGAGCTGGGCATTGTAGGAAGAAAGGTAAAGGATAGTGCAGACGTCGGCCCTGTTGTGAGGCAGGCGGCCTGCTATTAATTAGACTGATGAGCATTAGGAGGCTGGGAAGGAAACACAGGGCTGCAGGCAAACTGCGATGTGGGTAGCATGGTCCCGGCCATCAGAAGAGTATGCTTTTTGCAAGGAGCATAAGAAAGGAAGTCCACTGAGTGACCTCTTCTGCATCCCTGAACCGCGTGTGCTTAGGGGAGCACTTGGGAAACACCTGAATTTGTCTCTGCTCTGTGTTCTGAGAGAATATGAAGCCAGCGTTCATGACAAGTCCCAAATCAGGGCAGAGGTGGAGTAAGGTGTAAGAGGCTCACAGCAGGACCACAAATAATGAAGGTAAGAGTGTGTATAGATTCTGTACTCCGTATGGACGTAAGTCTCTTCGGCGTTGTATTATTTCCATAAGAGGGGCGTTGAGGTCGGGATGCTGAGCTTCAGAAGGGAGGGGAAGTCCTCCCTTCTACAGCACCATTGAGACTTGGGTGCGTCACAGTGCTAGTCTCTTCTGAGACTAATGGCCAGTCAGTGTTCAGCACTACCCTGGAATATAAGAAACCAAAACATTTTTTTTTAAGGAGACAGATTGCAAACAAAATTCCGGAAAATCTCCAAGAGGATTCTAATTGATTTCTGGGTGCTGGCTTTCTATGGCAGGTTAAAATAAACTGAGGCTGGCCTTTCAGTAAGCAATAGACCCTGGAGGCTGGAACTATTTTCAAGGCTAGGGATGAACCAGTGACAGGAGCTTTGAACTGGCCCACAGGTAACCAACCCAGAAGGTAACCTTATTAAAGTAGGCTCGGCCATGTACTTCTTCCCAGGCTCAATAGTAACACAACTGAAAAGTAACCAGACAGTGATGAACTGATAGAGGATATTCCTTTCTATCTTAGACACATCCCGAGTTCTAGGACATCCAGAACAACTCTTACCTAACTACAAGGCTACTGCACAAAATGAAGGTTAAATATTTACTCCTTGGTTGGAGAAAAAGGAGGAAATGCTGTATGTTTTTGATCACATATATCACTATATATCACTATATACAAGCCTTATATCACTATATATATATATATATATATATATATATATATCTCCTTATATCACTATATCACTATAACAAGAGGACAAATTTTTGTTCCTTCAATGAAAACTACAGGATGCAAAGGCCCCAGTAACCTGGCTCTTTTTTTCCCCAGTGTGCCCACCTTTGTCTCCCACACTGAGTAATTTTCTGGATGCTGTCTCTGTCCTCTTTCCCACCTGCTCCCCCCAGCAGCTTCCCAGACTGTCATCTTTCTTGCTCTGACATTTCCTTTTCATCTAATACTAATAAATTGTACCTGGATTCCCCTTTAAGCCTGTCTTTAAATTCTTTTATCAACAAGACTAAAAGCCTGAAAAATAGGTTCTGTGTCCCTACAATGACAGATCCAACTGTTTTAACAATATATTGCTGTTTGATTTGTGATGGGGCCACATCCAGATAAACATGTCACAGGCTGCACAGCTGAAGCCTATGCTCAACTCACTGAATGCAGAAAGCCTCCAGAACAGTGAGATTCCAGCAGTAGAGTGCACTGGACTATGGAGATTTCCTTTGGTGCTCTGTGGTCACTGATGGACTGACTGGACATTGTGGGCTCTAGCTCTGTTTAGCATCCTGAAAGAAGGTCCATCTTGCAGGCATGCCCAGTCTTTGACATTGTGACAGACCTTGTTACCTATAAAATTCATGCTCAAGAATAGCACGATCGTCTAAATAATTGTATTTTAAAGAGTTTGGCCATGAGTTAAGTGACTTTCTACTGTCATGTTAGGTCTCATTCATTACCATTCCAGAAAGCACATCCCAGAGACGAGTCCCAGTGAGACATAGCTGATTCAGTGAAGGAAACGTGCATATCTGAAATCTCAAGAATAAGTCATGTGATTGTGTCCCACCAGCACCTGCTTGTACACAGGTGAGCCTAACTATCGTAAAGTGGGCCGTCATGGCAAGTCAAGGACAACATGCGTGAACATCTGCTTTCTGAAATGTAATACACATTTTCTTTAAGTAATGGGACAATTATTTAGAAATACAGAGAAGACTTCCCACAAAGCCCATATTTTGTTATCTACAGTGTTAACATACATATCATCGTAGTCTGACATTTACAGTTTCTGATGTGTCTTATTATCGCCTGCTTCTCTTTTTTCAGTGTGAACACACACCCACACCTGTACCCCAACCCTGACCCCTGCACAGACACATGCACACACACACACTTTCCAGAGATCTGTATTCTCAACATTTTCATCCCTTTTTGGGAACACATCATTGCAAAAATACTGTCTTGATAACTCTAAAAAGATTGACAAAGAAGCATTCTAGAATCTTCTAAGTGGACACGCAGTGCTGCTTAGCATTTCAGATTAGATTCCTTAAAGCACTGCTTAGGGAAATCGTGGCTGGATGCGGTGCTCTGCAGATGTACTATTAGGCAACACAAGTGCACACAAATACAAATACAATACAATATTACGCAAAAACCAACAGAGTCTAAGAAAGAAAGGTTTTGTTAGTCAAACCCACATGTAACTTTCAGAGTCGAGGCAGCAATCCTCCTAGCAGTAAGACTGTGCTGTGTGTGCTTGCTTGCCGGGAGGACCGATGGGTTCAAAGTTCACGAGGTTGGAGGAGCAAAGACAGAATGCATCACAAGCGAGATGGATGACTTGAAAACTACTTCAAAACGAGTCCTTCTAGTCAGAGGCAATGACTGTCTGAGAGGAATGTTCCTAGACAGCTCCTTATATCCACATGGCATTTTCATCTACGAAATATTTACCATTGTCCAACAAAGAGGACTAACGTTCAGTGGGGCGTTCCCCACATAACAGATAGAGTATTTACAAATTCATTTCAAGGAATGATATTTTAATGTGCTTTAAGAAGAAAGTAAATAATTGTGTGGAATGGAGTTAGATTTACAGCTGGGAAAACCTCAGGGCCTTGGCAATGAAGCATTTCTTTGAAACAGGAGACTCAGGTCCACTGCGAAGATCCAATAGTCAATGGTAGAATGACCAGGACAGGAAATAAAGTTATGGATGAAAGTGGTAATATCTAGAAACCAATGGGCTACTTCAGGCTGGGGGAAGGTGAAGTGGAGAATGAACTATTGTTAAGTGCCTGGAGCTACCACAAGCTCAAGAATCAAACATTACTTTAGCTCAACAGAAAAGCTTAAAGCCTTGAAATAGCCAGAACTGGTTTTACAAAGGAAACCTACTGAGGAATAAAACACAGAGAAATCAGTATTTGAAGTTATATTAGCCACAGTGTCTTGAGCACCCTGGACTGCCCACAGGTTCACATCAGCTGGAGAACAACACTGCTTATCCTACTGACAAGCGAAGTGAACCCTGGGCCACCCTCCTTGTTCATCCTTCGATGGGATGGATGCTGACTGGGAGAAACCACTGATGTGAGTGTCAGAAGTTATTCTTGCCTGAACACTGTCCCCATAGGCTGCCAGAGCCAGAAACATCTGTGAGATATGACCCAGGCGATGTAAACTATCAAGGTGAGTTGTTCATAGCATCTAGAAACCCCAGGACCAGTGGCTTGCCTAGGAGGTCACATTTTGCTGTCACAGGGCAGTGAGTGACTGGTAACTCTAAGTGAATGTAGGGACGAGAGAGATTAAACTCACAAACATTAATTCATTTCCTAGCCAAGGGCCGGGGGGAAGAATGAAAAACAAAATCTCTGAAGTGAAAAAAGAAATTCCAAACCAAAACACCACACCACCACCACCACCACCACCACCACCACCACCACCACCACCACCACCACCACCACCACCACCACCACCACCACCACAACAACAACAACAACACAAACCAAAACAAACCCAAGAGTAAAATTGGAAAAAAAATGTGGGTAAAAGCTTTACGTACTTGTGACCAGAGACCAGACTTGGGATGGCCACATCTGAAGTCCCTTTTCTCATCTGCTACCAGGAAGTTGTAAGAGCAGCCTGAAACCTCTGTGGAGAAGATGTAACACAATGAGGCAGGGAAAGCCATTAATGGGTGGCCTGTGGAGGGTTGCGGCTGCCCTGCCCAGTAATAACACAGCTTCTCTGCGCATGCTCTCTTCAGTTCTGGGGCAGCCTGCCCTCAGAAGGTTGGGGGCTGCAATTCTCGAGCCGAGTGATGCTCATTTTCCTCTGCTCTGCCTCAGGTTCAAATACACCGGAGTGCTGGCCTTCAGACAGCACTTCTCAATATGAGTTTCATTGCCATTGTGTCTTCATAATACTGATCCATCTTGAAAGTTGGGGAGAGCTCAATGTATGTTTCAATGTAAACTTAAAGTGTTTTTTTCCCATATTTTAGACATATTCCCCAATTTTGAAATTGCTTAAAAATATAACAAAATTTATCATCCTAATTATACTGTGCTCCAAGGAGGGGTGATAGGAAATACAGTGGAGATTTTCCTCAGCCATCACCAGCATCCACCTCTGCGGCTCTTTTCATCCCGTGAAAGCAGAAGTCGGTACCCAGTGAACAGTAGCTTTTCATCACCCTCCCAATGGCTCCTGGAGTCCACCATCTTCTCGCCTCTGCGATGCAGACTGTTGTGTAGACCTCGCCTCAGTGGCATCCTCCAAAGCTGTCCTTTTGTGACTAGTTTCCTTTGTATAGCATATATCCCTAGGATTCCTTCACAAAGCATATGCATGGTCAGTACATCCTGGACACTCACCACTTCCCAGGGAGATCCATCCCCTTTCTTCACCACCCAACACTACTTCACTACCGTAGGCCCAGCGAGCCGCCCTTCGTGACGTGCTTCTGGGAAAGTCTTTTGGCTATCATGTCCTTTAATACCGTGGTGGTGTGACCATGTGCCTCATGGTCAGTGGATGGTGTGTTTCAGCCGGTGAGCTTCAAAGTTATGGGCTGGAAAAAAAGACCATGGGCACACACAGAGCTCTCTAGTTCTCCCACAGTGCTCAGCTTATTACCCCAAAACCTATGCACCAAATTTATGACCTAAATCTGTTTTGTTACAAATGTTTGGTTACTTGGTAACACAGAGTATGACAGGGTAACTTTAGTAACTATACTGGATGCAGCCAGACTGAAGCAATGTCCTGCCATGGCCAACTGCCTTGTAGATGCACGGTCTACATTACCAGGTTCACACTATCTAGGAATCGTAGGCCCCATGTGGTGTACCTACTGACCGCTTCCCTGGTGTCTGAGCCAGTGTAGCTTCGAGTCTGCCGTGGGTGTAGTGGGTAGGTTCAGGGGCCACACTTCAGGTCAGCAACCCTAACATAACCATCACCAGAGAGTAAGAAGAGACCAAAAATACTGTAAACCACTCATACTTGTGTTGCCACACAGACACCCAGTTCTCCAACATTTTGTCATCAGTGTCTGAAGGGTGTGTCACTGTGAGTTACTCTCAAGGTCCCTCTTTTGTACCTTATAATGATTCAGCCCTGGGTTTTGCTACTTACAATAATTGTACTGAAGGATTTTTAAAAAAATGTATTTATTTCTTTAAATTATATTGCTGCACTCCAGTCTCAAAAAATGTGCAGAAATTCACTGTCTGATTGTTTTCTAAAGATCTTAGATTTATAGGGGAAGGTGATGGATGAAACCCAGAGATTGTGTATGAAATACAAGGACATAGTAATCGTGTACTGTAAGTAGGACTCAATGCACGAGGAGACCTTGGCTACTCTTATAAAAATACCCCAAGGGGGTCACTATGCATGTGACACCACATAATGATGGTTAGGTATCACTGTTGTATACTTTAAATGTGTGCAATAAAGCTTACTAAAAATAAATATTCAACTGAAGAGGCATCCCTCACATAAAAGGAAACACCACTGCAAGATTTGTGCACTGCACTTCAAGCAACAAACTGAAGGAAGAGGAGGAGAGGAGCGAGGAGGCAGACCCCAGTGATGTAACTTCTGAAGAAGTCTCTTAGAGTTGTATGTGGTGCTGGAGTGGCTTATGTTGAAACGTAATTATTTGCTTGGAGATGCAAGATACCTGGACACATTTTAATACACAAAATGTTATTGCCTAAAATAAAGCAAATCATGGACTCTTCTGCTCCAGTATTGTAAGCTGCAGAACAACACTGCAAAGCTTCCTGTAAGCATTTGGATTTAAAATTCAAGGTTAGTCTGTTGCAATATGTGTTTTCAGCAGGAAAAAGCACGATATTCATAGAGTCTTTTAGGACTGGAGCAAGGTCAAGACTGTATATTCATATCTTGTGGAATGCTGAGCCCTTCTACCACTTGAAACAAACATTTGCCATGAAGCATTCAACCGACACAAAGCATTTTTAATAATTGGTAAAAATAGTTTCCTCTGATGAGCTGTAAAATCTCCCACCACCATGCGGTGGGGCTGGTGGACAAAGGTTGGTTCGTGGCTTTTGCTTTTTGGATGGTTGCTATGTGTGAAATGTCAGCTTTTGCAGTTCTTACTAGCTTGTTAAGTCTGATAAATTTCCTGTGGAACTCACTACTTACTTTTATATTTCTATTGAAAATTCCTGTGCCTCATCATGGTAACTCAGTTCTTAAAGAGTTTCAGAGACACATGACAGTAACAACTTTTCAACCAAGAAATTACCTCACATAAAGGCAGCTAGGAGACATGGTACCTATATTGTAACCTGAATGCCTATGCAACATCTTTTTTTAAAAACAAAGTACACTATTAGAAAGACATATGTTGTGTTTGTGCAAATTGTTAATTCTAGAACTGAGGAAGCAGAGGCAGGTGGATCTGTAGGAGTTTGAGGCCAGCCTGGATGGCACAGCAAATTCCAGGACATTTAGGGCAGCATAGTGGGACCCTGTATCAAAATAAATAAAGAAAAGATATTGTACCTGAAACACTTTCAGTCTTGACAATATTTAGATGGCAGCTTCTCTGAGAATACGCAGACCCATTTATTTTGCTCACTAACTTTTCCTCAAAGCCAACAGAGTATTACTTTAAATCCAGAATGTTTCTAATTTGGAATCAAGAACCATTTGGGACAGAGCTTGTGAAGACTGTCAACATTGTTAATGATAACTCATGTAACATTATACCTGGTGATAAGAAAATAAAACAAGTCCACGATGTGTGGGACTGGAACACACACAGTGAGAAGAAAGATCTTAATAAAATGAATTTAATTCATGTGTACACCTCCTAATCTACTTATAGATGACACAAGTGTATAAAAATCTATTAAAATCTTACTCCAGATACAAATTGAAGAGCTATGAATTTCCAAGAGTTTGTATTATACAGAAAGACTTGGCAGTAAATCAGGAACTATCTTAAATTTTCTGATTTAAAAGAAAGTATTAAAACACCCCTGTAGGCCAATTTATTGTAAGTCAAAGGCCATACAAAATGTTTCAACGCATTTAAGAGATAGTAGGCCAGAGTGATTTTTTTCAATCCAGTACACCTATAAATATAAACCAAAGCATATTTTCCTTTGATAAAAACGTATGGTTAGATCCAACTAAATGTTTATCACATAATTATAAACTCATTTTGCCGTAGGCTGAGAAATTGAGCTTGACATATCATGTGTCTCCAAAGGAATTAGCATTCAGTGGATTTTCCAGGTATGCCGTGTATTAGGGAGAAAGGGCATCAGAAGGTAGATAAAAGGTAAAGAGAAAAAGACCTTCACTGAAGTTTGCTGAGGTGATATTTCCAGGTGTGGCACAGTGTACACAGAGAGATCTTTGTGTTTCCAGAGGGTGAGCCTTAGTCCTGTGCTAAAGCCCAGCCTTATCCAGGTCTGCAGAACCCTTGTAGTCTATATCTCAATCCATTTTGTTTATTCAGGTAGAGAAGGAAATTGAATCCTACATAAGTTAATAATATACTCAGAATCCCAATCTGACTCAGTTTCTATTCCTGACACCACATGCACATAAATGTATTTTATCTGAAAGCCAATTTATAGGACATATAGGTCATTCTATCACACACATGTTTGCAACTACTGAGTGTAAAGGACATGTTGGTTTCTTCCACAGACACTGAGACTTTGAGGGCTAAATTCAAAGTCAAGCATTGAAGAGCGATAGGTAAATAAAGTTATAATTAAGCACTGAACATATTTTAATTACTTAGGTATATGGAAATAGAAAAGTATGTAGCTAAGTCTGAATAAGAATGGATGTTTAGTACTTGCCTCTTGAATTGTATTTTGGATGTATGAATGAAATGAAAGAAGTCTTCATGGAAGGGTGGACATTTGGGCTGGGTCTAAAACAGTCCTTCAGTGGGTACATATGATAGCAGGTGAGAGGAAGAAAAAATACTAGTCAAAAAATAAATTACTACTTCAGTAGTTTTATGATACTAGGGCCAATGGAGCCAAATAATTCTGAGACAGAGGTTTAAGGCAAAGTAGAGACAGGCTCACATTTCTGGAAGAATCAGCAAATACCAGCCCAAGGCTGTAATAGGGCCCACTACCTCTTTGACAAAAGTTTGATTGGAGTATAGCTCTCCACATTGCATCTTCACAACTGTGTGCACACCACAATAGCAGATCTGAGCATTTGCAACAGACACTGCCTTGTAAGGCCTGGGATATTTGTTGTCCAGACCTTTCCAGAATAGGTCTCTATTCTAGGATTCTGGCTTAGTTTTCTAATTTTTTCTATTTAACACTGAAAAACAGTAAGAGAAAAATAATATTACCAATAAAGCAAGTCAAGAGTAAACAAATATTTTTAATGTCAATTCTAGAAATAATTCTATTCCTATCTGGAGATAAAAACAAGGAGAAAGATTTAAACAAAACACAAAATCAGAAAACACAAGATGGGAGAAAACTTGGACTCTTCTGAAGTGGTTAATTTTTAAATAGAGAAAAGTCCAAAGGAACAAGAACTAAGAAGACTATTATTAGAGTTGAGATTAACAGCTCAGGAGACAGTCTTAGACCCTGGCAGCAAGGTCACGTGTCCTGCTAACTTTTTTTTTTTTTTTTTTTTTTTTTTGTTGTTGTTTAACTTTATCATGACTGGCACACAACAATGCTGTTTACTGTGTCTGTGTGGTTTCCACCTGTTGCTTTATACATTTTAAAAATAACAAACAAAGGTTTTTGTTTGTTTGTTTGTTTGTTTTTTAAGTTTGCATGTGAGTAGGGATGGAGCTTTGGGAATGAGCTAAGAGTTAAAGAAGTAAGAGTTAACAACACGCACAGGCAAAACAAACAAAACCCAGAAAAGAAGAGGATTTGCTGCAAGGAGGAGAGATGTGAGTTGCACTGAGATTCTCAGGTGACCATGCAGAGTGACCTGAGGAGAAAATGAAAGCTGGGGAATTTAGCATTTTATACCAATCCGACCGCAATTCAAAAGCGAGGCTAATAGAGACATGTTCAGGCATGAGAGTTCTTAAAAAGCTTACTTGCCAAGTACCATATTTTAAAGAATTCTGGAAAATGTCTTCCCCAATATGAAAGTGATGAGAGAGAAAGGGAAGGGAGGAGAGGAGAAAGAGAGAATATAAATTTCATATTTAGACTTGGGTCTCATCCCTAAGAGATCTCATAATGTGTTTGCAAAAATTCCAAACTTCAAAAAACTCTGAAATCCAAAACATTTTTGGTATTATGCATCTCAGACTTGGGATCATCCCGGGGTTATTAGGTGCACTTTGGGAATGAGACTCCAGCCTTTGGCTGTGACTAGTTATGGTTGGTATTGGAAAGGCGTTTCCTGTGTATAGTATATTAAAAATGACTCTGTGGTACCAAGGCTTTGTGGGAAGTTTGTCAACTGAGAGAAGTAGTAGACAATTGCAGATGTCTCTCTTGGGTCCTGAGGTGGAGTTCTCTGAGAGAAGTGAGATATCTGTGTATGATCCAAGTGTACCGTGGCCACCTCTGTCATCCACACATCTTGTCTGTGACAGAAAACATTGGTTATGATGAAATGAGCCAGGCCCAGCAATCAAATGCCATACATTCTCACTCATAAGTAGCGGGTTAAAAAGTTGATTTTATAGAAATATCAGAGGCTGAGAAGGAGAGTGAACGGAAGGAGACAGAAGTTAGTTATTAGCACCAGAACCACAGCTAGATAGGAACACAGCACAGTAGCTAGCCATGGTGAGTTAGAGCTACCGTAAACTCTAAAATACTACGAGGAGATTTTGAATGTTCCTAACAAAGCCAATAAATAGATGCATATTTGAGGTAATAGACATTTATTCATTGTAAAAATGCACCAAAATCTCATATTGTACCTGTAAATATATGTAATTATTGTTTTAGCTTAAATTAATAATAATAATAATAATAATAATAATAATAATAATAATAATAAAACCACAGGAAGCAAAACTCTGGGCATTTTACTACTTTGAGATCTGTGCTGACAACTTGGGTTCATATTGTGTTCACAAAGGCTCATATCTGCTTGAACCACACACAGACTTTTGTAACTAATTTGCCAACACACAACTCAGATCCACCTCAGGGCTTGTGCTGTGGACAGTTCTGCTAGGGGTTCTTGTGAGGGTAATCTTCAAGACAGAATCCAGCATTAGGAGAAATCTCTATAGGCACGTCTGTGAGAGTGTCTTCAGAGAGGATTAACGTGGGAAGGCAGACACCCTGGCTATGAGATGGCCCCACACACTCTGTCCTGAATAAGAGGTAGAAAAGAAGAAGGCCTGATGTAGGATGGCCTTCCTTCTTATTGCTTCCTGACTTGCCCACATGTAGATAAGCAGTCTCACACTCCTGCAGGGAAGGCATGGTGGTGGCAACAGTTTTTGGCTGCGGGGGGGGGATAGGGAAGTGAGGCCTCCACTTAATTACCTGAGTTAGAGCAGCTAAGACATTTGTGTTCATGTGTTTATAAACTAAAATAAACTTTACAGGTGCTAAAGTCTGTCCTTCAAAGTGAAATTTTGTTAGGAGTGCTTCATAATAAAACTATCAAAGTTTTTAGATTTTTATAACTCATTGTTTAGCAGACCATGCAGAAAGGAGTGAAGAAGAAAACAAGTGAATCCTTGAACAAATCGCAGTCTTCTGAACTATACAGACTATAAGTTAATGAAAAGGAGAGTTGATTGGTAGTAACTCCGTAGCATCTAAGCTTAGGAATGTTGGTCCTGTCTTGGGGTGACTGACATATAGGCTACTGATGTGTAAGCAGAGTGAGAGTAGTTCAGGGCAGAAGCCGCCATTGTGGACTATAGAGGACTGGGCATGGTGCACACGCCTTTAGTCTCAGCACTTGGGAGGCAGAGGCAGGTAGATCTCTGTAAGATTGGAGCCTGGAGGAAGGAGGGAGGGGGAGGATGAAGATGAGCAGGAAAGGAAGAAGGAACCAGGGGAGAAGAAACACACATTAAAAGAGTTCTATGGCGTGCAGCATTTCACATTAAGGAGTGGGGGGTGGGGGGATCTTACCCTTCAGCAAACATCGGCAGTATGTTGGGCAGTTTTAGATGTCAGCACTGAGGCTGACATATTGGAGCATAGGAGGATGTGACTGGTAGATATTAAGTAGATATTACAGGTACTGTTAAAAACTATCTAGGAAAATGTCTCTGATACCAACCAAAGTTGAGAGACAGCGATCTAGTCATGGCAAACGCCCTTGAGGAGAAAACAACCTTATCTGCCAGGCAGATTCTCAAGACTGTACCAGGTTTTATTTTAGCAATTCCAGTGCTAAGATTTACACTCGTGGCCTTGTGCATGTTAAACGGAGGTTCTATTACTGAGGTATAGCTCTGGTAAAGGCAGTATGCTTAAGACTAGAATTATTATATTGTTTCGATAAACTCTTTCTTCGTGCCTGTTTATGGGGACCTCTTTTACAACAAGAAGAAATTTAAATAAAATGCAACAAATAAGCTGCTCAGGTGACTTACCTGACCATCACTAATTGGCTATCTGTCCACTATGAGCAGATACAAACGTGCCCAAGTGCTCTGACTTTAACTTTGAATCTTACAATCCTGTCCCATTGGACCTTGGAGACCCTACCACACAGCCACCTTGCGAGTCTGAAGTTAATTAGTGTGTCGGTACCCAGTGTGGATGTTTTCAAGTATCCTCTAGCTGTCAGTTTTCTGGATGAAGGGAACGTGTAGAAGAAGTGAAGACCTTGCACACACAACATCGCCTGGGCTGACATTTCTGCAAGCAAAACTCTGAGAAAACAGTTTCTTTATAACCCCCCCCCCCCGGAGACAGCTAAACAGAAGCCTTAGCAGAATTCATAGCTACATCATCACAAAAAGCGACAGTTGAGCCTGGGGAGAGAGCTCAGTCAGTAACATGCTTGCTGGACAAACATAAAGATCTGCCTGAGTTTCATTTCAAGCACCCACAGAAAACCCAAGGTTCAGAGCATGGCCTGCCGCACCAGAGCTGGGGATGCATAGGCAGGAGTACCCTGGAGTCTGGTGCCATCAGGTTCAGTGAGAGACCATCTTAAGTAGTTCAGTGGAGAGTGAGGAGAATAATGGAGAAGACACTGGTGTTAAACTCTGGCCTTCAACATGAACACCTCCCCTTTCCCATATGTGCTCTGTGTGTGTGTGTGTGTGTGTGTGTGTGTGCGCGCGCACGCAAATGCATGTGTGGATGTGTGAGCATGAGAGTATATGTGTGTAAGAGAGCATGTGCATGTGCAAGAGTGTGCATACACGTGTGTATCTGTGTCTGTATATGTATATGTGTTAAGTGCCCATGTGTCTGTGCAGGCAGGAGAGTGTGCATGTGTGTGTGTGTGTGCACAAATGCACATGTGGATGTGTGAGTATGAGAGTGTATGTGTGTAAGAGTATGTGCATGTGCATGTGTGAGAGTGTGCATGCATGTGTGTCTGTGTCTGTGTGTCTGTGTCTGTGTGTGAAAGCATGTAAGTGCATGTGTGCATGTGCAAGTGGGAGAGTGTGCATGTGTATGAGTGAGTGCGTGTGTCTGTATGACCAAATGCACATGTGTATGTGTGAGTATGAGAGTGTATGTATGTAATAGAGTGTGTGTATGTGCATGTGCAAGAGTGTGCATGTGCATATGTGTTTCAGTGCACATAAACATGCATATACACACACATTACCACAAGTAAAAAGTCTCATTCCACAATCTTTTCCTTTAGATCATTTCAACCCATCAGTTCTCAGGAATAAAATTTCCCTTTACTCATTGCTTTTCACTCTGATAAACCTAATATGTTATGTTGATCTAGGGTCCCGAAAGGCTGAACCCCATATTGGCTTGAGCTGCAGTCAGCTCTTTATAGTAGCATGACTATCTCTTGCAGCCACAAACTACAAAAAACCTCCATGAAAGCATATCAAAAGCTATACTTGGAAGAAATAATGTCCAGGGAGGAACGAGAGCTGTTCAACACAATTCTGTAATGCACATATATGTCACCTTGTTCATTAGCATGCACATTTTTTGAGATTTATGTCTTTCTATTTTATGTGTGTGAATGTTTGCCTGCATGTATATGTGTGTACCACATGTGTGCCTGGTGCCTGCAGAGGACAGATGAGGGTGTTGGATCCCTGGAAATGGAGATCATGAGCTCACGTGTGAATGCTGAGAACCACATCTGGGTCCTCTGCAAAATCAACAAGAGCTCTTAACCTCTGAGTCATCTCTCCAGCGCCCAGCATGTGCAATTTGTGTTTATGATGTCAGCTAAATTGAAAAAGAATAAGCAAATCAACAGATTACTTGATTACGACCTTCACTCTGCAGTTCCATTGAGGCTTTTGTAAGGCACATCTTCAACCTTTTCCTGCTCTGGCTTTTAGCTCAAATGAAACTAAGAGCAAGGGCACCCGGACAGATGCAGAGCTCTTCTTACAGAAAAACACAAATAAAGTGTGTGTGTGTGTGTGTGTGTGTGTGTGTGTGTACTCCTAAAGAACCATTCAAGCTTCCTTATGAGGAAACAAAGCACACGACTGAGGCAGATGCTAGTTTTCTCCTCTTGAGCCATCCTTTGACTACTGCCTCAGGTCACTCCACATGCTGTGGAAGTCTTGGCAGGCATGTTAAAAGGGGGGAGATTTTTGCTACATTAAGTAAGAGTAAAGATATTCTCTGTTCACTCACTGTCTAGACATGGGAAACATCTGGGAAAGGCACCAGAGTTTTCACATAAATTCCATTCCACGTGTCTCTGAGGCCCGCTCAGGAAGTGGCTCAACTGCTGGTCTTTGATAAAAGTCTGTGGGCTCTCAATGCTCCCTCCATGCGCTCCCCAGCCTGTGTTCTTGTTCCTACCCAATAAACGTGAGAGTAGCAACAGCTGGTCTTGAACTCAGTGTCGGTGTGAAAATGTCTCCCTAATCATGAGCAGAGTGACTCAGTTAAGCTTCCGCAGGCATGCGTGTGCATTTACACATGCGTGTGCGTTTGTGTGTGCGTGTGCATGGGTGTGTGTAAGCATCCTGAGCTGGGTTTTGACTAATGCTCCATTAAGTGGGAAAGCCACTTAATTCTGTTCCTGAATGTTGCTTCGGTTCTCTTCTCTGGAAAAAGATGCCTGGAGCCCCGGGCTGGCGGGCTCCTTCCCTCTGATATAAGTTACAGCTATTTGTTCTAGGTGATGTGAGCTTGCCCCCCCTTGTCCTCGGAGAGTTCCCAGATCACTCAAACTCTCAGAGCAATCACTATGTTAATTAGTCTTCCTGACAGCGTGGTGTGCTGCATGCATTATACGAGTGCCTTTAAAAATGCCGATCTATACTTAGCTAGATATCCCTGTGAGGACAGTTCCTGTGCTGCGTGCTCTCCATGTATAAACGGAATGGCTTCTGATCCCAACGTTATTCTTTGGCGTGGCTTGTCTCTCTCTTCCTTTTGAAACATCACAGCGATACTGCAGTGACCTGGAATAGTTTGCATGGATTCATAAATAAAATTTAGGAACAACAACGACAACATACCCCCAACAGCACATCCTGCTTTCGAGACAATCATTCCAGTTGAGGAAGATGATAATTCTGACCCATCCTCCCAGGGAACTCTGAGTGGTTGATTAGCTATACATGGACCTAGTAGCAATCAGTTCAAGGAGAGGGACGTATTATCAAACGGTGCTACACCGAGATGGGGAAAGACTGATCAATAGGAACCAAGTCACAGTTAAGAGAGAGATGCTACAGCACGCTATTGAGCAGGAGGGTGACTGCAGATCATTGTCCTATGCTGTGTATTTCCAAAGGCTAGAGAAAAGGATTTTCGAATAATTTTTTACCATAAATACATTTTAAGAATTTACCCTGATTAACCATTATTCAAGGTTTTCATGAGAGAGACATAATATGAATATACATAAATATTTGTAAATGTTATGTTTTTACATACCAGTTACAAATACAGAATACAAAATAAAAATTTTAAAAATTAAAAATAAAACAACAGTGAGTCTGTAAGCACAGACTGTATTGTAGAATATGGTGCAGCAGAAAAGATGTGGAAGATTGTAGGTATTGAAAAACTGTCAGGCATGCAAGGAGTCAGTCATCTGTGGTGGGGCAAGTTTCGAGTAAGAAAGGGTTGTCGGCTCTAGTGGGAAACCTGGGGGAACACGCTGAATGGCTACAAATCCATTACTTTGAGAATTTACCACTCTGTGGACTTTCGGGAATAAATCAGCATCCTAGCACGTTGAGAGGGGGTATCTGTCTACCCGCTAACATTGTTTAAAGTGGGGTAAACACAGTTAAAATAGAAAGAACTTGATTAATAACGAAAATCCATCTATGGAGTTAGAGCATGATGCATGCTAATCTCTTGTCAGCATGATCAATGATTATGTTATTGGTGCCTCACATGTCCTTATTTGCTCTGCAGGGCAGTTAATACCTCTAAAACCTCATGGGGACATTTAGAGGGGAATATGTCACCCATGGACACAGGTCGAGGCTTCAGCAGCCATGTTGAGAGGAGGTGTCCTTATGAAGATAGAGAAATCTGTCTTTAGGAAAGCCACTCTTCCTGCCTGATGCAGCTTCTAGGTGGTCCAGGAGCTGGTGTGCTTGCCCTCTGTGGCTTCCTGTAAAGCCCAGGAGCTGGCAGGGACATGATCACACCACAACTGTCAAGAAGGTAGGATACATAGAACTGCAAAGAAATTGAAATCCTTTGCTCTGCTGTGTTGACAGTGGGTCTTTCGTGGCTTTTGGTACTGTGACTTGTTTAGTACTTTTATCTTATTTTGCACTTTTCAATGATGAGAATGAGCCCGGAGCTGCACGAATGGTAGGCCAATGGGTACTCAGCCACCAGGTCCATTCCCTACCTCGATGGTGACTTTACAATGAGATTCTGTGGTGGTGGAGAGAGATCTGCAAAGGAGGAAGGTTGACTTTTCTCTTTTTATCATTGAATAGTTCTGTGCATTCAAAGAATGGGTATAGGAAAGGCAGTCCAAGCTCTGGTATTACATGGTGCCAGGTTAAAAGGAGGCAAACCTAAGTGGATGGAATAGAAGAAGCCAGACTTAGAATGTCACTGCTCCATCTCAAACTACAACCTGTGCCTATTTCTTTATGGATTATCTCCTGGTGGAGTTGAAGATGAATGGAAAGGATGATCAGAGAGAGGCAGCTATGTCACTTCTATGCATTAAAATACAGAAAGGAAGGAGAAAGCACATTTGACAGTGAGAAGCGTTGCTTAAAATTAGATCATACTAGCTGCTTACTTAGAAGGAAAAATATTTTCAAAAATAATATTTAAAGGTCTGGAGAGGTGCCTCAGTGGCCAAGATCACTGGCTGCTTTTCCAGAGGTCCTGACACCCACAGGGTGGCTCTTAGCTGTCTGTAGCTCCAGTTCTAGGGGATCTGATGCCTTCTCGCTGTCTCCATTGGAATCAGGCATGCGTGTGGGGGTCAGACATACATGCAGGCAAAATATCCACATACAAAATATAAAATAAAATATAACTTCATACTCTTTGGCATGGCATTTCATAGAATACTTTTGCTGGCTGCAAGATATGTTAATATTTCCCCTGAAGGATCCAGTTTTGATTTTATTTTTAGCATCTTTCAGCTAATACATCAATTTAGAACTTTTAAAGCCCTTCTATTTAGAGGGTACCCTTTGTGATTCAGATCTTCCAGTGAACACCTCGCTTCCCATGCACATGGTGGAAACAGTCGGGTAACAAAGTGAAACCTATGTTAATTTTAATCCAGGTTTCTGTATTCTGCCACACCTAAGGCTTCTCCTGGAAAATGCTAATGATTAGTGATGTGTAATGATTTATGGGGTCTCCTGGTCTCCCCTCTCTCCCTTAACACTCTGTAAGGATTGGAAAAGGCCCTCGCTTAGATGAGGAGAGGTTGAAATGTCAGTGGTACACACAACAAACATGCCTACAGTGCTTAAAGATGGAGTTGGGTGTGGCCTCTGGTGATGTATACTAATTTCTGGGTTGAAATGTTTCATTCCAGAGGAAGGCTCCTTTGACTCCTCACAGGACATACCTGAAACTTAGCAGATTTACAAGGCATCATTTTCTCCAGTGTTATATAATCAGGAAGGACTTCTGAGGAGGAGACTCTCCAACTCACTGACCCATGGACCTGCCTGACCCTTATGCAAGGAGCCTCAGGGTACAGCTTCTGTGAATGTCAGCCATCATCCTGGAGGGGCTGGGCTTTTCAGTGATATAGGTTGCTTGGCTATACTCACTGGCTTGCCAAGTTGTACCTCATTAGATTGTTACTTTGGTCTGTTGCTGTTTCTGTATCTGGGATGGATAGAAGTTTCTGTCACATTTCTCTGGGGGAAAAGCCTCATACAACATATAGAGAACATCAAAACTGGCAAATAGAAAGCCAGGCATGGTCACATAGCCATGTAAACTCAGTTCTTGGGAGACAGATGTAAAAGTGAAGGAATGCAAGGGTAACCTGGGCTACCCTTGTGAGTTTGAGGGCACCCTCAGCTCCATGAAATTCCCATCTAAAAGACAAAAAGAGACATATTTGAAGATGAATGGGTTGATATAGAGATGTAAACAATACGATCAATTCTTGTACTATTTATACAATAGAACCTTCCATTAACTGAGCTATGGGGGTCATAAATGAATGGAAACACACGGTTTACTTTTATTTTGCTCTGATGAATATCTTCCTGATATATATCAATTTGTTTTTACTGCAGCATACTTAAGTCCAGAAAAAAAGAATTTTAATTTTCTTAGTGATCATTGCTGGTACATTACTCGACTTCTCCTATTCTCCAATGGCCAGGCTACAGGGAAAGGATGTAACAGGCATATGATGACAGACTGTGACATTGAGCTCAAGGATATGGCACAGGTGAAAAATAGATTTCAGTGCAAGATCAGGACCATTTCAGGGCTAGGGAAGGAGAGGAGGGAGTTCAGATGGAGATGACCCTCTAGGAACATCCCAAACGGACTACCAGCGCTCTGAGTCTATGCTTCTCTTTTACGGAGAAAAGGCAGGTGACCTTATTTCTGATTGTTGGTTTCCCCTTTCCCATTGTCAGCCGATTCCTCAATGATCTTTGTTTTTTGGATACTAAAGCTCAAATTGGGAGTCTTGGTCACGCTAAGCAAACACTCTACCAATGAGCTACATGCCAGCCCTGTGTTAATTGAAATTCCATGGAAATCTAGAGCACAGCAATAAAATAATTATAGTCATCAAATAATGTCAAGTGTCGGTACACTACATTATTTTCAGCACTCAGTCACTATAGCTCCAAGGGTCAGATTCAAGTTATCTCCATTTTTTTTTAACCAAGAAGAAAATGGGTCCAGAGAGAAGGTTCGACCTTTGGACGGTGACACAGCAGTTGTGTTGTAGCACTGGGTTTTTGAGAGCACAGTTGGAAACTCAAATTCAGTCAGTACAACCTGTTAGTGAAGAGACCCACTTTCTAGTGCATGGGACCATGGGGGTGCGTGCGTGCGTGCGTGCGCGCGTGCGCGAGTGTGTGTGTTCTCCTGTAAGAAGTCTCTACTCTCAAGCACAACAGAATTGCCCCTTCCCTCAGAATCTCATCCTCTGCTAATCTAATGCTTTCCTTCTCCCCAGAGATGGGCGATGAAGAGGCTTCTATTGCTTTCACGTGTTGGGTATTAGTCAATCAAGGCTATTTTCTTCTTAAGATATCCATAGAAATGTGGAAATATATCATAAAAATATTGAGAATTTCACAGAACAGCAAAGCTGTTCACATTCAAAGACTACTGGGCCAGGGCGTTCATTAGTCAGAGATATTTTTTAATCTCCTTCACGTCTCTTGTACACATTCACTCCTGCCAGCCTGACCATCCATCACTCTCTCCTCAGCCGGGACACAGCTTCTTTCTGCTTCGGGAAACTTCCCTCAGCCAATGGACAAATGGGAGTGGGTACAATATGTACGTCATACTCAAAACGAACTATAGCCCCCCCACCCCAAATTCTGCCCAGCTTCATAAAGTCGTTCTGAGTCATTTCTTTTTATAATATAACTTCCACTCTTTTTTCCTCCCTTCTCCAGAAAGGCGTGAATTAAACACTCTTTTCAGTCAGTTATAGGGGGATAGAGATTGTCCATCCCAGTGCGACGACTCTGTCTGCTTTTCACTTGAGCTGGAATGTGCTAGTAGAGGTTTACCATTCACATTTACGTGCTTACAACTGCCAACTATTTATCCTTATGTTGTGTTTCAGAGCCAAGCACGAAGCAAATGCTTTCTGGATGCCTGCTAGGCTCTTAAACTATTTTAGGAACACAGCACATAACTACTTATTTTCAATAATGTCTGATTTGGTCAAAAGAGCAAAAAAAAAGACTATGATCAAAGACAAGTAGGTAAAATTAGTTGAAAGTAGTATAAAAATTGAAACATTTGATTTTTCTTTTACAGTTGGCAGATGTGTAGTGTCTCATTAGGGTCTCTCAACAACCCACCGAGGAGGGCCCACCACTCTACAAGCATTGGGTTTTCAAAGATGAAGTGATGTGCAAGAATTCACAGGCTTGTACGGGTTAGGATTGGCCTCGAGCCCGGGGCTGATGGTTCAAAATGCACACTGCTTTCTATTGACCATGGTACCATCACCTTTGAAAGAATCGGAGGCTCTTTTAAAAAATACTGAAAGATTACAGCTGGAGATGGGAGAGTGCATCAGCTTGGGCTCATTGAAAGTGACGGGAAAATAACTCTAAAATGTATGAGGCAAAAACAAAAAGAGTCTATCTTGGAGAGAAATCTGTCAGTGGATGTATTTGCCCCTGTGTACTGTGACTGTGAAAGAGCACTATTCATGCTGGACACCATTAAGAAACAGACAGAGTGCTTTGCAGGGAAGAGAATTTGGGTTTCTCAGAAATCAAGCTCACCAAGCTGGGTTAGGCAGATGTGCTCTGCTGTCTGTATGCACTGTGTTCTGGCAGTTGTCTCCATAGAGACCACATCATAGTGTGAAGCCCAGCGCTGGGAGATGTCACGTGAGCTTGAACCTTTTAGACACAGAAGGAGTTGTGCGATCTCAGTTTGGTTTACCACAGCCTTGTTACAGCCTGGGTACCATGACCAAATCAAAGAACACAGGACAGGACTCAAACAAACTGTCTCAACTTTTTCCCCAGAGTGTCCTAGAAAAGACCATTTCTGTATTTGCTACCTACCCACCCCCTTACTCCTTAGACTCCAGCAGTCACTGTCCTCATTACCGTTTGACCCCTACATACACATAGGAAGGTGCAGTTAGGAGAAGAAATACATTCTGTTGTAGTGTATAATGGGATGATTAAAGCTAAGTATAAGAACCCAGTGTACCTCAAAATATCTAGAAAAGAGGGTTTTGAGTTTTCCCACTATCAACAAAGAGTTGATATTGGACTGACGAATATGCTAATTGCCCTGATTCATAAATTCAAATGAAAATTGCTTTTATTCATTATCAGTCTGTGCCGTTATTATAATTAAAAATCAGACTGAAGATGAAATTAAATCTAAAAGGCTGATCTCTTATCTCTGAATTTGATGGCTTATCTGCAGTGGACAACTCTGTACTCTAGATGAACTTCTGCTCTCTCACAAAGTCCAGGAACCTCACAGTAGAACCCAAAGAGCCAGGGAGACCAAATGCCTGAGGCATCCTTTGTCCTCCTGAATCCCAGCATCCCAAGGTCAGTTTGTCCTTTGTAGCTGATGAAGCCAATACTCTGCCTTAAGGTGGGTCCACTTGAGTTTCTGTCACTTTTATTTTAGCACCCACTAGAACAGTAGCCTTGTCCTGTAGCCGCACTTCCAGGTAAAGCTGCATCCCAGGTGCCACTTGTGATTCTAGGGTAACTGGAAGGCATTGAAGTTTTCTGTGGCAAATTATGTTAGGGTTAGAAATGAAGACTGTTGGAGCTAAATAAAAAGACAATGGAACACTTGAAAATGCTATTTTGTCCTTGCTTATGTTAGAGATCTTTGTAATTGTAGCAACAGCATCCGTTGATCTGAAAGAAAGTAGCTCGAGAGTGGGAGAGTGGGTGCTATATCAAAGAAAGAGAAACCACGCTTCATAGTGGAGGACATAAAGCTGATTTCTCTGTTTCATCATTTTTATCAAGTTCCAGAGATGACTCCTCTGTGTCATGAAGATGAGACGTGGTAAGTGGTGGGGATTCATGCAGACCTGGGTAGCAACTCATGTCCTTTGATCTTGCCAAGTCTCTGAGATCCACCCTCTACTGAGGTTTCCATTCTGAAACCAGGTGCTCCATTAGGGATTAGATATTTGATGTCACCTTTCTTGCTTCAGTTCTAAACCATGTGAAACTATGTGTGATGGGATGCCACTATTGACAGTTCTTACTAAGAAGTGAAGCATACTGATGGTCAAATCCTTGAGTGTTTAATCTTTCAAGTCTCTTTAAGAATTCTCTCTCTAGATTCCCCCTCTCCCATCTTTGTCTCACACCTTCCTCTCCCTCTTCCGTCCTCTTTCCATGGAAATCGTAGCATGAATTGCATCGTGCGGAGTCAGAGGCATGTATCAGTAGCTGGGTTTCCTTGGTATGTGTTAATAGCCACTCCAAATAAGAGGCAATCCATCTGACAGTAGCTTCAAACAAAATGAGTTTCTGGAACATTAAAGAAGGGCCAAAGATCACTGGGCGATGTAGCACTGTCTTAGTGGCTCTATCATAGCTTATTCCTCTTGAGGGAGTTGACAAGGCTGGGCACTCAGAGTGCAGCCCTGGGGTCATCACCGGTTCACCAGCAGAGGTGAGGCAGAGCTCTCTCACACCAATGGCTGGCCTTTGATAACTAGTGCCATGCGAGGTCTGTTCTTTCTCAAGGCTCAGCCACATACTTGGAATCCCCACAATGAATGAGAGCCCGCGCCTAGAAAACCATTTACCTTTCTGTCACTGAAAACTCAGGGTGGGTAGAAGGAGAGAAAAGGGCCAGGGCCTCAGTGCAGGGCAGACAGGGTGACTCTGCTTTGCTCTCACAATGACAGGAACTAAGGTTTGGTCAAGGAGACACTTCAGTTATTAAGGTGGAGGTGGTCTGTTTTCTCTCTGCCCTTTTAAAGTCCTTTGGTATCTTGGTCTTTCCAAGATTGTGTTGGGTCATAGTGGGCAAGGACCCAGTAGTCTATCACGTAAAGACTCTGTTTTGCAGAGGTAGACCCACTTCTCACTTCTGGTTTAGACAAAGTGTGTCTGGACTGCCCTTCATGGTAAATATGTGGAAATGAGGAAGCTCAAGCATTCCTTTGAACAGCGGAGTGGCAAAGAGCTACTCTGCAAAAGCATTGGCCTGTCGGGTGTAGAGATACTGGGCAACTCTTTGTGAATTAAAGAATCCTGGATCCAATATTGCTGCCGTTCAGCAGCCTTTCTGTAGAAGCTCCATCTCCAGTCTGTAAGCCTGACAGGAACTTTCCCAGACACGATGACAAGCTGGTACGCCGGGAATAACTGTGTATGGAGACCTGCCTCAGGATTCACACCCGGGAAGCAGGTGGTGAAGTGGAGTTGGGGCTGAACACTGATCTATGGACTTCCAGCCTGGGGGCTTCAGAGCAGCTCTTTCCACAGCTTAGCAGACATGATCCTGCCCTTATCTCTGACCTTATCCCAGATCCTTCACAAGGGACAAGGATCCCTCTCAGGGTAGTATCCATGCTAAGGTATTGAACTAAGTCAAAAGTTGTCTTTCTTAAGAAATCTTCAAAGCTACTTTGCACGAGTCTAAGCACAAGGGAGATTTAGCATAAGTCTGGTTCCCACTCGAAGCTACAAGGAACTCTGTAAGCAATGAACTGTTCTTCAGGCTAAGGACATGGGCCCTCAGAACCCCTAATTGGTCCATGTAATTGATGATGAGACCTCATTACACATACCTCCCCTGCAACACACACACACACAGAACACAGACACACAGACAAATACACAGAGACACACAATTCTCTCCCTCCCTCTGTCTCTCTCTCTCTGTTTCTCTCTGTCTCTCTCTCTCTCTCTCTCTCTCTCTCTCTGTCTCTCTCTCTCTCTCTCTCTCTCTCTCTCTCTCTCTCTCTCACACACACACACACACACACGTAAAGACAAGCACAGAAAACACCCTTATTGAAAAAAAAGTCAACTGCAGACAGTTTACGTTGCTGGCTGTCAGCAGGATGAAGGGTATGGTTCCTACCAGGAGTTCTGTCTCCTCCTTGCTCCTCACAGTGATGTTGCGGATGCTTGGGAACACACGAGGGAAATAATTTTGAAATGAATCATAGGCAAGAGTCTCAGAGATCCACGCTTCTTTGTGATTCCTGTAATTGTTCAGTAGGAGGGATGCTGAGTCCTACACAGGATCTGGCCAATTTCTGAGCTGTTGTAAGCCATGTTCTTCCCCCACCAGATGGTTCCTTGTACCTTAATGTGGCCCCCCATCCTGTTGTAACTACTGAATAAAATGAGCCATTATTTTGAATGAGCCATTTCCACTGGGCGTGGGTTCCCCGGAGACTATTTTGCTCAACTCTCAAGTTTAGACATTAATTATTTCATATTAACAACTCATGGTGTTTTGCAGTTGGATTTATTTTGTCAACTCATTTTTACCTAACTGCCTCAAAATTCCACAGAACTAAGCAGAGGGAAACACGCCGGTTTATTAAATCAAACCTAGAAGATACTTTGTCCTAAATTTATCTGTATCCTGCAATTGGTGGGGTTACGCAGAGCTTCAGTCTACCCAAAATACCTTCTCTCAGTCACAGTAACTCAGCCAGCGTCGAAAGCATCTGGATGCACATCTAGAGTAGACTTCGATGTACAGGATAATTTCTAGGGAGGAGAGCTCCCACCTCCCATGCTCACTTACTGCTGTTACTATTTCTCATTGCTGTGGTGTCTCTGAGCTGCTGAACTCGTGCATTGACATTAACAAAAGGCCACGGCTTTCCCGGTTTCCTTGTTTGCAGCAAATGCTCTATCTGTTCAGAATGGGACCCCTGTTAGATCCATTAGTGGTCTTGCCTTCCACGCAACATGGCAGTTCCCAGACTTGGATGAGCAAAGACTGTTTTCTCTTTGTCGTTTAGGACGGCTATTGCTTGTTTGTAGAAGTAGAATCCTTGGGAGACAGAGATGGAAAGAGGATGACTAACTTCCCATCATCGACTGGATCAGGTGGGTTTGCTCACACCCTTTAGGGAAATCCTTGAAGATCTCTGTCAGGAAGCAGTTATGAACTCGAGAGTACACTAGGTGAAGAATGTCCAGTGTCCACGAGAGTGGCACCTCCCACCTCCCACTCTATCTGCTTCTCTGTTATAGCTGCAAAGGCAGTGACCTTTAGTGACCTTTATCCACTTACACCTTGATGTATTTCTTAGGCAGGGCCTTCCATATCATTTTTCTGCATTATAAGATAAAAGGGAACAGTTTGTGGCCATTCTCTATCTAAACAGAGTGGTCTTAGATGTAAGATAAACAAGTATGCTTAGTGAGCCAAAGCGTTTGTTTAAGTGTCTGGAGCAATTCTGAACCATCCAAATTAATATTTCTTTCCCCCCTTAAGTAGAAACTGTCAGAGAGATGGCAGTCACAGAAAGGCTTATTCAATTTGCCTTTACATTTGAACCATTAATTTGAAATGATCTTAAAAATCTGTGTTATGTGATTGTTGGGGGAGGGCGGCAATGGGGGAGGATGGAAGGGGAACACCCATAAAGAAGGGAGGGGTAGGGTTAGGGGATGTTGGCCCGAAACCGGAAAGGGAATAACACTCAAATGTAAATAAGAAATACTCAAGTTAATAAAAAAAAATCTGTGTTATGTTTAATGCTATTTTTCTCTTAACAAAATGCACTAGTGTAAAATATAATGTCAAATATTCAGGACATGCAATTGTCTAACATGGAGGTGCAATTAAACACCAACAATTAGGCAATTTCTTATTTTTATTTAAAATACTGCTTACAATCTTAAGACTGTAAGTCTTAAGTGACTGGGCTATCTTTTGTTTTCTATAGATGGTTCGGATTTATAAACAGTGTGGCACAGACAAATAAAATAATCTATAAATATCTAAACAGTTCCTTAATTTTACTCAGGAACTTGTTTTTAATCTTCAGGCCATAGGTTAAATGGCCTCTGGGGTTGGTTGAGCCTTGCTGTGTATGAAGGATGAATTCCTGATGCCCCAATACTAATGCCATGGTTTCTCCAGCTCCTTTTATAAAACCATGCAGTATTTGCACATAACCTCAGCATATCATCTTGTGTATTTACAACTTCTGTGGAGGGAGGCTTGCAAGGCTCACCCAGGAAGCTCAGAATGTTGCGAGATCCACAGGAGCTTTCCTCAAGGTTCCATAAGCAGCGACAGTTGCTGGAGAGAAGACTCTTTCTCCTGGGAGCTGACTGAAAGTTGGAAAGAGAGCCTCAGAAATGCAGCTTTCATGCATGGTCACTCATGCTGGCTTGGACTTTTTGATAGTACTTTGAGGTATCCAGGCTCCTTTATGTAACCCAAGGAAACCCGTTGGGTTACTGTGCTAGGTTTGGGTAATGTCATTTTTTGGGGGGGGGGTGAAATAGTTTCTTCAGCTTGTCATCTGTGCTTGGTCTAGAGGGACCAGACATTTGTCTCCCAAGAAAGTCACACCACATTACTTACATAATGTTATTACTGTGTAAGTAGTCGTTGTATTATCTCAGGAACAAGAAGATCTGCATGTATTTCTTCAGATACAACTCTCTGAAGATATTGTGGATATGCAGTATACAGATTTCAGAGGACCAACAGAATTGTTTGTTGATGAATCTCTGGTGATTGGTGTCTCTTTAGGGATGTTGCGATTGGTTGTGGTGATGTGATTGGCTGGTTTTTGCGTGTGCTATCCACATCTTAAGATAAATGACTGGAGACACATAACATTCGGAATGGTAAGTGTGCTGGTGAGATAAAATGACTTTATGTTTAACTTAGCTAATCAATTTAATTCATTGTAATTGTTTATAATTATGAAGATTCCTGTTGCGTAAGCAAAAACGTAGATAGAGAGGCAGAGACTTGACAGTGTAGTTACATCTTTTCCAATGAGCTCCTTTTCATTTCCGTGGGCTTTTGCAGATTTCATATCTGATTATTAAATCTACCACTGTATCTGTGTATTTGATAGGAAAAACACTGTCACTAGGGTACTTAGTCCAGCACTCAAGAGGCTAAGACTGAGGCAGGAAGTTTCATATTGCATATTGAGATCTCCAAACAAAAACTTTACAAATAGATGCCCTTGTGACATCTCAAGTGCTGGACTGGAATGAGCGTGTCAAGAATGGAGGATCATGGGGAAGTCATGTTCAGTTAAGCTGTGTATAAGCTCTCGCTTTGTGTTTATTTCTTTATTTTTTTTTCTATGAGACAAATCAAGACAAACCTGTTTCAAAATTGTTGACAACAACAGATAATACCTCCCACATCATTCTCACATTTTTGTAAGTTTTAGATCTAGAAAATGCCTCAAGATCCATTGGGTCATCTTCCTCTTTCTCTGTTCCCTGCACATGTATATGTATATATGTATATACATACATGGATGTACACACCAATACACACCTGCATAAATGTTTTTTATCAAGATCTGTATGCATGTCAACTAAGAGCCAAATGACACTGTGTCATGGAATGTCTGACTTTCATTCTGTCCTTGGTGTAGCCTCCTCCCTAAGTTGAGGTCCCGGAGCTTACACTCTTGATGAGGTAGCCCTGGATGTTCTTAAAACAGAAAAGCTCCTCAGATATCACTACGGTAGTCCCCTCTCATCTCCTTTCTAAACCAACAGGCGTCCTGATACAGGAGACGGACGCAGCCAGACTTCTCTGGCCCTAGGCCCTGACAGTAGTCCCCGGAACTAGTCCAGTTCATCCTATACAGGCGCTGCCTCTTCCCATCTCCCCTCAGCTCCATCTCTCTTTTCACCTCACTAGCTCATTGCGAATCCCTTGGCTTTTCCCTTTGGATTTCAAGCTCAAACTGTCAGACCTAATCCTGACGTCTGCCTTCTGTGTAGACGAAAGGAAGGAAATGCCACCGGGTGCTGACATTCTGGTTTCCCATTATGATTCCAGGTCTTGAAAAATCGGCAGATTTGGGTACAGCAGGAAAATTTAAACCACAATGTTTACCGTGTGTCATGTCAAGTCCATTGTGCCTGGGTGAAATGCTTTGTCATACCTTTAGAGATGTGCACGTGTAATGTGTGCATTGTATTTCGTTGTTCATTAGAAGTCTTTTCGGCACACTTGACACAGAAAGATGGGACGTATCTGAGTCGAAGCCCTTGAATGACAGGAAATAGGGAGACAATAAAACCGACCACACCCAAGCGTCTGAAAAGAAAAATGAGAAGATGCTTCTGGGCCATTGTTCTGGAAGTTATTTTAAACATGGTCCTTTGTCCTTCATACGAATCAAGGAACAGTTTCTTCACAGGACTCAGATGTTGAGAGAATGAACTTGTGTTTGTCTGGAGGGTATGAGAGCCATAGTCTTGTCTTGGAAACTTCCATGTGGTCATCTTTTCTGATCCTCTTCTAATAACCTACATGAGCTAAAAGTCATATTTCACAAAGAATGCTTCTTATGCCTATCTAATTTAACATCTTACATTAACGACAGGGCAGATGTTTCTGTCACTTGGTCCTTTTGATCCAGAGATGAGGATTAGAGGGAAGCCGGGGCGTGTTCACCGAATTATAATCTAACCATACAGTCTGCAATGGTCCACATGTGGAGGACTACCGACTTGTAGTCTTCATCACGTACAAGCACCATGCAAGTTCCAGGCTGCAGCCAGACCACAGATTCTTCCATGCAGGCTTCAGGAATGCAGGTATTTGCTCCTTAGATGAAACACAAAGCTTAATACTCCCAAGTGATCATCTCTCACAGGCCTATGAGAAAACAGGGGTTCCAGGCTCTATATTTAGCCTTTGGGTAAATAATTTGCTCAAACTCTGAAGTACTTAATGTCACCTTTAGTTCTGTGCTGTAATCCCCCATGCTTGGTTAACTGAGTCAAAGGCCTCTCAAATCGGCTTTTCCCTAATGAGTAGGTGTACTCTGCTCTCTGGTGTTTGGTACTGTACATCCACAGTCAAAGGCAAAGTCTGAAACCTCTTAGGAGTATTACATGACCCCGTGGAATAAGATGAAAGCCAGCGTAAGCAGGTCTGTGTCTCCCTTCGTGTCAGCAATTCACACAGAACCATGAACAAGCACATGCAAAAACGCACACTCACACACAACAAACGTTGCTTCTAGGAGGAATGGCATGACACCACAGCTGGCCTGGTGACTTCTTTCTGAAATCAAGCATTCTAGCAAACATTCTACTTGGGATGGCCTTAAGGTTTCAGTGGAAGGTAGTCAGTTCTGTGAAGGATCCAGAACACAACCATGGAAAGCATGAAAAGAATGTGCTTCTCTGTCCTGAAGACTTCCAAGGCCACCCATGTGCAATACACGAAGTTTGGGTCAGGAATATTCCTGAGGGGAAAATTGATATGAAATAAAAGTTCTGTTTTGTTACTATTATTGTTATCTTTTTGTTATGCTTTGACTATGACATGCCCCCCACTAGCTCAGGTTGCTTTAACTCTTGGTTCCCTATTGCCTACACTGTTTTGGAAGGTCCTAGAACTTCTAAGAGCTGAGACCTAGCTAGAAGAATGGGTCATTAGGGTTCATATCCCGTTCCTTCTTCCTGCCCTCTCTGCTTCCTGCTCCACTGAGGTGAATAAGCAGCTGCCACATGCTCTTCCCATACAGAGCTGTGGTCCCTTGCTTCCCCAGCAGGGCAAAGTATTTATTTCCTCAAGCTGTGAGACAGATAACTCCCTCAGGTAATTTGATCCTAGAAGCATATAAAGTAATAACCAGCCATCAGACATCATTCTACGCATTTACTCACCTAAACCTAGAGTGATCCTGATGTACTATCATTGCTCTTGTTTTACTGAGCTGAGAACAATGCAGTAATGTCTGCCATGATGATTAACTTGCTACTATGTGAATGACAATGAAGGTAGTGATTTCGAGTGAAAGGGCCATGCAGCGGCAAAAATATTGTGAACACAAGTCATCCATCAGAACTGACGTGAAGAAGACAGACTAAAGAATAGAAAAGAGGCAATGGCAGATCTTGATTGGATGGTGAGGCAGGGGAAGAGTTCAGGACCATTCCTTTATCCCTGAGGTTGAGAGACCTGTGAGTGAGAGAAGTGGTAACCCGAGGACCTGAAGCAGAAGGTGGTGCGTGGGTGGGATGGGAGGGTGGGAGAGTGGGTGGGGTGGGTGGGAGAGTGGGTGGGGTGGGTAAGGGGTGGGGTGGGTGAGTGTGTGGGGTGGGGTGGGTGAGTGGTTGGGGTGGGTAAGTGGGTGGGGTGGGTGAGTGGGCAAGGTGGGGTGGGTGAGTGGGCGGGGTGGGAGAGTGGGTGGGGTGGGTGAGTGGTTGGGGTGGGTGAGTGGTTGGGGTGGGTAAGTGGTTGGGGTAGGTGGGTGGGTGAGTGGGTGGGGTGGATAAGTGGGTAAGGTGGGTGGGTGAGTGGGTGGGGTGGGTGAGTGGGTGGGGTGGGTAAGTGGGTGGGGTGGGTAAGTGGTTGGGGTGGGGTGAGTGGGTGAGTGGGTGGGGTGGGTAAGTGGGTGGGGTGGGTAAGTGGTTGGAGTGGGTGAGGGGTGAGTGGGTGGGGTGGGTAAGTGGGTGGGGTGGGTAAGTGGTTGGGGTGGGTGAGTGGGTGGAGTGGGTGGGGTGGGGTAAGCCCAGGTGGGGTGGGTGGGTGGAGTGGGTGGGGTGGGCGAGGGGTGGGGTGGGTGAGTGGGTGAGTGGGGTGGGTGGGTAAGTGGGTGGGTGGGTAAGTGGGTGGGGTGAGGTGCAGAGCAAGGAGTGCTCCACTATTTACGACCATCTACAGTAGTAGCGTGTCCCTGTGTGACATCTCTGTGGCATTGGTAACACCACGGCTCCACGATTGTCCTGTTACTGCCCTACTCCCTCAGCAGATTATGACTCCCTTGAAGACAAGGTGAGCAAAAAAAATGAAGAGATCCTGATAAAACAGCCAGGAGAAGTGCGATGGCAAGTACCACATGGCCAAGCACTGGAGGCTCCTTCTGCCACATGTCCCTAAATGAATGAGAAGTGAGTGACTAATCAAGATGTACGAATCTGGGTTATGGTAACGGGGCTGCCGCTTGTATGCACAGATGAGTTACATGATCCTTGTGGACGGATGCTTGGGAACACTGCTGTCACCTCCCTTGAGAAAGGAGATATCGCTACTGAAGCTAGACTAACTCTTGTCCTGGGATCATTTGGAACAAACTTTTTGCTTTGTGAAACAGAGCTCAGGGGTGGGGCTTCAGGGGCAGATAGAGAGACATGATCTCTAGAAATCAAAAGAAACAGTGTACATGGTGTGGGGGTATGTGGGAAGAGGGAGGGGTGGAGGGTGGGGGAGATGGCTTTGCTAGACCACTTGTGCCCACAAATCCAAATTCCGAATATCTTAATTCCAAAGAGGATTAGAAAATTGAAACCCAATCCTGTGGTATTTGTTCAGATATATCTCAAAAGGACAGAGATTCTTTTCTGAAAATGTGAAAGAGTGATTGAGCAAAGGGAAGGGCATATTACCCAGGGGCCGGGGCTATGAGCTTGGAACACAATCCCCAGTGCACAGTCTCAAAAGCTAACTCCCTCCCCAATCAATTAATAAAGGCTGAAATCTCAAAAACGTAATTGACATTGTGTACGTTTTAAGTGGAAGATTTAATAATGAAATGTAAAAACAGGACAAAATAAAAATAAAATGCGGGAGACTTTTAAAAAATTGAAATAACTGTAATGAATACTTGTGCAAACATAAACTCCAATGTCTGTGAGCAAGAGTTGCACACAGGGAAATTTTGAGCACGTGAGCTAGGCTCAGAAAGAATCAGGCCCCAACATGCAATGTGTAAACAGAGCTAGATTAAGCAAAGCCATGCCAGAGATCAGCGTGAGCAGAAAAAATGTCCAAAGTTTGACTCTAGGGTTTGGAGAGACAGTTCGGTTGTTAGGAGCCCTGGTTGCTCTTGCAGAGGTCTAGGGTTCCATTTCCAGACTGAAATGTAGGTCACAGTCATTCATAACTCCAGTTCCAGGGGATGAATGGCCTCTTCTGACCAGAGGCACTGGGTGTGAGAGCAGTCCACATACATGTACGAAGGCAAAACACTGACCCATTACATAAATTGAATAAGTCTAAATGGAAACTTTAAGAAGTATTAGCTCACTTAAATATTGACCATCAAAATGCATCCATTATGACAAGGAAATGGAAAAGGAAGACGAGAGAGAAGCTGAATACGGCAAAGTTCTTAAGGTTTGGAAAAAGTTTGCAGATGCTGAGAATCTTAGATTACATTGGGAAATAAATAAATGTGCTCAACTGTCATCTGAGGAGATTTAGCGAACACACTCTCTGAACACAATTAGCCACGAAGCTGTAGCAGTTCATCAGTTCATAAACTTACCCAGGATGGTGAAGTAAAAGCATGTGTAAGGAGATTGCTCTAAAAGGAGACAATCTGTGCCACACTGCACCTCAAGCTTGAAAACAGATGAAATACCCAGGGATCAACAAAACAGACAGCCATATTTGGCTCAAGCAGAAACAAAAGGAAAAAAAAATCCACCCAAAAGAAACCTCAAGCCAAAATGGATTTATATTCCAGTTGTACCTGATTCTATTGTGCAACGAGAAGCCTAGAGACTTTTAGAGGTGACCCCTCCCCCGCCAACACGACGTCAAAAGACAAAGTATTCAGAGAGCACAGCAGAAGGAAAAGGACAGTGTGTACCTTATTTTATGAAGGGAACGGAGCGACTTCAAATGGGGAGAATACAGGAGGAAGGAAATGCACTCATCACATCTCTTAAAACGTTCACCACCAAGACAGTGGAGAGCACAGCAGTGTCTATGGTGGAACAGAGATGGCAAAGGCTAGGAGCAAACTGGCCTTGTAACACAGAGCATGTTGGTGTCTCAGCTTCTGCTATGCTGTGCACAGCAAATGCCAAGAAAGTCACAGAAGATGGCCTTGCAGACATCAATGGGAGGGGAGGCCCTTGGTCCTGGAAAGGCTCCATGATGCCCCAGCATAGGGGAATCCCAGGGTGGGGAGGTGGAAGGGAGTGGGTGGGTAGAGGAGCACCCTCATAGAAGCAGGGGGAGGGAGGATGGGATAGGGGGGTTCTGGAGGGGAACCTGGGAAAGGGGATAACATTCGAAATATAAATAAATCAAATAAAAAAAAGAAAACTAAATTGGCTATGTACAAAATAAGAATAAATTATAGTTTTTTTCCAGTCTTTGAAGCCCCTGGGCTCCCAGGTGTTTGTTAACAACAATGAAAAAAGAAAGTCACTATAGTAGTAGCAGTCAGAGAGGAGCCTATGAAATGAGAAAGAAGATATATAATTTTTGGCACTTAGAATATAGACAAATTTTATAACACCAGCAAAATAGGTTATTATGATTTTGATCTAGCAATTGATAGGCATAATATCAAAACCACCATTTGTTATTTAGAAACGTATTTAACAAAAATTGTTCAAGCCCACTTAGGAAAAAAAAAACCTATAACATTTATCAGACAGAAAATCAGAATAAATTTAAAATGTAAAAACAGGCCAGTGGTGCTTGGAAAGATGTTCAAAATCAGCAAAATTATAATCAAATTATTAATTGGGAATTTTTAAAACAAAACTTGACCAGCTACGCATTAATTTACATGGAAAAGTTGGAACTATTCTAAGACCAAAGGAGAGGAGGAGAAGGAGGAGGAGGAGGAGGAAGAAGAGGAAGAGGAGGAGGAGGAAGAAGAGGGAAACAGAGAGGAAAGGGGTAAGGAAGGCACCTTACCAGATTTAAAGTAATGTTTGGAAAGCCCAAGTCAGAGGGAGGAATTCAGTGAATATTTTCCAGGGATGGAGACTTGGTAGGGGCAGGACCAGAAGCCACGTGAACCTGCAAGTGTGGTTCAGAAAACAGGTTCAATGAATGACTTTTAAGGAATGGAGCGCTAAGTAGTGATACCAGCTTATTTCAGGTATAAAATGAGCTGGAATGGTTAATGTTCAAATGTGAATGGTGGTTTGAAATGTTTAGGTATAAATATAGGCAATCTCTGACTTGAAACTACAGAAGTCTACATTTTTGTGTTAAAAAACACCTAAAAGGAAAAGAAGAATAATTATATAAGAATAAATTTTGTAAATTGTGTCCGACCGAAGGCACTTAAACAAAGCACAATGACAGATTTTTGGAGTAAGATTTTGACTACACAGAAATTATTATACTTTGGGTCAAGTATTTCCATCTAAAATCTCGGGACAAGAAGTAGTCTTAATTTTGAATTTATTTTTGATTTCACAATATTTGCATAATCAAGGTTGGGACTTGCGTGATTCCATTTCCCTTTGCTCGATCAAAATACCTGAGCCAGGGTAGTTTGTAAAGAAAAGAGGTTTTATGTTCACACGTTTTGGGAGTTCAAGAGCATGTTGCCTGCTTCTGTTCTGTTCCTGGGACATTATAGCAGTAGAGGGGATATAGTGGGTAGAGCACCTCAGAAAGAAGAGCTGGCTGGGCAAGACAGGAAGTCGGAGGGGAGAGCCATTTAACCTCATGAAGGAACTTGTGGTGTCCCATAGTAATGAAGCTGATTGTTTTCAGGGGCAGCTCTCTGGTGATCTGGTGGTCACTCTGTCACCACCTCACCAAAGACCACTCTTTCAATAAATGGTACATTCATGGCAAACCCAAACCATAGCAGGTCAGCAGTGTCTAGACTAGAGATGAAATTCCTTGAGGTTGCTTTAGTACCACATGCTCATGGCTAGAAGGTAATTTTTTTTACCATGTGTTTAGTGGGCCTAAATTTTGACTGTAACTCATCATGTGAGGTGAGATGTGGAATTTTCCACTGTGGTATTATTATTGGTGTCAAAAGAGCTTCAGATTTTGGAACTGCCATATGCAACATTGTATACATGTAATTGAAAAAGATTGTACAGCTATAATGTAACTACACAAGCAGAAAATAATAAGAAAGGAATATAATGGATTCTAATGTCATAAATTTGTGGAACATTTTAAATAATAACCACAGGAGTGGAGACTGAAGCTTGACGTGAGGCCACTCTTAGCCACCAGGCTGCCTGAGAGAGCACCAAGCCTGGCACAGAAGTGAGCCACACTCCTCCTCATTGTTGTGGGCCCGGAATTAGTCCAAGTCCTGTGAAAGCAATTTCATCCTGTGATGATGTTGAAAGTGTTCACGTGCCTTCCAGTGTGATTCCACGTGAGGAAGCTCTGACAGGGAGGCGGTGGATGAGCGAGCTGGGAAGATGCCCCCGCCTCACCTATACCCATATGTGCTGCAACCTCCACAGCGTCCAGGACTAAGAACATGGGCGAGTTAGAGTTTCTGTTTTTCACTGACAGTGAAAAATCTCAAGAGCAAATACCTGGCCTAGGTGCAAAATGTGTGAAGAGGTTCTGAGGTTTGCTTTTCTATCTGACCTCATGTGTGGCTTTTGTTTTCCCATCTATCATCTATCTATCTATCTATCTATCTATCTATCTATCTATCTATCTATCTATCTATCATCTATCTAACTATCCAGGAGACAAGGTCTTTCTGTGCCACTGGTTCTCAACTTCCTAACCCTGTGACCCTACAGTTCCTCATGTTGTGGTGACCCCAACTATAAAACTATTTTTTGTTGCTGCTTCATAACTGACTTTTATATTGTTACAAATTGCAATGTAAATACCTTTGTTTCCCGATGGATGGTCCTAGATGATTCCTGTAAAGAGCTGAGAACCCCTGTATGTAGAGCAGGCTGGCCTTGAAGTCTCAGACATCTGTTTGTCACTGCCTCTGAGTATAGGGATTAAAGACATGGTCCACCTCGTCATGCTTTTGGTCTACCATTTTATTCCTTGAATCTAACTGAAGGGATGAGGGTTAGACACAGTAGAACACTCCTGCAGAAATCTTGGTCAGGATGAAGACAGCCAAGGTGAGGGACAGTTGAGGTGGGGGTGAGAGCTGAACTCAGAGTCTTTGGATTACAGCGTGTGTACAAGCTTGGCTGGATAATCTCCAGGACTCAGGGCAAAGATGACAATGTGAAGGGCTTTCTGTTAGAAAATCTTAAATTTCAGACTGTCAATGGCAACACATTAAACCAACACAAGGCCTCGTCAGCTGGCCATCGTTAGTGAATGCTTTCTAAGCATAGAAAAGATGAACTCATTCAGAGCATAACTCCTCTCCACCACAGTAACGGACTCTGACTCTCAGGATGTTGCTCTTCTGGGTCTCAGCTCTCTGCTGGTTGACTTGGGGCCAGGGAGTTGTCGGAATGCCATTTGGAGATTTCTACTCTCTGGGTGAATAGTAAGGCAAGAGGGAGGGTCAGGGGCATCTGAAAGGGTGAGATCTTTCCTTAAGGACAGGATGTGAGGACATGAGGAATGAGTTTCCAAATGCAACCAAAGCCCCGAAGCCTGGTGTTTCTATGTGATATCTTGCTCCAGGTTTTGTATGACCAAGCTCTGTTGTATGACACTATTCCTCATCCTAGACAGGGAAATGATGGCAGGCTGAAGTAACCATACTAGTAAAGCTCAACTTGACGGGGAACCACTGAGTTATTGGGGTGACTCACAGGAAGGAGTATAGGTGAGGGGTTCCTTATAGGAGCATGAATGACTCTAAGGCAGCATGAGTGACAGCTCAAGACAGCTGGAGCTCACAGTGGAACATGGAGGCAGCTTGGAGAGGACCCTCCTCTTTTGCCCTCTTATCACTACTGATATCGTTATCACTATCATTACATAATCCAGGATGGAGGGACAGCGTGGTAAGGGCCTTCTAGAGCTTTTTACCAGCTCCCTTTAGGACTCCCAGACTTTAACTTTCCCTCTGTATCACTCAGAAGAAACAGCCACACAGTATTCTCCAGGGCTAAGAGTGTTCTGAGAAGAACTGAAGCCAAAATGATCCAATATATGGGTATTCTACATGAAAGAGGGAGGGACACACCCCAAGCCAGTTCACACTGGATCTTTATATCTGGATACGTTGAGAATACACTTGAATAGAAACTCTCGAAATTTGATTGTTACCGGAATGGTGTAGGATTATATATAAGCTGAGAAACTTAACACTGTTTTCCAGACAGCAATATATGGAGCCCCATGGCAGAGGGAGGCCCAGGGGTTCCGGAGGTTGCAAAGAAGGCCATTTGGAGCAACATGTGGGGCAGGCCCTTGCAGGGAGGGAACAGGGCTCAAGTGCATATTACAGGGGTTGCTGTGGATAACCCAGAGCAAACCAGTCTTCTATGGTAGGAGGCTAGAGAGCATCTCTCAAGGGATTGTAATGAGGCTGCACAAAGGAGCAAATTCTTTCCATTTCCTGGTCAAAGGTCCACAGGGATTTTTTTTTTTGGGGGGGTGTCTTTTATATATTTGCTTTTGTGTTTTGTTTCCAGAGTAATATTTGGTAAAGGCACAGATTTGCTCTGACATTTTCCCATGCATAGTGTACTTTCTGTTTGTCCTCCTGAGGTCCTTTCCCCATCGCTCATGCCTTCCACTTGTTGTCGATTGGAATTCTGGCCTCGGGAATCCTAAATCTTTTGAAATGCAGGTGTCTTCTAGAGCTGAAGGACACCGGCCTCTACTCAGTTCTGTGCACTGGGTAGATGTCTTCATCCTTCCCACCACTTACTCTAGTTTATGGACCTTGGAACATTAGTAGTCACAGCTTGAGAAACAGGGCAAATTAGACCCTCCAATATGACAGATAACAGCTAACTCCCCGAGGAAGGTGCCAAGAGGTGAGGAGACACAGAAGCCCCATTTTTGTCCTGGCCTAGGTTCTCAGGCATTTCTAGGAGACACAAGGTGGAGCCAGCAGAGCATCAAGGGCCAGAGTTTTCACACCCCCAGCTCCTGTATCCTGCTTTTCAATGGCCTGGTGACTGACTGTGAGCGACTGCAGCGGGTACTCTAATGATGTTTTATTTTCAACGCCATGGACAAAGACTGTGTTCTTTCTGTTCCTTGTGCCTGGTCTTCCGAAGCACACAGCTAAAGTGTTTGCTCTACATCCACCATTTCATGTCTTGCTTCTTTCAAAGCTACAGTGTTGGGCAGCCATGAAATTAAAGGTTGATTGTGTACATCTGGGACCTCACGAAGCTTTATAAACCCGTTCCCAAGATTCTTTCTGAAGGGAAGAAGCAGTCTCTCTCTCTCTCTCTCTCTCTCTCAGGTGTGTGTGTGTGTGTGTGTGTGTGTGACAGTGATCTTCCCGTGTCCCAGTGAATATAGCTCTAAACCTTCCCTGTGAATTTCTATCCAAGCCCTGCCTTCTTTTGGTTGTTGATTGTTTCACAATGAATTTTGACAAATAAATAAAATCAAATAAACAAAATGAAATCAAACGTATGTCACAGACCAACAGTTATTGCTAGGTTCGACCAGAGCAAAGGACTATGTTTTATTTTTGTTTTTTAATGTTGTTCTTTACTAGAGCCAGTAGACTTGACTTCAAATATCTACTTGTGCTTATTTTTTCTAGGGTTAAAGCAGTACACTCTTTTTGAAAAAACAAAGCAAACAAAAACAAAAAAAACCCTACCCCATATACACAGAAGATAGATCCAGCCGACTTAATATAAGCTTAAGGAGGTGAAAGAGGAGATTAGACGCATTGAAAAGTGCTTGACAAGAAATCAAAAAGGTTTTTTTTTTTTTAAAAGAGAAACTGAAATTGATGCTGCAAATCCCCTTGCTTCTGAAATGTGACCCCCTTTCGTTAATCACATGCATGTCTGTATTTTGTTGGCGAACCCCTCATTCTTCTCTAAGTCAGCTCTTTGTGTCTCTTTGTAAGAGCTGCAAAATAGCAGAAAAATGCCCCATTTGGAGGGGCTTTTTTGCAGAGAGACTAGAAGTCCAGGTGTGTCAAACAGCCTTTGACTTAGAGACAGACCACAGGGTCTTGCAACAGATTCAGAGGAGGGAGCCTCCAGAGGAAGAGAGCAGCCTCAGGCAGGGGTGGGATTCTAATTAGTAATTCAAACTGAGCAGCCCAGTTCACTACAGTGTATTAGTGGAACAATAGGGCCATTAAGTTTAAAGCTTAAACCTCCAGGGCAATCTCTAGGGAAGAATGCACCATACCTCTTTCTTGCAAGTTTTATAAGAACAAGCAGACTAATCTCGCAGGAAATCCACCTCTGTCAGAAACCCAGATTTTCCTGCTGAGCAGTGAGTGTATCAGATTGCTGACAACTACCATTGCTCTAAGATAGAAAAATATTTTCATTATGAACCTTGTGAAGACATTCAGATGTATAAACTTGTTCGTATACCATGCAAGAAACTTAGCTTTAAAAAGTGCAGCCATGATTGTACTGCGACATGACTGCATCGCTTGTACCGTGCTTAGACCTTCATCACCAGCAGCCGCTGCTCTGAACAGCTTTAAACATCATTTTCCTTCTAAAGAAAAATTGATTTATTTTTGTCCAGATTTCATGACCATCTGAGATAATGAGTCCAGGATCAGTCCGTTGATTAATTTAACCTCTGTCACATTGTAATCAGTCATTCAGGGACCTTTGTTGGACTGGGAAGGAGGGTTAATAATGAAGGAGACAAGACACACAACCTACAGGAAGAGAATGCCTTCAAGCCGGGCGCTCTCTCTCTCTCTCTCTCTCTCTCTGTCTCTCTCTCTCTGTCTCTCTGTCTCTCTCTCTGTCTGTCTCTGTCTGTCTCTGTCTCTGCCTCTCTCTCTCTCTCTCTCTCAAATAGGAAAGAAGGTAACCAAACTTGACTCCAGTTTAGCATACCTAGGGTGGAGGTCTCAGAATACAGTAAATGGTTATTCAGTGGTTGAGGGTTGACACATTTTTTGGTATCTGTGTACAGTGGTGGCTTGATGTACATCCAAGTATATTATGAACAGAATGTTGTACTGAGTGCATCCAGAGCCATGCAGGCATCATTCAACTTTCTGCCAAAGGTCAAGTACGATGAACACAAGGCCCAGCACACATGATGTACACAAGGCCATTGTACGGCTGCTCAAACATGCCATTTAGTGAACATTTTTGCCTATCAATTAGGATAGCTGGCACACATGCCATGTTCACAAAGAATTGTAAGTGACAATGTTGACAGAAAAACTCATTAAAAACACATGTATTTGAGGGAATTCAATTTTCCTTTAATTTTGTTTGATTATTGGGTATTTGTTGAAACTATGTCAGAAGCTCATCTATAATTTTATAGTTTGTAATCCCCTTTGTGTTTTCTCCCAGTGTTTCCCTTTCTTCTCTGCAGTACCACTCACATCTCATTCCAGTGACCTCCGCAGTAAAAGCCTACCTAGATGTTCATAGGTTTATGTTCAATTTTGTTTATTTCTTGGCATCAATGACTCTAATGATACAACTGGGGACTTAGCCTGTCACTCTTCCTTTTGGGTTCAGATTTCCTTCGACATTTGCTCACCTTGAACTTCTTAAGATGAGAACCTAAATTACCAACAGGTTTCCAGTGCAGTATAGGCAGAAGAGGTCAGAAAGAGGCACGTACAAGAAGGGATTGACTACCCCAGAGCTGCTTCATTGTGCCCTTTAAGAATCTTGATGACAAAATCAGCATGGGGTCTTGTCTCCTTAGGGTTAAGCAGCCCGTCCTGCAGTGGCCATATTAAAGGGCATTTTGGGTAGCTACTCCTCTGTTTATGCCTGAATCAGTGGTGTTTTCCCAAGCCCCTGGAAGGCCACTTCACACTTGGCTGAGGCCTCCAGGGCAAAGTCTGAGCATTGCTTTTAGGAATTACAGATCTTGGAGTCCGAGAGATAGCCCAGTGGTTACAAGCACTTGCTGTTTTGCAGAGGACCTGAGTTCTGTTCTCAGCACCCAGGCGGCCCTGACCATCTATTCGTCCAGTTGCAGGGTTCTGATGCCTCTTCTGGTCTCCTTAGGTACTACATGAATGTGGAGCACTTCCATGCAGTCCAAACAGTGGGTACACACACATACATTGCAAACAAAAAATCTTAACAACATCAAAGAAGTAAAACATATCTTGCTTTGAGAGAAAAGGACAATTGGTTCATCTGTTTCTTATAAACATTTGCTTGCAGCAGAGATCCTGGCTAGACTTCCCATTTTATATCTGATCTTAGATGTGAGCTGAGTGGGGGTTGAAATTCCCAAGCAGCTGTTGCTAGTAAGCTTGCTCCTGAAGGAAAAAGGATTGATTGCCATGGTAATTGTATCCTCCATGGTGTGGCTACAGATGTGTATTCTCATCCGTAGCCAACTAATCACCCTAAATTTTGCTGAGCTAATTGTCTTCATGGCTATCGTCTGCAATGAGAGACATCACGGGCCTGGCTTGGTCGGCTTCTTAGAAACTTCTGGTTAGGGCCAGGTTGCCAGAAAACCTCAATAGTAGATGGAGAAGTCCCCTTATGATTCAGGGCAAAACCTTTAAGGAGACTGACTTTTTTTTTTAACAGCACTTTTCGTCAGAGCAAATTGACTTTTACTTTGGAGATATTTACATCCTTATAAAAATGAAAACTTACTGGATATATCCCCATGTTAGCCATCAGAAACACTGAAGCTTTATATTTCACGGAACCTAAATAAGCCTCATATAAAAACATCACCCACAACTAGATGACTTAGGCACTGGAAAGAGCTAATGAGCCTATCATGTTAATTCTATTTAATTAGAGATATGCTATCTCATAGTAAATCTATCAGTTCCGTGCCAATTCATTAAAATGCATGTGGCATTGCATTTAAAAATGAGAAGAAGGGAATCTGATAATGAAAATGAATAGCACGTGTCATAATACAACAAGGTTTGGACGAAAAAGAATAAATCAGGAGAGAGGGAAGAGGGGCAGCTGATGAATATGCATGTGAGGGATGAGTGTCTTCAGGATATACTTGGAGACCTTGAAGACTGAGGAAAACGTGGTGGACGTGCAAATACGGTTGGCTGCCACAGAGGTATTATTCAGCTCGAGAAACAATGAGCCAGACTGAAGTGGGGGTGGGCAGTGAGATGGCTTTCCGGGATAGAGGCTCACACGAAGTGCCCTGAGTTTAGCCCACGGAAAGCGGGTAGGAGAGAGCAGACTCCATCAAGTTGTCCCTCACTTCCACGTTTGTGCTGTAGCATGCATGACTTCCCACCCTAAACATGCACACGCACATGGTAAGCTATTAAATAACATTGTAAATGTCAGATTTTGAATTAATTTTCTAATCTTGGGATTTCTTTTCAGCTATAACTTTTGACTTTCCAAAACTGAAATGGTAAACAGAGAAGAAGGAGGGAATAGATAACAGATGGGGGGGGAAGGCAAGAGGAAGGGGTAAAGGACAAGGAGGGGGGAGAAGAAAGGCAGAGAGGGAGGGGGAAAGGACAAGGATGGGGGAGAAGAGAGGCAGAGAGGAGGGGTAAAGGGACAAGGAGGGGGGGGAGAAGAGAGGCAGAGGGGGGGGGAGAGACAAGATGGGAGAGAGAGGCGAGGGAGGAGGGGGGAGCAGACAAGGGAGGGGAGAAGAGGTTGAGATTTCTTTGTCTTACATTTTTTTTTTCCAACTTTGGGTAGTATGTGTCATTCCAGAACATACCAAGGGCCATGCATTGGCGACAGACTAGCCTTTACTCAAACTTCACTTTTATGGAATTTAAGTGCTACTAGCAGGAGGTACTTGTGAGATGGTAAAGAAATTTTAGGCTGTCTATGTTGCTTTGAGGGTCTGAGTTTTTCTTCTTTCCTTTGAAGATCACCTGCCATTTGGCTGGTCACATTCAGGGCATAGAACAATGGAAAGACAACGCTGTCTTCTCAGAGTAGAGGCTGGCATGTGCACAGAAGACAAGCACGGCCTTCCAGAGTCAAGTCTAACTCTGTGTCGATCTGACAAGCAGAAAAAGACAGTCCAGGACAGACTCCATGTGACCACCTGCCATGGCCCTGCTATTTTTCATTCCATATGAAATTCTAGGTCCCCCACCCAGTCATAGCCATCATCCCTTGTCTATCTCCTAAGCCTGAATGGTCCTAGTTCTACCAAAGCACTCACAACTGTGTGGGAGTGCTAATGCCTGAATGGCTGCTCCTCCTGAATCAGATTATGAATTGATTAAGTGACTGGGTTTCATAATCCAACCTGCCACATTCTGGTAAAACACCTCATAGTATCTAAAAAAGTCTCCTTTGTTTTCTACTATGTCTCAGAAACTCCGATTTTTCTATATGTGAACCAGAGTATTTTGAAATGCAAAAGTGAGTTAGTTGTCTTTCCACAAATCCTTCTGGGGGGCTTCCCCTACATCCTGCATGGACTAGTCCATGCCACCCACCTTGCTTTTCTACACTTGAGGTTCATGAAATTTGGAACAGTCTAGGCTCTCCTTCATCTTCTAACCACTCCCACTGCTAAACTTGTACATAATCCTGACAGTGTCTGAGCTCCCAGAGTACTGAGCTCTTTTTATTAGCTTCATTGTATCTTTAGAATTTCACTGTTATAAAGAGATACCATAATGAGGGAACTCTTATAAAACAAACATTCAATTGGGGCTGGCTCATATCATAAAGGCAAACATTTAATTGGGGGTTGGCAGCTATAGTTTTCAGAGGTTCAGTCCATTATCATCATGGTAGGAATCTATGCTTCAGTAGCCTTCGTTAACAGGAGGGAGCCAAAGTTCTGGAATCTCAAGGCATGCCAGGAGGAGACTGAAAGCATTTTACACTGGGCATAACTTGAGCATCTATATGGACCTCAAAGCCCTGCCTCTCAGTACACACTTCCTGTAGCCAGCCACACCTCCTGTACAAAGCCATACCTCCCATAGTGCCACTGCCTATGAGCCAAGCCTTCCAACACAAAGAATCTATGGGGACTAAACCTATTTACAAAACCCTGCAATTGTACAATAAAAGACGTGCCAAAAGCTTCTAAGTTTTTTTATTCTGTGCCCGTGTGCAAATGAACCTGTCCACATGTGGGTGTGTTCAGGGAGTCTGAGTGCCTCTGTCAGCCAGGTGTCAGCAACCTGGAGCCATTAGCACGGCTGGATGCCCACATGGTTGCTAGAGGAGCAACAATGCTTTAACAATTGAGCTATCTCTCCAGCCCTTATTCCAACCCTTGACCCTTAGAAACCAGCAACATGCACTAATACTTGATTTAAATTTTTGACAAAATTTTTTTTCAGAAATGCACCCAGACTGGCTGTGCTTATTTTGTCTGAATTAGAACAGTGAGAACGGGGGTTACTCCTCGCTCACCTCCTGGATTATGACCTCACGGAGAAAAAAGACTTGGTTCCTCTTCATCTTCAATGGGATTTGGTTTAATATCCACAGAAAAAGGCAGCTGGGGAGAGGGTTTGGCAATAAACCTCTGGCTGTGAAATTTCTTGGCCCACAAAATACCCAGCCGACTCTGTGCCCATTCGTCAATAACTTCTCCCAGCTTTTTGTCATCGGTCCTCTCCAATAATGCTCTCCTCACTGGAGGAATTTTAGAAGAAACTCCAAGCCTGTACCTGCAATGGCATTGCGAATCCTCCCAGCCATGCACTCTGACAAAAAAAAATGGCCAAGGAAAATGCCTGTCTCACTAGAGGGCTGGAGGGCTCACAGAGCAGTGGTTAGACCCCTCGTAGAGTGAAGTTCCCAGCCTTGAGCTTCCTGAAGATACCAGTGGAGTCCTGACCTCAGGATTCAGGCCAGGAGTGTGACTTACCTTACCTAGCGACCTTGACCTTTGACCTTTGCATGCCTGTTGATACCTGGTTCAGGCTTCAAGCTCCTAGGCCTCTGATTTAGGTTGATTGTTTGGATCAAAATCCACCCGTATCTTCTCTGCTTTGAATGGGGTTTCCTTAAGAGTGGCAGCTTCTCCTAGGCTGGGTTTGGTTGCTGACAGTGGGCCAAGTACCCTGAGGTTGGCTCCCTGCACAAGAGCAGCCATGGACAGGCCTCCCAGCTTTGTTTCCTGGCCCTAACTAATCGCTTACATACAATTAGCAAAGGATGAAAAGTGTCATGGGACCCTCCCTTGACTAAGGGATGTTAAGAACGTTTGTTTTGATGCGCTGAGAAAAGAAGTCAGTTGCTTTGGCTTGCCTTGTCGATATCACTTTTCCTTTTGAAATGTCGGCCTTTTATGCTAATATGACACTTAGGCAGAGTCTCGAAATGCAAACATCCTGGTTGAGAATAAAAGCTGAGCAAAAACAGAGATTTTCAAAACAGCTGATGTTTGGTCTTAAATAAATCAAAAGTGGTTGGTGTTATTGTTTTTTCAGGCTTAATCTGGTTTCTCTGCAGCGACTTAGAAGAATAGCTAGAACCTCTAAGATATGAATAAAAATTAGATATATATGAATTAAAATTAGGATGTGGCTCTCAGAAATGTATTGGCAGTGGCTTTGGGCGACAGGCATTGGGGAGGCTTGCTGAAATGCTTTTCTAGTTGGAAGAGCTTACTCTTTAGGAACACGGTGGGAGCAAGGAGCATGGGGGAGGCTCTCTCACGCAACCTAAACCCCTGACAGGTGCAGGATTGCTCAGTCCCAGCTCACTTACTAGAGATGGTGGCATGGCTTCGACTTTATCATTTAATCACAGAGAAACAGCACTATGAAGGGGCAGAGAGATTGTGGGGAAGAGGTACAGAAGGGAACGAAGGGGTGCTGTTGTCTCAGAGGTAGCAGCCCTTTATTGATGTGATAGTAATATGGGGGGGCGTGAGGCAGGCTTGCACTGGGCTTTGTCCAGAGCAGTTTATTGTAAACTCGTCGGCTGCCTTGCTGGGTGATTCACAGCCAGAGCAAACCCTGCCTGCACCCTGTGACTAATATCTCCAGGCAGGATGTGATCAGATCATAAGGTTTTATATGGTTATTTATTTATATTTCTGAAACTAAAGCGACAATGGGGGCTGGGTTGTATATAGATTTGAAAAAAAAAAAAATCAAGGGAAAAATGCTCACTTACTCTGGTAATGTGGGATCTAGAAGACCGGATGGCTGCCCCATGGAAATGTGAGGAAACACGGCTTAAGCTTCTGTTTGCTCAACTGCATGGATTCATATAGAAGCTGTTTGGAGGCTGGATGCACGGGAGGTTAAGAACACACGTTAACAGGATGGGTAAAGTGTCCCCTTCATTGGCTGGAGCAGCCACCAAAGCTAACAAGGCTTTTTAATGCCTGCTAACCTTTCTGCTTCCGTCTTCCGTTTACTGTGGTAACATCGAAGCTTCCGGTAAGTGATTTATGCTGGCTGTATCTTTAAGTGGCTGTATTTCCTTGTAGACACATCTCTCTATGTAGCAAAAACAGCCCAGCTGCTTACACAGGGTCTTAGATTTTATTGGCATCCCGTTTTTTCACAGTGCAGGCTGGCTACTGAAGGACAGCTCTCTCAGCCATTCAAGGGGCACCCATGGAGCCAGGCCGTGTAGAGCTTCCTACAGCGACAGGACTTCTTCATGGGGCCACACAGTGATGGTCCCCAATCATTCTCAATTTAACTTATCAAAAAGTCTCTGGTTACTTGGAGAGTTTCCTGCTCTACCTGGAAGAAAAAAGTTGCAGTGGTCTTGAAACTAGTCCTGCAACTTCAGGTCTTGACCCCCTAAGGCTGGGGCATCACTTGCCTCTGAGGGGCTGCCAAATGCACTGGAGAGAGGTGTCCTTCAGGAAGGCCTACCAGCCCCGTGTTTACCACCTCATCTTCACAGGCCCATGAATTCACACTCAGAACCGTTTGCTTAGTTTGTCTGGTTTCTCTTCATCAGAACCTGCATCAGCTGCTTTGAGAAAGGGCTCAGTTTCCTTTTGAATTGGATCGTCACTAAAAGACTGACCAGTTAAGACTGCGGATAAAAGACTCTGGCCGAATTTACCCCTGTTCTAAGCAGGGAAAATAGTTTATGACAGTTCTAAAGGTTGAAATTTCCCCAATGGAAGGAATTTTGAGGGGGTATGGGAAGTGGGAAGTCCGTGGCTCCATCCACACAGGGAACTATACTGTGACCTCGGTCCAGTCCGGTGTAGTAGCCTCCACTAGTTAGAAGGGTAGGCTACCCCTGGGTCCAGTGTCTTCCTCAAACACATTCTTTCCTGCTGGTCCCTGTTCCTACTACTGGCTGGTTTTAACCAGTGTCCCCATCACTTATCTTGGGTATTTATTACATTTGAATAGTGTATGCATGTCATAAACTTCATCAGGTTTCCATGAAATGCCCAGTGTAGGTAAATAAAATGCTGGAAATCTGAAGTCCACGGTGGAAAGTGAGCAGGAAGCAAGTGTTCAGCCCTAGTTTATGGACAGAATGCATTTCAACACTTAATTCTTGTAGAAGGTACCTCACTTAGCAAAGTTTTTTGGTAATGCATGCACAGGAACAAAAGGTATTGAGATTATATAAGGAGGAAAAATTTCTCTATGAGGATGGAAATTCATAGTTCATAAGTTGAAGAATGCCCAATCTCAAAAGGGTTTTCTTTGTCTCTGCCTCCCCTAGAGTGTTACTTCCCAAACAATAAAATCCCCATTGAGAATCTGATTGTCACCCATAGCTTGAACATTCAGGGCAACAACAGGCAACTAACTTTAATGAGCGGTTTCTTCTCACTATGAGGGAGGAAAGCTAACTACTTTCTTTGGATGCGTCTGTTGGGTAGGCTTTGCAGCTGGTGAATCCCGGGTTGTGTCTTACGATGGAGAAGCTAAAAGTTGCTATGTTTACCTGTTTGGTGAGGCTTTTTTTTCTAACAGGCACAAATTAGCTAGAGAAAGAGCAGCAAAGGCCCCCAATGCAGGTGGCACAATGCAGACCAGTAGCTAGCAGCTGATGGTTTGTCCTATACACATGAGAAAGCACTGGCCCTGAAGAACAAGAGTATAGATGGGAACATCCGAGTCTGTGAGGGACTCTGAAGTCCACCTTCCCTGTGGGCTTTGGCTGAAGGCAGCCACAGCTAAAATCCTTTATACTGCCTAAATGTTTTACAGAAGCAAACTCAAACCGTAAGCCTCAAAAATAGGGATTGTTTTTTTTCTTAGCCTTTTCTCCAACCATCCTGGCTGGCTTCTTCTGTTGCCTTTTGGGCTCCTTTTGTCCTGGATTCTTTTTGAGTGGGCTTTTACAGTTCACCGGCAAAGCATTCAGGACGCAGCCTTCCCATCTTGGTGTGGTCTCTGTTGATAATGATCTGGGTGAAGCCAGACAATGAACACGAAAGAACAAATAATCAAAGCACACTTCTCCAGTTCACGGGCTCTAGATCCGATTGCCAAAGATTAAACTGTCAGGTGAATGGTTGTACCAGGGTCAATGGACTCTGTCAAAATTACGAGCCAGCTGTCAACCAATTAAGCCAGATGTGCGTTCAACGTGTAAACAGACCTCCCAGAGAATAACAATTCAGTCTCAGCAAGGACCAGGTAGAGGTGGGGATAGTTTGAAAGGGAAATTCTAAGATCTGTGGAATGTTTCTCATATCAATGTCATTCTTAACTTTCTAAGTCATAAGTAGCACTGCTCTGAACCTGGTTAAACCAAATCCTACATTGAACGATAGATGTGTCTCTGTAAGTAAGAATCTGTGGTTTGTGTTCAGCGTGTATGAGATATGCTAAAACTCTCTTTCATCTGCCTACAGACATACACACACAGTTTATGGCTAGTGCACACACACACACACACACACACACACACACACACACACACTCACACCAGCACCAAATCTGACTTTTAAGTCCTGAGTTATTTAAAAAATGGCATTTAAAGTCATGCCAACTTTAACAGACCTCAAGTGAGCATGCAACCACCAACCAAGAAAAAAGATATCATTTGGGCCCTCAGATCATCCGCCACTATAAGCTAAAAGCATGGCTGTCCTAACATTACTGTTTAAGTACAACCACTTTACCAAATTGTAAGGTGCAATACACAACAGTAAGTGTTACGTAAACCTTTACATGCACATTGCACAATGCACATATACACGCACATGTACAACACACACACACACACACACACACACACACACACACCCACACACACCCCAGGCAGTTTTTTCCACCTGTGCTATAAAAAATATCATTCTCCCTAAACAAGACGTGTCCGAGAGGCAGACCTTAAGCTCAGCCAGAAAAAAAAAATGCTTCTCAGAGATTTTCCTTTGGTTGAATGGTTAGAAACTACCTTGACAGAAACCAGTCTGAAGTTGCCACATCTGTATGAAAGTCAAGAAACAATCTCTTTTTGGGGCTCTATGACAGATACAGAAAAATCCTCTGTTCTGATTAGCATAAAAACCATTTATTTAACTAATGTGAAAAAGAATTAATTTTGAACAGGAGTGCTTTGGAGTATCTTTATAAATAACAATTTCGACTGCTCATAATAAATTTTCAAAGGTAGGTAGCCTGGGTACCTTCATTTTTCAAAGGAAGAAATACAAATCCAGAATATTAACTGTTGGCTAAATCCAACTTGTTTACAGTCTTAGCGTTCAGGCAGTATCTGGTCTCTAAGGTTCATCTCTATGAAGCTCAGGGACAAAAATTGAGTTGAGAGACGTTAAGGTGTGGGTTTAACCAGAAACGGAGGTGAACTCCTATCCCAGTGGCTATAGTGGGTGGTCAATTGAACCAAAGGTCTTCTAAGGGACTTTTAAATGAATGATCCAAAAAAGCGCCCAGTGCAATGAGCACTGATTTTGTGAAAACAGAAGATTGGAGATTGAGTCTGAATCTTAAATTCTCTCAAATAAAGTAGAGCTCAATTGAAAGCACTTATGCCAATATTAAGACTAAAACTGGTCCCATTTGCTTGATTAGTGAGGGAGGGCCTCACATACTCATGTGACCCTCAAGTACTGGACACACAGAGCTGTTGGGACTGCACAAGATGGTTGGTATTGTGCCAAGGAAAGGCTTCTCCTCCTCCTCCCTCCCCTCCCCCTCCCTCCCCCTCCCTCCCTCCCTCCCTCCCCTCCTCCCTCCCTCCCTCCCCTCCCCTCCTTCCTTCCCTTCCTTCCTTCTTCCAGAAGTGTTTGCTTTCACCCTGGACCTCCAGGATATTGGAGTCTCCTGGGGTGTAGTTACTTTAGCAGTATCTGGTATGGGCTTCTTCTGTGGTATGAGCCTTTAGGTTGTCTAACCAAACATTGATTGGCATAACCCCACAAGTTCTAGTGCCATCATTGTTCTAGCACATTTTGGTAGACAGGACAGATTGTAGGTCAAAGGTTTGTGGCTGGGTTGGTGTTCATACATCTCTTCCTGGGAGAACTTTTCCTGCACCAAAGCACTAGAGCACAGGAGTCCAGGCTTCACGGGCCAAGGCTCCATATTGGCCCCAGTCCCACAAGGTCCACTTTCAATGAGTCAAAGGTGTTGTCCTGACCATTCCACATTCTACCCTCCCCCACAGTTGCACAAAGGAGCACCTTTGTTTTAGCATCAGAATGGGCTGTTTGGGATTTCAAACAGTGGGACCCTTTGGCCAACTCAACTGAATGCTGAATGTTATCTAGTCCCGCCACTGGAAGCCTCTCCTGGCAATAAGAGAAGACCAGTTGGGGATTAATGGATTCTAAATTACTAGAAGTCTTCATTTAGGATCACCTTTCAGAGATTTCAGGCAGTTTTCCTTTGCTGTTTCCTACCATCCCTAAAAGACCCTAATTCTAGCCATCTACCCTCCTTCTACCTCACCTCCTTAGTTCATGACCCAGAGACTCTCTTCCTGCTCCTGTCCCCACCAGCTTCTAGTCCACCATAAAATCTATTTTATTTCCTCTACATTTGTTTCCCTTCATTCACCTAATCTTTTTTCTTGTCTGTGGATTATAGCTTGGTTAACATTTACTAATGGGGTGTGTGTGTGAGGATGACTCAGTTGAAGAGCATGATTTCTTTCCAGAGGTCCTCTTGAGTTCAATTCCCAGCAAACTACACGTGGCTCACAATCATCTGTAATGGGATCATTTCCTCTTCTGGTGTGTCTGAAGACAACTACAGTACTCATATTAAATAAATGCAGAATACACTCTAATAAATAAATGAAAATAAATAAATAAACAAATCTTAAAGAAAAAAAAAGCATTTGGGAGAATCCAAGGTTAAAATTGCCCATAGGTTTTGGTCTTTTAACTAAAGCTTCTTTTTGTTAACATGTCCGGCTGAAGCTGAACCTGTAAAAAATAAAAAAAACATTGCCATGAACAATATCCACCCCACAATTGGATACCCATCATAGCACTCAACACCTGGATAAGTTACCTCCACTCCAAGATGTTTTTTTTTTAAGTTCCATCCATTACCCCACTTTCTGTTCATGATGTTATTTTTTTTAATGGCTGAGGTACTTTTCATTCTGCCAATACTGTTTTCTTTTATCCCTTTCATCTGTTGAGGGACATCTAGGTTGTTCTGACTTTCTGGCCACTATGAATAAAGACACAGTGAACACGGTTGAGTAAGTGTTCTTATGGTAGGGTAAGATTTCTTTTGGGTTTAACACTTAAGGTATTCTAGTTGTCTCTTGAGGTAGATAAGTTCCCAACTTTCAGGAACCACCTTATGATTGCCACTGTGGTTTCTGTGCAAGTTTACTCCCACCAGTAATGGAGTAGTGTTAGCCTTGCTCCCTCATTGTCAGCATGAGCTGTCACTTATGTGTTTCTTAGCCATTCTGCCAAGTGCATGTGAAACTCCCCAAATAATAAAATATTATGCTGAGAGTAAAGGATGGAATCTCAAAGTAGTTCTGATTTGCATTTCCCTGAAGGATAGGATGTTTGAACATTTCTTTAAATATTTTCTCAATTATTTTAGATTTTTTCTCTTGAGAATTTTTAATTTAGATCTATACCTCATTTTGTTGGATTTTTTGATATTTAATTTATTGAGTTCTTTATATATTTTGGATATTGGTCTCTATCAGATGTAGACTTAGTAAAAAATCTTTTCCCCATTTGTGGGCTTTGACTTTGTCTAACTATAAGTGTCCTTTGCCTTACAGAAGCATTTTCATTTCATGAGGTTCATTAATTGATTGTTGATCTTGGTACCCCACACTATGAGTGACTTCCTTCGGAAAATATCTCCTGTGCCAATGCATTCAAAGCTGCTACTTTCTCTTCATCAGGTTCAAGATGTCTGATTTTTGTTTGATGTCTTTGATCCTTTTAGACTTAGTTTATTATTGAAGATAATAAGTATGAATCTATTTGTGTTGTTCTACATGTAGACATCTACTTTGGCCACCAACATTTATTGAACGTGCTGTCTGTTTCCAAGTGCTTATTTCTTTATAAAGCAATCAGGTGTCCGTATGTGTGTAGATTTATGTCTGGGTCTTCAGTCGAATTCCATTGATCAAGGTGTGTATTCTTATGCCAATGCCATGTGGTTTGTTACTATTCCTCTGTAGTACAGCTGGAAATCAGGGATGTGATACCTCTGGAAGTTCTTTAATTGTATAGGATTGTTTCCGATACTCTGGATTTTTTTTTCCATATAAAGTTGAGTTTTTAGGTTTGTAAAAAATTGTGTTGGAATTTTAATGGGGATTGCTTTGAATATGTAGATAGCTTTTTGGTAAGATGGCCATTTTTATTATATGACTCCTACTGATCCATGAGCATGAGAGCCCTTTCCATGTTCTGCTGTCTTTAATTTCTTTCTTCAAAGACTTGAAGTTTTTATCATACAACTCTTTCCACTTGTTTGGTTAGAGTTACTCCAAGATATTGTATATTATTCATGGCTACTGTGAAAGATGTTGTTTCCCTGATTTCTTTCTCAGCTCATTTATCATTTGTATTTAGGCAGGAATACAGTTTTTATTTTTATTTGTTTGTTTGTTTTTATGAATCTTGTATCCAGTCACTTTGCTGAAGGTGAAGGAATTTATCGGCTGTAGGAGTTTCCTGCTAAAATTTTGGGGGTTGTTTTATGTATACTATCATATCGCCTAAGAATAGTGATACTTTGACTTCTTCCTTTCCCATTTACATCCCTCTGAACTCTATCAGTTGTCTTATTGCTGTAGCTAGAACTTCAAATACTGTATTGAAATAGATGTGGAGAGAGTGACAAACATCTAATTCCTGAGTTTAGTGGAATTACTTGAGTAACTCTTTGTTTTATTGATTTTCTTGTATTCTTTCCCCCTTCCTATTTTATTGATTTCAGCTCTCAGTTTGGTTATTTCCTACTGTCTACTACTCTTGGGTATACTGGGTATATTTACTTTTTTTGTTCTAGAGCTTCCAGCTATGCTGTTAGGTTGCTAGTCTGAGATTTCTCCAATTTTTAATTTTTAACGTAGGCACTTAGTGCTGTGAACTTGCCTCTTCACACTAACTTCCACTGTGTCCTCTATGTTTGGGTACGCTGTATATTCATTTTCATTGAATTATAGAAAGTCTTCAATTTCTTTCTTATTTCTTTCTTGGTCCATTTTTCATTCAGTAGAAAGTTGTTCAGTTTCTATGAATTTGTAAGCTTTCTGTTGTTTCTATTGTTGATATTCAGCTTTAGTCTATGCTGGTCTGTTGGAGTGAGAGTTATTTCAATTTTCTTCTACTCTGTTGAGTTGCTTTACCTGTCTCAGTATGTGAGTCAATTTTTGAGAATATTCTGCAGGAATTGCAAATAAGAAGGGATATTCTTTTTTGTGTATGTGAATGTTATGTAAATACATTTAGGTCCATTTGGCTTAAAAATATCTGTTTAGCTCCGAGTATTTCTCTGTCTGGTTTTTGTCTGGATGACCTGTCCATTAGTGAGGTGGGTATTGAAGCCTCCTGTTCCTCAGCGTAGTGAATCAATACATGACAAACTGTGGTGATGTTTTCTTCTAAACTTGGAGTGCCCTTGTGTTTTGGGGCAGAGATAGCTGAGATAACTTCTTGATAAAGTGTTTCCCTTGATGAATATATGATGTTCTTTTCTCTCTTTTAATTAGTTTTATTTGAAATCTATTTTTGTGAAATGCTAAAAATAGTTACATAGCTTGCTTCTTGAGTCCATATAAAGTCTTGGGTTTTGTGCAACCCTTAACCCTGGGCGTACGCATATTTGATGTGAGAGTGTGTCTCTTGGATGCAGCAGAAGGATGGATACTATTTTCACATAAATCTGTGAATCTTTGTCTTGTTGTTGGACCCATTGTTACTGAGGAGATATTAAGGAATGTTTGTGTGTGTGTGTGTGTGTGAAACAGAGAGAGAGAGAGAGAGAGAGAGAATGCTCTGTCTTTTGATTTTGATTGTGAATTACTTATGTGAATTTTCATGGGTATAATTAACTCCTTGATAAGTCTAGTACGCTTTTTGTGGGGATGGTTGTGAGTGAAGACTTTTAAATTTGACTTTTATATGGAATATCTTGTCTCCATCCATGGTCATTGACATTTTTGTTGGGAATAATAGTTTGGGCTGGCATCTGTTGTCTCTACAGTCTGTATATATCAGTTTAGGCCCTTCTAGCATCAAGTCTTCATTGAGAGGTCAGTGTGAGTTCTCAAAAGATCTGACTTTATATATTCATTTGGACTTTTCCTTTCAGGTTTCAAAAATCTTTCTTTTGTTCTGTATGTTTTAATGTCTTTTGATAGAGTTATGGCAGCGAGGGATCTCCAGTGCCAATCTGTTTGGTGTTCTTGTACTTTCCTTTATAGGCATCTCATTCTTTATAGTTAAGAAAATTCTCTTTTGTGCTTTTTATGATTTTGGAAAAGTAGCTCTGGGCCTGTGATCTGGTTCCATCCTTTGTGCTTATCCTCCTGCTCTCCTCCTGCTCACCTCGCATCTCCTCCTCCATCCTCCTCCTCCTTCTATCTCTCTCCTCCTCCTCCTCCTTCTCCCTCTCCTTCTCCCTCCTCCATCACTTCTCACTCCTTCTCCATCCTTCTATCCTGCTCCTATCTCAGTCCTCGTCCTCCTTCTCCTCACTCCTCCTCCTTCTCCTCCTTCACCTCCTTCTCCTCCTCCTCCACTCACCTCTCCTTCTCCTCCTTCTTCTCCTTCTCCTTCTCCTTCTCCTCCTTCTCCTTCTCCTTCTCTCCTCCTCCTCCTCCTCCTCCTCCTCCTCCTCCTTGTCCTCCTCCTCGTCCTCCTTCTCCTCCTCGTCCTCCTCCTCCTTCTTCTTCTTTTTAATAGTGTTTCCAGATTTCCTGCAGTTTTGTATTAGATTTTAGATTTAACATTTTTCTTTGAGGATAGTTTCTTATCCTTAGCTCAACTCTTTGAAATTGTATTAACTCATCCTTTCTGCATTTTGTTGGTTAAACTGTCTAGAAGTTCTGTTCAGATTCACTAAATATTCCATTTTCAGAACTCTTTGTGTTTCTTTATTGAGTTGTACTTCCATTTTCTTGTGTCTTGGTCTTTTATTCCTTTCCTTCAACTGCGTATCATTTCGTGTTTTCTCTTTTGCTAAAAGTTTGTTATTCATTTCACTCCAGTCTTTGTGTCCTGACTTTCTTTGAGAGTCCTTTCCTCACACTTTGTTTGCATTTTCCTGGAGTTTCTCTAAAGGGATTTGTCCATTCATCTTTAAGGACTGCTATTATCTGCATAGTAGTGTGAGTCTTTTCTGTACTTTCTTGTGCTTTTCTTTTCAGCTGTGTTGGAATGTTTCAGGGCATTAGTGGAACATATTATTTTGCAAGCTCTTTGCCTGGTATCTGTGTGTGTCTGAGATGGTTGTGAGTTTTAGAGTGCTGATTTTGTGAGTTACACCTTATGTTGGTAGATGTGTGCTTTGTTTCGCATTTCCTGTTGAGAGTGTGTATCTGTATGTGGCTCTCTGTTTTATTTTCTGCCTGTCTCAGCTGATGTGTTCTGGGGAATGCCCACCATTGCGTGCTACTGTCGAAATACTGGTTGAGTTGAGGAAGGAAGGTTATTGGAGGTGGGTCTGTGGATTTCCTTTGGGGATGTGGCATCAGTGAGGGAAAGAAGAGAGACCACCTTCTTGATTTCTTACTTCTGAGATCTGAGGGATGGAACTGCAGGATTCCATCTCATGGGCGCTGTAGAAGGTCGACGTCCCTACAACTTCAGCCTATTTGTTGCCTCCCGGAAAGATAAGTGGCTCTTAGGTTAGAAGGGAGTGTCTTCTTCTGTGGGTTTAGTCTGGGGACTGAGTCTGCATATGAGTGGAATGTAAGATTAGAAGGGAAAATCTGTAGAATTCACAAAGAGGTAGGTGAATATCAAAAGGTGGTTCTGCCTGCAAGGCTGAGGATGAGAATGGGGCTCTGAGATCAGAGGGCACAGAGGGGGAGAAGGACCTGTGGACTGTCTACCTGATTTTCTCTGGAAGGGAGTGGAAGGGGATGCCTGTTGAGTTTGGGGACTGTGATACATGCGTGTGAGTCAGGGAGGAATATTAGGAGGAGGTGTGGTTTGTGGATCCAGATGTTAGCAGCAGGTAGGAAGGAAGGCTACGCAGCACTAGGAGGCATTGAGATCTGGGGCGTAGATTTGGAGGGAAGAAGGAATGGTGAGATTCTTCGCAGTTGGATTGCCTGTTTCCCTGTTCTTAGCAACTTGCTGAGGTGTGTCTGCTGAGTGTTGGAGCTGCTGGGGACCATGTGAGATGAATTGAAGAGGAGAGTTAGGATGAATATAGAAAATAAAAGAGAGGAAAAAGCAGTTCTTAGACTCATTTCTTGGTGGTCCTAGTGGTCTCTGAGAGTGTGGGTTTGGAGGCGTAATTTAATCAAAACAAAATTAAGAAAGTCAGTATGAATCTCAAACTAGCCAGTCGTGTCCCGTAAATCATGTATTCAACTTCTCCCATGAAGTTCCACTATGAGGTAAAAGCAATTTTAGCAACTAAAAGAAGGGTGACAAATTTGGAGAGAGTCACTAGGAGTTCAGATCTTAGGCCCTCTTTAATCATAACAATTTAAACGGACACTCTTATACAGACTCTCGTTTTCATATAATTCAAGTCCATTCTTACTACCAATGAATACTTTCTGGGTTGAAGTTTGCTCAATGTGGTGGCCTTTTACTTCTGTATTAGAGGCCTTGGTTGGGTCCCAGCTCTGGCATCTTCCTTCTTTCTTGACTTCTGTTGCTCATAGACCTCTTTGCAGAGTGGTAATTCTTGAGCTTCTTCTGTCTCTGTGTGATTATCCTGAGGAATAAGTCATATAATTCGTCAACAAATTGAAATGGATCCAGCCAGTGTAGTCACTGGTAGCTGTTAAATACCTTAGAAAATATTTATTATCAACTTTAACAAATTCTTTTGGATCAAATATCTGAAGAACAGACATATTATGATTATATGGCATTAATTGTGTTTGATGCTGCTCTCATTAGTATTGTTTCAATCCTCCATAAATCTTCTTCTTCTCATTGATGCTCCTTTTATTTGGAGAGGTTCAAAAGTAGCTATCAGATCCTCATTCATTCATATATATGGTGGGTTGCTTTTGAAGAATCTGTGAGGTCTCTCATCCATGGTAAGGCATAACAATTATAAATCAAAACACACTAGATGAAGACGACGCCGAAGTTCAATCCGAGTTTCAACGTCTATTGTGATAACACTGCCTCCGTAAATGGCTGCATAAAGAATAGTTTGCAGGTTTGGGATTGTAGCTCAGTGGTGGTAACACTGTAGCATAAAGGCCTGGGTTGAAGTCTTGTCCAAAAAAAAAAAAAAAAAAAGGAATGGGTTTATAGGCCACTTTTCAACAGATCTGGCTTTGATGCACAGTAAAGAGAAGATTGTATTCCTTGTAAAAAGCCAGACTGGCAAAGCCTTCACCTATACGGCTACATAACAACCTGTGAACTCTAGACTCATTCTAAATAGACTCATTCTAAAAACCCCAAGTTGCTGGAATTCAATCAAATCCCCTGGCATGTGTTGACGCAATCCACTGCAATATTTCCTAAAGCATAGTTTTGACTGTCTTAAAGTCTTGGGCAGCGAGTTCTAAAGGTATGTGATAAACAGTGTTCCACGATAGAAGTTCCTCATTTCCTGTTTCTCACGTCCTCATTTCTGCATACATACCCCATAGTAGTGGTTCCCAGAGCAGAAGCATTATTCCAGATCCACATGTGTTGGCAACATCCTTGATATCTGACTTCATCTGAAAATCCCCACCCTTGGTCTCAGAAACAGTTGTTATGTCTTCTAATTTGTATAGACTCCAATTAGAATCTATTTTCACAGTTGACCTACCCTAATTTTAGCTTCCTCAATATCTTCTAATTGGAGTGAACACTTCAAAATAAATTCACCTAGTAAGTAACTGGTCTTGTACATTGTTGACAGTATCATTTTAAGTATATCATTGCCCCCTTACAAATATGTGAGCCTTACTTCTGGAAGGAACATTTAGCTTAGATACAGAATTTCTATGACCAAAAGAAAACTCAAATAAGACAGTTAAGCCCTGAGAATATCAAATCATTAGTTTATGAATATTGCTTTATAGTTTTTCTTAAAAATATAATTTTAGTATATTTTCTAGTTTTTAGTATACATTTTAAATGTCACAAAATAATACCACTTATAACAAATTGCCTAACTGCTGGGACTGTTTGTAAGGATGAATTTTATTTTTTACAATTTTAGAGTATCAGAATAAAAATGTGTTTCTCCTAAAAACCATTACAAGCACTCTAGTTTGAAAAGCAATTTAGAATTAAAATAATATGTTTCTCTCGGATTGTTTCAAATCATGGTTTCCCAGGAAGGAAAAAAAAAAATAACACATCGTATAGCAAGAGAGAACTATCAAGTATGGTTTGAAATTCTCTAAAGTCCACACTTCTGTGGTGGTTGAGTTTCCAACTGATTAAATCATGAATAGTTTGCTAAATGTTTTTGTATTTGGTTTTCCATATCACTCAAAGTAGCATGGTAAAACCAGTGGAGAATAGATATATAGAGAAGCTCACACATGAGCATAGTGGATGATTTCAATGATAGGAAATCATAGAAAATAGGGAGGGGAAAGGCCCTTAGGTCAACAATAAGCATGGTATGCCTTAGTAGGATGAGGTGTATTGTAGCAGATGGGAAGAGGTAGGAGCAAGCCTTCTGGAATGGCAACTCTGCTCTGTCTTTCAAATACTAAGTGTGCATGTATGTCAAGACCAGTAAACCAAGATACTTAAGTCCAATGGAGTATTCTTTGCAATAAGACATACTCTTCATTAAAGACTATATTTATTGGTAAATTTTCTTTTTAGGTCTACAAAAGGAGAGGTGAATAAGCAAATGAAAATTCACTGAATCAAATCTCAATTCGTACTCATTTCAGAACTGGTTTAACTGGGGGAGGAGGAAGTTAACTGTTTTAGGCAGAATATAAAATGTGCTGTGAGAGAAAAGTCGGTTACGGAATGGGGCGCTGAGCCCGACAGGGGCAAGGAAATTCAAAATACTACCAATGATGGAAAATTTACAAAATGTTTACATTAAAGCAAAATTGGCTGAAGCTAGTGAGTGACATTAAAAAAAAAGAGCACAGTTTTGAAAATATGTTTTAAAATAGATTTCAATATAATATTATGTCAAAGTGTGTAAAATTAGCTATCTCCTTATTAAGCATAAATTAGCATGCTAAGTGGGTATCAAATAGTCTTCCTGGTAAGTGTACTTGTGTGATCAGATAAGTGATGGGTGAAAAAAAATGACTTTGACACTCTAGAAGCCTCGCAGAAGGGGCAGGAAGCTCGGCAGGAGTGAAACCATGGCCTCACAGGGCTTTGCTTCCGGTCATCCTGGTTATTTGCCTCTTGACATAGTTATGAAAACCCTTGACATTGTGACCTACTTTGATTTGCTTTCTTTGGCCTCTAGAGGTGTAGGGATAGGTGATAATCAAGGCCTCTGAGGTAATTAGAAAATTCCCAATGCCGAAGAAACAGCAGTTCTGACATAGCGTAGTGTACACTCCTCGAACTGTGAAAACAGTTTTTCAAAGATCATATTACTTCATGGTAGAAGTTTATGGTCTTGCGGATGTAAAAATGATAACTCTGCATTCGTTTTGTAAGATGATCAAGAGATGCTCGCTTTACAATGGTCTAGAGTAATTATGAGACTTATAAAATGATAAATACCAGTTACCAGTTATAATTTAGTTATATTTCCATTTCAAAGATTTTTATTATTAAGATGTTATGGACATGAACCCTGTGGCCATTCCTACAGCAACCCCCTCTCAGACAGAGCATCGGGGCATGATCGCGGGAGCAAACAAGTTTGCACTCCTTAAAATAAACCAATTCTGAAAGTCACTGCGAAGGGAGAAGGTGACAGACTGTGTTTGGGAGGTAGGTAACTGGATGAGAGAGAAAGAACAAGGAAGCGAAGTACTGGGTTTAGAGAGACAGAGGAAAAGGAGATGGGAGTAAAGACACGATGTAGAGAGAATGAGGAGATAAGACAATTGGGAGGACGGGATGAGATGAGGCAGACTAAGACAAAATATTTACAAAAAAGACAAAGCAAGGGACTGGCTATCCAAAAGAACAGCCTTCTCTTAAAAGGTAATCTGGAAGAACACACCGACTAAAACCAGAGCCCTAAACTTTAACAATCACAAAATGAAAAGAAGAAAGCCACGGAAATGCAAAGCAAGCTGTGAAAGGATGCGCTACAAAAGACACAAGGTAAATACGCGTTCAGACAATGCGTTCGCTCGCTCTCACTTAACACCTGTCAGATTCCAGACCCAAACCAGGGATGCTTTCCAAGCAAGCTCTGGGCCGGCTGTGCAACACATGGACGCACATTCCGTGCTGGCAGGAGCACAAACCACACAGCCACAGGGAAGACTAAACATGATTCAGCAATCATGGTCCTTGGTATTTACGCAAAGGTGGTAAAAGTACGGACCCCCCAAAGTCTACTCATGTCTACTCGTGGCCGCTAAATTTCAGTTGCCAGAGTTTAGAGGGAAACCTTATTGCAAGAGCTAGATGAATAAAAAAAAAAAAAATAACGACAGAGCATATATCCGCACAATGGAAGGTTGTTTAGCATTAAAATACAATGAGCTTTTCAGTCTGCAAAATAGCAGGAATCTTGGATACGTCCTACTAAGTGAACGAAATGGTCTGTGGCAGCTGCGTGTTCTACAGTTCCAAATGATCTCACACTATAACATGGGAAAATTCCAGAAACGTTTAAAGGGAAAACCAGTGCTTAATAGGGCTTGAAAGTAGAGTGGCAGAATTTTCAGAGGACAGAGAATATGGAGGGCAGTTAAAAATACCTTCTATGATGTGCTAATAATGGACACGGGTTTCTATGCATTTGTAAATAGGTATAGAATGTAAAAATGTGGGGTAAATAAGCTGTGGTCCTGGATGATGATGAGGGCTCTGTGTAGAAGATACAGGGTGCTGGTTGAGACTTTCCTGACAGGGAAACTGTATATGAGTAGGGAAAGGGTGCATAAAAGATGGCTGTACCTTCCCTTTAATTTTGTTGTGAAATTAAAGCAACCTTAAAAATAATTACAGCTTTTGGGAGCACATACCTTTAACACCAGCACTCAGGAGGCATCTGTGTGATATTGAGGCTAGCCTGGTCTACATTGTGAGTTTCAAGACAGTCAGGGCTACGTAATAGAGAGACCATGTCTCAAAAGTCAAATTTAAAAAAAAAAAAACAAAAAACAAAAATCAGAAAACAAAAAGCCTTTAAATATATACAATTTCCACATTTATACAGCATTTATTCAAACCTGTATTATGCATGAAACATTGTATAGATAATTTTTTTCCAAATGAATAACCTGAAGTATATTTGTATGAAACAAAACATGCAAAAATTACATTTTGAGTTTCATTTGATTGGACAACACCATGAATCTGAACAGGTAATGAAATATTCTCATTATATCACAAATTAACATTGTATACCTTCCAGTCACTTATCTCTCCTGTTTATCTTCACAGCAACCATTATTAACGCAATTCAGAACTATCAAGATTTAGGTTCAAACATTCAACTTTAAGGTGGTGCTGTAAATAGATAATAACTGGCTATTGTTGGTCTCCAGAGAGGTTTAAGTTAAGCCAGTCTGAGGTGGGTAAATTGACCTCACCCAGGTACAAAGGCTGGACTACAAATCGAGAAGTACAGCACCTTGGCTGCAAGCTTGAATGTGGTGGAGTGTACGAGGAAAGTCTGTCATGGCTGCATTGCATTAGTCAGGGTTCTCTGAAATAACAGACCTTATAGAATGAATTTATCTATATAGAGAAGAGATGTTTTAGAATGGCTTACAGGTTGTGGTCCCCCTAACCCAACCATGTCTGGCAATGGAAAGTCTAAGAATACATTAGTTGTTCAGTCAGTGAGGCTGGATATCTCTGGTCTTGAGGATCTGTCAGAATCTGGAATACGGAGGCCCTAATGCCAGGGAAGGAATGGACTTGCTAGTGAGTTGAGAGGAAGCAAAGAGCAAACACATCCTTCTTCCCTCTCCTTACATAAGCTTCTAGTAGAAGGTGTGGCCGAGATCTTGATTCAGAGTCTACCTTCCCTCCACAAAGATCCACGTTAGAAGTGGATCAACCTATTTCAAATTAAGAAGAAAAAAGAAAAACAAACAAACAAACAAAAAAAGCACCCTCACAGGTGTGCCTGATATTTAATGATTGTTAATTCCGGATGTATTCTTCAAGTTGACAGCAAGAATTTGTCCATTCTCAGTAAGACACACAACGACAGCGAGTCTCAAGTATCTGGTCTCTTAGAAAAGTAACACCTTCCTGGATAAACAAATGCGGAAGCAACATATCATCAAAGGTGAAATTTAATTTCGATAGAAAGGAGTATTTGGAGAGTAACACTTGACATTAATACCATATCAGGATTGTGGTATGTAGTGAGAACACTTATCTTTTATTTTTGTTTAAGCATAGCTTTTGTATGCTCTTTCTTTTGCCTGTAGTCATACATCATCCTGGTATAGCAGTTTGGCTACTCATACACATTTATTTAAAAAAAATCCCACGTTGATGAGTGATCCTATAATATAGAACAAATGAATTGTAGAGGGGTTTCCTTGCCTTCAATTTCAGGATGAATCTCAGACATTCTGAAGACTGAAACCAAAGGGGTACACATACTGTTATGTTTTTGAAGAAATAAGACACTATTGAAATGAGCTGAATGTTCATTTCTCTAAGTTCTATCAATCTGTGCATTTTTCACTGTAATAAACAAGGCTTGGTGTTCAGAGGAATATATAATGGGGATTGTGGGTAATTGAAAGGGAGTAGAGAGCTTCTATGACCAAATATACTATATACAGAAATGACAATGTCAAAGAAATAAATACAAATTTTTCAAAAAATAATATCAACCAAAAAGTACAATTTTTTTTCTAATTGGCCTTTAAATTGCACAGAGTCATATCACAATACATGTCGCAGGATAAATTCAGGAAGAGAATCAGATCTGAGACCTTTTAAAGTTACTAATAGTAAATATTACTGTCACTTTAGCTTTAGAACAGATGATTCAGTGCTATCTCTGTGCTAAGATAAATCTGGAGGGACTGCAATGATGTCCTAGAATTAAAGAGGCCCAGAGTATGGTCCTTAATAAGTGGTTTTCAACTACATCTTCGAGGGAATCAATAACCACTTCAGAATTTTATATGTGTCTGTATACACATCACACACACACACACACACACACACACACACACACACACATACACACACACACACACAAATAAAATCAATAGAAATGAAGATTTTTAAAAATGAAGTCTAAAAATAATGCTTAAAAATGCCTTTAGCTTTTCTTAACACAGTAAATTTGCTATAATTTTATTAATGTAGGATTATGCCAACTTTTTGAATTTCACTGGTATACCTGAACCCTTCCAGTAATGAAAACAAGCTCTAGTTTTGCATTAGAACGTCTGATTCTTTCAGAAATAAAATAATTACTCACTTCTGTATCTCCCTAATCTGTAATGATATAGGTGTTGGCTAGTTTTAGGCCAAATTAACCCATGCTGGTATCCTTTAGGAAAAGTCAACCCTAATTGAGAAAATATCTCACAAGATTGATGCAATGTGTCAAGCCCATAGTATATTTTCTAATTGATGATATATAATAGTCCAAAACCTGTTATGGAAGGGAGACTCCCTGGATATCTGGCCTGGAGGTATTTGAGAAAGTAGGCTGATGATATCTGTGAGAACAAGACAGTAAGCAACATTTATAGTCTTCACATGAGCTCTCTCTATGGACCTGCCTTGACTTCTCTGATGATGGACCATGCAACTGTAAACTAAAAAAGCCTTTTCCCCCAGGTTGCCTTTGGTCATTGTGTTTTATCACAGAGAAAGAAGCCCTACTTTAAAGAGTGTGGGAAGAGTAGACAAGGCCAAGTTCCTGGTTTAGATGCTAGTGAACTCAGCAGCATATGGAAAAAATAATAAACTCACAGAAACCGCTGGGAAACAGCATTTTGCTGTGAGTGACTCATTTTTAATTAATTAATCTGGAATTAATCAACTGCGCTCTGGTCTTCTCTCCTATTTCCTCTCTGAGAGTTGGAGGGTAAATCAATGAGGCTCTCTGGGGGACGGGGTTGCATTTGTTTGTCTTGGGTTTTCATTTCCTCCCTATCAGTTAGTAACTAATCCAATATTTGTTTTCCCTCAACACTATCAGAGAACAATCACTCTTATATTTTAATTTCTGAGGTAATGGCCTTTCATTTTTTGAAGAGTGTTTTTTAACTTGGTTTTCTTGTGGCTAGCTTTTTTTCTGGTGCTGAGATGAATAGCATAGAGGAACAATGTTCTTTTAAGGAAGTGTATTTTTTGCCTCATATATTCAGCGTCTGTTCCCCGGTTTTGTTGTCTCTGGTTTCTTGTAGTAAGGACCATCACAGTGAAAGGGAATGGTGGTGCCTTCTGCCTTTGACTTGTGCAGTCAGAAAGTAGAGAGACAAACAAAGGAACCAGAGCTTGACCACCAAAGGCATATGTACCCAGAACTTCTTCTTGCAATTAGCCTTGCTCCTGCAGTTCCCACCACTTCAAAGAATAACACCATGGGCTAAGAATGGAAGAGTTCACAGGGCCTGTGACAGATGCCAGAAGTCACAGCTAGGAATGAACTCTCTGTCTGTGTATACAACCAACTGAGCTGGTCCTGTCCAGTCATACTATCCAACCTCAGGCTACCACTTATCTGATAGACTGTCCCTTAGTGGAACAAATCTATGCTCTGTGGTTTTGTTTTTTGTGTTTGTGTTTTGTTTTTAAGAAGGTAAATGTTTATTAATTCAACATTTGAAAATAATTAATTTTACCATACATGATAAATATATTTGTATGTCTAATCGTTATGGCAATACAGCATGGTAAATGTTGCTAAATTTTCTGATAATGTGTCAGGATCTATACCCGATGTTATAACTAGCTAAATATCACTGGATTCCTTTTCAGTATTTGGACACCATTACTTTCTACTTGTCTTGTGGTTGTGAGCCTAGCCTTAAAGCAGGGGTCTTCAACCTTGTGGGTTTATGACCCATTTGGGGAACCAAAGGATCCTTTCATAGGTTACCTAAAAACCATCCAGAAAACATGGCTTTGCACACTACAACTCACACTGGTAGGCAAAATTACAGTCATGAAGTAGTGATGAAAATCACCTTTTATGACTGGGGATACTCCAACATGAGGAACTGTATTGCAAGGTTCAGAAGTATTCAGAAGGTTGAACCATTCTACCTCTCTGCTCTAAAAGGCAAAAGCCATCTCTTCCAGCCATTTTTCCTTCTTTAAGCTCTCTACACTGCCTACAGGTTTAGCCTCTTATAACTTCAAACGGTGAGCAAAACAATATGGAATAAATAATTCTCTTTCTGTTTTTTCTTACAGTGCTTGGGTTGAGCCTCAGGGCCATTTGACTCTTAGAAAAGTGCTTTGCTAATCAGCCTACCTTCCACTAATGCAATGACGTCCTGCCAGAGTTGTTTACAGAAAACCGTTATCTTTGACTTTTCTTCTTTATTACATGTTTCTCTTTGTCAACTGGACAAGTAATTTATATTCAATAGACAGCCAAGTATGCTACTTGGCTGAAAGTAACACTGTATTTTAAGTGGATTTACCTTCGACACCGTTGTCAACGATACCTAGAAAATCGAGGTCCTAATGCAATCACAATAAATCCATGGCTCTTTGCAGATGAAAAGATAGCCCCACAGAGGGAGAGAACCAGAAAAGCCACAGTGTCTCAGCATTGCAAGGAGTCACAGACCTGAGGCCAATATGGCCACCGGGAGACCTGGCCTTAAGCTGCTAACATTAGCAATAAAAGCGGTTCACTTCACACCACAGGCAATAATAAAAACATATTATTTCTTGATAAACTAAAAAAAAATGCTTTTAAGAAAAAATAATGAGTTTTCTTTTTTTTTTTTTTTTTCGGAGCTGGGGACCGAACCCAGGGCCTTGTGCTTCCTAGGCAAGCGCTCTACCACTGAGCTAAATCCCCAACCCCATGAGTTTTCAAGTTTGGAGATCAAGTTCATTGTGTTTTTCCCCCTCAGAAATACCAATGTAGATGAATACACAATCATTTTCCACTGTGATCTTTGAAAGCTTATCTTAAAAACAGGTTTCTAGGCATCTGTATTGATGCAGAGAGATGAATTCACCTCTCTTCATGAACTATTGCTAATTCAGTGCCAGTCATTGAGTGATAGAGATTTTAGTGTATATGCTGCTATGATATAGAACACACCAGTTATGATTGTAAAGTTAGGTATGGGTGCATGCATGTTTTTGTAATTTTATATCATGTGTGTTAGTAAACAAGTACCATCACCCAGCTTATCATTAATCCTTTGAAAATTCCATGTGTACACAACATATTTTCCTCACATTCACCCCTCACATCCACCCCCAACTCTCACTAGCAACCCTTTCCTATCTTCCTCCCAACCTCATATTCAACCCACTGGATGTAACTAATGCTGCCTATATGCACATAGGTGTGGGGTTGTCCATTGGGGTGTAGAGAATCTACCAGTAGGCACACTCCCCTGAAAAGGGACTCTCATTCCTAGCAACCATCAATGCTCTAGCTTCTCAGCTCAGGGTGGAGCCTCCCAACCCCATGCTGGGAGTTTTGGTCTTGTATAGATCTTATGCACACAACCATAGGCTGCCATGAGTTTATGGGTTTAGATAGCCATGTGGTGCCCAGGCACAGCAACAGTATCTCACCTCAGCTGCTAACTGGTTTTATTCTACCCTCACTCTCTACTGTGCTCCGGGCCTTGGTGGAGGGGGCACTGATACAGATATCCCTTGATAGCTGAGGACTCAATTCATTATTTTCAGCACTGTGACCATTATGAGTCCCCAACAACTATACATGGTCATATCAATTTTAAGTTACGTTATAAGGAGACATGGGATTCTGCAAGATTGGTCCCATTATGTTTATGTACCATGATAATTATTAGCCTCCATAGCATGATGCATACTTCTCCATCCTTCATATACCATTTTAATTTCTTTTTATATCCTTAGAATTTCCTAGATTACATTCCAATCATCCTATTGAATCCCCCCAAAAGTCTATCAAAATGATACAATCTTTTAATGCTGTAATAAAAATTACCATCAAACTTTGGTTTTGATTAGATTTAAATTGTTAGGAAAAATGACTTGCCAAGTTGTTAAGAATATTTACCATGTTGTATGCACCACATTACTTAATTATAATCCTTGCATAAAATCAATATGTGGTGGTTTTCATCTACTTAAATTAGTAGTAATGCTTTTTAAAGGTAACGAAGCCTAAACTAAAAATACTGTAGTTTTGTAGAAAAACTCTTCCCCCAATTCACTCTTTTCTAAAAGGTGCCAGCATAGTTGCTTAAGAATATTGAATGTGTCTAAAAGAACTAGGAGAGAGAAAACATTTCAATTCCCATTATTCTTGTGTAGTCTACACACACTTTTGCTTGCTCATGTTATATGCGGCTCACACAGTCTTCACTCTAAAATCCAGCAAGAAAATGTGCTTTTATCCCCATAATTGGTTTTCAAGATTATTTAGCTTTTGTACACTACATTTCTACAATTAGTACTTTTTAAAAATATTTTCAAGTTTCAGGGCCACTTTTGAAAAAACCCTCTTATAACTATTTGTACCTTTTCAAGAGAAAAATCCATAGACCAGTCTAGAGCTGATAAACAATTCCATCAAAGTAACAGATTACAAAATTAGTAAAAAATTCAGTAGCCTTTCTATAGACAAATGACATATTACTTGAGAAAGAAATCAAGAAAGCAGTACGTATCCGAATAGCCTCAAGTTTTTAAATGTAATTAAAAAGTCAAACCAAATTAGTGAAATACTGATATAATAAAAACTCTAAGATTTTAAGAAAGAAATTGCATTAAGATTTCAAAAGATAGAAAGATTTCCCATTCTCATGGATCAGATGGATCAATGTTGTGAAGTTGGCCATCTTACTAGGCTATTCTACACTAAAAATGCAAATATTCACTAAAAAAAAAACAAGACAATTCTTCACAGAATTGAAATAAGTAATTGCCAGCTTCATACAGACAGGGAAAAACAGACTAAAATAATCTGAGTGATAGAAGAACTGGTGGAGGTAACACCATCCAAGAGATCAAACTGTCTTACAAACGTATATTTATAAAACAGAATAATATTGAATCAATGGCATCAAACCAAAGACCCAGTCATCATTCTACATACCTATGGGCACCTGTGCTTTGACAAAGAAACCAAAATTACACACTAGAGAGATGACAGCATCCTCACAAATGGGGCTGCTCAAATTGCATGGTTGCATGTAGAATGAAAACAAATCTACCTCTATCATCATCCTACACAAAACTCAACTCCAAATGGATCAAGGACCTCGACCTAAAGCTAAGCACTCTGAACATGATAGAGGAGAACATCTGGAATTGGCTCGGACTCATTGGCAGAGCAAAGGATTTTCTCAACAGGACACTAATAACACAGGCACCGTAGCCAGCATTTAATATGTGAGGCTGAAAAGCTTCTGCTCCACAAAGGTCACCATTATTTGTGAAAAGTGGCACCTACAAACTAGGAAAAAAGATCTTTTCCAACTATCTGTCTGATAGAGGCTGGGTCTGAATGTATAAAGAACTAAAAGCTGATCGTCAAGAAAACAAACAACTGAATTTTCACGTTCAAAGAGTTCTCAAAGGATAAAACACAAGGGTGTGGGAGATACTTTAAGAGATGTTGGACATCCTCAACCATCAGCAACTCGCAAGTTAAAACTGCTTTGGGATTTCATCTCAACCCAGTCAGAATGACTAAGATCAATGGAAGATAAGACAGCACATAGTGGCAAGGATGTGTGGTCAGGGGAACACTTATTCAATGCTAAGGGAAGTGTAAATTTGCTGAGTCCCTATGGAAATGAGTGTGCCAGTTTCTTGGGAAGCCGGAAATCAGATCTACTTCAAGATCCAACTCTACCACTCTTGGGCATGTATCTACTACAGAGATACTTGCCTATCTATGTTTATTGGCACATCTGGATGTCTAATAAGTGGACAATAAAAATGCATGACATTTATAAAATAGAATATTATTCAGCTGTTACAAAACTGAAATTATGAAATTTTCTTTTATATGTATAGAGCTAGGACAAAAGTCATCCTAGAGTTGATAATCTAGATTTCCCCAAAACAAATATTGCTGGCATTCTCTTATAGGTATATGTTACTTTTTAAGACGCCAATATGTGTGCTACAATCTGAATCCCAACAGAGAATATGTACCTGTAAAGTTATTGGGGAGAAGAATGTCACAAGGGATGGGAAATTGAATACATTGTTGTAGAGTGCTATGGGGAAACTAGAGGAAGAGAATTAAGTGGGGAAAGGGGAAGTAGGAATGACTAAAGCAAGAAAAATGAAGAGATTGCTAAATGTATATAAAGGCCATTTGAAAAATAATATGGAAACCTAGAGAAGCTTGCTAAAATGTATACATATATGAAAAGACTCTAAAAGGAATCATCAAATAATAGGAAAGACAATGACCCTTCTAGATATTTTATACTACCCTAAAACCCCCAGTGCCAGAAATGGACCGTATCTCCTTAAGTTGTGGGCAAAGAGGCCCAAAGGAAATTTCCAAATCATTATAGGCAGTTTTCAAGGCTGTCACTCATTCTCTACAACCTAAGGGTCAGCCCTTGTTGCAGATGGTTACACTTTAACTTACGTCATCAAATGCACAGACGTCAAGCAGCTGCCTGACTAGAGTTTCATCCCTACTGAAGATGCTTTATGGTCCTGGAAGATCATGTGAATATTACTAGAGGAGAAAGAGAGGCTTCACTAGAAACCCTGCCAACAAGTAGCACTAATCCACATCCAAGATACACTGGTGTAGACGTGGCACAAATCTTTTGAGACTTATCTACCATTTTTGTTATTAGACTTAAGGCCTACTTAATGAGATGGAACCAATAACTGACAGGCTAATGTGTCTGAGAACCTGAGAGTAGATAGGTTATAGAAGCACAGAAAACCTATTACTACTGTTCTGCTAAACCCCCCCCCAAAAAAAACCAAAAAAAAAAAAAAAAAACCATAGCAATAAAATTACTTCTACTGACATGGTACTATAACCATGGATCAATGACTCACTCAGCTGCTTCTGGCAATGCTACAGAGCCACAACTGCATTATAGTTCAAGGAGTCAGAGACTTTGAAACACTCAGTCCTCAATGGGAGAGCTTCACCAAAGCTCTCCCCTCAAGGCTCGGCGAACTATGTGGAAGATGGGGGCAGAAAGATTAAAAGAACCAGAGGCAATGGATGACTCCAAGGAAAAGACACAACACGGACGCACGTAGGAATTCACAGAGATTGTGACAACATGGACACAGCCTGCACAGATTCAAACCACACAACGTCCCAGCATGAAGAAGATTGGAAATGGATTCAAACTTCCACCTCTAACCCAGAAGCTATTTGCAATTGATAACCTGCTGGAAAAAGAAAAACCAGTTTTCTCCAAGAATCCTACTGGGGATATTAACCACAATTCAGGGCAAGCCCATACACAAGAGTAGTTGGCCAACAAGAAATGAACTCGGGCATTTTTGTGGATTTTATGATTCCTCTTCTTTTCTTTTTCTTTTTTATTGGTCATTTTATTTTTTACATTTCAAATGTTATTCCCCTTCCTGGTTTCCCCTCTGAAAACCCCCTCTTTCATCCCCCTCCCTGATGCCTCTATGAGGGTACTGCCCCACCACCCATCCAGTTCCACCTCATCAACCTAGCACTCCCCTACAGTGGGACATCTAGCCTCAATAGGACCAAGGGCCTCCCCTCTATCGATGACAGATAAGGCAATCCTTTACTACATATGTAGCTGGAGTCATGGATCCCTCCATGTATACTCTTTGGTTGGTGGTTTAGTCCCTGGGAGATCTGGTGGGGGCTAGTTGGTAGATATTGTTGTTCTTCCTTTGGGGTTGCAAACCGCTTCAGCTCCTTCAGTCCTTTCTCTAACTCCTCTATTGGGGTCCCCATGCTCATGCTGATGATTGGCTGCAAGCAACCATATATGTCTTGGTCAGGCTCTAGGCAAGCTTCTCAGTGAACAACTATACTGGGCACCTGTCGGCAAGAGCTTCTTGGCATCAGCAATGGTGTCTGGGTTTGGTGTCTGCATACAGGATCGATCCCTCGGTGGGGAAGTTTCTGGATGGACTTTCCTTCAGTCTGTGCTCCACTCTTTGTCCCTGCATTTCCTTTTGTTTTCTTTGGCATTTTTTAAATTGATTTTTGCTTGTTTGTTTTGATTTTCTTTTCATGAGTGTGTGTGTGTGTGTGTGTGTGTGTGTGTGTGTGTGTGTTTCTTGGTTTTGCTTATAAAGAAAAGAAAATATAGAATTGTATGACTAAGGAAGGTAGGTAGGATATGGGAGAAATTGTTTGAAAAATATTTTTAAAAAATAATAAAGAATGCAAGGAGATTTTACTAATCTAAGATGTGGTTATTTAAGGAAGTACATGACTATGTTATCCTCACAATGCTAAGGCACTATTTTAACTTTTAGCATATAAAAGTGAGCATGAAGCTAGAAGTTATTCTCCTTTAATTATAGTAAAATAGGTTGTGTCTTTACACATATTGTCAAAAGTAAATGAGCATTCTCAGACATATTAAAATTTAGATTTGTTCATCTTGGATATAAAAATCTACCTCTAGCATCTACTCGCATCAAGTCACAAGCAATATACATGAAAATATTCCTTGTACCATTCCTTGTGTACCAAGAGGAAACAATCCAGATGTCCATCAATATGAGAAGGTTTTTTTTAAAAAACTATATACACTACAACACAGTGTTCATTGTGTACAAAGTACTCTCAGGAACGCTTGGGGTCAGAAATCCCTAACTAAAGTAACAGATGTGAAACATAATAACGAGTTTTAAGAATTTGGGGAAATAATAATTTTGGCAGTTTGTTTTCTGAAGTAAATTAACTCTACAGTCATTGTGTACAAAAAAACCCTCTCTATAAGCAGAAATCAGGACCATTGATAGGAAATCCTAACAGATGGCCAGAGGAGGTCATTTCCTCAGCAGGACGACCTAATGAGTCGAAGTTCATAGTAACCAATGCCCCATCTAAAAAGAGGAAGTCGTAAAATTGGGTCCATTAATGGATTCTTTTCGCCAGACATCAAAAAAATGTGCTGTGACCATTTTTTAATTCTCCTTTAGAGAAATGTTCACCTTTGCCTTCTCCCTATGTAATAGTCAGGGGTTTATATTTTAAATTTTCAGCTTTTTTTCATGTCTTCATAGATAGTAAGACTGGGTCTTTCACAGAGACATGGTTTGAAAATGTTTTGTTCAAATGTGCAGGCTGCCATTTCCCTGTATTATTTGTGACTTTTGCAGTGCAAAACACTTTTTAGTTTCAGATGGGTCCATTCAGTTATTCTTTTTAAATGTGCTGTCTGAGATTTGTGTGTGTGTGTGTGTGTGTGTGTGTGTGTGTGTGTGTGTGTGTGTGTGTGTGTGTGTGTGTGTGTGTGTCTGTGTCTGTCTGTGTGTGTGTAGTGTCAACAAGTGTCCCCTATGGCCATGTCCAGGATCTTTCCATGTCTGATGCCTCTGAAATGTTGATAGTCTCTGAGATGATATTTAGGTCTCATTCATTTTATGCCAATTTCCATTCATTTCACTTATTTACATGTGGAAATACAAATTTTCACTAGCACAAAGCATTGGAAGGAAGATTCTTTGCAGGTTTTCTCTACAAAACTAATGATCGTTAGGTTGAAAATTGAAGTCTCTAGAGAGAAAATTGAGTCAAAGGAAAAGACTACAGAAGCTGTTAAAACCTTGCTGAGAGTCTTGAAGAAAAGAGTGGGATGAAATCAGTAATGGGTCAGTGATGGGCAAGAACATCACTTGACCATGGCTGCTTACCTTTGTAGGTTCCCCCCTGAAGTTTAACCCTAAACCTCACATCCATGAGGCATGAGCTCACTAGAATCAATCAATCTATCTATCTATCTATCTATCTATCTATCTATCTATCTATCTCAATCGATTGATCGATCTATCCATCCATCTATCCATCCACCCACCTATCTACCCATCCACCCATCCACCCATCCACCCATTCACCCATCCACCCATCTATCCATCCATCCATCCATCCATCCATCCATCTATCTATCTACCTATCCATCCATCCATCCATTTATCTAATCTATTTACCTACCTAACTGCCTACCAACCTACCTACCTGCCTACCTGCCTATCTATCTAGCTAGCTAGCTATCACTCTCCCATATATTACATTGACTTAAGTTTCCCTTCTGTCTTCTCTTCCCAGAGATTCCTCCCCTTGCTTTCCCTCTCCCTCAGATACACTTGTCACCTCTTTTCCTTTAGTTAAAAAAAAAACCAGCCTCCCAGTTGATATCACTAGAACTCTTTACTTTTCCTCTACCCACTATGCCTTCACTGAGTGAATCTCATTTCTCTGTTTTCCACTACAATTGCATCTTTCTAAGGACGAATAAGGACAAATAACTAAATTTACATTGGTGGGGCTACCAGAGCAAGGCAGGCTTGGACCTTAAAATCCCCAGGAACACTTGAGTCTTGATTTTAATTTATTATAGAAGATGACTTAGCAGTAGATGTTCCAATATGCCAATCAGAAATATGATGTATTGTGCACACAATTCTTCAAATAATTTCCCCAATGAATTATTGATATCTTCTATGGATCTTCTATTTACATTTTTGACTTGAGGTTATAGGCAGTGCACTGTCCAAGTTAGTATAATAATTAATATAGCCATGAATCTGGGTATCAGAAAGGCCCTGGAGGGAGTATCCTCATTGGCAGGTCTATTTCTCATTGTCCCTACCCATTATAGGACCATGTAGCAAGAGAAAGAACGTTAAGTATCTGAGGGCAACAGTCGTCCTGACACCATTGTCTTTGAATTATTGCAGATACCAGCTTTGAAGCACTTCATTGATTCTAAGGGAATAGAAGGGACTCCCTGGAGCCTTCCTTGTACTTAGCCTATAAGGGAATTCAATGACTTAGCAGGGACTGCAGGTTGCGTTAGTATATCTTAATTAATTAAAAGCTTCAACAATGCCCCTTACTATGTAGAGAAATGGGTTCCTTTTACTTTACAGAGAAAATAGAAAAACAGGCATAGCATTGCCTTACTGATCATTGTACAGCCCTGATCACATCTTTCTATTTTGTTTTCCTTTTCTAAGGTCAATTAACTATTCCCTGGGTTCCTTACAAATGCTTCCACCATCTTTTCTTTTCTTTTCTTTTCTTTTAAATTGTGCTTACAGTTATTTGCTGATGCCCATGTCTAGAAACATGGGTAGCATCAATTTTGAGGGTCAGTTTATTCTATTCTAGGCAGGGGAAATTATCCTTGTTTTTTTTACAATATATTTTAATTATTTTTTTCCTCCACTCCTCCTAAATTCTCCCCATCTCCCTACCCACCCAAATCTATGTCCAGTCAATCAATCTCTCTCTCTCTCTCTCTCTCTCTCTCTCTCTCTCTCTCTCTCTCTCTTCCTCCCTCCCCCCTCCCTCCTTCTTTTATATATAAAAAAAAAACCTACTCTATTTCCCCTTTACAGAGAGACCATGTACCCCTCCCTGGAGCCTTCCTTGTTACATAGCCTCTCTGAGTCTGTAGATTATAGCATGATTATCCTTTATAGCTAATATTCACTTATAAGTGAGTATATACCATGTTTATCTATCTGGGTCTACGTCTGGTTTGCGGTACTCAGGATGATCTTATATAGTTATGTCCATTTGCCTGTAAATTTCATAGTGTCGTTGTTTTTAATAGATAAGTAATATTTAATTTTGTAAATATACCACATTTTCTTTATCCATCTTTGGTTGAAGGGCATCTATGTTGTTTCTAGATTCTGGCTATTACAAATAAAGCTGCTATGAACATAGTTGGGTAATTGTCCTTATGGTAGAATTGAGCATCCTTTGAGTATATGCCAAAGAGTAGTGTATTTGGGTTTTGAAGTAAATTGATTCCAAAGCTTTGGAGAAAGCCCCACATTGATAGCTGTACAAAGTAGCTGTACAAGTTTGCACTGCCACCAGCAATGGAGAAGTGTTCCCCCAGCTCCATTTGCTCAACAGCATGAAATGTCACTTGTGATTTTGATCTAGCTATTGCGATGAGAGCGAGATGGAATCTCAAAATAATTTTGATTTGCATTTCCCTGATGGCTAACAATGCCGAGCATTTCTTTAAGTGTTTTTCAGTCATTCGATATTTCTCTGTTGAGATGAGAATCCTGTTTTGATATGTATCCCATTTTTAATTTTTATTTTTAAAATCTATTTATTTACTTTATATCCCAACATCAGCACCCCTCTGTTCCCAGTAACCCTGCTTCATACATAATCTCCCACACTCCTCCTCCCCTTTGATGCTAAGAAGGGGTGGTACCCACTGGGTATCCATCCCCCTTCCCTGACACATTACGTACCTGCAGGACTAGTCGTCTCCCACTAAGGTCAGACAAGGCAGTCTAGTAGACAGAATGGGATCCACTGGCAGGCAACAGATTCAGAGACAGACCCTGTTCCATTTGTTGTGGTACCTGCATGAAGACCAAGCTATACCTCAGCTACATATGTGCAGGGGTCCTAGGTCCAGCCCATGTTTGCCCTTTTGTTGGTGATTCAGTCTCTGAGAGATGGAAAAAAACATAGCTGAACTATTGTATGAGGTCATAATCACTCTAATACCTAAACCACACAAAGACTCAACAAAGGAAGAGAATTTCAGACCAATTTCCCTTATGAACATTGATGCAAAAATACTCAATAAAATCCAAGAACACATCAAAGACATTATCCACCATGATCAAGCAGGCTTCATCCCAGGGATGCAGAGATGGTTCAATACACAAAAATATATCAACATAACCCACCATGAAAACAATCTGAAAGTAGAAAAACCCACTATCATCTCATAAGATGCTGAAAAATTCTTTGACAAAATCCAACATCCCTTCATGTTAAAAGTCTTAGAGAGATCAGGGATACAAGATGAACACCTATACACAGTAAAGACAACCAACAGCAAGCCAGTAACAAACATAATATTAAATGGAGAGAAACTTAAAGCACCTCTACTAAAATCAAGGACAAAAACAAGGCTGTTCACTCTCTCTGTATTTCTTCAATATAATACTTGAAGTTCTAGCTAGAGCAATAAGATAACTGAAGGAGATGAAAGGGATACAAATTGGAAAGTAAGAACTCAAAGTATTGCTATTCACAAATGTTAATGATAGTATACATAAGTGAACCCCGTAAAAAAAGTCTACCAGAGAACTACAGCTGATAAAGACCTTCAGCAAAGTAGCTGGATACAAAATTAACTCAAAAAGTTCAAGACCAAATATATTCATTTGATTATTTGGTTTGCTGATGTCTGTTTTCTTGAGTTCTTTATATATTGTGAATACTAGCCCTCTGTTAGATGTAGAGTTGGTGAAATGCTTTTGCCATTCTGTAGCCTGTAGTTTTGACCTATTGATAGTGTCCTTTACCTTACAGAAGCTTTTCAGTTTCATGAGATCACATTTGTTACTGGTCCATCTTAGTGCCTTTGTGATCTGTGTTCTGTTCAGGAAATTATCTCCCTGTGCCAGTGAATGGACTGGAAGTGTATGGGCATGGGAAAAGGAGGAATCAGGTTGAGAAGTGGGTGGAGACAGAGACTGTGAGAGACAGTTGGAATTGGGTGGACATTTCAGAGATGAGGTAGAAACTTAATGCAATTGAAACTCCCTGGAATCTACAAGGGTCACCCTAAGGAAGACCTCTGGTAATGGAGGATGAGGGAGCATAAACTGGCCATCTTCTATAACCAGGCAGTCTTCAGTAGTAGGACTGGGACATCAGCCCAACCACAAAACTTTAACCTATAATTGGTCCTCCCTGCAGGATACACTGGGGATAAAAGGTGGTACAGAACTTGTGAAGAAGCAAACCAATGGTTGTAATAACTTGAGGCCAATGCCAAGAGGGAGCCCATACCTGACACTGCCTGGATGATGAGGAAACAGAGTTCAATAGCTGAAGGACTTGGATAGAACCAAACATGACTACCAAAGAAAGTCAATTAAATGATTCCTAATGATACTCTGCTGACTGGAGCCTACATAATAGGCATCAGAGGTTTCATCCAGCAACTGATAGGAGTACATGCAGAAACCCTCAGCCAAAAAATTAGGAATAACCCTGGGAGTCCCTTAGAAAAGGGGGAAGAATGGTTGTGGAGCTGGAAGGATCAAAGACACCTGGAGCACACACACACAGAATCAACTAACCAAGGGTCTTAGGAGCTCTACAGAGACTAAACTGGCAGTCAGGGGATCTACATGGGGATGGGCCTAGGCTCTCTGTACATATGTTGAGTTTGTATAGCTTGGCATTCTTGTGGGAATCCTAACAGTGGAAACAGGACTGTCTCTGACTTTTTGCCTGTTTTGGGGTCCCTTTTCCTCTTACAGAGTTGTCTTGTCTATCCTGATTATGATGTATGTGCCTAGTGTTATTGCAGCTTGCTATGTGATGCTAAGTTGATATTTCTGGAACTCTACTATTTTCTAAAGGGAAACAGGATCTAGGGGAAAGGAAACGTGTGTGTGTGTGAGGGGGGAGGGTACAATGAATAGAGGAGAGAGAGGAGGATGTGGCTGGGATACGATAATAAGAAAAAACAAAACAAATAAACATAGTAAAACAAAAATAAATAAAACAAAAAATATGGATTCTGCTTTGGCCAACTACTCCTGCATGTGGAGCTTGCCCTAGAATGTGGTGATAGACCTAGTGAGACTCCATTGGAGAAAATGATTTTTCCCTTTCATAGCAGCTCTCAATTGCAAATAGTCTCTTGATTGGAGATAGGGCTATGCAACTGCTCCCTCTTTTCCATGCTGGGAATTTTTTCTGGTTTGAGAATGTGCAGGTCTTGTGCCATGTTATCATAGCCTCCATGTTTTCATATGCCTCATCCTATTTCTTTGCAGTCATCCACCATCTCTGGTTCTTACAAACTCTCTGCCATCCTTTGTGTGCAGGTCCCTGACCCTGATGGCAGGGTTTTAACGAAAGCATCCCATTTAGGACTGAGTACTCCAAAGTGACTCGCTCTCTGTGGATTCTCCAGCTGTGGGTCTCTGCATTTGTTCTCATTCTGTGATAATGGCTGAGCAAGGAACTGATCTTTGAGAATGGCAAGACATCATTAGGAATGTAACCATTTTATGGTCAATGGTGTCACATGGATACCTCCCGAAACATCACAGCCTTCTGCCTACTTAATGATATGCTCCTATTGCTGAAGACAGCATTTACTTATGTCATCAAACACAGAGAGGTCAGGCTGGGGATCCAACTGCAGGGAACCCCTGAGACAGCCCTTACTAGATGGCCCAGGGTGTGGTTGTACCCAAGGGGTGCATCACCTTTTCTGGGGAGGGATTTGTAAGGGTCGGATTGGAAGGATAAGACAGAGGAGGCTATGATTTGGATGTAAAATGAATGAAACAATAAATTATTGAAAAATTAAAAAGGAAAGTGAAAAGCCAAGCTGGTACACAGCTAGAAGTTTCACTTAGCATTCATGGTTCTGGAAGGTATACTCTCTACTACCAGAACAGAAAAGTAATCATTAATACCACCCAGCTACAAAGACTGCCAGCTACAACACTGACCTATCTGGAAGATGTCCTGGTGCAATAATAGCACGAGTGTTATTGGAGTAACTGACCAACCTGTGCTCACATTTATGGCCCCCTTTGAGAGATTGGAACCCATACCAAGCAGTGGTAAAGTGATCAAGAAGCTGAGACCAGATAAGCCATGGGCATGGACCATCCCTAATACTGTTACCCTACTTAAAAAAAAAAAAAAAAAAAAAAAGCAAAAAAATCAAAAACAAAAACAAAACCAAAAAAACCAAATCAAAAATAAGAACAAAAACACCACAAAAAAAAAACAAAACAACAGCAAAAACAGCAATACAACTACACTTGTATTTGAACCTTGGAAGAGAAGCAGCAGTCTTTCTGTGCAGGATGTTTTCTGGATGATGGAGAAGGGTAGCTGCCACGCCTCTCCCTTAGGGTCAGCTAATCCTCCTTGAATGTGTTACATCATCTGTCAGTTTTGCTGGGGTTCTGTCTTTATCATTGTTGTTTTGTTTTACCATGTTTCTGATGCACCCATGTGACTATGTGTTCCTGATTTTATTTGTTAAGCTCATAAGTGCTACATTTGCTTGTGTAAATACATTATTTACCAGTCTGCCTCTGACAGCTTGTGCTGGGCAGGTAACATTTGTTTAACTGTCTGAAAAAGACGCAGGCTTATTCTGTATCTTCATTTGTGCTCAAAACAGAGCAAGCTGCTATTCTGTGAGATAGAGTCACCCAGGGAAAGGTATTCCCTGAAAGCTACTGTCCTGTGTAATTGCTATGTAATATGAAGTGACTTTGTGCAGGGTATAACCTGATGCCACTCATTTGATATACAATGGATTTCAATCTCACAGAACTACAGAACTACAGAACAGAACTATGTGATTCTGATCACATCTCATTGTTCTGGAGTACGTCTCATCACCTAGCTATACAAAGTGAAATTTGCATTTGGAAGCTTGGCAGAGACTCCTCAAAGTTCAGGCGCATCATCAGAACTGGCTATTGCAGCTGCAGATCCACCCCAAGGGTTCCTCAAATGATGGGAACGCCTCCAAGTCAACCAGTTGGAGATTCATAAGAGAAGGGATTATGAGTGGAATGCGATCTTTCTAGCTACTTATGAATTTTCCCCCAGTCTGCCAGTGAGACATAGTTCTGTCCATTGGACAGGTGTTATGGGAGAGGCCGTGTTTCAATGGGACATTTTACAGATTTTGAATATGACCTCATGAGGTTTAATGCTGATCTCATATTGCAAATGGCCGTTTGGGATTGTGGGGGTTTGGGGTTGATAATGGAAGCCTACAGAAATAAACTATTGATAAGTGAACTATTCTCTGAGATGAGCGGATGATTGTTTCAGATAAATTTATAGGTTTTTCTTGGGGAAACAAAAATAACGAGGTTCTTTGTCATTTACATCTCATTAAGCCATTGATAGTAATCTGAAATCCATAACTATGAGTCAAGAACTTTCACCTGCGTGACACAGCAAACCACTGACCTTCACTCTCTTCACTTTACATAATGCCCACTGAACACAAAGTTCTTTTTAAGCGGGCATCACTTTCTATGTTTTAGAGATATGTAGTTCAAAACATTGTGGCAATTTTTTGAGGAAGATACTCTGATTATCCCATGAATAAATGAGGAAGCTGAAACATGGTAAGAGTAACCTTCCATAGCCAAAGCAAGAAGCCTCCTCAGATGCCATTCAATTCCAAAGAAACCAGTGTCAGAGGTTGTGTTATTGAATAAAGGTTCTTAGTGTTATCATTCCTGGGGTTGGGGGACAGTTAATTACATCTGTGTGCTCCTGTGAATGTACAGGTATCTTCAGAGGACAGAGGTTAACACTGGGAGCCTTCCTCTCCTCTGTTTTCCCTTCTCTCCCTTTTAAAATTGTAAATCTTTTTTGAAACAGAGTTTCTCACTGAATGCAGAGTTTACTCAGGGGAACCAGCTGGCTAGCAATCTCCTTACCCTGTCTTGTATTGCAGATTCGATCCTGCCTTTTTACACCGGTTCTGGGGAGATACAAACTCAGCACCACATGGTTGCCTGGAAACTACCATACCAACCAAGCCATCTTCCCACCCTAGGGGCTGAGGTCTCAATGGCTGTGCTGTGATGACACTGACATGTGAATAATGTATTTAAGAGAGGTGGTAAAGAGATGGTGTTGACTTTGAGGAGTTTCACGTAGAGGGTTTACTTCTCCACTTCCTTGTCTGAAATCAGTGGGAAGGGGTGGGGCAGGCCCCACAATCCTCAGTGGATTTTAAACATTTAGCTAATGGCTGAAGTAAAACAATTGGGATCCTCTAGGTATCCATTTTGGTGATGACTATATTCCAATGACAAGAAATCTGGTATTGTTTAATGGAAGATATACTTAATAATAACAGAGACTTTTAATGATATTTTTAACAAATTCTAAACTAAATTAGCATATATTTATATTTGTCTTTAACAACGCGCTATGCAAATGTTAAGAAAGGCTTGGAGATATTGAAATGAATGATATTTTTAATTTTCTTCCGTGAGCTTTACTTTGTTGAGCCAAAATTATTTTCTGAGACTAAAAATCAGACTGACTATTCTCCTTCAAATGCATACCAATGAAAGTAAGTATAGCTGAGAAAATAAAGATTTCGAATAAGGTTAATAAAGTTTAAAAATGTGGTTGAAGATAGTGGTGTTTAGTCCAGGCATATTTGAGAGAAAGAGAGGGAAGGAAGGAGGAAGGGAGGAGGGAGGAGGGAGGGAGGGAGGGAGGGAGGAGGGGAGGGAGGGAGGAGAGGAGAGAGAGAGAGAGAGAGAGAGAGAGAATGCAAAGCAAGCTGTGCAATTTAGAAGGCCAGAAAAAGATAAGGTGCCAAATCGAGTTTTGGTGACTATACTTCTTTATATGAAGATAATTATTTTACTATATTTGCCCCTAAATTATTCTTTAACTCATTTTCCAATTGAATTAGCTTATTTCACTTTAATGTGCTGTTTTCCTCTTCTGAGGCCTAAATGTTCACTTAATTCCACAATGCCCAAAACAGCCATATATTAAAAGCAGCATTTAGTTTCTAGGTTCAAAATCTCTTTTATTTAGTGATGAGGTGGCATCTAGGTCATGATTCCAGTTGAGTGAAAATGTATTCCTCGTTTCCTGCTCCTGTACTGTGTCTCTGGCTTCCCTGTTAGCATTCAGAGAAATTAGATATTTATTAATTTTGTCACATTAGAAATGGCTTTACTTGATGATGTAGCTCAGTGACAGAGAACCTCACAAAGCTCTAGATTTCATGACCGACATTACAACACCAATTAAATTAATAACAATGATTTTTTTTTGAACAGTAATACTGGTTTTTCCACAAACTACACAGAAAAGTCAAGCATGGTAAAAAAAAATCTCTCTATAGAAAGAACTTTATGTCCTGGAGAGTTTTCAAAGATGTCACATCATGAAATCCTTGGGGCAGCATGCTCCATAGCACATGCTTGCATTCTAACACTTACGAGGCTAAGGCAAGAGTACAAAGAGTTGATGGCTAGCCTGGGCTAAAGAGTAAAATGATGTTAATATACAAAAACAAAAACAAAACAAAAAGAAAACAACCAGATAACTTCTGAATATAACATACTAGCAACATGCAATATCCTTGTCAAAAGAAACAAAGGAAAATAGCAGTGAATTCCATTGGCTGCAAAAGGCTTTCCAACACACACAATGAATAAGTATCTAGTTGTCAAGATACATTTTCCAAAGGAGGCCATTCAATGTAAAATTGAACAAATGTTTCATAGAAAGACATGTTCATTAAATACACATAATTGCCATACAGTAATAAAAATGTAAAATTAAAGGCGTGAAATGGTATTTAGTTTTTTTTAAATGACAAAATTTCCATACCAGTTTTATAAGAAGGAGATGCCTTCAAATTGCCTTTACCTATGAAAACAATACCAGTTATTTTTGGAAAATAATTTGCTGCTAAATTAGCAAAGTTAAATATGCACAGTGCCCACAACACATTTCTATCATTAGAATACATATATACATGCATATACATAGATGACATGACATATATGCTAGAATGTGAATTGGAATGTTTTTTCATACCATGGAATAATAAAACTCTGGCTATTTCTGTCAATTTTTTATCAGCGATGGGATATATAAAAAATTATTTGTTTTCTTGTATCTCTATTGATGACTACCTCTATGAATATATTGGATTTTCTTTTTTGTATACCTGGTGTATTTGAAAAATTTAAAACAGGTAAAACAAAATAATGTAAATAAGAGAACCTTGATAGAGGTGGCAAGAAAGCTTTCTGGCTATAAACAACATTTTTGTTTTAAAAAAGGAAAATAATGTTAAATTTTTCATTAAATTTCTGAATGTCCATCACTTTCTAACCTTTCTAAAGTCTTATTGGGTTACTTGGTACATGGTAGAATATCTTACTGTACAATGAATGCAATGAAAGTTGATTTCAGGTCCAGGGAAGATTGTAGACTGGATGGGTGATACATATTTGCCCCTGATCTGATCATCAGTCCCATCTACAGCTTTCTTGGGATGACATACCTGCCTTCATGATGCAAAGCCCATGGCTCCATTGTTCAAGGGAACAAAATCTGGTTGACTTCAAGATTCTTTCTTCCCTGTTCTTGTCACTAACATGTCTAGTTAAAAAATCTAGATTAATGTGGCCCTTATTGTGTAACCCATCAACCACTGTGCTTCTTGAAGCAAGTCAAACAGTGCGTTCTAGAGACCTTCAGTGTCAGATAGTTATAGGTAACTATTTTCATGGCTTAGCCACATATAAATCTAGCTATGTTCTACTCTTAAGATTCCATACTGTAGAATGCTTTATTATATACTGATTATAAGCTCCTAATCGCTTTGGAATCTCATACTCAGCGTATTTTCTTGCTTAATGTTTTGTTCTTTCTCTCCCAAATAGCATGTTTTTGTAGAATAAATGTAATGTGTGAATAATTTAGTCACTCTAAACATTAGTGTATAACTAGTATTAATACTAGTGGGTGTTTTATTTATTTGAGCTGAGGACCAAACCTAGGGTCTTACCTAATGCTTCCTATGGATGTGCTCTACCACTAACCTGTAATTGTAATCTTTTAGCCTTTAATATTGGAAATTTTTATGCATTACAAGATCTGAATTTATATAATGCTTCTAAGACTTTTTTATTCATTACTATAGGTAATCATACAGATTGTTAATATTTATCAAAAATATATTATGTTCATGTGTGTATTCTGCATGAACTTTACGTGTGCTACATGTGTGTAACTGTCCAACAAGCTTGCATTTTTTGAGAACTGGAGTTACAAACTGTTATAAGCCACTGGTGTGGGTGCTGGAAATGGAACCCTGGTAATCAGCAAGAACAGGAAGTACTCTTAACGACTGAATCCTCTGTCCAACCATTCTCAAACATTTTTACACAGCACGAACACGTTTGTAATGGCTGATTCATTAAATTCTTTGTCATATTACACATGATATGTAACACATTACACCTGACAATTTATAGTCAAAAGTATACATTATACAAAAGTATAATCAAAAGTAAACATGAATTACAGAGGAAAGAGCACAACAGATAGAATAATATCTGATCACAGTTCTGAAGTTTCTTCCGGAAGCCCCAGTGCTATAAGAGCCAACAGGATACCTGTATATAGGTGCCCACACAGTACTTGTCTAGTGTAGCGGATCCCAAAGAACTACCCATTCCCTACAGACTCTGTTCAACCTCACTTTGGATCATTAAACTACCTTCCTTCATCCAATATCAGGGAGTTCTTTTTGAGAGACCACAGACAGCATCAGTCCTCATGGTAAATGACAATGTGTGGGAGCAGCAGTTTCAGGCTCTGAGGTCTTTAATGTGATTACAAAGCCAACAATAACAGCAAATGTAGAAGAAAGGAAGCACAGAAATAGGAATAGAAATTCTACCTCTCTCGTATATGCAGACTGCGTTTAAATAATGATAATCTAATAATAAAGTCACACAATTGTTAAATTATCTAGTACTATAATTTGATAATCATACATGCTTATGTGATTATTTTAGTATTGATATAATCTCTGAAGCGAGAAGTTTTGGGACACAAGGCTTTGTCTTCACATATTCGTTATATAGATTTACACCTTGCCTTCTTCATTTTGTTTTCTTTCTTTCTTCTTAAAAGCTATCACATCTCTAAAACAATCATCTGGTACTCTCTGTGCTGAAATCCTTGACAAGGCAAAGTATAGAACCATCATTTTATAGCTTTTGTTTTTATTATAAGTGGTGTAGATTGAACTATTTCTAAAATAACTCTCATCCTCTTTGATTTAAAGAGTGGGCACAAATTGAACACTATATGATAAGCTAACGTCAATACCATGCCTATTAATTAGTATAACTTGCCATAAGGCAGCCAAGCTGTTCTAGGGGACAGAGACATTACTTCATACAAATATGCCTTTGAGTTTTGTGTGCTTTGATAATTCTTACTATCCATCCCAGAACTCAGATCAGAAATGTCCTTTCTTATCCTTCCCTTCATCTACATGTTTTTTACTTTTGTCTGGGTTTTATAATTTATTCCTAGCTTTTTCTAAGTAGCAAGACAGGACAGACATTTGAGTTATATTGAACTCTGGTCATGATGCATTCCTTAGATTATGGCAACTTATATTTTCCAAAAGATATCCATCCGATTGTAGAAACATTACCAAACTTAAAAGGGAAAATAAACCAAGAAGATACCACATCTAATAGCACAGGGATATGAGACAATCTGAAGAGGTCTACATGATGTTGCTAATACTTCAGACCTTCTGAGAAGGTCCATGTTTGGTCTTCATCAAGTACAGCTTCATAGTGAGGCTCGCACAGGAAATGGAAAGAACTCCACTGTTTCTAAGGCTTCATATATTCCAAGAAGGTCTAGTCTCAGTCTCTGTGCTATGGCTGTCTTTTCTAATCATAGGGGAAAATCTGACTCATACTGGTATGTTTTATAAAAAGAAAAAGAGGGAAGAGGTATGTTTGGTGTATGTATGGTATGGTACAGGGGAAAGGGGTGCGTCTGCAGGCCCATGCTGAGGCATCCCTTTCCCCTGAGGGACCAGCCATATGACAGATATAGTATGGAATAGTTTATTTAGGACATAGGGAGGGAAGTTTAAGGGGTAATAGAGACAAAGACAGAGAGATAGAGAGACAGAGACAGACAGAGACAGAGAGACAGTAAGAGACAGACAGAGAGACAGAGAGCAGAAAAGTAGAGGCTGGCCATGAACATGTAGAGAGAGGAGGGAGGGGAATGTGGAGAGAAGGGACAGAGAGAAGTAAGTCAGGAGGGGCCAAGCAGCCCCAGGAACACCTGGCTGTTGCCAGGTAGCTGTAGGGTAGAGCGTAGAAGAAATGCTAACACATAGTACTCTGAATAAATGCTAATATGACGAAAGACCATGATGATTAAAGATCAGAAGCAACACAATTCTAATTAATTAATTTTAAGTGCTCTTTGATCTTACTCAGTGTGTAAAATGTGAGATATACAAATCTAATGAAACGAAGCATGGTCTAATCCCACAAGGTTCCATAAACAGCAGCAGATCTTCCAAGTTGTAGTCCTCTATAAGGCTCTTGCTTCAAAACGAGCCTGCTCAGAATAGATTGCACTAGGCCACTGGTTGGAATTGACTTTTGCTTTGCTCTCTGAGATGGTTATAATGCAGAGAAAAATTATTCGTTGAATGGTATAGTGTCAGGCTTGACCTGGTTACATGTAAAGATATTACCAGCACTTCGCCTCTCTGGTGTCACATGGAGAGAAGATAGATTTATTTGGGGATGGCAATTCCATGTTTAGACTTGTCAGCGATGACTTTGTGGTCTTGCTGACCCTGAGCAAGTTATTACAAACTGTGTCCAGGGAAGCACTGAGAAGACACATTGAAATGAATAGAAAAACAGTGAATAGTCTGTCTTCATTGCTATTTACCGCTTTCCTGTATCTTTCTATTTCCATAACATTCTGCTCCCATCCCTGTCTGATCCCAGCTGGATATTCCCTTTTTTATACTACAACCTCAATGTTAATTCTCTATAGTATAAAGTATTAAGAGGCTTATGGCTGGCCAAGATGAAGAGAATCATCAGCCCTGAACAAAGCATTATATCACCCCCTCTAAGACTTAGGGAACATTGTAGAAGAGAGCGAGAGAAGTATATAAGAGCCGGAAGGACTACAAATGCCAGACTCCAGAATCATTGCAATAGTCAATTACACATTTATCTATACTAGACCCTTACTAGAGCAACCCTACCACTATTGTCAAAGAAGTGGGAGGGGTTCATTGGGTCTTATTCTTTACCACCGAACTGTGGACTTTTGACAGATTCCCAGAAATAAGGAACCAGTATTTTTCATTTTATACAAGTTGCCAGGCAAACTAACTGCAAAAGGTGCTTTAAAAACATTAACAGACAGCATCTGAGGGGAAGGAACTTCATTTTAAAATGCCTCCATAACAAGAATACCCTTGGGAGGGAATACGGAGGCAAAGTTTAGAGCAGAGACTGAAGCAACGCCCATTTAGAGCCTGCCCCACATGTGGCCCATACATATACAGCCACCAAACTAGATAAGATGGATGAAGCAAAGAAGTGCAGGCTGACAGGAACCAGATGTAGATCTCTCCTGAGAGACACAGCCAGAATATGGCAAATACATAGGCGAATGCCAGCAGCAAACCACTGAACTGAGAATAGGACCCCCGTTGAAGGAATCAGAGAAAGGACTGGAAGAGGTTGAAAGGGCTCAAGATCCCATATGAACAACAATGCCAAGCAACCAGAGCTTCCAGGGACTAAGCCACTACCCAAAAACTATACATGGACTGACCCTGGGCTCCAACTGCATAGGTAGCAATGAATATCCTAGTAAGGGCACCAGTGGAAGGGAAAGCCCTTGGTCCTGCCAAGGCTGGACCCCCAGTGAATGGGATTCTTGTGGGGAGGGCGGTAATGGGGGAGGATTGGGAGTGGAACACCTATATAGAAGGGGAGGGGGAGGGACTAGGGGGATGTTGGCATGGAAACCGGGAAAGGGAATAACATTTGAAATATAAATAAGAAATACCCAATTTAATAAAGAGAGAAAAATGTAAAAAATAAATAAATAAATAAAATGCCTCTATAAAATGAGGCCAGATATAAAATTGGCTTAAATCAGTAGCCTTTCTTTATACAAATGATAAACAAGCTGAGAAAGAAATTAGGGAAACAACTCCCTTCACAATGGCTTCAGATAATCTAAAATATCTTGGGGTAACTCTAACCAAACAAGTGAAAAAAAATTTTTTTGATATGAACTTTATGATACGAACTTCAAGTCTCTCAAGAAGGAAATTGAAAAATATCTCAGAAAATGTAGAGGTCTCCCATGCTCATGAACTTGCAGAGCTAACATAGTAAAGATGGCCATCCTACCAAAGGCAATCTACAGATTCAATGCAATCCCCATCGAAATCCCAACACAATTCTTCAAAGACATGGAAAGAGCAAATCTCAAATTCATCTGGAAAGGCAAAAAAAAAAAAAATACAGAACAGTGAAAACAATTCTTACCAATAAAAAAATGGCTGGGGAAAGTCACCATCCCTGGTCTCAAGCTCTTCCACCCATCAATAGTGATAAAAACTGAATGGTTTTAGTGATTGATGTGGTAAATCCCAGCTCATTGTGGGTGGTGCTGTCCCCAGGTTGGAGGTCCTGAGTTCTATAAGAAAGCAGACTGAGCAAGCCATGTAGCCAGTAAGCAGCACCCCTCCATGGTCTCTGCATCAGCTCCTGCCTCCAGGTTCCTGCCCTGCTTGAATTCCTGTTCTGTCTTCTTTTGATGATGGAAGTGTAAGCCAAATAAGTCCTTTCCTTCCCAGGTTGTTTCTTGGTCATCATGTTTATCATAGCCATAGAAATCCTAAGACACTGCACTGATAAACCCAGTGGGTCACAAAAACAAAATGAGTAGTTAAAAATGTCGAGAGAGATTTGTGGGGGCAGGAGTAATAATGAGGTGGGAGGGAAGAGTGGTCAGTATGAGGCACACCCATGTAAAATACTTCTTAATTAATACAAATGAACTATTAAATTACTCAGTAGAAAAACATTGCTTACCTTCAGCTACCTGTATCTGGTCAAACTTCAAATGCTAGTCACATGAAACACTTTTCTTCTTCTCCCTCCAACAACGTCCCTGTTCAGGTATGAATGAAAAAATCGTAAACACATTGTTAAGTATCAACACATTCTTCCAAGGCCACAGAACTAAAAATAAATCCATACTATTCCATTTAAATAAAGGAAGATAATATCCCAACACACTAGTGGGTAAATCTGGCAGATTACCTTCTTAAAATATTTCACACCTGTAAAAACAGTGTTATCAGTAATTAAAAGGATTATCTTTTTTTTTTAGTCAAGAGCTTGCTTTTTTATTTTTAATAAAAGCTTAGGCATGTACGTAATTGGCTAGTGGTGAATAATTCTATTTAAACAAGCAAAGTAAATCTAAACAAAGGCTGAGAACTTCCCTGCTTGGAGAATGTGATCTTAAATGCCAGAGTCAGTTCAGAAGCTTGGCGTCAATTTGTAGAGCCATGGCTGAGCATTTTCTGCAAAACCTCATTACGAATAATTAGAAAAGACAATAACAAATGAGTTGGAGGAGCATCGTGGATCTGAACTCTGTGCCTGCTTTTCATCCTGGGCCTCCAGCTCCGCGCTGCACTTGGGTACCGAAACACCTTCTTTCCTTTCCGTTCTCCTTTTTCTTATCTAAGAGGACTCAGTGGATTTTTAAAATCATTTTTAGGAAGCATAAATAAAGAAGAAATAATGTGGAGGGGACAGTGGAGGACTTGGAGGGAACTCACCAAAGTGTGTGCATACACATGCACACAGGCATGTGCACACACACACACACACATATGCACTATATATATATTTGTATATATATTTGTATATATATATTTGTACATATATGTCTATGTATTTCTATATATATTTATGTATATTTATATGTATATAAATATATATGTATATAAGTATGTATATTTCAAAATATAACTGAGATAACTGAGATGTGTGTGTGTGTGTGTGTGTATAATGTTTCTTGTATATACTATTTCAGGGTCAACCATTGGGCACTAGGTAACCATTCTTTTCTACTCTTCCCCGAGGAAGCCTATTTCTCCACTCTAATGATTCTTTAGTTCCTTGTATTTCTTTGTGTAAGATTAAGGCAGCAAAATTCCTTCTTCTGGCTCTCAAAATATTTCCACTCCATCTTGCCCCCAATATCCCCAGTATGCCCCAAATATTGAGCGTGAGAATTGTTTGGTAGATGTATCTATCCATTTGGACTGGGTTCCACAACTATTGTGGTAATTATTAAAACATAGAGTCTTTTACCCCACGCTAGTGCCGGCACCATGAGGCCACATGGCATTTGTGGGGTATTTTCATCTCATCGGCTGTCGGTTCTAGTGTGGCTCTATGCCATGCTACCTCTAGCTATCCTCTAGCCCTGGCAGTCTCCCCCCCACCCCCATTGCTAGCCGCCCTCTCCTGGCTGTCTGGTCCCAGCAATCCAGTAAAATCATGCTCTAGAGATCCCAACAGCAGCTGGTTCCCACAGCTCTTTGACCCACTCTAGTCCCAGCAGCAGCTAACCTCTCACAGTTCTCTGCCACTGCTCTGTTTATATTCCCAGCATCTGCCCCCTAATAGCTGTGGCATAAACTTCCAGCAACCTGTTAAAAGTAAGTGTTGTCCTTCTCTGATCCATCTTGGCTCTCCTTCCTTTTTCCTCTCTCTCCCCTTACCAAAATAAACCTCTGTGCCCACCCCACTTTCTTACTGTCCAATGACAGGCCTTGGCTTAACTTGTTCCAGCCCTCTCCTGCATATAGACATCAACCTACACATAACTGAATTCTGATTGTCGGTTGTTTTCTGTAGTGGTCTCTTTAAAATTTTAAAATAAAACAAGAGAATGAAGATAATTTAGTTAATGTGACAGAATAAACTTAACAATATAATTAATCTCCAGGAGACACTTTAAGTTGAAGGTAAGATCTGGAAAGCTTTAGGAGAGATGCCCCATCTACTTGACGTTAGATTATTAAACAACAAATTTCAAATGTCAAAGCAAAATACACTTCCCTAGGGTTCGATTTTGATTTGAAATGACTGAACTAGAGATCAGATGAGTGGGCTTTATATTTATTTGCCTCTGAGATGAAAATTGACTAATTCAACAATTGTGTTAAAGAATGATAGTAAGTTAAAAACTTGGGTGAATCTCAAATGATTCAGATAATTGTATGACGCTGATAAGGACTTGACTTATATGTAAGTTATAAAGTTATAACGTGTCAAGTCTGGACCTATCACCTGTCTTGAGTTACAGTGTATGACATCATTCAGGTTTCCCAGAGTCTTAGCATCCGAAGCCTTTATCTGTCACTTCTTTAAAGTACACTTTAACGAAATTGTTCTAAATGTTTAAACACATCCTCATTGCTCCCCCGAACCTTACTCTGTAACATTGCTTAAGTCCAGACAACCAGATAATTGTGGTACATGTGTCAGGGTCCAGCTGTTGTTCCAAATCCACCACTTCTTCCCACTCAGAGTATCCAGGAATCCGGAACGGGTTGAGTATTCGGGATCCTAGTTTGGCTGGGAAAGAGTGCTAGGGGGAAAAGAGATCAAAGACTTTCTCAGAGAACCTTAGCGTTACAGTTCTTTAGACAAAGACCTTCTCTGATGGTCTCCAATTGAAATGGCTCTCTTAGAGGATCTTAGCTTGTACGTATATCTTTATTGGGGTGGACTTGTATGTGTACACTTTTGTCAGGATGAAGCATAAGTGTATATGTACGTTGGAGAGTGGACAAGACTTCTTCTTAAGGTGAATTTCATTGGCTAGAGGTTATAGTACTGGAAATCACTTGTTTGCTTGGAGAGACCTTCCAGGAATCCCCAGTACTTGTTGGGCAGGTTCTTATGGAGACAGGGAAAGAGGGAGTTGAATTTGTAGGTTTGCCAAGGACTACTCAATCTTTCCCATGTATTGGATATGGGAGGTCAGAGTCCCCAGACAAGGTCGGAGAAAAAGGTCAGGCTCCCCAGACAAGGACAGAGAAGGGGGGAAGCCCAGATGGTAAAGGAAGTCCACCATTTTGCACAAGCTCAGAGGAGCTATTCGGTCATGGTTGACTTCAACCTTAATTAGCAGGGTTTCCCCACAGATAGTCAGTGTTTGAAGCTCCAGTAGAAATTATAAATAATTGGTAGCAAGTAAGCATTTCCTCTCCTTTTTACTGAAATGGAAACATGCCCTCTGGTTATGAAGAGAGCAACTATCCCATCTTTTATACAACTAATGAGTCTCCTATCTTTCCCCAGTTTTTTGTACTTAAGATATTTGAAAGATTAAAAAAAAAAAGGGGAAGTTAATATATAATATGATCTCATCCATAAAAAGATACACCATGAGGAGTATATAAAGTTCTAGTGTTTTACTAGGTTTTCTGTCACTAGGATTCCAATTATCTCAAATTGCTGTAATGATGTGGGGAGTTACAAGAATAACGTGCGTCAGGGATGTGGGGAGTTACAGGAGTAACATGCTTCATGGATGTGGGGAGTTACACGAGTAACATGCATCACAGATGTAGGGAGTTACATGAGTAACAGGCGTCAGGGATGTGGGGAATTACACGAGTAACATGCATCAGGGTTGCTTACCTAGTCAGGGTCCAGAGAAGGTTTTCCTGGCAAAGGTTAGGCTCATGGTGACATCTGTAGAAGCTGTAAATGAAGGGCAGATTGGTCACAAGGAGTAAAAATGGGAAATAGTGAAACATCAACAGGACTTGTGGATACTTATGGATGAATGGGAAATTATTAAGAAATCTGGAAAAAGGCTGGATTCTATCTTCCATTAGAACATCCACTATATGAGTTTGAGAGATGAGAAAAAGTTGTATTGTAGCATCTAGTAGGCTATTCCACATTTTCTGACTTTTTCCTCTAAAATAACATTATATACTGAGTTCTAGGCCATAAAAATACTTAATTTTTACTCATATAACATGACTGATCATTTCTACAATATTTTATCAATGCTTTGAGGATTTTTTATAATATATTTTGAATATATTCATCCCACCTCCCACAGGCATAGACACATTCGCTCAGGAGGTGGCATGCAAATATGGCTGCTTACTTCCCTGTGTGATTGAGAGAGACCAGATTTGAACTGGGACTAAGTAAAAACTGGTTTTGTGATTTCAGAGTTCTGCTTTGAAATTCTGAGTGCAGACATTGTCTGGTCAACGGAACTCCCAGAAAACTGGTGGGGAAACTCTGTGTCAGCCATTGACACTCAGGTGACAGGTATCATGTCAGTACATGACCAAAGTCAACAAATAGCTCTGAGTTTTTATTGCAAAATACATTGCTTTGGTATTAAAGGAAATTTTAGAATTAGATAGTCTTCCTGGCTGCCTCCCCTTTGGGGACTATTTCAGTTAGCAGCTGAATCTGAGGGTCCTCTGGCAACTGTCCAACCAGAACGCCCTGGGGTTTAATTCTCTGTCATGATACTGCATGTCACTCTAGGACTCCCTTCTGATCTTCAGTCCAACCAGTGACCCAAGATCATTGAGAGACACCTGGCGACACTGGGCATGATGGCACATCTGTAGAATAAGCTACCTTGATATTCAGATACTGGCACTACACTTATAATAATACAGTAGATGTTGGAAATATGTAAGGCCCTAAGAGGTTGATATTTTTGAGCATGAAAACCAATAAATGGTTTATCCAGGACAGTGAAGACTAAATTAAACAGATGGAAGGAGTCCATTTCCAAGGTCCACTCACCAGTAGCAAACTCATGGCAGGTGGATTCTTAACAGGCCATAGAGAAAGGACAGGGAAACTCCAAATTGCTTCTTAGTGTTCCCTCTGACTTCAGCGAAGATTTCTTGCACTCAATAAATCCTTGCCTGGTCCATCCAAAATTATTTTCTCCTCAAGAAAATTCTAAATAAACCTATTAAAATGTTTTCCTGCTTCTCAGAGCTAATTATACTTTCATGAATGCACCATTTCAAAACAAACACTTGAACTGCTTTGAATAATGTTATTAATAGATTATTTGTCTGACAAGCTTCCCTTCATCCGTGTTCTGTGTTTCAAAATAATAAAATGAAAATAGGTTTAGGCCAATCCTGAAGTATAAGTTGGATGTGGTAATTCATTGGTAGAGAATGGGAACCCTTAGGGGAGCTAACTGAAAGGAAGTTGAGTTAAACATTTACGTTGTGACATCTTCTACTACTGAGGGAACAGGAAGTCTGAACATATCTGTTGGAAGCTTGGTAGACAAGATGTTGATGGTAGGCAGACCACTGTTCACAGAAAACAAAAAGTATTCTCTCAGAAGCAGCTTTTGCTGGGCACAGACTTAGTCTTAAGGTAGCTCTGGGAGATGTAGGTTAAATGATACTTTCCCAAATAGGGAATGAAGTCAATGGAATGCATGTTGGAAGATCTGTAAAAGAGGCCATGCTTCTTCAAACTCCTAAAGAAAAATAAAGTTGGCCACAGAGAAGAGGGGAAATCAGACTGCCAGAAGATTAAAGCATTAAACAGAGAAGTTCAAGTATGTTGAGGAAATAATCCTTGAACCAGAGACTGTAGACCAATCATGACTGGGTATGAAACACTCTCAATCTCTCTCTCTCTCTCTCTCTCTCTCTCTCTCTCTCTCTCTCTCTCTCTCTCTCACACACACACACACACACACATTCTACCTTTTATTTTGTTTTTGTTTAACTGTCTAAGATCTATATTTCTATAAAAATTTTCATTACATTTTAGTTGACTTGTTTGTATTTATGTGTGACCACATCCCATGCGCGCCATCACAGGTATACGGATGTCAAGGGACAACTTCTGGGCGTCAGCTCTCCCTTTCACCAAGTATGCCACAGGGACAGATCCCAGCTGAGTCATTTTGCTGGTAGTTAGGTCTCCCCCCTGTAGTAACCCACTGTTGAGAGATTGGGATTTACACGTTAACTTCCTCTGTCTTCCTCCCTCCAGCTTACTCATAAACCTACTAGTTAAATGTCTTTTTACCTACCAGTGTTTATACTAGAATGGGACAGTTTTATCTACTCTCTGTCCCTGTGACGGGTTTAGGTCATTGCTATACACAGGAACAGTTCTGAAGAATGGGCGTCATATCCCAAGAGACAAGTACAGTTTAGAATCCTCTTCTTCACGGACCAACAGAATTCCTATTCCTCTTTCTCAGTCGCCTAAGCCTTCTCATTATCCATCCATCCCTTTCCTGCAATTAATTGTCACTCGTTGTCTCAGTCATTTCTGTCATTTGTAATTGTCTCAAATAATTGACTCCACACATACAACAACATTGAGTTCTACCTATGTGGCCATTTACATCATTGTTCCTCTAGTCTCCACCTTTTCTTACCTAATATCTTTGCTCTCCTTGAAATCGATAACAAACAAAACTCAGGATGGAAAAATGATAAAGATTTTTTTTTTACATACAATTTGGGATTCACATATGAAATTTGCCCGCCCATCTGCTTGGCCTTCTATTCAGTACTTCATTAAAGACATCCAATTGCTTGTAACATTATGAGGCAAAGAAAGGACCACATGCTCACATGGGAAGATGAAGGTGGGGGCCAATGCCAGGTTCATCATTTCAGACCATGTCTATTTGTGGGAACCAGTCAGGTTCTAGGAGACTTAAATTAATTCTCTATGAGGTTTTGTCCCCAATAACCCTGTACCACATTTCAAAGTATACACTCTCTGTCATGGTCAGACAAAGACTAACCTGGGCTTGAGAGATGGCTCAGCCATTAAGGCCAGACTCACAACCAAGAAATACAATAGATGAAACCAATCACACAGGAACACTTGGGGATCCATTTAAGCCACATTGGTGCATAGCTGGGTCAGAGGAGGGAAATTTAGATGGTCATTCAAGGTTTGTCTTTACTTCAAAGTAGACAAGTAACATGTTTTGGCAAAAGAAATGTTCAGATTTTATCTTTGTTCCTGTTCCCAGGAATGGGGCAGTCTGGGAGGTTGGTGACAAAAGCTCTTGTAAAGCAGGGGGATGACAGTCAAGCTGGGGAGATGGAGGAAGGAGAGAAGAGAGTACGGAGTTACCTCAGATATGAACTATGAAGAGGGACTCTGAACATTGACAGAGAGGAAGAGATTAAACCTGCAGACCTGTCGATTTTTACTTCAAAAGGTGCATCTCTCAGGAGCTGTGCTTCCTAAAAGATTGTATGGCCTGTCTTTGGCATACATAAAAGGCAATGTTTTATCAGAAAATCTTGAAATTGCCTTCCAGATACCAAACATGTTAGCTGTATATATAGAGAGATAGAGATAGAATGAGAGTTAGATAGAAAGATAGATATGATAGATACATTACATACCTACATACATACATATATACGTACATAGAAAGATAGATGATAGATAGATGCATAGATAGATGATAGATGATATAATAAATAGAAAGATAGATAGATACATGCATACATAGAATGATAGATAGATACATACATAGATATATGCAGATACATAGATCCTACATAGATAGATACAGATACATAGATAGATAGATACATAGATACATAGATAGATAGATACATAGATACATACATAGATACCTAGATACATAGATACATAGATACATACATAGATATATAGAATCGATCGTCGACAGATAGATCTATAGATAGATAGATAAAGAAAGGTAGGTAGGTAGGTAGATAGACACATGATATATAGATTGGATGCGATAGATAGATAGATAGATAGATAGATGAGATAGATAGATAGATAGAATAGATGGTAGATAGAGGGTAGATGATAGACAGATGATTTCCAGCATGCATGTAGTCATAAACATACACAGAAACACATAAGAGACTCTATGTATTATGGAGGAGCACCTGTAACTCTGAAAATGTATGTGTGACAACCATAAGCTTAGCCTTCACTTTTAATTTGTGGAAGTTATAATGCCATTTTTAGAGCCATAATTGAGTAAGCCTCAATAAAATTTACAATGAGTGTTTTAACATATGAATTCATTGTCACTTCTGATTAAAAAGATACTATTCTGAAGATGTCAGTGTAGGGGGTAAACACTCTTTATAAGGCATATATTTTTAATATATTAATATAAATGCTTTTATGTTATCAACATATTACTCTAAAATACTACTCAATAGTTCTATGCTAATGGTATAACTATATGTTATCTATTTTGTGTGTTAATATTATGTTCAAATTATAAAGTCTGATGTGCCTCCTAGCCACAGATCATTATGTAATTCATGTACTACTGTATAATGACTTTATGTTTATGCAAATCTCTTTACTAAATATATACATGTATCCTTTCTTCCTTTCTTTCTTCTGTTTTCTGATCTGTCCCATTGGTGATTCTATCCTTTGACTACAGACTGGCAATATGAGGGTGGGTGACTAAAATAATCCAGCACCTCATGGGCATCTCTACTTTGTCCATTTTTGCTCTCTTTGTTTTTTAGCAGCATTATTAAAATTCTATTCACTCTGTAATTATGCCCTTTATCACAATTAATTTCAATTATGTTTGTTTCTGTTGTGAGCATTCTCATCATTTACCCTGTTAATCATCGCCTATGTTGTTTCTCTGCGTAAATTACCATTCCATTATTTCTGTCCAGAAGGACTGCTGTCTGCCATCTTTGCTGGTTTCACAGTAAGGTTTGAACGTGTGTCTAGCTGTATCATAGAAATCTGGTGGGCCTTAGAAAGTGTTTTATTTTCATAGTAAAACACTTAAAATGTTGTATTAATTTGATTGTAAGTTTTAATATCAATATTCATCTATATATTCATACATATTAGTAAATTTAGTTTTGTGTAAGTTCCTGTTATTAATTGTTAATGATAGCCTTTGGTTATCTCTTCTTTAGATTGCAAACTAGCTAGGGAGACTACCACCAGCTACCATTGTAGCCATCGATGAAGAGAGTTAAGAATGGTGAGTGCACTGTGTTTCCCAATACTTTCTATATTAAGAATTTGTTTTCATTTTTTTAGCTTTTGCAATGATATGGTCAGACTCTACAAAGAGCTTTTTCAAAATCTGTTAATGATGCATCTTTAATTTTCTGTTCAAGGCTTTATAATATATCGCCTCTAGAAATGCTTCATTTGGATTATGTCACAAGACTCTTTTGGCAAATAGAAGTCTTCAGCTCTCAGTAGTGAATAATCTAGATTAACCCCAACATGAATCACATACATGTAGGGATGTTTCTGCAAATAGGTAGAGTTGATAGTCACACATGGAATCCTGTAAGTGAAATGCAATGTGTTCCTCCAAGGAAGGGACCATACTATGAGCCCTGTCTGGAATCTGGTAAAGATTAAAGCTTGAAACTGGTTGAGACACAGTGGATGAGTATGGCTCACAGGAAAGTCTGCATGGAACCAAAGTACCCACTCCCCCTGTCTATGGTAATTAGAAGTGTTACCTCAGCATACTTAATTGTGTGTGTGTGTGTGTGTGTTCTAAAAAAAAAATAGATTTTGTTCCAGAACTTTCTCTTCATGTGCTTAAACTTTAAAATAGTCATAAAGTCCCACCCTCTAGTGGGACATATGAAGATGGCGAAGTTTGGGGCCACCCAGGGAAAGAGCGCTCTTGGCATATTCATCTACTGTACATCTACATGACTTTCTTGGTTGTTGCTAGTGTACCACTTGTAATAAGGGGAGTTTTCTTTCTGAATTAGACTTAAGGAAAGGGATTATGTCAAGTTACTTCAATGAAGATTTGCTTTTTATTCTATAATTCTACTAGACTTTCTTTAAGAACAATAACCGCATTCTAATGATGTAACGTTGTAACTGTAAGCCCCAATTAATCATGGGATTATTTTTTGATGACTACTTTTTTACTCAATTTGAGAAATGACTATCAAGTTCCATTTTCATCCATGGTCTTTGTACATAGCCAAAGTGTCTGCAATTGTTGCCAGCCTCCATTTTAAAAAAAAAATGTCCAACAAACACAATTTTAAAAAAATATTAGGTAATTATGAAAATGTATTTAAGTTATTTAGAAATTAATTTTCTCATCTGTCAAAAAACATAAGGGAGGAGTGATTGCTGACCAGATTGAACAAATTGAACTGAAGTAATTATAGACAAAGGAAAAATATATTGAAGTGCTATAATAGGCAAAGCCACACAGGTAGATTTATGTTTTCCTAGATGATTAACTATTTCATTCAGAGCAGACCTGTGTTTTTTTAAGGTAGTTTGACTTTTCTTAAGAAGAAGTTAAAGCCCAAGAGTGGGCAGTGCCCTCCTCCTTATTTTCAGCCAATTGCTTTTACTCTAAAATGGAGCTGAAACAAAAATAGTCGCTTTCACCTGAGGAAGTTGTGCTAGCATGTGTGTCTTCAGGGCCAAAGCACTGCTGTCTGTCTCCTTTAGAGCTAGCCTAGCCCCTGCCCTTCTAAAGAGTGCAGGAAGAAACTGCCAAGGCTGCCCTGGTATCTGAAGGGAGATGAGTCGCTGTTTGATGCAATCTGAGGATGTTGTGCCCTTTCTTTGACATATTTTACTAAAACTGCCAACCCCAGAAGGTGCAAAACTGAGCATCAAATTACAGAGGAGTAAATATCAACCCATGGTAAATGTGTTGCCCCTTATTTTGCTTTTTTTACATGAAATTTTCTAAAATCTATGACAAATCTAGGAATCTCTTCCATAGACTATAATGCGCCATTGTCCTCACTGTGAGAACAAATGTCAGGGAAACAGCTCAGGACCATAGGCCTCAATCTAGGAACACTGAAAATGTTCCCACTAAGGCAAGTATTTTCAGTCCTGATATTAAACAATGTGTTAATTTCCTTTCTGCCTACTTTTGGTGGTGAGAATAAAGCAAATAAAATCCTGCTTTTTCAAAGATCCAAGAGATGGAAAGATGCTTCTGGCAATATTTCAGCTAGACCATAATAAAACGTCCATGAGGGCATTCTCACCTGAGCCTGAGCTGCTTTCAATGAGTTCAAGCTAGTGAAAGAGTAATAGATATAATCTGTTGTGTCTGTATATTCTTCCCATCCCTCCCTCCTTCCCCTCCATTATCATGTTTCTATAATAATGGCATTTATTTTAAATAAAGTACTCTGTTACTTATGTGTTTTGGGTACATTTAAAAAGTTGGATTACCTAGATACCAAGCTAAGTGGAAACACATAGCAATGCTCTGTTGGAAATAAAACTGAGTATGTATTTACTACATGTGCCTTTGAAAGGATTGTTCTGTTCTGGTTAAGCCTTTCTTCTGCTAACTTGGCAGGTATATTTGCCACATTACTCTGCAAAATTATTGCCAGCCAGATGAAGTCAATTCATATTCTCTCCCTCCCTTCCTCCCTCCCTCCCTCCTCTCTCTCTCTCTCTCTTGCATTGGACATAAGATTCCAGAATAATTTTTGGTCAAAGCCCAGTTACCACTATAATTGGAATAGGTAACAGACAGTGTAGAATACTTAAAACAACTAGAATTTTTACATCAGATTATTTACTTAGAGACAAAACCGTATAATGACAGAAGATACTAAAGTTGGGTCAAAGGGGTGCAGCCCACCTTCTAGCCACACCATTACTGAGAGGCAGGTAAGTCTTTGTAAGTCTGGCACTAACACTCAGCTATACAGCAAGTTTCAGGCCAGCCTGAACTTTGTCTGAAAAAAAAATTATCTTGGTTAATTAACAATGGTTGTACCATCGCACAAGGTACTAAAATCTGTCCAATAGGATAATGTCGTTAGGCGATAGTAGAGTCAGTCATCTCTATCACTGTCAAACAGCTACTCTTTGCTGTACACCCGAATCCTAACATTTAGATAATGAGAAAGATATTTTATTTTGTTCCCCACCGTCGAGTCTTTAACTTATTTTGAACTGCAGAAAAAATGAGTCTTAGTATAATGGTGGCCTGGTTATTGCTTATAGAAGTTACATAGTTATAATCACGATTTTAGACTCCTCCGTCACCATCTCTTATCCAACAAATCATCAAGTCTCTCTGAATTATTTTGTTTACTGTGAACATTGTTCACACTGATAAGGGAATCATTTTCTTGTGATTTACGAAAGTATTATTGTGTCTGACTCCCCCATATATTTTTACTTCTCTCCTGATTGCTACTGCAAGATAACCGTTGTTATACGGAACCATTTGGCTGTGTCCATCACCAGGAGGTTGCATACAGGGCAACACTTTGTTTCATTTGTACCAGAGGATGGTTTTCCAAAAGGTCAGCGTGACATCTGTCTGAATGTGTAACTGCACAGAGAAGAAGAAAGTTTCTAAGCCTTAAAAAAACAAGTTCTTGCTTTATCTCTCAAATGGTTCTAAGTTTATTAGATTTTGCAAAGCCTTATATTTTCTCATATTAATCATATTATCAATTTGGCTGTAGGTTTAAATAAGCAAGACTGTAGGGAAATAATAGGATGACTTCAGAACTTGGAAGAGAAGAGGCACCAGGCAGCCATCATGTAAAAAAATGACCACTGAGCTGAAACATTTTGGTTATAGAAAGAAATAATTGCAAAATATCAGTGACTGCCTAATTATACTTAAATTTCATGACTTCTAGGATTGTCATGATTATCAAAGATGATAAAGGATTAATTGTGCAAATTATCCAATGTATCTAAGGAAAGAAGCACCAGGTTCTGTTAGGTGCTTGCCTTTTCCTTCTAACATTTATGTTAACTATGTGTATTTTAGAAGTGCCTGAATTATATCAAATTGAATTGTGTAGCACATATACACCATTTCTCCTAAGTAAAAACTATTGCAGTGAGCGACTTTCTCATAAAATGTAGAATTAAAGTCTTGGTCATCAAGGCAAAGGCTAGAGATCGGAATTTTTCGGCTGCGTAAACTGTAGGAACATAAAACAGTGGTATCAATGAACGGCTTGGGTACTTTCACCCCAAGCAAAAATAAGAGAGAGGGTGCTGTTCACTTGTAAGCAGTAGGAAAGGCATTCCACCGTGTCTTTGACTGAAGGAGAAAGTTTCTTTCCGTGAATAGGTCAGTTAAATTTAATGATTCTTTGTAGATCAAAAAGGCAATGTAAGTTGGTCAATGTCCCCTAATGGCAGTTTTGACACTCATTGGGAAATCTTGGGTGGAAGAAGTCAATTAAATAACAGAAAAATCAGATCCTTACATAAAAAGAAAAGAAATATATTCAGGGCTACAATTTTATGGGGCCAGGATGAGGTGGATTCTCTTCCTTTGGCCATCACTTGCATGCCCCAGATTTCATGGTTTAGTGCTTTGCAATTTTCACAGTGGGTTTTTATGAAACATTTAGAATGGGGGTGGAGGATGAGTCGCTGCCCAGTTGTTGGTTTTAAAGTCCAGTACTCATTCCAAGAACCATCCTAAACATGGTTCCCCCAGATACCTGTGTCCTTACATTCATTTCTTTGAGTCTTCAGATTACACTTTCCTTCTTCCTTTTCTTACTTTCTGGTTATACTTCCCCATGTCCTTTCTTCCAAATTCCTTCAATTATAAGAATTTATTTCCAGTACACTCTTGTTCCTTGTCCTCAGAGGCTGGATGCGTGATGGGTTACTTGAAAATCAAGCTGTGAATTTTCCCTCAAGGACAGAGAGAATAGGAAATGGGTTAAAACCTCTCACCTTTCAATGGAAACCAACACTGGTAGGCTCTTAGGCCACTTGACAAGAAAATAATTCCACAACGATTTGAAATGTTTTACTTTTAAAGTGCCTCCCACAGTCATTAAAACAAATGGTTATTTGGCAAATAATTTACAGAGGATGGCTGCAGTATTTCAACTGCGTGTAGCTTTAATGTAGATCAAGCAATACTAAAGAAGTGGTATATCAATCTATGAGCACTTTAGAAACCACTAAATCATCTATACACACACACACACACACACACACACACACACACACACACACACACACATATATATATACTACATTATTCCAGAAGGCAGTCTACAAAACAATGCATACCTCTTTAGGCAACAATAAAGGAATCTCCTAATTGCAGTTTTCAGTAATAAAAAAATGGTTTTGATATTTTATCTATACTGGTTAGAAGCATTTTCAGCTATATTTAGAATGGCCTATTAAATAGAACATGGAACATATCAAAATATGATATCCAACAGGCTTTTTATTTCTCCTCTCTTTGATAAGGTTACAACACAATTACATCATCCCTTCCTCTCCTTAAAACTTCCTATATACCCATCGCGCTCTCTCTGTCCCCTATTTATTAATTGATGTATATATATATATATATATATATATATATACATATTCCTAAATATAACTAGTTCCTCGTATATATGATTTCTGGGCTGATCATTTAGTATTGGATAAACAGTTGGTTTGGCAACGCACTCTTTCTTAAATCTATCAGAACTCCTTGCCATTGGGGAGCAGAGATAAGATTTATTTATTTATTATTTATTTGTTTGTTTATTTACTTGTTTATTTATTTAGGAGATGGAGCTATTGGGTGGCTTGTTCATTTTCGTTGGTTGGTTTTAGTTGGTCTGTTTTTTTTCCCTTTCTGAATCTGTATTTTTCTGCCTTTTTGTGGTAAATTTGCTTCTCAGTCTCCAGTAGTGAGGTGATTATCACTGAACGGCTTCTTCATTACCATTTTCCGAGCCAGTCTCTTGCTTTTCCTGTTTTTTTCCTCTTCTCTGATTTGCGTCTGAAAAAAAAGCATAAAAAATGCACAACCGTGATTTTACCTATAAATATTTATATAGTCAAGTGGGTTGCCAATCAAAATCAAGTTATCCACATATCAACATTTCTACCTTCAACTTCTCATCAACATGGCTATCATAGAAAACATATGAAGGTGGATGCTTGCTTGAGTTCTTTTTTTCTTCTTCTAAGCAACCTGAGTAAACACACACTACATGACTCATTATTTTAGGTGTACAGTCATTTCCGTAGATCACTTCAAACTGTAATTCTAGATATTTCCAGGCATTTTTCTGTGATGCATAGAATTGTACTGGGGATGTGTCAAGGTGAAAATAGTCCAAACCATTTATACATGTGCTGGTAGAAGTAGATACCAGCAAGAAGACCAGAAATGCTGGAGAAATGGGGGAGGCATGTGCTGAATACATCCCTGAATGATAAGACTGATGATGTGAGGTGTGCATTTAGAAACCCATTACTACTCACGGGATAAGCAAATTCAGACTTCTCAATAGAGGGTGAGTGCTAATTTCAAGAAGTGAGAAATTGATGGAGGAGACAGCAGATGACTGACACCTCATGTGTTTGTGTGCATGTAGAAGAGGGATTCTGTCTGATTGTATACATCTGCATTATTGTGAACCTATAGAAGAGAAATTGTTACCAAGTGTATGTGTTCATGTTAGTCAACGAAGTGAAGGTCTTTGATGTTATCAATTTCCCAACAGGTCCATCGATGTTAAACTCATCTAGCAGCATTTAGTACAGACAGCCATTCTCCTTCCCATCTGTCAGCAGTCTCTACAATTTAGAGGTCAAGCAAACAGTCACATGGCATCACAGAGTATCTTTTCAACATATCAGCTCCACTAACAACAAAGCAGATACAGGAACTACACTAAGTTGAAGAGTTTGGCCCAGTGATGTCACTACCTCAGGTAGCAAGTAGTTAACAGACGAGGTGATCATGGATATTTTGAATCAAGATTAACACAGAGTGACAGGAAGCTGGGCAAGGTGGTGGCATCAAAAGTAACCACTGATTGATTAAATAACATGATCTCCAAAACGTTGCTAATGCAGAGGTAAAATTTGATTCAAGTGGAGCTACGTCCCAGATAAATACTTGTCTTCACTCTGGTAAGATGATCATCTTTTCCGATGCATGTCTTAACAGATATGTTCAAAAATGTGCTCAGTTTGCAATTTAGCTTAAGACTATGGACTGGCAAGGTCTACACATGAATGAAGAAAGACTACAAGTCAGTGACCTACAGAGTTAATTTATGTCCTTAACAGTATATTTAGGGATCTGGAGACACTGCCAACAGTCAGCCTCAAGGTTCAGAATAACCTCTCAGTAGCAGGTAATTGAAATGTTGCCCTCCAAAATGTCACAATGACCATCTCAAGTGTAACTGATTATTTCTATTGAATGACTGAATATAATTTCATGTTTATTTTTATATTTTAACTGTTGTAGTTAATTTATGCCTCTATCGGACTTTCTGTCCTGTAATGATGAGTGAATATTAAAAAATAATTTAAATTAGTTGAACAGCATTTTTGATGTTTTGAATCTTATTGCCTTCTAAATAATGTCTCAAAGTGGGTGGGTTCCTAGAAACTGATACCATTTATTTTTATCTACAAAAATAGTTGTATTTTATGTCATATACAACTGTTTCAGGATGTTGAAAAAACTCCAAATATTTCTCTTTTTTTTTCACTTTTTAACTAGCCATCAATATTTTTCACTTTCCTTTTTTGCCGTCAAAATCATTTAAAATTTATGATCACATGTAAAGAAGGCTAATATATCAACAATTTAAAAGTACAAAGCATGAAATTTTAAGCTGCTGACATTATGTATTTCCCTGATTAGAAATCACTATATCATAGAAAAAGGCTTTATTTTATTTTATTGCAAATAAATGGCTGTTAAAAATTGAGCATTTTTTTACGATGCTTTCTTAACAGGATAAAAAAGATTCTTGAAACTCTGGTTTTAAATACATGCTATTCAATTACTATTGCCCTGATGCTAGTTTTTCTAAATAACAATGTAGATTTATCATATCTGCTTTTGATTTAAGTATCGATGTTTGAAAATATTAGTTAAAATTAAGATTACAGGCAAGTATGCCTTTTGTATTCTATGGCAGAATTTCTGTGATACTGCAATCGTTTCCATATGTGAGAAAAATGTCTTATTATATAAATAGATCATGTCACTGTGTTTGTATTAACAAAGAGTTTTATGTGAAGACATCAAACTCAGTCTATAAGCCACAGTCTACGAGAATATTTAGCTATTTTTCCTATAAGCTAAGAGTACATTTGACCTTTAAAAATGAGAATATCAGGGTCCTTTCCAGTATTAGATTACAACTACAAGAGACAGAGGTGGGTCTGTGACAGTTCATGGCTACAATCCCAGAATGTGTTTGAAACAGTATAGGCATTCAACACCTGCATTCCCATTCAGACACTCATTAACATGACCTCAAAACCCACAAGCACTCTTCAGCTTTCACCAAAGTGAACAGAACTTGCCTATTTACTCAGTATTAGCCAGGCCTGTGCCATTTTTACAAAAATTAGTCCATTAACATTTATTTTTTTACATCTCGTACTCTTCCCACCCTCATAGCCCACTTTGTATAAGGCTCCTACCCTCCCATATACAAGACATAAAGACTATTGACTACAAGCATATAACCCAGAATGCCTATCAGTCACATGGTATAGATCTCTCCTTCTAAAATATAATAGAAGAGACCTTCACTCTGATGTATGGTCCAGATCTATCCACAGAACCCTTGCTGTGCTGTCTGTCTTTCTGCCTATGGGTCTATACTGAACTTGTGCCCCGTAAGACATACTGAAATCTACCAATACCAAACTATAAGCTCACAACTGTCACTTCATGTGCGACTCCCTCATTATGACAAGGATAGAAAGTCAATCAGCGTGGCATGTGGATAATACGGTAGGGACATAGAACTCCCTGTCCTCCTCAGGTGTGATAGCCATTGCATCTTTTCAAAATCAAAAGTAATTCTCTGTAATGTTACAGAAAATACGGCTTTCTTCTCAAATCCTAGAGAATATATTACTTTCATAGGGTGTGAGCATGCTAACCGGAGGGAAAAGCCATACTTCTTTTCAGAGCACCTACCACCGTACTGCTGGCTTTCTACAAAGTAGAGCGCATCCTCACTTACAGACAGAGGTAGAACAGGAATGTAGCAAGAACAGAGAGCATGGTTCACCATGGCATTCCAGGTGAGCTCAATCCATACATATCACTTCTTCAACAGCTTCTGAGTGCATTCAACTTTCTGGCGGGCAGGTGTTAACAGTTGAGGTTGTGTCTGAACCATTAATTGGCCAACTGTCAGTTGTCAACAGCCAGTGTTGGGGGTGGTTATAGAAAAAGTTAGGATGTAGGACCCAGTTGGTAGACTTGAGTATCCAGTGGTAGCCTTACTTGTTATACCTTGGCCCTGTTTCTGGCCTGATCTGCCAAGATTGAAGGAACTGTGACCGCTTGCTCCTGCCACAGTCATTTCAGCATACCTTCTCATCTATGGAAGACTGGGTCAGAGTCTCAGTAGAGCAACAGAGTAAGCTATGCATGAAGCTGGACGATAAGCCACCAATTGCAATGAAGACTCTAAATGATCAGAAATGCAAGGAACAAGGAACAAGGGAAACTTCAGTTACCATGTATAGCTGGCCTAGGGGGAAATCATAAGTCCTTCCAAAGATGGAGGCCTAAAAGTAGAGCTAAACAAGTACATTACAGTCAGAGTTTTGTGTCTATACTGCTGGGTTTCATTTAACATATATATATATATATATATATATATATATATATGTGTGTGTGTGTGTGTGTGTGTATATGTATATATGTATATATATGTTAGTGTGTGTGTATGCATATATGAACATATATACATGTATATCACATGCACACACACATATTTCTATGTCATAAGCTTCTCATTGTTCTTGCTTCATCCGTTGGAATGGGGACTTTTATCACAATTTAAATATTTTCTTTTTATTCTGTAGGGGCTCACAACTAGAGGTTGCCTTGAGTTTAAGAAGAGTCTTTGACCTTTTGCTAATGTTGACACTGCTGAGATGACAGAGAATCTTAAGGATTGACTGACTGCATTTGCATTATGACATGGCCATAAGCCCAGAGACGCCTGGGTCTGAGATGCTCCACATAGGCTCATGTGTTTGGAACACTTGCTTCTCATCCGGTGGGGCTATTTCGGGAGTCTACAGAATATTAGAAACACAGGTTGCCTGAGAAAAGCACTGGGTGGGCCTTGAGAATCACAGTCTCATTTGTAGCTGAACTCTCTGCATTCTTCATGCTTTCCTATCCTAAAATGGGCCAAAGGAATCCTTTTCCTTTTAAGATGTTTCTATTGGTATTCCTATTCTGACCATGGAAAGCAAGCTTAGTCTTTAGACTCAAACTGAATTATAATGTAAATTGTGACTAATGATAAAAAATATTTCTTCAGTAAGGGGCTACCATAAGCCAGAAGCTCTTTTCAAATGAGTGACAGACACTAGCTACTAAGATCTAAGCATTGGCTGTCTAGGGCCTGGCAAAGAACATCTATGCATGTTAACATTGGAATGCTTGGCTCACAGAGTGCTGTTCCCATGAAAAGAGAAAACTTTTAAGAAGTCATGTCGAATATACACATGAACCAAAAAGGCTTTGAGGCAGCCAGAAAATGATCAAAAAAGGAAAACGCATTTGCTTTTATGTAGTGGGCTTGGAAAGCCCAGATAAATCAAATTACGAGTGGCATAAGTTGGGGAAATGAATTGGACTATTTTAATTCATAAAATGGAAATGCAATGTTTGTCTTGTAAGGATTACTCTGAGGCCCAGAGGAAGGGAGACCACCTGGGCTGTGTTCTTGGTGCCCATTCTGTGCTTTATTGTGATAAAACATTGATTTAGCATTTTTCTGCAGGAGCAGGACTGGTACTTATCTAGAGAGGGCCCTGTCTGAACATTCTGAACTCCCACACTTAATTTACATGTAATGAAGTTGGGGACGGAAAGGGGAAAGATAAAGATGCTCTAGGATGACAGTGTGTGCTAAAAAAGGATTAACCTCCTATTTTGTAGATAAAGAGGGTTATATTTTTAACATTGGTGTTTTCATCTTGTTCACTGCTTCAGAGGCTAATCGTCTCTGGACCTTTATCTGCATCATGGATAATAATCAGCTTCATGTTTTCACGAGATGCAATAATTTGGGTAAAAATGCATGAAAATTCATTATATATCTTATTACATGAATATAACACAATGAATATTAGCAGAGACTTCCCTTTTCATGTCCTATGTCTTATCACCTGAAGGAAGGCTGTTTCAGAATGAATACATGCTCCAAAAACCAAAGATTAGAGTATATAACCCACTACAAAAAAAAAATGTAAATTGGGAAATTTTATGTTTTATAATATGCCAGGTAAACTTTATGTGTATACATTCGCATGCAAGCCACACTGTATATACAAATGAAAGTGTTTTCAAAGCAATTAAAAGAGAACCCTGTTAAGAAAAAAAATGATAAAAAGCATATGTAGTAACGGGTGAGGTCATTAAATGCCTTTGCCAACATTAAAACACAGAACAAATTCACCCTTAATATATGGTGAAATTAAAGGAAACAATATGGCCATTTTCTTTATAGGCATGAAAAAGAATGAATTAAATTTCATATTATGAAATGAATCCTAAAAATCATGATCCGAATTATGTCCTTATTAAGAAAAAGGTTCATGGCAATCCAGAAAAAAAAAAATACACATTGCTTGTTTTTTGTTCAAACTGAATAAGTGTTTTCGATTTTAAAATTTCATCTCCTATGTTTATTCTATATATCTGTTTGTTTCCAACACCCGTGTGTACAGCCGTTAGAATAAGGCAGAAGCTGCCTCTCAAGGCCATTTTCCTCTCTCCTCTCTGGAAGTTCTGTTGCAGCGTGTTGCTGATTCTTAGCAAATGTCTGTGCATCCTGCCTGTACTTTATTTACAATCCTCAGTGGTTTTCAGTTCCAGCCTAAGAGCAGATAACAGCAACTACAGTTCAGTGACTTAGGGAAAAAAAGATATCTGAGGAATATCTCTTTTTAGACCATTATACTCAAAGGTGCTTAATCATCAGCTTTTAAAAATTTAGAGACCAGTGGTCATACATTATGGAATTCATTTTCTCGGTGAAAATTAGTGTTAAGTTTGTATCCATTATACCATTAGAAGTACTTCTCGTTGCAAAAACAGTATCCCAAAGATTAAAAGTTTTCCTCATAAATTGTAGATAAATCTAATTTTACCAAAAAATCGAAATATACAATGACATCATATTTTCTTTCCTAATTAGTCTTTATTGAATGTATTATAGTAATGCAATTCCTTTAAACTACTCATCAGTATTGGGACTACAGAAAAAACTAAAAAAAAAATGGTTTTCAATTGATGCATGAAATATCAATGTGGTTTGTTTAGAATGAGGGAAAATCCATTGCATTAAAAATCCCAGTATTCTCCCAGGATGATAAGCACCAGCATATAAATCTTTGGAAACATTCTCATGTCAAGGAGTGAATATTTAACCGATAGGTGAAAGATTACAAGGTGGGTCAGTAAAGGACAACAGGGACCCATGGAAGATTAGTGGCAGAAAATTCCTGCCAGGTCCAATGCAGAGTTTCTTTGAAGTAAACTAGGATTATGTAAGATAACTATCCAAGACTGTTGACCTAGCATCCTTCTAAGATAACTGGAACATGACGCCTAGAAGTTATATGTAATTATCCTTTGTGTAACAACAGGTTTGTTACACAAATCAAATAATTTGAGGTTTGCTCTTCGATATATAATAACGGAAAAAAAAAAAGACCCATGGAGTCAGTCATATGCATTTTGAAAGATCCCAGCATGACCTGCCCCTGTCCCCAAGAACTAGAATTATAAATCAATGCGCCACTTTAATTTCTGTGTTATTTAAGTAGATGATGAAACATACAGCAATTCTTTTTTTTCAATTTCCTCACATACGTGCTATGGTGTCTGTCTCATCTCTCTATTCTTTAGCTCTCAAGATCTCCTTCAACTCTTCCTTTGTAACTACCAAATCCTAACATTTTGGGTTTGCAATCTAGCTCTAGACTTGTCCTTCTGACAAAGGAGAAGTGGTAGAAGTCATGAAGGTTGTGTAATTAGCTTCCCATCATATTAGCAAATGCCAGAGGTTGTAAGTTGACGTTTTGTAGGTGAAGGCAGACACAAGATAAAAACGAGGCCTGTCATTGGCCAAGAAGATAGGGAGGCAGGAACAAAGTTTTAGAAAGGGAGGGAGAAACAGAAAGGAGAGAGGCAAACCTGAGGCGGACATAAACGCATTCACTCATGCTTCTACATATACAGATTGTTAGAATATTTTTAAGGGATGGATTTCTATAGGCTCGCTTATCTTATCTAGATACGTTTATATCGTTATCCTTTTGCTGTGAGTTTATTGTGTGGACGATTGTGGGTTGAGAATTAAAACATAGCAATCTGATTGTTAAGCTGCGTATTATTGAGCCATGATTTCACTGGGTAGTTGGGAGTTTAGACCCAACTACCAGGGGCGTTACAAGTGGCAGAGTCCGTGGCAGGGAGCAACATTAGGGCAGCCGCTGCTGGACCCCTAGGAGCCCTGATTTTAGATTAGTTCCACATGGCCCTCCAATGCCAGAAGAGCAGCGTGACAAGGTGCCACCCTTGAACAGCTCACATGACCGCCTGCATCAGAGTTCCTTAAGAGCAGTATAGAGCCGCTTTCTTGAGATGAATTATTGTTAACTTCTAGATGGCCTTACAGGTAACTAACACTCAGGGAGTGACCACCTGGGCCAGAGCGCATTAAGGGCCAGTCTGGAGCAGTGACATGCCCACAGGAGATACTCAGAGTGCCATGTGGCCACACGGTGCTGGTACTTAGCACGGATAAAAGATTTAGAATGTTTTAGAGTATTTCATCACAAATATGAGGTAAATCAGTATAAAAAGAGGAAAGGTTCATTGTGTCCACTGCTTCAGAAGTATTTGTCCATGTTTTGTTACAGCACTGGGTTCCTGGTGTTGGGGAGAAGGCCGGCAGGACCAAGCAGTGAGACAAAGTCTCATGTCATGGTGGTCAGAAAAAACAAAGAGAAAGAAGAGACTGAGGTCCCACATCCCCTTGTAGAGACATGACCCCAAGCACTAACTCCTTTCTACCTAGTTCCCCACCCTCGAAAAAGGTTTCAACACCATCCAACACCAGCATAGGCTGTTGGATAAGCTTTTGACACATAGGGCTTCAAAGAATACTACTCTAGCTAGAAGAAACGTTTTTAATGAAATATTCCATCCTTCCATCCATTTAGTACTTGTAGGCTCACACGACTTGTTCCAGTTAATTCATCCCATGTAAGAGCATCAAAGAATGGCCTATATTCAAGGAAGCACGCGTCTCCCACACACGGGATGAATTGTGCCAGTCTCTCATCATTTGAAACCATTGTGTCTCTACCTGAATCAGAAGGGTGAAGAATCTGCATTCCATTCAAAATATCATGATAGAACATGAAAATAAACTGTGGATGTACTGCCTAAGATAGTTTGGTACATTCCAACAAAAACATAGGCCCAATTTTACTGAGCCAACTAGTGGGTTTTGTTTGCTGGTTTTTTATTTTGTGTGTGTGTGTGTGTGTGTGTGTGTGTGTGTGTGTGTGTGTATGTGCGTTTGTCAAAAAAATCTTTAAAATTATTTTAATAAAGAAAACTATATTGTGGAGCAATAATGACAACAAAGGACCTCAGATATATAAAAACACATACATTCCCTTTTTATTATAAGTAAAAAATATTTTTAAAATATCTGAATTAAAATTTCATGACAAATTAAAAGTTACAGGCGATGATACAACTAGCAACTGGCAAGACTAACTGTTAGCAGGTCTTCATATTACACGTCACTGAGGGTTACATTAAGAAATAAGAAAGCATCCTATTCATACGCTTTCTTATTTTCCTTACTGGCCTTTGCTCCTGGTTTCATTACGTCAGCTGCTGATAGAATAACATACAAAAGTTCTCTTTGGAGAAAGTACATTGCTGTCTTGATAAAGAAGAATGGAGTTTAACACCAAGGAAGGCAGAGAGCTTTTGAATGGACCTGTCTTTTTCTTTTTACCATAATCCACTGTTTGAAAAATGGTTATACAAGGGTTGGGAGAATTACAAACACACATGTTTTAAGGATGTTATTTTGATGATAGGGATTAATCATGGTGTCATCTATATTCTTTTTAAATTCTCCCATCAACTCTCCCCATTGGAGAAGAAGTTAAGTATGACATTTAATACCAAAAAGCCAGTTAACTCTCTTCATCTGTAGAAGTGGTGATACAAAACTAGGGTTCACAGGCACCGACACATGTCCCACCATTAAGCTCCTAAAGACCAATCTGTCTGGAGTCATTTCCCCCAGATGATTAATTTTATTGATGGGGACATTCTAAACAGAGTTTTTATCAAGCAATCATGAGTAAAAGAAAGAAGAGAGAATACAGCCGTATTTCAAACCTTCCAAGATCATTCCATCTTTCTCATCAATAATAGTCAGAGGACAGCTTGAACAGACAACTGCAGAAAACCCAAGAAATAAGATGAAAAGAAGAAATCTATAATGCTTTCTACTCTTACTTCCCAAGACAAGACCTTTCTGAGATTTGTTGACTGTTTATCTGCAGTGGGATGTTACACGATTTTGCTAATTACTAAAATGAACACCTACCCTCCAAATATATTATGTTTATTGGTACTTGATGGTGAGAGTAAGATAAAGATACATAGAAACAGACATCGCCACAGCTATAAAGCCATTAACATTAGGCTGTCAGTGCATGAGCACTGCTGCTTTACCGGTATGTTGCCCCTTGTCTATGATCCTTCTAGAACTTTTACTTGGAAAATGTGTATTGAAAAACTGAGACCTGAAAACTTCCCTTTCTGTCTAGAAGTCACATGTTTCACTTGAATGTTTTAGCACAACTCTCTTCTATGCCCTCTTATTCTTATATTGTATCCAGAGACGAATGTCTGTTGAAGACATGGCTTGCCCTCACTAGTATTTGAGGGGGGTTCGCTTTAAAACTTTCCTTTTGCATCTAAGATACACACCTTGTTTTCTGCTCCAACTTCTACAGCAGAAGTAGAAATAGATTAAACTGAAAAAAAATAGAAAATTTAAGGGTAGATATTAGTTTTACAATTGATCATTAGGGCAAATGTAGTGTAAAAACTTGTTATCATGTAGTTTCATAAACCAACTTTTCCCACATAGGTAAATTAGGATTTTTAGTCAGTTAAAAAGAGGTTTGTTAATGATTTTAAATTGTGTATTTGGAAGATTAAGCTATTACAAAATGGGAAAAAATCTTAACGCATACATGCTCATTTATAAAAAGCAACCTTCTAACTCTTCCAACTGCCTTGACATTTTTCAACAATAGTTGTTCAATCCTGCCCTCTCCCTCCTTCTGTGGCATTCATGTCCTGTCACCTTTTCCTTTTTCCTCGTGCTCTTCACTCTGAAAATGGACTTTGAGTGGAAGCACAGTTTGAGAACATATCAGACCTATTGGTAAGAGAAAAAATAGAACACTTCTTTCCAACTACATGCAGTTATCTCTTTTCCTTACATAGCAGAGAAATGTTTTAAACGTTTCTTTCACAACTCCTCATGAACCCATCGTTTTATTTAGCATCTACCTGCCCACGTGATTCTGGGACCACGGTTTATAAGTCACAGTTCAAATTTCTTTAAACCGTATACAGAGACTATTGAGGAAAGAGATAAGGAATTTGAAAACAATCTGAATTTTACTGTAGCAGTTGTGTAAAGAAATCTTTTATTTTCCATTGTAGCAGATGTAGATAGTATTTGCCAGTGATTTTTCATATTTAAACATGCAAAGTGCTTGTCGTTTATAACACAGCCCATTATTAAAGTCTTAACTTTAGTTTCAAACTTGTCCAAACTAAGGGTCTTATTCTTTTCTCATGACCTGAAAGATGTCTGATGAAATGCCCCGTGGGACGCAAAGCAGCCGCTAGTTTTATTGTTTGTATCAAGTATATCTATCTACAGAAAAAGAATGACATCGCTAAGCCACCTTCCTGTGTGTGTGTGTGTATGTGTGTGTGTGTGTGTGTGTTTTTGTGCATCCTTGTAAACTTTTATACTTTGCTGAATATGCAGTATTGTCACTCTGAACCCAGAGATCTAAAAATGTAGCACACTCAGTACAGCTAAGTGCAAGCCATCTGAAATCTTGTAAAAAAAAAAAAAAATGTAGGTACCAGTGTGCTACTATATACTTTTATAGTATAAAAATCATGTTAGACAATTATATGCATATTATATGTTTTTACATACTTTTATAGTATATAGTAACTATTTTGACTTTAGTGAATCTATAAAAATCTAATTTAATTTTATATACTGTTACCAACCCGTGTGTGTTCACAAACCTAGAAAGCAAGTGAGATGGGGAAATCAGTCAGTAATGATGGTCAAGGTTTGGAATTTGATTACAATTGTTTTTTCAGGTAACGATTTCAGCAGATTTAGGATGGATGAAAAAACTCAGCTGACAGATTCCACTGTATGTCAGAGTTGTTTGTTTTTTTTTAAATAAATATAAATAAATTTATATTTATTTATATTTAATATAAATTGAAGACACAACATCTACTGCTGCTAATTTAGGAAGACACACTAAGAGATACATGGATATTAGCTCGTCAGGCTTCTACTCTAAGCCCCTCAGTGTTTGGAAATTAGACGGTGCAGAAGCTGACACATGAGTTTGGTACACCATGACTTTGAGTTTAATCTCAAGATTAGACTGCTAATCCGGGATTATATCCCAGTTATTAAGCTAACTATTGCTCAGAATCAGCCGTTGTTATTCTCCCTGCCTGATACTAGGGGTGAGTAAAGAAATAATAGTTGAGACAATGCCCAGATCACATCCTCACACAGGGTGAGAGAAGAGAACCAGCCAAGTCCTTACACTTCTTCCCAATTTGGAGTTCTCTTCAGGAACCAAACGGAAACTGTAGCCCAACATTGACTGAAGTTAGTGGTTTTTTTCCTACTGTTACTTTATTCTGAAATCCTGGAAGTATCTAGCTTATGAAAAGCCTATTTTCTTTTAAAGTCTTTTACTTTGGACTTTTATTAAATATGAAAAGATAAATAAGTGCAAATTTTCCCTGTTGAAGACAGAATTTTATGACTTAAGTTTGTTTATTAGAGAAGCAAACACATAGGAAAAATGTCAGATCTTCTGTTAAGGGGGTGTCTTAATTACTTTGCTGTTACTGTGCTGACTCACCATGATCAAGTCAACTAATGGAAGAAAGAGTTCATTGGCTTATGTTTCAGAGCATGAATCCATGACTATCATAGCTGAAAACATGGTAGAAGGCAAACAGGTATAATATGAGAGTGGTTTCCATGGACTATTGCAACCTCAAATCCCAATGCCAGGGATTCACCTCATCCCACAAAGCTACATCTACTTATCATTCAAAACTGTTCTACCAACTAGGGCCCAAGCATTCCAACATGTGACTATGTGGGGACCATTCTTATTCAAACCACCACCTGAGGAAATGCTTGCCATCAAGATCTCAATAAGTTTGGTCATGTTTTCCAAGGGTCTAGAGAACACAAGGGTTCGTATTTCTATAGAGCACAGAGTCTGAGGAATCTTAAAAATCTTAAAATTACTCTTTCTCTCTCTTTCTCTTCCTCACCCCCCTCCTCTCCATCTTTATGTGTGTATATGTGTTTGTGTGTGTCTGTGTCTGTGTGTGTGAGTGTGTGTGAGAATGTGTGTATTTACGTGTATGTATGTGTAAGAATGTGTTGGTGTGTGTGAATCCCTCTCTCTTCCTCCCCCTCTTCCTTCCCCCATTATATTAGATGATTATATGCATATTATGGTTCTGGAATTTTATGTACATAGATTTATAAATAATTTTATATGAACAAAACAATCATAGAGTACATTTCATTTAAGAATATTTTATTCCAAATAGTGCTAAAGACCTATAAGAAATATAGAGGCGTTCAAACAAACATATAGCATTACTATTTCATTACTATTCTTACTAGGTCAAAAGTATGGATTCACATGATTTTTCTCTGCAATTGAATTGTTGTAGTCAAAAGAAAAATACCCTGTAAATTATATTCTATATTTAAGATTAGTGTTGGAAAATAGCACCAACAAATGATGCAAGACAGATCCATTTGATGAAATAGTAGCTGGAAAAACAATAATACTAAAGATTGGTTTTGACCTGTATTTGACCAAGAGGAAAAATTGTACTTTAAATAAAATATAAAGAACAGAATCATTCTAAGGTATGTTCTCTCAAAAGTGAGAACGTTTAAAAGAAGAGCAAATCAATCCATATAAACAGGCTGCTGTCCTGACTGACTGACTGATCTGACTATGGAGTTAAAAACTGTCATTTATCTCCTATTAAACCCAGCAGCATAGAGCAAGGTTATATTATCATTCTCATAAGAAAAATTCTAGTCTGCTTTATTACTGTTTTGCAGAATCGATCCCACATTCACCAACACTAATTAGTTATACAATATGAAGTTGCGTGCCCTGAAATCATATTTACACAACCCACGCTAAGTAGGTTGTGATTATATATTTATGCAGAAAACAATAATCAAAAATAGTCTATTGATGTAAGAGAATACGATAGGGAGCATGGAGACTTGAAGGGGTGGAGGGAGGACAGAGATGAGAAACATTATAATTACATTTAAATTAATTTTTAAATAGTATAAAATGGAGTTGCATTATTGACTCTTCAAGGAATTAATAAATATATTATTACAAAAAGAATTTCTTTTATTTTACTATAGTTTGTGGGATTTATTTTTCATTTTTATTGTAGTTTAAAGGTATTTCACACAATATCCTTTGGTCATATTTATCTCCCCCAACTCCTTCCTGGTCTACTCCCCCTGTCCTACGCAGCCTATGTCCTTTTTCCTCCTTATTGTTATTTAAGCAATAGAGTCCAATTTGTGCTACCCATATATACTTGAATGTGTAGCCTTCCACTGAGTGTGGTCAATCTATTAGACCAATATTTTTAAAGAATACTGACTCTTCCTCTCCGAGTAACTACTCATCTAGACATTGAACTTCATGCCCATTTTCCTTTCCATACTAGAATATTATTTAGCTCGCGTAAGTATTGTGCATGTTGTTGTCACATTACCTGACAAAATGAGTTTATAAATGTAACTGTAGTTTTGTACCTTGAAAACAGTATTCGTGGCTTTTACAATCTTTCCAACATTTTTTTCTACAATGATCACCAAGAACTGGGAGTAGGGAAATGGTATAAGTGTACCATTGAGAGATGAACATTCTTCAGATCTAGGACTGGTTCTTGGGCCAATAAAGCACTAGCTATGGATTTCAATTTGTGATGCATAGGTGTTAACAACATAGTGTTTGTGCCATCATTGCGCCCATGGGTGAGTCTTGCTAATGCAGTCATTATTGTAGCTCACAGGGTTCACCATTGGCTAAGAGTGAGGATTCCTTTTCTCCTCCTGCAGCATTTGTAGCACCTTCTAGCCCCGTGAAAGCTAGCCAGTAGGGATGTAGGTCCTGTGTTGATAGCAGTTTGATTTCCCCATGTTCTGGGACTCCTCTGTGTGTAGTATCTGTCTGTTATGTTCTGGACAGGAAGCAACAGAACTCACTGGCAATTACCTGTCTTATTTGTGGTTCTGTGGTTCTTGTGAGTCAATGGCAAAAACCTTTAAAAGAGATAACCCAGTGCTGGGACAAACTTTATATTTATAAGAGTATAGTGACTGGTGGTGACATTGTGCTGCCCCCCCTTATTTGTTTATCTGTACATATTTTAAGAAGCCTTTTATATTAGTATATTTACATATGATACCTCTACCCTTCCTACAGATGTGCCACCCCAATTTAACCCATTCTGTTCCATGATTTTCCCTTCACCCTTTGCACCATTATAATCTGCTCTCTCTTCTTGCAACTCTATACTGCCATGGCTCCCTACTAATTTCCTTATCTTTGAGGCTCCAAATGAAAAAGACACACATTTTAAAGATTTAAAGCCAACAAACTAAAGCTGAGATTTAAAAAACAAATAACAACAACCAAAAGGAAACAAAAAACAAAAAACAAAAAACAAAAAAAAATGTGACTTTTGTTTTTCTCATTCTGGATTACCTCACTCACAATGAGTGTTTTCAGTTCCATTCATTTACCTGTTAGTGCATTAATTTTATTTAACAGCAGAGTTCCATTGAGTAAATATATCACATTTTCATTTTTCATTCAGTAGTTGATGAACAACTAGTCTCTTCCATTCCCTGGCTATTATGACTAGGGTATGTGCCCTAGTACTGTTGGGAAATGTCATAAATCTACTTCTAGCTTTTGGGGGAAGCTCTACACTGATTTCTAGTTTCCACACCAGTTTGCATTGTCACTAACAATGGGTAAGTGCTCTTCCTTTCCCACAGAGGTGCCAGCATTTGTTGTCATTTGTTTTAGGGTTTGTTTTTTAATCTTAGTCATTTTGACTGGGATAAAAATGAAATCACAAAATAATGTTAATTTTCATTTCCCTTGATGCCTAAGGATATTGATCATTTTAAAAAATATTTTTCATATGTTTGTATTTCACATTATGAACTCTCAGGCTAGTTCCATGTCCCATTTTTTAATTGGAGTGTTTTCTCCCACTTCAGTTATTTTTTTTTGTAATCTTAATATATTTTCATTGCTAACTTTATGTCAGATTAGCTGATAAATATTTTCCTATTGCATAGGGGCTACCTTTTCCCTGAAATAATGGTGTCTCTTGATGTAACAGGACTATTTAAGTTTCATAAGGTCAAGGTATTAATTTTTGGTCTTAATGCCTGTGTTCCTGGGGTCCGATTAAAAAGTGCATTCCTGTGTCATTGCATCTAATCATTTTACCAAATTTTCTTCTATCATATCTAGGGTATTTATTTATGTTGAAAATCCTTGATTACCACTGAAGTTGAGTTTGTGCAAGGTGGACAAAGTGAGGTAAAGTTTCATCAACATGTAACTATCCAATTTGAACAGCAACATTTATTCAAGATTCTCTCCTTTCTTCAATGCATACTCTTGTCATCTTGTGGAAAATCAGGTTGATGTAGGGGTGTAGGCTTACATATTAGTCCTCAATTCTCTTATTAATCAACCAATCCAGCATGTTATGAGAAAACTGATTCTTTAAAAAAAATAAGACGAGGGCTTGAAGAGGTAGATCAATGGGTATAAGTGGTTTTGGTGCAAATATGAAGATATGACTTTAAATTCAAGGAAACATTGAATAGTTGGGTATAGTAACCAGAATCATTAATATAGTGCTCCTATAGCAAGAAGGGAGATTAAAAACATATACTCTCTGGAGGTTCACAGGCCAGCTCACCGTGGGTATAAAGTGAACTCAAATATGATACAAGATAATGACAACGACCTAAAGCTTTCTCTGCTCACCTGTTATTCTGCTGCATATGCAAGTCTTTACTCATATAAAGAAACACAGCAAGGTACTGCACACATGAAGAAAATGTGAAATTATCTTTAGATGGTTTCTTATCAAATCTAGTAAAATGGATGCAGTTCACCAAAAATCCAAACTATAAATCCACTCCGATTTTTTTTTTCTTTTTGGAGGAGGATTCAATTAAACTTAGTCCTGACATCCACCAGTGATGTGAGCAGAGGATAATGCGTTTTGTAAAAGTCAATGTATTCACAGCTAAGGAAATGGGGAAATGGACATTTGGTGGCCAAAGGTATCTTCTAATGTAAGAGATGAGTATACTTAACCTTAACACAAGTGTAACTAGTGAACTACTCATTGCAAATGGAATGATTCAAAACCTTAATCGTTTTAATTTCTGAAAAGGTAAAATAGCAACTGTTAGTAGATTTCAAATATCTAGTATGTTTATCGTAAACATTCTTCTATATACTGTTACATATTTCCAGGTCACAGGATGGAGATACTAAAGGAACCATTTTGACCCTTTGTCTATGTAGTTATTATTTTCCTAAGCAGTTGCCTTTCTGCCTGAAGTTTCAAGAAACCAGCCAAGCATTGACTAAGTTGTCTAGGTGAACCTCTGTGGGAGTCACTGACCACATGTATTGTAGGGTGCCATTAGAAGTCAACTGGGAAAAGCAAAGTCAACAAGTACACCCAAATCACCAACTGGATTTTACAGTGGCAGGATCGGATGCTTCACGTTCTCCCATGCAAGTATGAACATAGAATTCTACTGGTATCTTTACCATTGTCTCTAAAGTCCTAAGATGCTGAAAAGCATTTCAAGATCTTAGTAGCCAGGGTAGGCCTTGAGATTATTTTTTAATCATATTTATGTACAAAAGGGCTATCCCGTTTCAGAACTGCAATCACTCATGAGAGTGTGCCCTACAGAGAAGATTGACTGGATTTTGCTTTCAAACATATGTTTTAGAACTCAGGCGCTATAAGACTCAAAAATAGGTTGGCTTCATGATGCTTTCCAGTCTCTCTTCTCATGAATCTATCACGGTCCATGTCCAGCAATGAGCTAACTACCATCTAGCCTCATAGACATGGGCTCAAGTGGCCTCTATTCTTAATTTTTATGGAGCAGAAGCAAGATTCCTCCTAGACGAAGTGCAAAATGTGGCACGTGACATGTGGTTTGATTTCTTTTCATAACTTTGGTTTGCTTAATTCTCTGTTTTCCTCAATGTGCAACTTTACCTCACCGCGATGTTCAGTTTGCAGAAGAAAACCTGGCTCAGTTGTTCTATTGAAGAGCAGATTCCCTCAGGATGCACCTCAGAAACCCTTTCTCCACCATACTCAGTGAATAGATTTTTTTTTTTTGATATTGTAGGTCACAGAGAAAATGGAACTTCCTGACATTCCGTGACTTAGAGAATGTTATTACTCAGACACCGTGGTACTTTATGAGAATTCCTGGCAGCTATTGCTTCTACTTTATTCCAAAACCATATAGAGAAAAATCTCTGGCAATGAGGCCAGGAAGGGGGGACTATGTCTCCTATTGTGTTTTACAGTCCCCACCTGGCATCAGCCCATGTGATTACTTGTGCACTATGGGTCTCTTGTTGGAGCATTTTCTGTCTGGCCTTGATTTTGTTGTCTTGGGTATTGACACAAGAGCTTCCTATTTATACACAAGTGTCTGCGCTCTCATGAAGCACTCAGTAAGGATCACATTATAGCTGTGGCTGTTCAGGAGCTATTTGAAAAGGCCCCCTGGGCATGCTCCTTACAGAACCCATCGCCACTATTAAATAACTCATCTGGAAGATTTGAGACCATTAATGTTCCTCAGTTAACACTGTTTTCTTTCAGTTTTTGATTTCCTTTCTAATCCTCTGCATCACCGTGTGATTTTAGTCGATTCCAATCCATATTTTCAATTTCAAAATTCATTCCAAGATTAAAAGTATCTCTCTTTTTCTGAGAAGTGGCAGTTTTTCTCTCTCGCTATGTGTCAAATCTTTAATTTGGCATGTGTTTGGTTTATAGCCGTCATTGTCCCAGCATCCTCTCTGCTATGTGGATATATCCCATTGGACGTATGTCAGCTTCCTGTGGAGAGGCTACAGCAGGAGCCTCCCTATGCAGGCTCCTGAAAGCACTCTTAACTGTTGAATTCTATTAAAGGACAAAAGTGATCCTTAAGCCTTTGAGTGGATGTCTTGGGAGTATGAGGAGAAAAAGCAATCTCCTGCTTCATGCTCAGAAGAGGGAGACTGGTGCTTCCGTTTACCTGATATCAAACAGGTAATTTACAAAGATCCCACTTGCCATATTCGCCCCCTAGGACGGAGCCAGGTATATTTCATACTTGTTAAAAAGAAAGAAAAGAAGAAAGGCGGGAGGAAGGGAGAGAAGGGGATGAAGAGACTGAGGGGGAAAGGACTGAAAGGAAAAGAAATGTGCTTTCTGTTTAGTTCTAGTGGTTGATACCCTTGTTTCTTGTCGTTGTTTGGTTTTGTTTGTTTTGAGAACAAAATGCGATTTTGTAATGCTTGGATAGTTTTGCCCTTTAAGAAAAAAATCAAATGTGTTTGAAGATCATAAAAATAATGAACAGGTTTTAGAGAGTAATTGAAGTCATGTATAACACGTTAAATCCAAAACAGCATGCGTTTATGTTGCAGTAAATATTTTTAAAAATGGCGGACCTTAGCCCTGATTTTACCGGGTGGCTGGAACCAGAGAGTTTGTGGCTAGCAGAGGGCCATTGGGAGAGATACTAATCTGAGATAAATTATGGTTAGTTCCATATGGCCCACTGATGCTGGAACTAACACTAGGGACGAGCGTGGGATGGTACCACGCTAGAATGGCTCACGGATCACCTGGGCCTGAGAGTACTTTAGGGCTACATGGAACTGCTGAGGTAAAGATACCCTGCAGTGCCATGTGGCCTTACAGGTGCCAACACTAACCAGAATAAAAGGTTCCACCATTTTTTAATATTTACCATAACAGGTTTACATAGGTTTGACTTAAGTTCATTTACTGACCTTGTCAGTTAAAAAGCATTCATAATAGTTTCTTGGAAAAGGAAAGCAGGATTAAGTTGGAAAATGTCCTGAAATGATCTGGTATAAAGATATCTGAAATAATAGTATATGACCATTCCTGAAACCTGACAGGTGACTTTTAAATGAGAAGGTAGGGGCCCAGTGAGATGTCTCTGCTGCTAACAAGATTGTCATCAAGCTTGATGATCTGAGTGTCATCCCCCAAGGAACCAACTTCTACAAGTTGCCATCTGACCTCTGACCGCCACATATGGACCATTGTGCCTCTCCATCTCTCTTTTCCTCTCTCTTCTCTTCCCTCTCTTTCATACCCACACATCCCCCCAATAAAAATATTTTTGAGCAGGAAGTGGGAACATGAAGAATGCAGCTAGGGAGATGTCTATCTTCAGGTCTACCTTCAGTTGAGGTCAGTTGCTACTTTTCTTTCATTTATAGATATATCCTTTCCTTTAATCCTATCATCTGTTTCTGGTAAAGGCATCATGGTTAGGGATTGACTTCTCCATGATCGGAATTAGGATCGCAACTATATAATCTTAAAGGTGCGTGTGCGTGTGCATGTGTGTGTGTGTGTGTGTGTGTGTGTGTGTGTGTGTGTGTGTGTGTGTGTGTTTCTATATCTTCATACAAGGTAGTTATTTGGCAAGAGAACGAGAGATCCTTAAGTGAGGAATTACGTCAATGAGATTGCCAATAAAGAAGACTGGGGGCATTATTTTCATGATTAGTAATTGATGGGGGAGGGCCTAGCTCACTCTGGAGGGCACTGTTCCTAAGCAGGTAGCCCTGTGTTATATGAGAAAGTGGGCTGAACAAGCCACAAGGAAGGAGTAAGCCAAGCAGCATTTCTCCATGGCCTCTGCTTCAGTTCCTGCCTTTTGCTTCCTTCCTGTCCTGACTTCCCGCCTTGATGAAGTATAATCTAGAATCTGAAGCTGAAAGTAACCATTTCTTCCCCAAGTTGGTTTTCCTCTGTGTTCTATCATAGCACTAGAAACCTTAGAGAATGAGCATTTTAAAGTGGTTGATTTCTTGCTCATACAGAAATTGATAGAAGGCTTGGTGACCCTTGCACTTTACTTCCCACCTAGGGATTCAATTTAGAAACAAATTTGCAAAAAGAAAGAAAGCTATCAGGAGGAAAAGTGACTCAAGAAATCTTCACAAAACAAAATCTGTAAATTCCTGCAAATGAAAACCCTCAGCTAAAACATATCATTTACTTTATTCCATTGAGAAAAGCTCACCATTCAAAAACCCCATGCAGGCTAACGTGTTCTGTAGCCATAATAATTGCCAAATTCACTTCACTCTGCACTGGTCCTATAGGCATAACCTCTTGATGTAGCTGTACTACAATCCCACCTTCTTGCTGTCTCTATTTGGAGTTGGTCATTATTTTTAACTACAGCTCTCATGTATATTTGTTCCTTTGCAACAGTCTCTCACACACTGAAATCTAGAAGAGGGATGAATGACAAGGATCCAGTATCCTTCCCTTCTGATTGGCCTACGTGTCAGGGTTGTATTATTCTACCCATCTACCTACCTTGACACTGAGCCATGCACCATTTTGGTTTTGCTCGCGTATGAAGGTCTCCTGTTTCTCTGGATGAAGAATGAGAACTATCAGAATATTCATCACTCTGGGATTTTAATTGTCTAATCTGTGAAGTGGTTAAAGCTATCACTTTTACTGGGAACTTCAAGAAGTACTTTTAGAAAAGTAATAACCTTGTGTTTATGCCTCTGTTAGAAATAATGACCATAGAGTATAGGCAGAATAGTCACACCCACTGAACACTCGTGATTCTAGGAGGATGAGTACTTGGCAGTTTAGACAAGTTTGAAAAGAATGTTGTGATGGTGGTAGCAAAGCCCTCTTATTCATCATCTTTGGTTATATAAGACCTAGAGTCCTGATTTGGCTAATGTACCAAACTCTCAGATGTAAATGCCATTTTAATTTCCTCAGATGAAGTGATGAGAAGAGAACCATGACTAAGCTGTGTAAATGCACAGCTTAGGCCTAGCCTCAGAATGTTTCTCTGTTCTAATTATTCCTAGGTTTAGACCTGGAAGCTTCCAGCCTCCATAGTATCTAATTTTCCAAGATGACTGATTCAATCCTGCTTCTCTAGACTTCTGACTGAATTGCTCTGCCTGGCCTTTTTATTAACTTCAAATATGTTCTAATCTTCTGGTTCCTTCTCATTCTCTGACTCATTCCATCTTCGCCTGCTTCTAGCTTGCTCTTTCTGTGTCTAGTCTCTATAAACTGTCCTGGTAAAACACCTCCCACCCACCACCCACCACCCCACCACCAATCTGTCTGTCTGTCTGTCTATCTCTATTTCTCTATCTTTCTCTCTCTCTCTCTCTCTCTCTCTCTCTCTCTCTCTCTCTCTCTCTCTCTCTCTCTCTCTCTCTCCTTAAGTAGTCTCTCTTCCTCTGCTGTTCTTGTGCATATCCTGTCTCTGACTCATTTCTCTTATTCATCACGTTGTCTGCCCCTCAACTAGGCATCACTTTTTAACCATTGCAGCTTCTTTTAACAAACTAACCTTACCTTCACTGTTAGGTATTAAAGGTGTGTAGTAAGGGTGTGTGTGTATTCCAGCCAGAGCATGCTGTAATCCAGGAATTGTCTGCATTCCAGCCAGATCATATCTTTGGATGTGATCTCTTCTCAGAGAGTCCATGTTCCTGGATTAAAATTCCCATACACTCAGAGTTCATGCTCTACTGCGGCCTGTTGTTAATGCAATATTCATTTTTAGATGTATACAAGTCTGTGCACTACTAATTGTCTTCTAGTCACGGGTCATTTTTTTTTTCTTAATTGGTCTACTGGACAAACATTCCAAACTTAGCTCAGTGTCACCAGTAAGGGTTTAATTAGGCAATTAATTTAAAATTTGTTCTTATTCATAATTAGCAAATCGGTTCTCATGCTGTCTCTCCCTAATCTTCCTTTTTCCAGCCCCTCCTCACTTTCTCCTACTTTCCTCTCCTTTCCTGAGGAGTGAAGCCTATGACCTAAAGGCATCAAGAACATATATTCTTCCTCTGAACTCTATCACCAAACCTTAGAAGTGATTTCGTGAATGCCTTTTATTCACTAGTCTCGTGGCCATCGCCCTCTGAGTTTCAGAGTCAGAGATTCCTATGTGCACTTAAACCAATTGAATTATACACAAAAATTAAAAAAAAAAACCCATGAAAGGTTTTTGGAAAGAGAATAATGTTGGTCCTACAAGCTTTGAGAGCTAATATAACAGATTAAATTACAAATATTAATAGCAATATGGTGCTATTAGCCCCCAAGTTATAAGGAAATGGTTATTATATGCTTAAATTATTCAGTAGTATTTTTAATTCTTTCAGTTAGTGAAAAGTAGAGGTCTCTTCTTTTCCTTTTTCTCAGGAAGAGACAAATGTTAGTGTGAACCTACATGTCAAAGAGGCAAGAATAGTGGAAGTGTGGAGATGTGGAAACAGTAAATTTACCATAAAATGCATGGTTTAAAACCATTTTCTTCAAGCTTTATTTCTTATAGAAAGAGTATCATTAAATTTTCACTTACAAAGTGAGTTTTTTCACCTGTAGAGTGAATTCCGTTTATATTTTAAATCCAGAGGAATTCTGGCAATTTCTGAGTATCACAGATAATCCATAAACTACAGCACTGGCTGTAGTAAATGAGCTATTTGTGTAATAACATATATATGTATGCATTTATATTTCAACCACAAATAAAATCCAGTTGCGTTAGGATTTCTCCCAAACCAGATCTGTAACACTACCAGGGAACTAATAAAATAAGGAGTTATCTGTGCCTAGCTTCAGGGTAGAATTTAATTAGGCTCATTCAAACAAGCAACAATGATTGAATTAAAAGATATGTTAGAAATCTTGTGATATGAAAAATGGAGGTCCCTATTAATACGGAAGAAACCTCTCTTAGAAATTTTAATAACAGATTAAGGTATAGTTTCTTTACATAGGGTATTATCAACCAAAATTCAAAGGTTATTGTCCCTGTTTTTCTTTCTGTCTCTCTGTGTCACCGTCTCTGTCTGTCCGTCTGTGTGTATGTGTTCTCTCTGCCTCTTTCTGTGTCCCAGTTTCTGTCTACTGCCCCCCTCACCCCCATGTGTGTGTGTGTGGCGGGGGGAGGTGTCTGCCTCAGGTAGAGCATACTGTGCTAATTTTGTGAGCCTGGAATTCAGCACGACACACATGATAACTCTGCATTCATATTGCATCTGTTATTTCTATTTTGCCTCTAGACTTGACGGTGATCCGAAACAACACAATATGTTACCATTTAATTTTATAATATGCAATTTGCACAGCATTTTCTTTTCTGCCATATCCTTCCCCGCCCATGCAACCATGCAAAAGCAGCTATAAATAATGGGACTGATAGATAAGTCTGTTGAACACTTGGGGGGAGGGGAATTATGATCCCACAAAGGAGGAATGAAGACTTCCATCATTACAATATAGGAAGTTTGTTTGGTCCCAGGGAAAGGGATGGGATGTAAGGAGAGAATATGGAGTGAGAACACTAATGATTGTAAGTCCTCTGCTTGAATAAGTCAAATAGTTTTATGTTGAATATGGTCTTTGCATCCCTTTTTTTTATAGCAGAAATTAATTTTCTTTGGAAGATTTGTCTTACGGAAACAAGATAGATTATTGTGTTTTAGACTTGCCTAGTGTGCACTGTAAACATTTTTTCTTTTCTTGAAAACCTGGGCTGTAAATAACTAAAGCATGAGCAGATTGAATTTGGCTAGAATCCCTTTTAGGGCATTTAGTTTTTGAGGCTTGCAATGTTCTTGATTTCAAAGTAGTTTAAAGACATGTTTCGATTGCTTTTTTTCTCTATAAATGCTATAGTATAGAAAATTTTATTTTCATTCAAAATATTCAAACCTACAGGTGACTCCATATAAGGTTTCTCATCAAAATCTGAAGGTGGGTATTTTTTAAGTATGTGTGGCTTGGGTCTAGTAGTGCACAGCAGTTAAGCAATGACCATTATCTGTAGGTCTATGAAAGTCCTGGAAAGGGTTGGGGATTTAGCTCAGTTCAAGGCCCTGGGTTCAGTCCTCAGCTCAAAAAAAAAAAAAAAAAAAAAGAAAGAAAGAAAGAAAGAAAAAGTAAAAGTCTCCAAGGTACATTATAGTAATAAAAATACTGAAATCTAGGGAAATGAGCTGTGATTTCAAGTGTTAAGGAAGAGCTAAAGAAGTGTGTGGTCTTCATGTCTTTCTTGTTTTTCTGTTCTATTGATCCACTATGGGAGCTCTATAAACATTTTCTCTTCAATTGGCTTCACATTCTTAGACATAGTGTGTTTGGTGTCTACAGTCATTTGTCTCAAAGAACTTGAAGTTTAGCACTGGGTACACATTAGCTTGGCATTGATTCCAACACAGTGTAATGAGGGCTTTTACAAGGACAGTTTGAAAGGAGCACCCAGCTTCTGAGGAACCCCAAGAAGATACACGAGCAAAGTGATTCCTCAGGTTAGAACTAAAGGCTGTTAAAGAATAAGTTATTTAAAAACAATAGAAATATGAATATGAGGCTGTCTTCGTTAGGGTTTTATGACTGTGAAGAGATACCATGACCAAGGAAAGGTATTAATTTTAAGGCGCGCATTTAATTGGGGCTGCCTTACAGGTTCAGAGGTTGACTCCATTATCATCAGGGCAGGAAGCATGGCAGCATCCAGGCAGACATGGTGCTGGAGAAGGAGCTAAGAATTCCACATCTTGCTGTAGGCAGCAGAAGGGAAAGTAGATTCTACACTGGGCAGAGCTTGATCATAATATGAGACCTCAAAGCCCTCCTCTACATTGACACACTTCCTCCAACAAGGCTATGCCTCCTAATAATGCCACTCCCTATGGGCCAAGCATTCACACACATGAGTCTATAGGGGTCAAGCCCATTCAAACCACCACAGAGGGAGAGGAAAGACAGCAAATGTTTTGAAAGTATTATTGAGAAGTCAGCCTTCTCTATCTATATATTGAACTCTACAAGTACAAGTCTACTAGACTAAACATGTTTTTAAAGTTATGTCATCAGTGAACTTACTACATCATCCCCTAGCCAACATGGTGTGCATGCTATCGTGTAGCATTAACATTTTATAGATATAACCTAGGGGTGACCTAAACTGTGCAGGAGTATGTGTATATGTTATATGCAAAACACTATGTCATTTTATAATCAAATTTTGGGCATCTTTTGAATCCTTGGAACCAATTTTCTGATACTGAAGGGTCACTGTATTTTCCTGCACACACCCCAAACAATAAAGTTACTGGAACTGGTTAGAAATCAGCTGTGAGGAGCTTCATTCATTGTGAAAATTATGAAGACCTCATAAAGAGCTCGTCAAAGCTATGACAAGAATCCTGTTTGAGAGCTGGGAGACTCACAAACATCCCGGAGAAGAGATTAAATGAGACAGTCAGGAAACTAGGAAGCCAATTAGACACTGGTAAAGAAATTAGCATCTGTCTTTAACCCAGAAGCTATCTCTAATTGATAACCACATATAAAAAATAAATCAGGGTTCTCTAACAATATCTCATTGAGTATACAAACCACACTTAAGGACAGCCCCCATGTCTAGCAGTAGAGGGTCAACAAAAAATAGAACTCCACAGAATTTTTGGAGGTTCTTGGTCTCATAATATAAAGGTTCTTTTTTTTTTTAAATCCCTTCCATGTCTTCTGCATATAAATTATAGTGTCTGATTTTATGGAATTTCCTTGTGTTCAAAAATATGTGTCTTTATATCTCTGTGTTCCTTGTGTTTTTTCCTTTGCCTTTTTTTCTTCTGTTTGTTTTGTCCTATTCTAGTTTGATCATTTTTGATTTATCTTATTATTTCTTAGATACCTATTTGTCTTCTAATGAGAAAGAGTAAGAAAACATGTGGATTTGGGTGAGAAAAGAATCTGGGAGGAGCTGGGAGAGGGAAAAACATAATTGGAATGTACTGTATGAATAGTATCTATTTTAGAAGAACCATGAATTTGATGAATAGTGATTAGGGATATGAAAAGTATGGAACTTCAATACATAGTTAAGAATTAATGATAGACTGGAAATGGAAGAGAACAGAGTTTATAGAGGTGATATAGATTTGCCACCATTATGAGATATTCAAATGAAGGGTCCCATGGCATCTATGGCCTTGGAGAAGAGAAAGATAGATGTCAGTACTTGGCTCTGTTTTTTTCCTTTACATTTGGTATTACATGGATATCTGCCCATGGATAATGTTGCCCACACTTTTTTTCTTTCTTTTATTGGATATTTTTTAACTTACATTTCAAATGTTACCCCTTTCCTGGTTTCCCCTCCAGAAACCTGCTATCTCCCCCTGCTTCTATGAGGGTGCTCACCCACTACTCACCCACTTACTCCCTCCCTCCCACCTCTGTGCTCTGACATTCCCCTATACTAGGGCATCAAGCCTTCACAGAACCAAGGGCCTCTCCTCCTATTGATGCCCGACAAGGCCATCCTCTACTAATATACCACTGGAGCCATAGGTCCATCCCTGTGTACTCTTGGGATGGTGGTTTAGTCCCTGGGAGCTCTGGGGGGTCTGGTTGGTTGAGGTTGTTTTCCTTCTCATGGGGTTTCAAACCTCTTCAGCTCCTTCAGTCCTTTCTCTAACTCCTCCATTGGATACCCTGTTCTCAGTTCGATGGTTGGCTGCGAGCATCCACATCTATGTTGCCCACATTTAAAATGAGTCTTTGCACCTCAGCTGACCCAAGCTATAATCACCCTCACAGTGATGCCAAGAGATTGTTAACTGGGGTGATCAGAGTCCCTGCAATTTTGACATTCTTAATTATCTAAGGACAGTTGGTTACATACATTATGGAATAGGTTGTTTCATATGTGAAATCTGGGCCAGGTATTTAAGTGTTTTATTACCAGCTACAGAAGATAGCCTACTCATAATGCCTTGGGTAAACCAAAAGAAAAAAGTATAATATGCCATGAGAGAAGTTGTGAAAACACTTAATACCTACTCTGTGGGTGTCCTGCATGACTACTACTATGTCCATATGTACTGAGATACTGTCTGGCTTTGAGGAGACTTATGTAGACTTCACATTCATCTGGGTTGGTGGGAGATCATCATACTCAGTAAAAACTCTCCAATGGCATTCTTTAAAGATGGCAGAGTCACCTTTACCTATATCTGTGGCTCATTAAAAGTCTCTACTGCTTTGAGGCCATGCAGAAATGATAAATGAATTATATTGATTATTTTTAATTTTCCCAGTTGAGTTACAGTGTCTCTATTTGAGGAAGTGGGATAAGAGGAATCCCCTTCAGATAAAACAGTAAAGTAGCTCGTGATTCTAATTGATCTGGTGGTTGAATTTCTCTACAGTGACAGGTTAACAGAATGTGAACGAAGGAAAGGAGGAGTCCTAACCATTTTCCTAGTTCCATTTTACACAAAATTTTTACACATGTTATGACCTCAAAAGGTAATAATTGTTATTGAGATTTTATACATAAAGATACTGAGGCTTAAATCAAGAATAAATTAATGGACTATACAGGTTAAAAACAAAAGTGGTAGAGCTACAGTGTAAATTTAGATAACTAGTCACGCCTTTAAGTGAAGTATAGTTTGCAATTAGAAGAAATGAAATCAGGAACTACTCAGGAGGCTGATGCAGGGGGATCAGCTTTGGCAAGAGCTATGCCACATACACTTGAGAGCACTGGATGATCTTCCAGAGAACCTGAGTTTGTTTTCTAGCAGCTAGCACATAAGTCTAGTTTCAGGGAATCAGATGCTCTTTCCTGATCTCCAAAGGCACTGCATGAACTTGGTACACAGACTTGTATATAGGAAGGATATTCATGAACATACAAGGAAAATAAATAAATAAATCTTTTTTAAAATTAACAAAATTATAGGAGGGCTGGAGAGATATCTGGATGGTAGGGTACTTAGTACATTCTTAACATACTGAGGCCACTGATTCAGTCCTACATACATGCATACATACATGCATACATACATACATGATGTAATTTATAATTATTTAATTGAATAAATAATTACTTCCATATAGTACAAAACCATCAGCATTCTTGTTGAAATAGTAAACCAATAGAATAACACATAAGAGCTAATTTAATTCTGAAGAACAGCTTCAATATATGTGAGGAAATTCACACATGAAAGGTTTCTGGTAGGGGGATTATGTGCTCTGGTGTTTTGAATGCATATGTCTGTATGAGGGTGTTGGACCCCCTTGAACAGGATTACATTTGTGATCCTTGAACAGTTGTGAACTGCCATGTGGGTGCTGGAAAATCAACCCCGGCTCTCTGGAAGAGCAGTCACTTCACTTCAGAGCCCTCTCTCTACCCCTTATGTAAGATTTTGTTGTTGTTGTTGCTGTTTTGGTTTAGTTTGGTTTTTAATATATCAAAATAAATAAATTTATCAAAATAAATAAATTTATCAAAATAAATTAAGAGGGTTTATCTGTTTGATTGGTTGGTTGGTTGGTTGGTTGGTTGTTTGGTTGGTTTTTGAGACAGGGTCTCACCTAATTCCCAAGGCTGGCCTAGAATTCACTCTGTAACCCCAGTTGGCCTCAAACTCTAAGCAGAATTGCTGCCTCAAGCTTGCCTCAGAAATGCTACAATTATATTTATGAGCCACTCCACCCAACTATTTTCTTGTTATAATATGCCAATCCATAACATAACTAATATTACACACAACACACACACACACACACACACACACACACACACACACATATTAAGCCAAGCATGGTGCCACAGCTAGCACCATGTTAGCATTTGGAAGGCAGAATCAAGAGGATCTCTGTGAGTTCAAGACCAGCCACAAAGGTCTATATAGAAAGTTCCAGAAAGAGGGTGGAGAGAGGGAACTAAAGCATAAGAACAGAGTAAAGCAAGTTATAACTCAAGAATAATTCCTAGAGAAAGTTGTAAAAGCACAACAGCATAAATTTGATTTCATATAGCCTGGTATGTCAGAGTGCTTTAGCAAATCCTTGTAAAATGGAACTGCGTGTTTGTTCATCTGAAGAATGTACATCACTGATTTAAGAGAGCACAAAAATCTTGGGATACTTGGGGACACTATCAGTTTATAAAAGCACACTAGACTTTAAACAATATCTAAACATGTCTATATTTTGCTTCTGTTTTATTAATATATGACATGGCTTCATAGTTTCACAGGAATGTCCGAGGGTTTATTAGTTTCATTTAGTAATGAAATCACAGAGGACTTGGGCTTCCTGTCCTCAGTCCTATGTCTGTTGATAAGACAACTGCATTGAGAACATCCCTAAAGGGTCTGTCTAGCCATCACATGAAAAACCGAGATAAAGTACTTTCAGATATGTCCCTGACATTGCGGACTGACCCAAAAATACTTGTTTGTTTTGTTTTTTGTTTCCAAAGTAGTAGCTTACCTTATGGCTTCTCACTCAACCTGTAGCTGAGAGTGATTTTGAAATTTTGACCCTGAGTCTTCACCTCCCCGGTGCAGGGATTAGGGGTGAACATAACTGTGCCTACTTTATACAGTAATAGAAACTAAACCCAGGGTTTTACTAGGAGAGGCACACTGCTGACTCCCACGTGATCATTTTCCTTCAAGTGTTTCTCATCTGTGAAACTAAGATTAATTTAAAATCATTTATTCTTCACTTCTAAGAATCTAAATTCTACCTCTCCCCTTAAATCCAACTTTTATTCTTAAAATTCACTTCCTCTGACTCAAAATTCCATTCTAAGAAATATGTGTGGCCCATGCTTGGGGGTGTGATTTATGAGCTATACAAATGACCAGTTTGTTCACATCCCATTTCTTGCATTCTGAGCGCAGCAATGAGAATTTTATTTCTTCGCTTCTTTTTCATTTCTGTTTACAGGAAACTGGTTTTGTTAAAAGTTTCTCTTAAGCTTTTAGATTTAGAGGTCAGTGAGTTGTAGAAAAACATTTGTGGCCAAACCTGACAGTCTGGACTCATCCTTGGAACCCACATCTTGGAAGATGAAGAAGAAGATGCACATCCTGTAAGCTATGCCCTGATCCCCACAGGCATGCCATGCTATGAGCGCTGCCCGACACACGTACTCACACACACAGGACTTTAGGTTTAATTCAAAACATATACTTTATTACTACTTCTCTAGCTAGCTTTGAAAAAATCGCTATTGTGTAATTCTTGATTTTAATGAGTTTATAAATAACTTAAAATAAATACATATTAGAAAATCCAGTATGATTCCAGATAATCACACCAGTATTTACAGAGAAATATTTGAGATTTTTTTACCTTTATCAACTTACTATATAGATCTGAAGTTTTATCTCATACTTGACGGTCTCCATATGCATCTCTTGGTGCTATGGGGATGATCAAATCTCTAAGGACAAAATATTTAAAGAGACTCCTTTAACAGGCTGCTATTCTATTCCTTATATTGTCTTGAGGATCCAAAAATCTTGTAATAAACTGAAGACGGCGTTGGTACTTGAGTATTAAATATTAAAATATTGAGCGTGCACTTAAATAATTAAAGCACTCGCTTTAGCAAATACCATAGGAAAAACAGAATTGCAAACAATAACACAAAAAGCAAAAGTCAGCAAGAAAAACTCGTATCTCAGAAATGCCATAAGAGAGAGGGGGAAGGGAGAGAGATGGGAAGAGGGTGGAAGAAGGGCGAGAGGATAAGAAAGAGGAAGAGAGGGACTGACAGATGGTCTTCTTCTCAGTGACAAGTGCACCTTCAGATCTTTCATCCACCAACCAAATGCTTCTTGATTTTAAAGCAACTCTTTAAAACATAGCTCTCCCCAAGTAAAATAATTTTTAGTATGCTCTGTTGGCAGGATTTTGTTTGATGTTTCAAATGTCCTCTGAAAAGATTCTGACTTTTATTATTTTTAAAGAAGTATGCCAGCTATTTTATCTTTTATTGAAAATGGAATTTTTTTTGGGGGTTGGGGATTTAGCTCAGTGGTAGAGCGCTTGCCTAGCAAGCACAAGGCCCTGGGTTCGGGTCCCCGGCTCCAAAAAAAAAAAAAAAAAAAAAAATTTTTTCATACACTATAGTTTGATAGCTTTTCCCATCCCCTAACTCCTCCCAGTTCCTCCCTACCTCCCCTCCCACTGGGACCCACACTCTTTCTGGCTCTCTTTGAAAACAAACAGTTGTCTAAGAAATAATAGTAAAATAGAGTAAGATAATACAAAAACAAATAAACCAGAATAGAATTCAAAGAAAATGGGAAAGAGCCAAAGAAAAAATCACATGAAACATATATAAACTCAGAGACACACACATTTGTACATGAAAAAAATCTCAAAAACCAGGAAACCAGAGGCCATAATATATACACAAGGGACCTAAAAGGTTAAATGTAACAAAGGATGGGAGGGAGGGAAGACAGGGAAGAGAAAAGAAGGGGAGGAAAAAGGGGGAGAGGGAGGAAAGGAGGGGGAAGGGAGGAGGAAGGAAGGAGGGAGAGAAGGAAAAAAAAGAAAAGAACCCCTTCACAACATGATGAAACAATACATTTCCAAAGATGCCATTGCCCTTAGAGAAACTTAATTTTCATTTGCAAGTGATTATCAATGGGAGTTAGCTACTAGGTTAGGGATAGGAACATGTGTCAACTTCTCTTAATTCTAGGACCATCTGGTACAGACGCACGCAAGTCCTGTGCATGCTGCCACAGTCTCTGTGAGTTTGTATGTGCATCTGTCCTGCCGTGTCTAGAAGGCCTGATTTCCTTGCTGGTCTCAATCCGCTAGGTCTCTTACACTCTTTGTGCCTCCTCTAATCTATGTTTTCCTGAGCCCAGAGGGGAAGGAATTGATGGAAATATCCCATTTAGGGCTGAGTGTCCCAAGGTCTCTCACTCTCTGCACATTGTCTGGCTGTGGGTCTCTGTATTTTTTCTCATCTGGTGTGAGCAGGCGATTCTCTGCTGATGGCTAAGACAGACAGACAGACAGACAGACACACACACACATACACACAAATGTTATCAGGGGTCATTTTCTTGCTACATTCATTAAGAATAGTAAGTAGTATGTGGTTTTCCCCTAGGTCTATGACATCTATAGTCTAAGGTTGTTCACCATCCAAACAATCTTCCAGAATGGCCCTTAAACCAAATTAGATCTTAATTGGTTGCTCCTACAAGCTCTGGGCCACTACTGCACCAGTGTATCTTATAGGCGGGTCCCTCTCATAGGTTGAAGTGTTTTTGTCTGGGTAGGTATTTACCTTTGTCCTTTGGTAACATGCAGATTACCTTCCAGTCCAAGGAACACTAGTTCTTGAGGGGGGAAGGCTCTACAAAAGCATTGGCTCTAGTTCTCCATTTCTCCATTTTTAATAAGTTGCATGGGTGTCTTCTTCAGCAATAGGGCCTTACTGTCAGTTTATAGAGAGCCTTGTCAATAGCCTGGGTGGTCTGATGTTCTTATGGGATGCCTTTTCGCTAACAACTCATTAGATGTAAGTTATTCTTCAGACTGTAAGTTTCATTTGGTAATGAGAGATAGCCAACTGGGGCTCTGTCTACACCTCTTATTATTTGGCAATTTAATTTAGATCAATTTCATATTTGTACATATTTTAGGAATAATCTATTGTATTTATAATGGAGCCATAAAGTGGCTCTTTAGCAATCCCTCCCCATATTCCTTTCCTTGTCCCTGTCTTCCCTCTCCCTTCCCATTTAATCATCCCATTCCAGTCCCCACCCTGCATCCATTCATAAATATCAATTCTATTTCTCTGTGCTATGAAATTTCCCCCCACCCCTCCTAACCTCTTTGTCAATAACCTAACCTCTGTGCTTCTGTGGATTGTAGGGTGCTTCCCAATAACTTAAGAGCTAACATTCACGCAGAAGGAAATTCAAGGCATATTTCTCATTCTGGCTTTGGATGACGACAGTCCCAATGACCTTTTTGTTCTAGTTCCAACCATTGACTGGGACACTTCATGATTTCAGCTTCTTTAATAGCTGAGTAATATTCTATTGTTTAAGTGTACCATGTACCCATTGACAGACATCTAGTCTTTTTTGTTTTTCAATTTCTGGCACTTATGAATAGAACACCAATGAACATGGTTGAGGAAATGTCTCTGTAGTAGGATAATCTGTCCTTTAGGTATATGTCCAAGAGTAGTATAGCTGATCTTGAGGTATATCTATTGGCATCTTCCTGGGGAACCACTATACTGATTTTCACAGTGACTATACAGATTTGCACTCCCACCAGCAATGGATAAATACCTCTTTATCATTTGTATATAAGAAGCCTGACAATCTTTACATCTTAATTTTATCACCTGATACTTTTCTAAAAGTGTTTATCAGCTGTAGGAGTTTCTTGGTAGGATGTTTAGGATTACTTACATGCAAAATTACATCATCTACAAGTAAAGATACTTTGACTTCTCTATCTCTCTTTGTATCTCTTTGATCACTTGTTCTGCTGCCTTATTGCTCTACCTAAGACTTCAAATACTATATTGAATGGCTATGAAAAGAACGGACAGCCTTGTCTTGTTCCTAATTTTACTAGAAATGCTTTGAATTTCTGTACATTTAGTTCAATGTTGGTTTTGAGTTTCCTGTAAGTTGCTTGTAGTGTGTTGAGGGGTGTTCCTAGTATTCCAAAACTCTCCAAACACTTTTATCATGAAGGATGTTGAAGTCTGTCAACAGCCTTTTTATTCATCTAATAAGATGATCACATGGTTTCTATCTTTCAGTGAGTTCATATAGTAGATTACATTTATTGATTTACATATACTGAGCCATCCCTGCATCTCTAGGGTGAAGCCTATTTGATCATGGGTGATGATATTTATAATGTGTTCTTAGATTCAGTTTGCCAATATTTTACTGAGAATTTTTACATCTATCTTCATATGGATAATTGGTCTGTAATTCTCTTTCTTTGACTATCCTTATGTAGTCTAGGTGTCAAGGTATCTGTGGGCTTATAAAAAGAATTGGGCAATGTTCACTCTGTGTCTGTTTTGTGGAATAGTTTGAATATTGCCATTGACTCATCGATGAGAGTCTCTTGAAGTTCTGTGCTAAATTTTTTTTTTACTTTATTAACAACCCCTCTCCCTTCAGATGCTCTGACATCTGGCCAGGCATTTATTGTTTGAAAGTGTTAAATAAATATTTAACTTATTTCTGAATTCTGTTTCCCTATAACTCCTGAGGCTATCATCTTAAATGGATAAGTAAACTATGTAACACATAGATCCCCCACCCCCACCCCATCTCCATACCCTGCAAAACAAGGAAACACAGGACCTTCTGAGAATGGCTTCCTCTGCATTTCCACATTCACTTCCAACCTTAAATGTAGTGATGTGTGGTTGCATGTGGCGGCCGTAAAGTTATGCCAGTATGCCATACAGGTAATTTTTGTGTAGGTTTAAAGCATTTCTTTCTCTGATCATTCGTCTTCTCCTATTCTAGTCGCTCTTCAACACAAACACCTATTCAACTCCTTTTCAACTTCTTTCTCATCCTCTCAAGTTGTGGTCAGTTATTGTCTCCTTCTGGAAGCTTCTCTTGACCTTGTCATTTTCCTAAACAACTCACTCAACATACTGCTATAACAGAGAGAAGCATTTTTTTTAAAAAAAGATGTATGTATTCATTTTATTTACGAGTACACGGTAGCTATCTTCAGCCACACCAGAAGAGGGCATCGGATCCCATTACAGATGGTTGTGAACCACCATGTGGTTGCTGGGAACTAAACTCAGGACCTCTGGAAGAGCAGTCAGTGCTCTTAACCACTGAGCCATCTCTCCAGCCTGAGAGAAGCATTTTTAAAAATGTTTTTTGTCCCCTAGATTGACGTTGATCAGAATCTTACAGATTGATGCCCACCACATAGGACAATACTATTTTGTTATGATTTTTATTAAAGTAATTTGGGGAGTAGCTGGAGGGATGGCCTAATGGGCAGAAAGACTTGTTGTCTACATATGACGATCTGTGTTTAGAGTCCCACAGCGCACAAACAAGCAGGGTATCAGAGTATGGTAGTATATGCTCTGGGACTCCCAGTGATGCCAGGTTCTGAGAGAGGAGGTCGATTCACTCTGGAGCTTGCTGGCTTTGAGCATAGCCCTAGACTCAAAACAGAACCCGCCTCAGGGTAATAACATAGAGAATGAAAGAAAAGAACGCCTGATACCCTCTGTTCTCCAGACACACACATGGACACATGTAACACACATACATGTACATGCACATGTGCACATACACACACACACACATACACACATGCAAGCACAAATGCACATAAGTGCACATGCAGTCATGCATGTGCACAAGCATGTACACAGGCACATACACTGGATTTTTGTGCCTCATATAAACAGCACGTTTTTGTTCTACGACAGCAAAGCTACACAAACTAAGAAAATGGGCATCCTTTGACATCTAGGCCAGCTTTCTTTTCTATTCCTTTTAATCTACAGCTATTATAGGCACTCTCAACACTTCTCGTAGTAGCCATTCCTAACTTCCTACTACTTGTTCTCTCATTGCTCTGAATTCAAATGGCCAAATCTTACATACGAAAGCACAAACACTCACATAGAGACATACATGAGGAGGTCTTGGGGTTGGGCCTAATACTTGGAGACCTCCATGGAAACAGAACCAATTTCTCCACCAAGCCCATGAGGTGGAGCTGCCTTCCCAGGTGTGCAGGGATGACCCTGTTCTGTGCCAGGCTCTCCTGCTATACTGCATGGGGTTGAAATTTTAGGCATACTCTCTTTAGCTGTCCTACATTACCTCTAGCCTCCTTATATCTCCCTGCCTGATGGCATCCCCTGCTTTCTCATCTCAGGCAGAGTTTCACAATGCTGTTTCTCTCTCTCTCTCTCTCTCTCTCTCTCTCTCTCTCTCTCTCTCTCTCTCTCTCTCTCTCTCTCTCTAATGCCCTTTTCTCTGAATCTTTTCCCTGAATAACCAACAGCATTGATTTTCTGTGACAGGGTTCATATGTCAGTTTCACTGAAAGCTTCCTTCTGAGGCTCTATCAGAGCTGCGTCAGCACTTTGCCACGGAAACACCATCACTAGTTAGATGAAGAGGTGATGTCGTGGGTGGTGTTGGGAACATGAAGCCAAACCAAATGAAGTCTCTGACCCTTCCGCTCGCCAGGGTGATGAAAAGCTTGCTGTCTGATAGGAATTTGCACCACTGCCATTCTCACAGTACTTAGTTTTATTAAAGGTGAATGTTTACTCAGCTTTTACTATAAGATAGTGAGGCTTCGCTGACCGTGATTCAGTGAGCTGCTGGGGAATCCATCTAGGGGTTTAGAGCAAGGACTCTGTTCAGACCACCTCCCTCTGGATAATGTACTCACAGTTCTCTGCTTCCTCCCTGATAAAGAGTAGCTCCATTTATTTGTATACTCTTAATGTATTAAGAATGATGTTTTTCAGTATGGCTTCAGATAGTATGTTGCCTTTCAGTTTAAATTAGAATATGAATGTCAAGTGTCCCCCCACATTCTCCTAGTCAGTCTTTATACATAGCACTGATTTTTGAAGGTTATGGAACCTCTAAGAACTGTGGCCTAGTGTGGACCTGGCAGTAGAGTGGTACTCCAAAATGGTAGGCCCACTCTGTTTCCCAATTCAGATGTAGCAGGTGGGTGTATGAACCGTGGTCCTTTTAGACATTCTACCCCAGCCCTGCTATGCTCGCAGTGATAAGATTGAATATGTCCTTGAACCATGAATCAAACTGAAATCCTCCTTCCTTTGTGTGGCTTCTGTTTAGGTCTTAGACATGTGAAAGCAACTAATACAATGATGTGGTTTGAATTTTGACCTGTCGTAGGTCAAAGCCATTTGAAAACTCTACAATATGATAAATTCTAAGGCATCTTGACAATATTTGTTGACTGCATTAACCTTTAGGCTATTAAGCAAATTCTTTGATCTGGAATCTCTGTTGATAAACTTCATGCCAGGGTTAGCAGAGCTGAGTACACTCTTCCTTTAGAAAGCACATACTTACTGCGGCATACAGCATGATTGACAGTCTGGATGAGAGGAGATCTCCATATGTTCTAACGTTCTTAGGTGATCCTCTCTAATAATCAGGCCTCCTTCCCTTCAATACTGCCATACATCATGCCTTCTTACATCATGGTTTTTCATAGTTTCTATATGTATTGAAATGCAAACGCTTTGCCCTCTGTGTAGGAATGCTAACACATACTGAAGGATAAGGAGGTGAAAGGCATGTCCTCACCCAGAACGGTTGAGATGAAGAAACAAAATATACACAGAAATGAACTAATGTGGGAGAATTTTACCAAAGACTGGAGCTTGGATAGAGAACATGGCTGTCACTCATGCAGGCAAGAACCAAAGACACCTCCAGCCTGCAGTTCATTTTGATTTAGCTCTGGCCATTTGTGTGTCTTCAAAAGCTATGGATCCCAAATACAAAAGCTTCTCTGATCCTCAAAATTAACAGCTGCATTGGCCTCAACTGACTGTGTGAAAGTGAAGGCCAAACAATTTCAGAGTGATCCAAGTCTAGTTAATCTTCTCTGTGTAACCAAGGAGCTCAGCTCATGCCCCCTTATACACTCCAGAAGGCTCCTTGCACTACCTACGAGCCAGAATTATGTCTTAAGTTGCTCTCCTGGGCCTGTGTTCTACAATCTTTGCATGTGATGTATTATTTAATTCTCACCACAGTCCTCTGAGGGATACTAGTTATCGCTGGATTGATTTTACCATAGGAAATCTGTGCACAGTTTAAAAGACTTGAGGATGACTTAGTATTTAGTTCTGCACATGCATGAGCATTGTTTAGAGATCACCATGTATTCGCCACAAATGTTTCTGATTTATGTTCCTATATGGACTTAGAACTGAGTACGGCAGGTTAGTCTCTGAGGTCTAAAGTCCTAACCCCAGTAGCTGATATCATCACAAGGGTTTGTGGCTCAGTAGTTAAAACCACATGGACAAATTAAAACTTATATGTGACTGACAAGGGACTCTCTCATTGCTGCTCACTCCTTCCTTTGCTAATACTGTGCCAACAGCATGGAGAAAGCTATTATTTTAGCTTCATTCTGCCATTGTGCTCAAAATATTCTCATCAAATACATGCCAGGGGAGGAAAGGATAGATTTCATCTTAAACTCCTAGGACATAGTCTATCTTTAAGGGAAATAGGGGAAGGAAGTCACACAGGAATTTGGAGTACAATCCGTGGAGAAAAGTTCCCCTTCCAGCTTACTGACCTAAGGAATTGTGCTGCCTACAGTGGGCTTAGCCTTCTTCCATTAGTTAACAATCAAGACAATCACTGACAAATGTGCTCACAAGCCAGCCTGACAGTCAACCCTTCAATCTAGGGTTTTCTTTTCTGATGACTGCAGACTGTGTCTGATTGATGACTAAAGCTATCTAAGACAGAGAAGAGAAATAGGACCCCAAAATCGAAAGCACAAGCTAGTGCACATAAATTTTTCCTGAGTCAATCGGCAGTCACTAGTACTATAGTTCAAGCATATGCTTACTTTTTCTAGAAGAGAAAATACTAGAAGATGTTGCCTGCTGTCACTTTTGTTGATGTGCACATTGAGGAGGAAATACCTGAACAGTAGAAAAAAAATCCTTCAATATTGTTACTAAAACACATAGCTGGGCCTCTATCTTGTCATTGTAATAGACAATGTTTAGTACCAAGCCTATGTAGGATATAATTTAGCTAATTTATTAATAATTTATAAAATGGAGTCATTTCAATAGCATTTACATGCTCTTCAGACCCTGTTATAACTGATTCTTTATGAGTGTCCTCCTCCACATGCAATTTCATTCTTTCTCTTAGAAAGGTTGCTGATTACATTTACCTGAAAATGTGTGAAAAATTCATTTAAGGCACCCTTGGCTTTCTCAACCACATTTTACATTTGTATGTTCAAAAGCCATTCCCTTTTTTAATCTCCCTCTGGTGAGGAGGTGAAGGTGATGGAGGGAAGGATAAAGGGAAGGAGGAAAGAAGAAAGGGAGAGAATAGAAAAGGAGAGAGGGAATTTTCCCTCAGCTTACCTAACAAAATGTCACTGTTACCCACTGGTTTCCTCAAGCCAACAGAAGAGGGTCAGATCAGAAACAACTCTCTTCCTAATTCCCCACATTCAATATACAAGGACACTGAATTCACTACTTCTGCCGTGCCATTCTCTGGCTTCACAGAAGTTTTCTTCCTGATGTTTACGCTCCACCAAGCTGGTGCCTTCATTTGTCTGCATGTGCATAGACTTTGCTTCTATAATTTAAAAATGGCGTATCTACTTACTCAACCAACCAGAGCTAGGAAATATTTGTTTCAAGGCTGAATAAATAGACAATGTGTGGTAGACGTTGAAAGGCATTTCTGAATAAGGGCAAATATTTAATTTTAATGTTAAAAGGAGCATCAGTTTGCAAGGTTCTAACCACCTCATTCCTATGTAAAAAATTTTCAAAGAGAATTGTTAACAGGGTATGGCTTAGTACTCCAACACAGACTAAGGCTGGTATCGGTGCTAGTTTCTGGTCCAACACTGATTGGTGTTGGTCCAGAATCTGTGAACAATAAAGATTAGTCGTTGACAAGAAAAGAAAGGCGGCATTCCTAACTCTAATCGGGAGGCATATTGTACTTTCTAATTAAAACCTCACTTGGTCACAGCTACTGTAAACTCATCCTCATGAAAATGTAATATGCGTTCTGTTATTATTCGGTGGCTAGTGATATGTGGCAAGAGTGCTTTATCCCAGCCTGCTAACTATCCCCGAGGCTGGAGGAGGAGTGCATAAAACTGTGCTAAAGGCATACGACAAATTCGGTATGTGAGTTTTATAGACATTGTCGAGTGTTTAAGAACTTTTGTGCAATCACTTTCCCCTGCAACATGCACTTCTGTGTTTACGATTACCATTTCGATACAACTTCGTTTTATGTGTTTATAACTATGATTTATCATTAAATTTTAAGGATATTTTAGATGTGGCTGTATAATTTTTATGCCTAGGATTTTTCCACTGAAACACATTGCAAATTTGCTTTCATTTACCAGATTGAAAGGAAAAAAAAATAGATAACCATTTTTTTTTCTCTCTAAACACTGAGAACATTAGCAGGTGGTCCAAGCACTGTAGAATATTCGATAACATTCCACTGCCAAACAGGAAGTTCTAGATGCTGTAAACTAAGAAGAGAATGGGAAGGAGAGGGGGAGTTATGTTTCATATCCTTTCGGAGAAAAAGGAAGACACAAAAGTTAGCTGAAGAATAAATATCCAGTCATACTCACTGATGGAGGACACCATTATGTCCTTGGCTGTCATCTGTTACATTATGGGTTTCAATCTTCCTAATATTGCTCATTATTTAGTGGTTACTGTTTGTCAGTAAAATGCCACATGCATTTGTGAGGGAGGCTGACTTTAATAGCTCGTTTTCCTGTCACTTTGACAGTTGGAGTTGAAATTAGTCATCTCCAGTAGATTGTTTTGTACCGTGCCCAATATTGAGATCTGAATTAGCTGCTAAACTCATGATTTATATGTCTTTGCGAAGCTGATTTATACTTTATTATTCTTACCTGGACTCGAATTGCATCCATATAAAATAAACGCTGAAAAGATACGAGCAAAAATTGTCAAAACATCCTGAAATATTTTTAAACTCTCGAAAATGTACCTTAGATATCCTTGCGAAATGTTACCTCAAAGGGTCAGTACACAAAAGGAAGCAAACGATTCGAAATAGTTATCTCCACACAGGAAATTGTCATTTTCTCTTTTCATTTTAGAAAGCAGGGAATATTTATTCCATATTAACTGGGTTAATATGCATACTCATTATTGCGAGAGAAAAGGATAGTCATAAAACACCGCACTGCATATATTTGTACATGCAGGAATGTACGGGAACACATAAAAAAATGACTTCATAGGAATATTTTATAGAAACATTTATTAAACCTTTGTGAGAGTCCCCTGGAGATTGTAGACAATGCGAATCAAGAGTAAATATGTATATTTTGCATTTGCATTACAGAGCTTTGAAGTTGGTCTTACTTTATAACAGCTGGTAATTTCATAACTACTGGATATTGGTGAATTCAGGTTAAATAGTCACTACATGAAAACTCTCCAGTAATGACAAACATTACTGGAATCCTCTGAGCTGCATTTAAGGTCAACTTACTACAACTCCCTACTTCGCAAGGTTTTAGGGCAGTGAAAATAATTTTTAGCTTAACTTTCCAAAGCACAGATGTTAGTGGTATTTTTAAAAAAATCCCTTTCCAAACAAATTCACTGGAATCCGTGAACAGGGGACCGTCTGTTATACAGACTGATCCAAGTTACACCTTACTCTGTATTCTACATTTATAAGCCACAAACGATACGATTTCCTAGCTGTTAAAGTCTACAGACTTGCATGCAATATTTATAAACAACTGGTAAAATTTCAACTATTTGCATAATGATTTATGTTAGCAAGAAGAGATGAGGTTATAAATAAATTGCAAGTGCCAATAAATGCCAATGAGAAGATGAACGTAAAAGGCGATGTTTATCACACTTGACTTAATGTTGTTACTCTTTTGTATTCCAACCAAACCAGAGGCATCTTTGAAAGGAAAGGGGTAGATATGAACAATTTTTGTTTCATAGAAACAGCACGTTGAAATCAGAGTGTTGTTTGTGAACACGTAGCAATGGTAAGCTTTGCAGCTATTAGGTAAATCTGAACATGGATTTGATGAGAATGTATATACCTGTTGAAAGATATATATATAGAGATATATATGTATATATATATATATATTGATTACATTGTTTACCTTTCTTATTGGCAAATCCACTGAATAATGTACATATTTTCAGCCCTTTGTAGATACCTCCCATTGTATCATGTAGGTAGATGCCTCATTTACAGAGAGATAGTAAAAAATAAATAAGTGATTGAGTATCCAGATGAGCACATTTCATTTTGCTTTACTTTGAACTTTTTGATTGGGTCTAGATTGACTGCTTCATATATGGATGTCTTTATAGATCTGAGCCATTATTCCCTGGCAATATTATTCACAATGTTCTAGGCCAGTTGATTACCTGCATGTCTTTTTCATAACTATAATCCACAAAGAAGTAATATTAATTTAAGGCAGGCAGGGAACAGTCAGCCTTGGTGGGTTTATTATCTTGTACAGACCCAGGAGTCATAGATATGATACATTGGACAGTGTACAAAATTTTTCCAATGTTCCACTTTGGAAGGTATCCATCCCATTTAGGTTAAAAAAAGCAAAAACAAGAAGAGAAAAGTAAAAGAAATAAAATCATAAATAGAACTACAGGCCTTCATGGTGACATTTCTCTGTGATCACTCTCCAAAACTTCCAAGAAATATAACTTACTTGACAATGTATTTCAAAAACATGATGTATTCCTTGAAATTTTGATGCATGTGTACCATGTATCTTGATCACATATACTCTTTACTGCCCTCCCCCCATACCTTACCCAAGGACCACATCATATCTCCCCAACCCCTATCCTGTACCATCTCCTATTTACACACACACACACACACACACACACACACACACACACACACACACACACACACACATATCTTAACGCATTGAGTCCAATGAGCCCGGGAACTTGTTCACTGGAACATGGATGGCTTACCAGCACCCACAGTCCTAATGAAAGTGACTCTTCATTGCCATCACTGATCAGTTGCCGATAGCTCCTATACTTATTTGGGACCGTGGAGGCCCCTCCCCTCTCCATGCCATAATTCTTAACTGGTTTGATCTTGTGCAGATCTTGCCTAAGCAACCACTACTGCCATGAGCGTATTGTATAGCAGCCATGTCATGCACAGGAGACAGACAGCATTTCGGAGCACTCTGTCCAATCCTCCTGCTCTTAGATTCTGTCCACCCCTCCTCTCTCATAATTCAAACCCTTCAAACCCTACTTTGAACAAGGACCGTCATTGGCCACTTCAAACTTGCTTGAAGAAAAGGAAGAAAGAAGTAGAAGGAGGAGGAGAAGGAGGAGATGATGACAAGAAGACAAAGACAATGATAACAACTTTGTGACCCTGGGGACATTCTTCATGCTTCTCTTTCAACACCTGCCTTACTGGGGCAGGATCTGTGCTTTCTAAGTTTCTTAGTACCAAGGATTGGGTGATCGTCTTTCCATCAGCAACAACAGATCAAGCAAGCAATACGTTTAATAGATTCTGCACAGGTAACTAGAAAAAGCAAAAAGTCTTATTTACAAATGGGAGGATGCCTCAAAATGTCTCTCACGTGTTTTATTTGATGGATATGGTGCACCTTTACCGGTTGCTTATAAATAATGGATAATGAGATTCATAAGAAACAGTGCACATGAAACGATTTTTTTAACATAGTGTCATTGTAAAGTAAGTGGCATTTGATTGTCAATGAAAATGACCACTGGTTTGTAGGAAATAAGTGGGAAATGAGGCAGTATTGTTCTTGAATTCGATGAACCCAGGGGGAGGAGAGTCTGTACTTACAGGACAAGGGAAACAAAAGGCTAGCTAGGATTTGCATGGCTTGAGAACTCCATCTGTCTTAGGGTGAGGGTCTAGGTGTCTCATTGCTGGACAAGGTAAAGCAAGATCAGATTGGAGAAGGAAGATGTTGAAGTCATCAACTGTTAAATAGCAACAAAACAAAGGCATGCTAAGGAGAGATTAAGATAAGGATAAAAGGGAAGAGGAGGAGAGAGGATCTTAAAGCACCAATATCCATTCCTTGAGAATCAGAAGAATTGAAGTTTGACTTGGTTAGATGAGGATGAAGGCGACATATAAGATATATCCTAGTTGCTCAGAGAGGAAACCTGAGTTTATAGAACAGACTGTGACTATCTTGGTTTGCTTGAGATTACAGAGGATTACAGCAAGCAGGCAGAGATAATACTGATGTAACATAGCCTCAACAATAAATGCTATTTTTGCTGTTTCCTCTTGAGACTTTAGGGAAGTGTCTTTTGGGTTGTAATGGTTGTTTTCCACTGGCCTTAGAATCCCATGCTTTTTGCATTCATATTTTAACCACAGGCAATAGTAGGGATGGAGGGGATTCCACTGATCTCTTCCAAAATGTCTCCTTCCCAACCCAGATCTTGAAATAATGTATTTCAATACTAACCTGGAAATGATTCCTTGATACCCCCAGTGCTCAGTTTGCTTAGGGGAGTACTGAAATCATCAACCACCTATGCCCTGTGGTGAACGGATGTCACATATTTTACTTACTTCTGAGGACTACCTGTGTGTTTCAGCTCATGACCAGCTTAGACTGTTGGAGTCCCTTAATTATACCACTGTGGGTAAAATTAAACTGTCACCTCAATGGATTTTATGGGAGGGAATCTGTCTTTATTTTTTATTGGTGAGGGTACATGTTGTGTTTTAATTATTTATACCATGTGTACCAAGGGCCACAAGCAAAGGAAGGTATATATGGCAATATATATATATATATATATATATATATATATATATTGGCTATTTTTGTTGTTTTCTTTTAAAACAGTGCTTCATACTACAGCTCAGATTTACCTGAAATATGTCATGAATATAGATCAGGCTGGCCTAGAACTCCTGACACCCTTCCTGCCTCAGGCTCTCAAATGTTAGAATTAGAAGAGTATATCTAAATTCTAATTTCAGATGAGGCTACATCCAAGTTGGGTACTATATTAAATTTCTATCTATGGGATACCTGTAAGAGGAAAAAAGACAATAGACTTTCTGGAGATTTTTACTTTAGGCTGTATTTTTCTAACCCTTATCTTTATTATTTTAATTGTGTATATAAGGATGTGCACGTGAGTGCAGGGGCTCACCAAAGTCAGAGGCTTCGAATCTACCTAGAACTGGAGTCATAGGCAATTATGAAGTATCCAACATGGATGCTGAGAACTGAGCTGAGGCCCTCTAATACAACAGTGCATAATCTTAACTACTGAACCGTCTCTGTCTCTCCAGTCCCAGAAAACACTTCTTTTTGAATCACATGGTGGAAGTATGCTCCATTTTAACCTTACAATATTGTTGAATAGAATTCCACTTGAAAATTCATATAAAGTCTAAGCTGTTTGCAAAAGCAACTCAGGGTGCGGAGTACTGTGAACTGGGTCTCTTGGCTAATCTTATTATGTGGGTTTATTATGGATATGGTGGTGCCAGGAAGAACCAGACAAAAGCAAGCCAAGAAGACATTATCTTTGATTTTGTCAGGAGTCCTAATGAAACAACAAACAAATGTAACCAAACAACCAAAAGACATGTGTTCACCAACGTAATGTAAAATAGTACATGTGTATTTCCTTCAACACTAAGGAGACAGCAATGCAGCTTGCTTAGAAAGGTAGACTGCAAGGAGAGACCTGGAATAAATTTGAGATAGGGAAGGATCACAAAGAGAAGTAACTTTAGGGAAAATCCTAATGAAATAGACAAGGAATAAAATAGGTAAAAGGAGGCCATAATTAAATATTATGTACTAGATGCTTGAATCTTAGGACAGGTAAAGGTGGATGGAAGAAATTATTAAAAATGACATTTGAGTCAAATTTAAAATTTAACATTTAATTGAGTGATTAAATCTCATAGGAAAATGTTAGATTCTCATTGGAGAGAATGTTTACAAGAGAAAGTAACACGGAGGGAAGCTTTTACCTCAGCACCCTTTAATGGTTATCTTCGGATTAGAGACCAGATGCTCCCCCCACTAACTGATGACGCCTTTCAGGAAGTAATCTGGCTTCCACCAAGGCCCCTTATACTTTCAAGATGCTGAGCTATATGAGTTAGCTAAGTCTATCTCTCACTCTTGAGTGTGCACCTGCAGCTTATGTAGTGCATACTGGTGAAATCAGCTGGCCAATAGATTTGCTTTTACTGATTTTTTTTAAATTTTATTTTAATTATTAGGATGTTGGGGGTGGTGGTAACCAACCACTTTCTGATTAAATTTAAGACCCATTCCATGAGAAGGAATGAATACGTGACACTACTAGAGTAGCCAAAAACCTAAAACTAGATAGGTCACAGGCTGTAGTAGAAAATCGCTACTATTAGTTTATTGAATGAACATAGCGATTAAATGACTCCTCATGGCATATTGCTATAGTCATAGATCAGTCACTCAGCCCTCATCATGGAAGCTGCTTTTTGCAGAAGATGATAATTAACAAAGAGACAGATTTGATGGACAATTTTAAGGAGAGAGCATCTTCCAAATTCAACAGAGCGAATGTGCACATGAGCTCACAGAAACTGTAAGGACACGCTCAAGTTCAAACCAGACAAAACTGTCAGCATGGAGATGGGGAATTGAACACCAAGTCCTACCTTTAGTTGAGAAACTATTCACAAATAATTACTGAAGGAAAAATCACTTTTTTTCAATTGAGTGACATGAGATCTATGAACCACACACCAGGACAGGCTTTATGCTCAGAAGCAGTAAACCAATAGAAGTCAGACTCCTTAGTTTGTTAAATGTCTGTTTCCTTCTGGTTTTGCTTCTTTTTAAGAGAGAAAGAACATGAACTGTGGAGGGTAGGCGAAGGACCTGGAAGGAGTTGAAGGATAGGAAAGAATCTGATAATAATATATTCTATGAAATTCTAGAAGAGTAAATAAAATTTTAAAAAATATTCATTTGAGAATAGTATATGAATATGCACACATATGTATGTATGTATGTGGATATTATATATACATTATAGTATAACAAAACATATATACATATGTGTAATATATACTATAATATATTTATGTCACATAATATATATTGTAAATATACATAAATATATATACACATAAATATATATATATACACACACACACACACACACACATACATATATATATATATATATATATATATATATATATATATAAAATCATGCCTGTCCCTATTTCCCTCCTCCAACTCCCAGCCATAGACTCCAATTAGGTCCCCTTCCTAGCTTCATGTCACTGTCTTCCTTTTCTTTAATAGCCACTAAATGCTGCTTATATGTGCACCAAATATAGGGCCATCTGCTGGAGAATAGGATACCTACCTGTGGTCACACACAAATAAGAATGATTCTCTCTCCCTAGTGTGGCATCATGAGCTTCCAATCCGGCTAAAATGCTGGCTGGCTTGATAATGTTTGGGTCTTTTGTTGGTCACCAACACTAACGTAAGACCTTGACTACAGCTTGACTACCATAGCCATGTCATGTCGAGAAGACAGATTTTGACCGCGCTAATTTCCATGCCGCACTTCTTCCTAGTGGAGTCTGATCTGTAGCCCTCCCTTAATGCTTTGGTATATGAATAAAGAGGGAGGTAAACGCAGAATAATAGATGGGTTTATTCTCTCTTGGGCTCTTGTGTCATGTAGGAAGGAGAGAGAAAAGACAATGAAAAAACAAGCACCCTAAATCCCCACAAACAAAGCAATGTATAAGGGGAGAGCCATGGACCTCCATTCAGTAAAGAAGAATGCTAGAGCATGATCCCTCAAGAGATTTGGAAAGATAAATGCCAGGGCATAGAGGATACAATAGACAGTTGAGAAAAGGAAAAAAAAATATCTCCATGGCAACAATTGAAAAAGACTCATTCCTTGACCTCGGGGGTGTAAAAAAGCATTTTGTCAGATCAAGTACAAACTTCTGTAGTCTGATGAAAAAACATAATGTAATATGAGGAGAGCCTCCCATGTGACTCTCCACAGAAGACCTTGCCCATCAAGAATATTCCAGAATCTAAACATGCTGCCTATGTTGAGGAAACCAAGTGTTCAGACAAAATAACTGGCACCAAGATAACTCAGACTACTCACAGTGAATTCTAAGTCTTCCCAAATAAACTCAAGACCTATGGAAGGAAATGAGAATATATGTGTGTTTAGTAAGTGTACTTAAATGTTGTCCTGTTTAAAGTTTCTGTTACTTTTTGTTTGTTTCTTTCTCTGTTTGCTTTACTAATATAGGGTCCTATTACATAGCTTTGGCTAACCTCATATTCACCATGTAGAACCAGACAGTGTGGCATTTGCTCTGTGGCCCACACCGGCTTTCAATTTGTGGCAATCCTCCTGGTTTGGCCTCCTTAAGTGGGATAGCAGATAGGTACTACCTCACAATCTGTTCCTGGTTTTAACAAGTGTCTTCGGTAGAGTGTCTATTGCTGTAATAAATAAAACACCATGACCAGAAGTACCTTGGGGAGGAAAGGCTTTCTTTCATCTTACAATTCCAGATTCAAGTCTACAAATGAGGAAGCCACGCAAAAACTCAAGCAGGGCAAGAAACCTAGAGGTAGGGGAAGCAGAAGCCGTGAAGAAAACATGGCTTCCTGGCTGGTCTCCATCACTTAGCCTGCTTTCTTATAAAACACAGGACCACCTTTCTAGATCTAGCAGCACCCACATTGGGTTGGGCCATCCAACATCAATCAATCACTTATTTAGAAAATGTCCCACAACTTAGCTACAGGTCAGTCTTCTGGAGGTGTTCTTTGAACTGTGTCTCCCCCTTATCAGATAACTATGTCAAGTTCACAAGAAACTCGCAAGAGCAAAATGCTTTAGGGTACCAGTACTTAGTGATGTTGAGTGCTTTTCAAGTAAAAAGTATATGAAATTAATATTTTTCAGAAATTATGATTTGAATCAGACGGATTTCAATCTTTTCATCTGAAGGAATTTATATAATAGAAATATCCTGACAATAGCTTGGATAAGCTTATTAAATTAATACTGTTCATGTATTTGGATGTTCCCAGTAAAGGGCCAGGAGTAACTTTTGTGTGTATTTATGAGAGAAAGGTAGCCAAGACTGATCCATACTCAATGCATATCACACCCATATCACAGAATCTAGGCATAGTACTCATTGGACTCATGCCAAACAACCCGTCTTTTGGTAAAATAAAGGTAATGAATATTCTAGCAAAGGAAACATTGTGTCATCATATTCAGTAAGTTTTTGTGTTATAGTTTGTTGTATTAAATTTTAACAATAAGAATCCATCCTGATATAAAGTACAAAGAGAAAAAGGAGTGTTAAAATAACTATCATATAGATTCTCCCTTTCTATCTTTGTAGAGTGCTATTGGATTGTCGATAGCTTGAATTCATTACAAAATCATATTTTCTTGGAATATTTCCAGGAAGAAGACTTAGTGGGACTTTAGGTTCAGGTCCAATGGGAAGGTTTACATATTTGTGTACTTGACAGACACAAGACACTTCATCAGGAGAGGCTGCAACCGTTCTTAGAGCTCTATAAAAGGAATTCTGAGCTAAGGGTAGAGAAGAGGAGTGGTAAGCTGAAGAAAATCAGAGGATCTTGGCTAATTAGGACTCCCATTAATTAGGACAGTTGAACCAAAATAGACAAACACATAATCCAAGGGATTTAGATAGTGGAACTCAGAAAGTCATTGCCCAGTCAGAGACTCAATAACAAGAGGACAAAGTTGGATTAGAAAAATTAGAAGAAATTACCTTCTTCGGGAATGAGTACCTTTGTAATGGAATAGAATATTAATTCTTCTGTTCTCTTTATACAAGGCTAGCTTACCCTTCTGTGTAGATTAGCTTCTACTTCCAGAGAAGGAGTGTAATAATTCCCTTTGCTTTGCTGTGTTACTCCTCCCTTTGTGTGGCTTATATGAATCATGTAGCTGCCCATGCAATAATTAAACTTGACTTTATATTTGGTTGGATAGAGTAGTTCCCACAAGTACTGTTTGGTATCTATGAAGTGGCTTACAGAGAGTATTAACTCAAAAGGAGGACCAGTTCTGAAAATAGGCCTACTTGATAATAGGCGGGAAGCAGCAAAAGAATGAAAAAGGAGGGAGGTAAAAGCCCATGAGAGTGGCCATTCTTTGTGACTGCTTCCTGGCTACTGTGATGCAGCCTGTTCTTGTATTGAGCCCACCTTCGCTTCTATTAAACTGGAAGCTCAGAAACAGGGAGCCAAAAATAAAAGATAAAAATGTTTGTTTGGCTTACAGATTACGTTTTGTCACCCTTATTAAGGGAGACCAAGACAGCTGGTATGAAGTCTGACCAATATAGAAAAATAGTACCAGAGAAGCTGGAGCATTTCTCTGACTACTATTGTAGAGGGGCTGTAGAGCTGGTTTTTGAAGAGGTCTCACATATCGGAGAAACGCTCTTAGGAGATGTTAATGGGTATTAGGCCAAAATAGGCTTAGCTCCTGATGTTTCAGATTGAAGGAAGGACTCAACTGGGAATTGTCCTACAGAGCAATCGCGTTACATTATATATGGCAAGGGACTTGTCTATATTTTGCCAATATCTTAAGATTATTAGGAACCTGAACTTGAGGGTTGTCTTGGTTACTTTTCTATTGTGATACTCAGACACCATAACCGGGGCAACTCATAGAGGAAAGACTTTATTTGGGGCTTACAAGGTCAAAGGGTTTGGGTCAATGACCACCATGGTGCGGAACAGAACAAACAAGAAGACATGGTGCTAGGGCAGTAGCTGAGAGCTTATATCCTGATCTACTCTTAGGAGAAAGAGGTGGGGAGGGGAGGATCTGGCAATGGTGTGAACTTTGGAAACCTCAAAGCCAATCCCAGTGGTACACTTCCTTCAACAAGACCACACCATACCTCTCCATCCTTCCCAAACAGTTCCACCAACTGGGGACCAAATATTCAAATATATGAGCCTATGAGAGTCATTCTCATCCAAATCACCACCACAAAATGGATTGGGCTAATTAACGTAATTGAAGATATATATAAAAACAGTAAGCTGCAAACTTTCAAACAAAAATACATAGGTTAAGGAGATTAGCACCTTTAATAGAATGGAATTTCTTAACCTCCAAGAGAGCAGAAAGTATTTCAAGAGGGCATCAGAGAATTTACCAGACTTCACTCATGGGCTTAGAGGTGTAAGGATTTTACACAATTATGAGCTTTTTTTTCTCTAATAAGTTTCCATATTATACAGAGAAACAGATGCTAAAGACACATATTCAGAATCGTATCAAAATTGTAAATCTACTAATCATCTTATGAAAGGAAAATATTTCAAGTCATCTAGCACTCTAAAAGGACAGTGGGTGACATATCCAATTTTCTTAGAAAACATCACAATAAAATTTAAGTTCTTCCTGAACATGTTAAATTTTGAGCACAAAGAAGGAGAATTTGAATTTGACCCAGTTTTTTTTTTTTTAAATGATAGTTTACCTCCTGTTCAAAGGCCACCTGCAGATAGCTTATTTGCATGGGAATAAAGGCAAGTGCCCTCATCCCCTCATTGCTCATTGTGCAGATAACAAACCTCTGTTCACAGAGCACAGCATCCTGCTTGTGGGAAGTGGGGAATCAGCCAACTGTCCGAGTCTGCTGCTGATCCACACACTTTGAATAAACAGCAGGCATTCAATTGCCAACATCCACTCTCTATAAAAATAAAAATAAAAAAATAAAAAAACAAAAATAAAAATTAAAAACGAAGGGAATTTTACTTCAGTCAATTTAACTAACACTCACTATAAATGGCATTTTATCTTTTGGAACAAAGACTTTAGAAAGAGATCGTGTCTTACAAAGCAAAGTGGAAAATATTTATTAGATAGTCTAATGAGAAATCTGTTAGTTCATAACTACATCCTGTGCACTGTCTAATTGTCCATAAAACCCCAACAGCTCTTATAGGCATAAGAACTGCACAGTAGCATAAATTAGCACTTGTATTAATGTGCTTTCTACTCTTGAGAAACTCAAAGCAAAATTATGAATTTTGCGAATCATGTAAAACAACTTGGTGAAAATCTTAATTGTTTTCTGCTGTGTGAACAAAATAAAGGCAATTTAAATGCAGTAGATATGAACGTATAGCTTCATAAAGACTATTTAAGAGAAGCATTACACAATAGATACCCTCTGTAGAGTTCTGAGACTACCGCAGTATTGTCCACACTGCATCTGATGGATCTTGTCCACCCTATCTTTACATTCTCAACGGTACATGGTAGTCATAGACATGCGTAACTGTCTTCCATTTCTGCCTCAATTATAAAAATTACCTAAGCACTGTATCTGTTCATAAATGCCTTAGCAACTAGGCAAAATCATAAAATTTATTAATTGAATGTTCACACACTATTACGGTCTGGTTCTCACCCCCTACTGTTAATATATCCATGCTCTCCCTTGGGATCTGTTTCTCTGTTCTACCCCATAATTCTTTTCTAAAACCTTTTCATTGATGCTTTCTGAATTTCACAGTGGCGCCCTTGAAGAGGGGTGAGGGAAAGAAGTGAGGAAGGAAAAGAGAGCTATGGGTCAGGGTCTGTGCCTTTTATCCAAGTCATGACTTAGGTAACTAATGCAGGGGTGTACAACTGGCGCCATGGCAACAGACTCAGGAGGGTCCTTGTTGCCCAGGGATGGCATCATCACTGGGTTCAGGAGCTGGCTCCTGCCTCTGGCTGTCCTTGAATGTTTCTGATTTTAACACAGGTCTCCAGGGCCAGCTCCAGGGTGTTGCCCAGTAGAGGCATGGAGACCACTGTCCTAAATACTGAAGCCTGTGTGGGGTGGGTCAGTTTCCCTCCTCTCACACCCTTAGGGCTGGCTTATTTGTATCTTTTCAACCAGGTCCAGCTCCACAGTGATGCCCAGGAGAAGTACAGAGTTCACCCTCTTGCCAGTGAGGGGCTTCCCTGCTATTCTTATACTTTCTTGCATACATTCTGCCTGTACCTGCTCTGTATTTATAATTTCCATGTTACTATCTATCATTTTCTTTTAACCGAAGGTCTATGTTCAGTCTTTTAAAAATCCATTTTTATCTGTAGTCTAGAATTTTCAAAAAGAGGCAAACAAAACATCGCCGCATCTCTCAAATTTTTATTTATCCAAAGCGATGGGTATTTCTGAATTCTGAAGAAGAAACGACAAGGTTTGTAATATTCAAGAACATAGCTTTGGAAATACAGTCTACTTAAATCGTCTCTGACTTCCAGGCTTTTAGGAAAAGAGACAATTAGCTATTCTAAGTGTAATGAGACAGGAAGAAGGTTTGTTACCTAAGTGGTAATGCATTCAGTCCTCGGGGAGAACTATGATGACTTTCTAGTCTACCGCCAAGTAGGGAGAAGAGTTCATGGGGAAGTAATCGAGATTACATCTATTGAAGAATGAAATGTACAAGATGCAGTTTCAGGGCAATTCTGTTTCCTTGTATAAAGCCAAAGTCGGCCATTATAAACTCTGTGCCTTGCTTCTTTTTAGACTTCTGAAGGCTGTGCAGGTGCTGAGTCATCATATGCTGGTCTAGTGAAGAGAGGTAAAACCTCCTGAATTAAAGTCCTACAGTGTGAATAAGCGAATGTAGTATATAGCGCATAGAAGATTGGGAGGCGGGGCATGTGTCATGACAAACAGCTGTAAGAAGAAGACACGAGGAGCAGAAATCACCAAGGTCATACAGCAGGTCGGGGCTGGCTGGGTCACCATTCACTTGAAGATGCAGTCTACACCCAATCATGCACATAGGTGCCTGCCTCCCAAAGAAATAAAACTACACCATCAAAAGAACACTTTTATAGGCTTGAGGTATATTTTTCCTTCCATAATTTTGTTACTTTCACCTCCAGAATTGTTAAGAGACAAACGGAAAAAGCAGCAAGGGAAAATAGTACATTTGGCCCAAATTCCCACTGTCTGTTAGTTCTAGGCAAGAGATGGGACTGTATTTTTTTTAATATTTTATTTATTTATTATATATTATGATTACACTGTCACTATCTTCAGACACACCAGAAGAGGGCATCAGATCTCATTTCAGATGGTTGTGAGCCACCATGTGGCTGCTGGGATTTGAACTCAGGACCTCGGGAAGAGCAGTCGGTGCTCTTAACCACTGAGCCATCTCTCCAGCCCAGGACTGTATTTTGAAGAATATTCAACGAGGTCTTTTAAAACATGAAAATACATCAAATGGTCTAAGATAAAGCTCATTATCTGTTCTTTGATTGGGATAGAAATTTGAGAGCCCTTTTGAAGGCAGTAATTAGAAAACAAAATGGAGAGTCTCTTCTTTCACACCAGTGGCTGCAATGAGGTCAGGTAGGAAACCCGTTACGGAAATCTTGCCTGGAAGTTATTCACTTGTGTCATCCATCATCCATTGTCACCCATATGTCGTGTGATGTCATTTTGAAGTAGATGTGCCCTCCACCTTGTGTAGGAAAGGTGCTGCTGTGTTTCCTACTTGGGTCCTATAGATATCATCCTCTTTGATATGATGGCAAAGAAAATCTAATTCTATCAGATTCCTCCCAAGGAGAAAATGACCGTAATGAAGTTCCTTCTGTCTGACTCTTGACTACTGGTTTTCTTTTGTTTGTCCATAAAGTGTAGAACAGCCCATGTTTCTCAGGTAAGCACTGTGTTTTCAGGCTTGAGATGTTGTGTTTTTTGATGCCACGAGCCTGCGTATCTCATGTGCTGTGTTTAGCTTCTGTTGTCACACTCTGGATGAAGGAAATAAATTGTGCCTCCATAAAATAACAGGCCTGAGCTACAGTTGTGTTTCTGAATTGAGGGATAAATATAGCACTTGATTACTGTTTTCAGCTGATCAGAGAGGAAGACATAGTAATTGAAAAGCAAATTAGGAATCATGTTTACTCTCAATGTGAAAATTGTATGACTTGTGACGAGGCCCTGAAGCTTTACTAATTTCTTGTTACGAACTAACGAAGGCACAATCACGAAGGAAGAAATGCGCAAGTGGGGGTCAGGCAGCTTGAAGTATGTCGAGAAGAAAACTGGCTGGATAGTGGAGTGGCTAGCAAGAGTGAGAACTGGGATGTCTGAGAAGCAGTAGAGTGAAGTTCATCGCTTCGTTTTGTTTCTCTTTTTACCAAGATGAGAGGAAAGCAACCACAACCCTAACCTATTAAAGTTGCGTGTGCTTTTTCTCTCTCTTCATTGTTTTCTTTATTTTTAGACAGCCTCTCCTCCTGCCTCAGCTTCTCGAATGCTGAGATTCTAGACCTGTACTACCATACCTTCTTCGGGGCCATACATTTTAATCCTAACCGGAAATTCCCTGAATTTAATAAAGGAAATCAAAGGCTAGTATATGAAGCCACATTGTAATTCCAACTCTATAAACATAAAGGATTTTTTTCTAACTTACGATTTCTTTTGATTTTGGTTATTTTCTTAACCTATAAGTGGGAATATATACTTCTATTCCTTATCAGGCTGTCGATGTCACTGAAAAGTTTTATTGATAAAATACGTCTAGGATTTTGAAAAATTAAAGATATGGCTCGGTGGTTAAAAGCTTTCATGTGCTGCTCTTGGAGTGGACCCAGATTTGGAGGCCTGGTTCCAAGCACCCACATGATAGCTTACAACCATCTGTAACTCCACTTCCAAGGGATCTGATATACTCTTCTAGCTCCCATGGGTCCCAGGTATTCATGTGGTATACATGGGCATATTATACTGGTTAATTTCTTATGTTAGCCTGACACAAATAGAGTTATCAGACAGAAAGAATACACAACTGAGAAAGACTGGGCAGTATGCAAGTCTGTTTGCAGGGTATTTTCCTATGAGAATCATCCCTGAACGTGTTGTCCTGAGTCTATAAAAAACATGCTAAGCAAACCATGAAGGGTCCCTTGGGGTTAATATTGCTATGATGAAACACCATGACCAAAGCAATGTGGAGGAGGAAAGGGTTTATTTGGTTTATACTTGCATATTACTGTTCATTATTGAAGGAAGTCAGGACAGAAACTCAAACAGGGCAGGAACCTGGAGGCCATCAAAGAGTACTATATCCTAGCTTCTCTCTCCATGGCTTATTTACCCTACTTTCTTACAGAATCCAGGAACGTTACCCAAGAGTCCCCACAGACAATGAGGTGGGCCCTCCTATACCAATGATTACTTAAGAAAGTGCCCTACAGGCTTGTCTCCAGCCCGTTGTTAGGCATTTTCTCAATCAAGTTTCCCTCCTTGTAAAGGACTATGATTTGTATTAAGTTTACATTAACTAGGGAGCACAAGGAACAAGACAGTAAGCAGTACCCGTCAATGGCCTCTGCCTCAGCTCCTGACTCCGGGTTCCTGGACAGCTTAAATTCTTCCCCAACTTCCTTCAATAATGAATGTTTAATATGTGGAAGTGTTACAAACCACTGTGGAACCCAAACAAACCTTGTCCTACCTAACTTACTTTGGTAATGGTGTCTCATCACAGCTATAGTAACCCAAACTGATACACACACGTACACACACACACACACACACACACACACACACACACACACACACACACACACACACAAATGCTGCGCATGCATGATATATAAAAAATAAATCTTAAAACCTTTTAACATAAATGAGAACTCTTTTCCTTTTCTTTTTACTCTCAGAATGACCTCATATTTTGAAGGGCTTTTATACTAGCCCCCCCACCCCCCCCCCCACCCCCACCCCCCCAACCCCCCACCCCTGCTTTTCTTCAGAGCCATTGTGGTACCCTGGTTGAGGCACAAGCCATGTTACAGAGAAGCAAGGCAACACGAGTATCAAGCAGCAGTTCCAGAGGCTGGAATAGGTTGCTACTAAAGTCAAGCTCAGAAACAAAAATGAAACAGTATCTGAACTGACACACTAAGGCTGTCTTCAGTCCAGACGTTGAAATCTGCATCACAGGTCTTTACTCTTTCATGAATGGGCTATTTTTATAAAGAGGAAAACTTCAGTTTTAGCTGGCTTATATGCCTTGCTAGCTAACAATATGTAATCGGCAGGTGCTTGGGGTGTGTGATCACCAGGGAAAGAAGACAGGGTTCCTATTAAAAAATGGGGTTCAGAGCTAAACAAAGAATTCACAGCTGAGGAATACCGAATGGCGAGAAACACCTAAAGAAATGTTCAACATCGTTAGTCATAAGGAAATGCAAATCAAAACAACCCTGAGATTTCACCTCACACCAGTGAGAATGGCTAAGATCAAAAACTCAGGTGACAGCAAATGCTGGCGAGGATGTGGAGAAAGGGAACACTCCTCCATTGTTGGTGGGGTTGCAGACTGCTACAACCATTCTGGAAATCAGTCTGGAGGTTCCTCAGAAAATTGGACATTGAACTGCCTGAGGATCCAGCTATACCTCTCCTGGGCATATACTCAAAAGATGCCCCAACATATAAAAAAGACACGTGCTCCACTATGTTCATCGCAGCCTTATTTATAATAACCAGAAGCTGGAAAGAACCCAGATGCCCTTCAATAGAGGAATGGATACAGAAAATGTGGTACATCTACACAATGGAATATTACTCAGCTATCAAAAACAATGACTTTATGAAATTCGTAGGCAAATGGTTGGAACTGGAAACTATCATCCTGAGTGAGCTAACCCAATCACAGAAAGACATACATGGTATGTACTCATTGATAAGTGGCTATTAGCCCAAATGCTTGAATTACCCTAGATGCCTAGAACAAATGAAACTCAAGACGGATGATCAAAATGTGAATGCATATCGCTCCTGAGAGACACAGCCAGAATACAGCAAATACAGAGGCGTATGCCAGCAGGAAACCACTGAACTGAGAACAGGACCCCCGTTGAAGGAATCAGAGAAAGAACTGGAAGAGCTTGAAGGAGCTCGAGACCCCATATGTACAGCAATGCCAACCAAACAGAGCTTCCAGGGACTAAGCCAGTACCCAAAGACTATACATGGACTGACCCTGGACTCTGACCTCATAGGTAGCAATGAATATCCTAGTAAGAGCACCAGTGGAAGGGGAAGCCCTGGGTCCTGCTAAGACTGAACCTCCAGTGAACTAGACTGTTGGGGAGAGGGAAGCAAGGGGGGGAGGGTTGGGAGGGAACACCCATAAGGAAGGGGGAGGGGAGGGGGATGTTTAAAAAGTAAAAAAAAAAAAAAAGACAGGGTTCCATGTTGAAATAAAAATTGCTCTTCATGATAAATAGGCAACACTTTTGAATAGGGAAATTCATTCTTCATTTACTAATCAGTATAGTCACTCTCGGTTACTTGTATAATGAAATGATACAGTTTCTGTTTGAGATTATATACTATTGCAAATCTATTGGGAAGCATCCTTGGTGCATGGGGTGGGTAATGTTTTGAATCAGGATACTGCCTAACTCTGTACACATAGATTGTTAACTCCTAGAAGCTCAGCCTCATGTGGGAAGCTGCATATTATCTCTCAGGTTATTCATAGATGATTTGCTGTGCCTACTTCAGTGTGAATGATGTCCGAATTAGAAGATGTCTGTACATGTTCAGTAGCAATCAAGCATTTTTCTGTTTCAAGTTCGTTGAATCCACAGATGTGAAAGCCATAGCCCCTGAGAACTAACTGCATAAACATACCATTTGCTAGTATCCCAACAGGTCATTTTACAATATTCTGTTAATAGATTTTTATTTATTTATTTACATCCCAAACACTGCCCCCTCCCAATACCCCCTCACAGAGTCCCTCCTCCCATTCCCCCTTTCCTTCTTCTTGAGAAGGAAACCAACCCACTCCCATCCCCCAGGTATCCCTCCACCCTGGTGTATCAAGTTTCAGCAAGATAATGGGCATCCTCTCCCACTGAGGCCACACAAGGCAGAATCCTGTTGAAGAAGGGATTCCACAGTCAGGCTACAGCTTTAGGGACAGCTCCCACTCCAGTTGTTGGAGGACCCATACGGAGATTGAGCTGCAGATCTGCCATGGTGCGCCATGGCTTCGGGACCGCCTGGGTATGCCCTTTGGTTGGTGTCTCAGTCTCTGAGAACCCTCAAGAGTCCAGGTTAGTTGACTCTGTTGGTCTTCCTGTGGGGTTCCTTTCCTCTTCAGGACCTTTAATCCTTCCCTCATGCTTCGGTAAGAGTATTCAACCTCCATCTAATGTTTGGCTATGGGTAACTGCTTCTGTTTCAGTCAGCTGTTGGGTTGAGCCGTTTTTTTAAAGATCTGGCTTGGGAGCTGGAGCGATGGCTCAGTGGTTAAGAGCACTGACTGCTCTTCCAGAGATCCTGAGTTCAATTCCCAGCAACCACATGGTGGCTCACAGGCATCTGTAATGAGTGAGATCGATGCCCTCTTCTGGTGTGTCTGAAGACAGCTACAGTGGACTCACATTCATAAAATAAATAAATCCTAAAAAGATTTTAAAAAAATTAAAAAAAAATAAAGATCTGGCTTAGTCACTTTGTCTTGGGCAATGGACATAGGATTGTAAGAACTGTACCAGTGGTATAACCTAAAGGTCTCACCCACTCTGTTCTTCGAGTTTTCTAAGAATAATTCCAGAATCAGATTAGAACTGTAAATCTTTCTTCAAAGTTAGTAGTGAGACATGACTTAGCAAAGAGGAGAAAACTCCAACACAATATAGACGTTGGCATTAATTATTCATAAAATGTATTCTTGTGACATAGTTGGCAGTTGGGTTTTTTTCCTGTTTTTTTTTTATTTTTTGAGTTTTTTGTTGTTGTTGTTTTGTTTTTTACTGTCTGCACTAAATTCTGATGCCATTTAAGCACTTCTTTATATTTTCAGAAATATTTTCTGAAAAATATTTTCTACTTCCTTAATAATCAAGATCTCATCGTGAGCCCATTGTCTGAGTTTGGAGAAACATTAAATATTTTGATATACAGTTAATAAAATCTTGATTATAAATCTGTCTTTGAAAGGAGTGATATGAAGTTAAAATAGCTTTCATGAATACATTGAATCCCATGCTGTTGTAGGCATAGTCAAAATACAGTAAATAAATATTTCCCTAAAATAGTATTTGTTTCATTTCATGTAGGCTGCTTATTTCAAGATGTTATCTGAAAATCAAGAAAAATAATAGATCATTGTCTAAATATTGACTGAGTAAGGTCGCCTAAAAGTTTCAATGCACAGGATGTATACACAATTAAAGACCATAGATCTGTATCTATATAAGGATAATTAATACAAATGGAATGAATATTTGTATCCATTCTGACAATTTTAACTACTGTTTGTCATGATAATTTCTTGACAGAAGTGGCCCTAATGCCACTGTGGGCAAGATGTCATCCTAGCACAGAAGTGTAATTAGCTGCAATACATTTCTTGGTTGTGGATGTATCCATTCAGAGATGTCAAACCAAGTACTCAGAACAAAGAAAGGTTTGTGAAATTTAAAAACACTAGTCATCATTAGTTGTCTACAACATTGATTGGAGCAGATTTTCCATTTTTTGACTTCAAACAGAAACAATTTGTTCTCTGCCTAGGTTGTTGAGGTCACCAACATGATACAATGCTAAATTTTAGATTACAGTGTTCTCTAGGCAAACTATGATGGGCTTTTGGAAGATTTTTAATCTCAAATTAAAGACAGAATCTCATCTCATAGATCAGTGAAGGATTTACCAACAACAACCAAATGGAAAAAATATCAAGGTTCCTGAATTAGGATATTGCATATTAAAGCAGTGTTGCTGTCAATAGAAACCCATCTTCCTCCTTCCCCTCTTCTGAAATGCTGGTCAGACACTCAATGTTTGCTTTTATAATCTAGCATACAGGAATGTTCACCATCTCAGCTGAATGTTCTCAGTTTGATCTGCTTGCTGACCTTTCTGTCAGTCACAAATCCCAGTATCTTTTGTCAATTCTGTTTACTGTTGTCCTGGTGAACAAAAACAAAAAAGGACCTCACTGAATCGAAGATTATATAAGTGTGTGATCACAGGAAGAGGCACCAGCTTTTATAATTTCGACAAAATCCCTCTTCTAGGCCTTCCTCTATGAATACCTTTTGAATTAATTGTCCCATTTTCATGTAAAAAAAAAAACAAAACAAATTCCTGAAGGGAGGAATTATTTTGTCTGCAAGTTGCAGGGGAAATGGTCCAGGATGACAGAAGCTGCATTCAGCAGAGGCAAAAAATGGCTGAAATGTGTCCACAGTTAGGGAGCCAGTAAACCTTGAATGCTGGTCCAGACCAAGAGCCCAAAAAATGGTGTGGCTCATATTGAAGCTGAATCTTCCCACTTCAGTGAACCCCATCTAAATATTCCAGCACACAGTGTTAAGGGACTAACGTAATCAAGAAAATTCACTCATAGGCATGCCCTAGGAGTTCTCCAGTGTGCTGACTTTGGATATTGGGAAGTTGACAAACAATGTTATCCATCATCAAATCTAACCAGGAGGAAAAAAGGACTTTAACTTTCTGAGAACCTAATATCTTTGTAGGTTTGGATCTAATTGCTTTATGATTTAATTAGAATAAACATCATCTCTAAACCAGGTGCAACACAGAGATGGGGCCAGAGATGGCAGGTTAGAGTAGGTGCATTTTGGCTAATAACTCAAAATTATCAAATTACTATATATTCTCCCAAATGAAAGAAGATTTTGAAGTTTGTAGTTGTCATCGATTGTCTGATTGGTTAAGATACATAAGCAAAGTGGAAATTTAAAGGTTCTTTGAAAAGTCAATTGGACAGCGTTTGGCTGGGGCAAGCATGTGAAGGAACGTTTTGTTAAAGTGGACACAGGTGTGAAAAGCTAAGCCAAACTCATAAAGGAATATTTCACTGAAGTACACATAGAAGAGAGGGTGTTTGGCTAAATCAACCACATGAAAGGACACATGAAGGTTTTTTTTTTCTGCTAACAACACGCATGCACTGGTATCCCTTACATTGTGTAGTTGAGCTGCGTTCATCAGGACGCCATAGAGAGAATGCTGGTATATTGCAGTTTCTTGTTATTTCTGTGGACTCAGGTTGACTGGGTGTACATGTTAAGGCAAGACACATGCTGGGGCAAGAACCATGCTGAGGTGAAACATATGCTTCATAAGAACATATGATGCTTGGAAGATATCAATAGGACTCCACAAAGTGGCAAAGACAGAGCTTGGCTTGTTGGTACAGCTAGCTGTGTAATGCTTGTGGGTCTAGATTCTTCATCTTTGTTGATCTTCATTTCCTTGAGAGAGACATAACCAAGAACTTCTCTTGGTGTTCCTGTTGGTCTTTCCTGCTGACTTGAGCTGAGGCTGAGACCTGGCTGTTTCTGCTAGGTCTGTCATCACTGCTTCTAACCCAACTCTATTGAACTAGTCTGTTGGCGTATCCATGACTGTTTGCAAATGGATCGAACTGCCACTGTCTGTTAATCTGTGAACCGAATTGTCAATTTCCAGACAACATAGATGAGAGTTGCTCCAAAGAATCTTTCCCAACAAGTTCACTTCCCTCATATCTTTTCTTTCCACTACCTGTGGTAGGTAGTGGGCTACAAGGGAGGTTAAAGTGTTTAAGGACCATTGTTAAAAATAAGGTTTGAAAAAAGAAAGTTACACATAAGTGCATTGTGTAACAATTTTCCCCAAAAAAAACTATCCGTCATTAAGCTCAGGAAGCAAACAATACAGAAGTTTCAGGAAATTCCTAAAATTGAACAGATTCTCTAAACCTTGCCTTTCCCAAGCATATGTAAGTAGTAAGGTCTGCTGAGAAACACTCTCAGGTAAACTGAACTACCTGGAAGAGGCAGTGACAGCCTAGCTGCCTAAGAGTGGCTCGGGCCAACTAAGCCACCTAGCATAGACACTTTCCAATCTTTTTGGCCGCCTGAGAATTTTCTCCAGTCTTCCAGTTTTTGTGAGCTGTCACTTATATTCATGTGGACCTCTGATGATGCATCTGTACTTGATCATTTCTCCTCCTGTAAGTGACCTCTCACACATATTCTTGTAAGAAATCCCAATAAAATTCACTGGCTTATCATGTTGAACTTCATTGGTCCTGCTTACTATTATTTATAGTTGGCTCCCTCTCTGAGATGTGTAGACATTTTATTCCTATATCTCCAGGAACCAGCATAATACAGCCAATAAGACTTTTTTTCTTTCTCTTGTTTTGAAAGCAGACTATAAATTGGGCAGGCCTTTTCATTTTAGTATAATGTAATGTGTAGGTTATAGAAAATCAGAGTGAAGTCAAAAAGTTGTGAAAATCACACACACTAAAAAATCGAGTATTTGAACAACTTACATGTTTGAAATTGTAGCAAATCTTTAAAGGATTTCTAGTTCCATAATTTCCCTCAAAGCAAAACATCTGAAACCATTTTACTCTAATGGATATACCTTGACTTATTAACATTTCAGGGAGCCACAGTATTCAACTGGAAGTGTTCTCATATGCTCTTAAGATTTTCATTTTGTTCATCATTGGAAAACCTTATCTGGTGCTATTAAACCAAACCACATTGCATGCAAACATCACTGACTTGGTTTTGTTGTAATATTTAAGTTTATTGTAAGCCAAGATGAGTTGCTAGCTTCAGATAAGTCAATTTAATTTAATAAAGGAAAACAAGATAAATAAAAACCATCACTAAATCAAGATTGCTTCTGCTTTAGCTCAGGTTGGAGAATTTACTGGGGAAAAAAAGCAATGAATTATCCAATAATGAGAGTTAGAATATTATGACACACAAGAGTATTCAACTCTTTCTCCTAGCAAAATGCTGGATCTCTTGCAAACTCCATTGCAGTAGAGTATAGGCAGAAAATAGCAGGTATTATACAATTACAACATTAGGGAATCCTGGCATTCATGGGAGGCCAGCAAAACTTAGAACATGGCCTCAAGAAAGATTTCAGTTCATATCAAAAACATGAGTAGTGATAACACAGAAGAAAGAGTAGGGGAAAACATACGTATTGTATGGCATTTGATCACATTGTGAATCCCAAGATAGTGATCTGGAAAACCTTTGATTGCAGTGACATGGCTCAGTCCTACCATACACCATTAACCAAGAACTTTCTGTTTATTGTAAACAAGTAATTGTGGTGTAGCTCAGCCCAAGCCACATCTTTAACAGAAGAGCTTTGGGTAAACAAGAGCTAAATACAGCCAACAATAGGTCAAAAGGCAGAGCAGAAACCAGCCGACAGGCCGTGAACAGAAATAAACAGAAAGCTGAAAAGTATTTAAGACAGCATGGAAAAGGAGAGAAGGGGCTTTTTCCTTCTGGGATATCAGTGGAGCAGAGAGGTCAGCTGGGTATTTTCTCTGCTTTCTCACCCCAGCATTTGCTCCTAGTCTTCATTGATAAAATCATACTTTTGGGATCTGTTTTTACAAAAGAAAAAAACCACATAGATAATAATAAATCTGTGATTAAAGGCTTGAAGGTAAAAAACCCAAGATTATGAATGTCAGTGAGTCTAGGGCTTAGGGGGCTGTTAAGCTGGGGCTGATAGAAAGAGAACAAAGAGAAGTTTCATAAAGAATTCAAAGATTTTAATTTTTTGCACTGTTGAAATCATTGAGAGGTTCCGTGGACTGTATAAAAAAGGAAGAAATTCATGTATGCTTTAAAAAGTGTGTGTGTGTGTGTGTGTGTGTGTGTGCGTGTGTGTGTGTGTGTGAGAGAGAGAGAGAGAGAGAGAGAGAGAGAGAGAGAGAATGAATATGATGGTGGTGTATCCATCTAGCCTCCCTCTGTCTCCTAAAACAGGCATTTTGAAATTGCTCCCACCAACTTTGCACCTCAGTATAGGGTAAATTCTCAAAATAGCCCATGATTTACATCCCCAAAGTGCCAAATGATGGTCATCAGTAACAAGAAGAAATGTGGTTTCTATCTGTGGGATGAACTTGGGGAAATGTTTTGTTCTAATGAACATTTTTCACTAATTCCCTTTCTGACACCGCTCTGCCAGGGGTGTCCTGCTCACAGACCGCAGTCCCTATGCACTACAGAAAAACTAGGATTCTGATCCAACACAAAATCATAAGATTACTTAGAACGTTCAGAGGTGTTTGGTTGGTTGGTTTTGCAAGACAGTTATGTGGCACTGTAGTGTGAACCTTATTGTGCCTTAGTAGTGCCTTAACAGTCCACTTAGTGGACAATATCTTGCCCCTATGTGAAAAGATCGGGCATGACCCCTAGAGGGTATAATTTAGGGAAAACCGACCTAAGAGCCTCGTCCGACACCGAAGCATAAGGAAGATATATATGCAATCAAACTTAGCATAGCTTTTACCTGTCTAGTCCTCAGTCTGCTTTTGTTAAGACATTAATTATAACAAGTAAAGCTTAAACATCAACCTTAGTATTATAGTTTTTTCCCCCAAGTTATAATGAATTTGGCCTGTATGCAAGCAAAAGATCTGACATGATTTCAATGTCAATGAACTCATTAAAAGTCTTCCCCTGAGCATATATCTAAGATTTCTGCTGTCCATGTAGGTATAGGATGGATATGTATATTTACTGGAAAACCCCCCAGAAGGAGGTGGGGAGAGTAGCTCAAAGGAGACAGAGACCTGCTTTCGGGCAGTTACAACTGAGAAAAGGTTGCTGGTTTTAGCCAGCGACAACACAGGAGGGCAAATTAAATCTGATCATAGGATTAAATCTGATCTTAATGTATTGTCATTATCAAGAATTTCATGAGACACGTTGCCACAAAAATGTGAATTCAGCTGGAAATGTATTATCTGGTTTAATAGCCATAAGTACAGGCTGTGCTCCCGGTGCTGGGAGCTCTACAAAGCTCTTTCAACCTTAGGCAAGAAACTGAGTTGATTCCAACCTGCATCCATTAGTTTAGGACCAGACCAATGGCTGAGGAGAGCTTGAATGGGCTAATCCCCTCCAGCTGCTCTACTGATGCCATACTCTAGAGAGACACTTGGTCCCCTGCTGGCTCTCTTGTGAAATGGGATCAGGTGACTGCCCTGGTTTCCTGCATGGTAGTTCTTTTGTTTTCCTGCTTCCAGGGGAAATACCTACCACTGCATACTCAGCTTTCAACTTTGTTCCCAGCGTCTTTTGTTGCCTTAATGATTCATTTTCTGCCTTCATATATGTTGTAGGAAATGTAAAGATATTGCTGAGAGGACTGTACCCGTTCAAAGGGGAAAATTTTACGCTGAACTTTTTTAATTTCTTCTTCGTCTTTTGTGAATTAAAAATAACAAGAGAACGCGTGTACCTTTACATTTGGTTTGTCCGCAGAGACCTGGGGTGAGGGTAAAAGAGATTATGAGGGCCACCAATTCATTGTGAGAACGAAAAAAGAGATAAATGTAACCAGAGAGGTTACATATAAAATACCAGATTCAGAAATCTTTACTTAGATAACCGTAAATGTTATTTACACAGGGAGCTTTAACAGTTATCTCCTGTTCAACGAGGAAGTAAGTCAAAAGAAAAAGGCAACTTCGCTTACTTCACAAAACAGAAAATCAAAGAGATCAGACACTTCAAAATATAAACACTCAAATTTGAACAGACGCTATTAACCAACACTGGTCCATTTCCAAAGATCTTCTCAACTGGTAGAAGTCCAGATTCTTTCCATCGCTATTGATTTTAATGATGGAGACCTCCTAAGTAAATTTCTTTAATCAAATATTAGGCTAAGCCAAGTGTACCATTCAGAGATTTACGGTTCTTACTGTGGCTCTTTTGTATGTTTTCTAATTGAAGGCAGTTTTAACCCAGTTAAGAGTTCTAGAAGTGGGTTTTGTGTGTGTGTGCAACATGGATACTTTCATCCCCAGCACTGTGTTGAGTTCCAGGACACCCTACAAGGCATAACACCATTTAATAAGCTTAGTTACTATATTTTCATATAAACGGGTACATAATTACTACATTACCCCGATCGTAAATGAAACATCAAATATCCTGCAATTTGAAATACTGACTTTTCTTGAAATATAATATGAAACTAAACTATAAACTATGTCAAAACTTTTTCATGAGAGCCAGGGACCATGGTCCAGTCCAAAGCATTTGCCTACCATGTTCAAGGCCCTGGTTCTCTGTACAGCATTCAGGGAGGGCTGTGGGGTGCTGGCTTCTTTCATGAATCTGTGTTTCGATACTGACTTCTGTTCTGTAGCCCACAGTTAGAGCAGACCTGCCACTCACAACAGGCCAAATCTGTCTCCATTCTTCTCATGCTTAGAATCACTGAGTATCTCTTTTCATTGACTCTCTTGACCTTAGTAGTACGGTGGTGGCAAGTCTGGAGTCTCTCAAAAATGTTTCTGTTAGTATTTTGTTAAACTCATAGGTCAATGTCAAAGCTGTTGGCTAAGGTAGAAACCTACATTTTTGTTCTTTTTTTTTTTTTTTTTTTTCTTTTTTTTTGAGCTGGGGACCCGAACCCAGGGCCTTGCGCTTCCTAGGCAAGCGCTCTACCACTGAGCTAAATCCCCAACCCCTACATTTTGTTCTTATCCTACACCATGACACATCTTTTCCTATGTTTAGGCTGTCCCACACAGTGATGCATTTTTATTTGTTTGTTAAATTTTCATCTATTGCCTTCTGTGTCATTTGGCTTCTGTTTCCTTTTGTATCTCATAGACACAGCTTGTTAGATGTGAAACAGATCACTACTGCTATTACAGTGGGGATTCTTCTGGGAATTCTTCTTCTAATTAAGAAGCTGGAATGTAATACAGTTAGATATTTTTGAGCCATGTATAATATTCGCCACTTCCAAAACCACAATTTAAAAATCAAAAACAAAAAAAGAAGCAAAACAAACAACAATAAAAAATAAAACCAAACAAAAACGCTGAATCCTTCCATTCTCAAATAGAAAATGTCTTGATATGGTAAGCATTTTCAATCCATCCTTCTTCTTTTTTTAATCACAATATACTTTTTTAAACTTAATTTCTTTTTTTTTCTTTTTTTTTTAGATTTACTTATTTTATGTACGTGAGTACACTGTAGCTGTCCTCAGACACACCAGAAGAGGGCATCAGATCCCACTACAGATGGTTGTGAGCCACCATCTGGTTGTTGGGAATTGAACTCAGGAAGAACAGTCAGTGCTCTTAACCGCTGAGCCATCTCTCCAGTCCAATATACTTTTTTGTTTAATTGCTTACTTAAGTAAACAAGTTAGCACCTTGAAACTACAGTTGCTTTTTGCAATTCTGTTTTTTTTTTTTTTTTTTTTTTTTTTTTTTTTTTTTTTTTTTCGAGCTGGGGACCGAACCCAGGGCCTTGCGCTTTTGCTAGGCAAGCGCTCTACCACTGAGCTAAATCCTCAACCCCTTTTTTTGTTTGTTTTTTTTTGTTTTGTTTTTTGTTTGTTTGTTTGTTTGTTTTTTGATATGTAACTAGGAAGAAGTTGCCCACATTTTTGGGAAAGTGGTGCCTAAAATCTTAAGGATAGCTTCTAGTATCCTTCAGAGTCACAGTGAGCTGCCAGTACAACTGGGATTAAAGTATGGTTATGGCTAAATATTCCATTGTTAAAGCCATCAGTGCTACCCAAATAAACAACAATACTCAATTCAGCATACACTTCCATAGTCCAGGTGCCTGAGCTGTAATACCATGCCCCACACACTTAGATTCTATATACCATTTCTTTGCAAGTGCTCCAGTAAGCCCATAGAAGCAAAACATCCCAGATATTCTTATAATCAAAGCCTGAAGAGTGAACTCTTACACAACAAATCAGAGCCTTGTCCTGCCAATGCTGGCTTAGTCGAATTCATCATCTTCTCTTTACTTACAGTGGCTAGATCCTTTGGGACGATGACTGCTGCCTTTTGCATTTCAAATAGAAACAGTGAAACTTTACATCTCTGCCTAACTCGCAGGAACCTATGTTTAAGGTTTGGAAATAAATGTATGAACTATTAATGTATCTTCAAGGACTCTCCTGTTTTCATTTTCCTCTCCAAATCCATGTATTGTGAGTTTTATCAAGAAAAGTGAACAGCATTATTTGGAAAAGGGTAAAAGCCAGCCTCCAAGTAATTTATTCCAACAAGAGAGTGTTCCCTCGCAATTATTTACATAAATGCTAACACTGTGAAAGCTTTTAATATCTTCAAGAAGTGTTAAGCGCGATAGGTTTTGTGAGACTATTTCATGAACACACAATTACCTTTGAACTCTTGCTTCCAGAACTCTACTCTCAAGCAGAGGTTGAAGAAAGAAATGAAAATCCATGGCATCTTGACTTGCATTGTTAGGAAAGAGTTGGGGTGTGCTTTTCAGGCAGGTGATTCTAGGGATTTTTCTTGTTTGCTTATGTACCTGAAGAGCTAGATGTTAAGAGCTCCTCACAGGCAGCCCCAGAAACTCTTGAGAGCAGCAATTGTTAGCCCAGCTCCGCACTCTGCTACTTCAACGACGGGCTTCTGCATAGAACTCATTTTAACAGAAAATCGGTTTACACACAACGTTGGTTCTGAGATCCCAAGTCTAGGAAACAGACAGGCAAGCAAGCAAAGTGTGTGAGAGTTTGGTTTTTTTTCCCAAAGATTGCAAAATAAACAGGTGAGCACATTTAAAGCAGCTGTTGAAATAAACACTGCTTTATATCTTGAGCAAGTGGCTGAGGAGGTGAATGATACAAACCAACTATGCTACAGAATCAAGTTCCTCGCCGAGACAACATGTGTGTCTCCTGTTAGGTGTTCCTGGGGAATGCGTCTTTCTTCAAAGTCTGAAACAGGTACCACTGCAGTTGAAACAATCAAACAAATAGCAAGCCCTCTACAGAATCCACTCCAGTTTAGTGAAGCAGAATAAATAGCTCAGATATTGTTGGAAGGGCTGAAGCAAGAGATCATTTGGAGAAATTCCCACCCTTACACAAGGAGCTATCATAGGAAATGCTGCTCTTCCTATCGCACAGAAGTAAAGACTAAGAAAGATTTTTCTTTCTCCAACTCGAGGTTCTCAGCACTTTCACTATGATCCATTCGTGAAAGACACAGACAACTGACATCAGTGTGCACCTGTTGGGGGATAAGACTTCTCCTGAGGAGATGTAACACACACATCAGCTCACCCCAGAGAGGGAGCCAACGACAGATCAAAGTACCTTCAAAATCCAACCTGGTGAAACAATGAGTTGGGGGTGTTACTCATAGGAATACGGGTTAAAACCTTACTTACAAGAGCAGAAATGACTCAAGGACAGCTGCATCACCAAAGCCTACTCTACCATGAGTGACAGCTCACAGAAACCTGGAAACATGGAGCACACTGTGCAGCCTATAGACCGCTAAACAGATTGGAGAAAGTTTCTTCCAAGTGATTGGGTTAGTCTAAACCCCTTCCAGGCAACTCAGCAGATTTCTGCTGCCTCCAGGCAGGTGGTTTGGTCTGAGCCTTCCTTGCAGCTTGTCTGAGAGTAACTTTGAGATGTTTGGTTTGTTTATTTCTGGGAAAAAGAAGCCTAGTGAATCTTTGTCAGTTTCAGGGACTTCCTGAAGCTTATTGAATTGTTTACATACTTGCACCTTCCCAGGAGAATAGAAGGTTTTAATCTGGGAGGTATCAGAGTTTGTATAGTACATAGGGTACAATGCCTCTTGCAAAAAGCTTCTTTTTAAAATGTTTCTTTATTTTTATTTATGTGTGTGACTCGTGTGTGTGTGTGTGTGTGTGTGTGTGTGTATGTGTGTGTGTGTGTGTGTGTGTGTGTGTGCGTGCGTGCGCCCTTGTAGATCAGAATAGACTAGACCTCCTAGAGCATGGGATTCTGGTTGTCTTGAAGAAAAGTGATCCCTTTAATCACTGATCCACCTCTAGCCTTACAAAATTCTTCTTGTCTTTGTAGCAAAATTAATCACAATGTCCCCGCTGCAACTGAATTTGGAAATGTAACATTCACTTCCCTTTCTGATTATTCATCTCTTTCCCGGTTCTAAAATTCAGGAGTGTGTACCAAGAAGGAGGTTGTCAGAATAAATCGTGTTTGTTTCGATTGATGGCACCAAGGTGAAGTGTAGTTTCAACCCAAGTAAACACATGTAACTACTGCCCCATGTGTGACTTAAAATGTTCCATGACGACGAGGAGTTTCCACTTTCTCCTTTGCTGTCAACCCTCCCCCACACAATCAGTTTCTATCGTGTTAATTTAACAAGTTTAAAGACTTTTTATCAGGATTGGTGGCATAGTGTGGTAATACAGTGTTTGACTCTATGCACAAGACCTAGGGATCTCCCGAAAGTTCAATTCTTTTCTTTGTTATTCTCACACGGCCTATTTTAATGTTTTCCTGTACTTAGTTAATACAACTCTGACCTTTTATTCTTTATACACCTTGGCTCTCAGATTTGTTTATTCCTAATTTCAAACAATATATGAGAGCGAGTAGAATATTTATAGAATTAGTTTCAAGTTCTTGCCATCTACCTTTTGACTCAATTAAATGCTAAAATTATTTTCGCTAACAGTAGTTCTTTCTTAGTAATAACACGTGCAAATTTGTAGCCAATTGGGATATTAAACAAATCAATTTTCAGGATTTAATAGACCTTAATAGAACATTTGTAGCAGAGGGAACAATAGGAAGTTGCTCTTTGAAGGGACAGAAAATGGGGTAGCACATTTCAATTGGACTCTTAATTTTGGAATATCTAAAGGCCTAGCAATAATGAGCCAAAGTCTATCTTGCAGAAATGCTTTCAAGGCAATATGATAGAAGGGCTATAGAGTACATGGCCATATTGCAAGGAATTCGAAATTGTTGAGATTCTAGAAAGCATGCTGATAAGTGTCTACCTTAATAAATGTAATGCCATTCACAGAGTATAGTTGTGTTATGTTTTATTCCTGTGTATTTAATAAATTCTTGAATAAAATGACAACAGGTTAGAATTAAACTTAATCCAGCTGTGATTTTTAAAACACAGCTGGATTAAATAAAGTTCTTTCAAAGAAAAATCCCAGTGAAAAACAGGAAAGGTGGGCATTATTTAAGGTTATTTCAATATGAAAAAAAAACTGTTTACCTCTTTGGAAATAATGGGCAAGGGGGTTTTTCTTCTAAGCCATAGGTAAGTGCGGGAAGGAATTTGGTTAAGGTTGGTCCATATGATTAAATCGCCTGCCTTTATTCATCAATGTTTTTTCTCCTCCTCCCATACAAACTCACAGGTAAAAGAAAATAAAATGGCCATCCTGACTTTTCAGTGTGAATCAGAAGCAACTGTTGAAAAATCCCCTAATAGAAGCACTATTATACAATAAATTCAAATATAAATGAAAAGAAACAAGAAAAAATAAAATCATAGATAAATTCCCCTGGTATTATCTGGGCGTTTTCTACTCATTTCGAAAGAATATACTGAAAAGAGACACATCATTTTCGTCTGGTCTTCTCAAACGCCATTCCAATCAACAGTTATCACTTGAACCCTGACCCTCTCGTGGCGGCAGCTGAGTCTCTTGACGCTTGCGTTTGATTGGGTTACACCGGTGTTTGACATGACATATATATCAGTGCAGGCTTGCCTCTCCGTACTCTTCATTAGCACATTAAACTCTGGAATGAAAACATGGCCTTTTCCCTGCGTATGTCATGCCACCTTTTAACTGCGAAACTGATTTCAAAAGGCTGTAATTAAAGTGCTAAAGGACAGTGAAGTGGGAGCCCGGTGTCAGTACCTTTGATCTCTCCGCCTGCAAATGCTAACAGGCGTGTGCGTGTACGGAGGGTGAGTGCAGATCTGTAGTCCTCTAGAACTCTTGGTCATCCTGAACTTGGTCATCTGAGCAGTAAGAAAAAAAATGGCATTATAAGAGGGAGATCATCAGAGTTCTATTAAAGCAAGTATGTCATTTGTACACAGGAGACACCCAGGAAATGAGTAGCTCTCAGGCTGGTGAAGTCGGTTTATGTAATATCTTACACAAGAATTGAGGCGCAGACAGCCCAAAGCAGGAACAGTAACCAGAGACAAAGCACAGTAGTGGCGGCAGGTGATGATCACGGACCAGGACTTGAGGTACAGCTCCACACAGTTTCCTCAATTTGTGTTCAGTAATTTCCCTCCTCCTTGGCAATAAACGAGCCCCCCCCCGCCCCTTTTGGCAAATACGGGAAAAACAGAATATTCCTGGATCTCTTTCTTTTTACTTTAAATTAAAGGAAAGTTATCCTGCAGTGATAGGTTTCACGATGTCATTTTTAGACACATAAGCCATTGTACTCTCTGGTCATTCATATTCTCTGCAGTCCTCTGCCCAGCTCTGTAGTAGAAAATATTAAATAATCTTGGCCCTAGCCTTCTTCCCCATCTTAGATCATATGTTCTCAGATGAAAGACACACATGGCCATTATACTTTTAAATAGCCTCAGGCAGAACAATAGCTTGGTAGCTGTCTACCCTTCATGCCGTTAGAATCCATTTTCCTATCGATAACCCCCACTTATCACTTACTATTTACTGTTTCGTCTGGATTGCTCTAAACTCCAAATTGGGCAGCCCTCTGGGCCATATTCTGTGGGGCATTAGCCCATAACAGCTCTCTTTCTCCCTCATGCGTGTTCTTCTATTCCATGGTGACTTCTTCTTGCGCCTTCCCTCCTTGTGGTCCTCTTTCCCTGCCCATTAAACCTCAACCCCACCTCTGTCTCTTCTATCCAGCTATTGGCTGTCGGCATCTTTATTAGCCAATCAGAATTAACTTGGGGGCGGGGTCCCTGGGACTACTGCAGACTCCAGGTCTTGGGGGCCAGCATTACAATCGCCAGTAAAAGACAAAACCTTAACACAGCTCTTACTGGCCCATTTCCTTTCTCATAGCCCTTACCCCCACCCCACTTCCGCATACTACATACCCCATTAGTCTCTCCCTCTCCACCATTTAAACTTGAATCCTCAAGTTTTAGGATTACATGGTAGCAATTCTCTTATGACATGTTTGTGTTCGTGTTCTCTCTCTCTCTCTCTCTCTCTTTCTCTCTCTCTCTCTCTCTCTCTCTCTCTCTCACACACACACACGCTTTGCCTTTGCCTTTGCCTTTGCGTACGCACACACACACACATCTAGATTCCTCAAATAAGAGCAAACAGCTTCATTTCTTGTTTAGTTCTCTGAATCAGCAGAATTTATCTGTGAGCACACAGAAGTCAGAGGACAACTTGTAGATACAAACTTAGGTCTTCAAACTTCTGGAAACCACGTTTACCAGAGCCAATAAAATCCTTTTGTAAACAATTCTCCTGTGTCTTGACTCTCACAGCTTCACGTGTTGATGCATTAATGCTTAGAACCATATAATATTTAACACTTATATGTGCTGCAAAACAATTTATATATTCACAGGACTTAAACCACTTCTTAATATGGAACAAAATTTACTTCTTTACAAGACAGGAAAATACAGTATAAAGAATTATACTATGGAGAGCCATGCCTTAAAATATGTAGGCATATAATGTATACACACATGCAGGCAGAAAAGTATGATATGAACAATTTAGAATCAGTTTGGCTTTTTAAAATTGTATTTTCTAAGCCGTCTAGGTATTTAATAGAGTGCCTTATAATATCCTATTATAGCCAAACATAACAATAAAGGTGTTTCGTGTAATTTAGTTGTAACATGCCTCGGCCTCTACTTACCAGTTTCTACACATGCTAAAATTAATACAATATCATTATCTATTTCAAACTTCGGTAATGATGATGGTGGTGGTATGTTTAATTGAACCGAGAGTATTATTCCTGCAAAGGAATCACTCTGCCACCTATCTAAACCACCAGACTAATTTAAGCTTCTTTATAATATCTTCATTAATTACAACTGTTGAGCTAAGATTAATTACATAGTTTTATTATACCTAAGTCTTTCATTTTTCCTTATTCTTTCTTTCTCTACCTGTTTTCTTGTTTCTCTTTTCCTATATTTTACCCCAACCCAGGACTTATAAGACATGCTTTGTCTTTGTATGATTGGAAGCTATATGGAAGGTACTGAATTACGATCTAGAACTGCCCTCCACCCCGTATGGCAAGGTAGCACAGTAATGGCTCTTGGGTTGCATGCGACTGCATTCGGAATCAGACATTAGTAATGTCCTCTCTCCGAGCAAACAAAGGAGCTTTGCATAGTGAGAACATGAAGTGGAGTAAGGAAAGGGTTCCTGACGCGGACCCGAGATGGTAGACAGAAAACTCTCCACAGACTTTTGAAAATGAAGTATAGATTCTTCTAAAGAGATCGTGGAGTTGCCCAATTCCTTTGAGGAGGTTGTAACAATTGAAATGAAGGATGAAATGGGCATGTACCTTTCTCTGAATTTTTCCTGTAATAATTCTCTTCCAAATCTGGTATTCAGGTTTTATCTTCTACTTTCTTTACTTATGACGCTTTCATTACTTTTCGCGGTGACCATTAAACTTTGAGTCCGCCCTTCCCGTTGCAAATGTGTCGTGCTAGTGTCTGCAAAGAGCCTTGGTGGTGTTTGGGGTGTGCTGCGTTTGAGAGTCTGGTTGACAAAAGGAGGGCTTGGTGCTTAATTTTAATAGGAAACACACTGCCTAGGATATTAACTAGATAAACAGCTTTGGGTGTATCTGTGTGGTCCTTCCAGAGGGTATAAAAGGAGAACCCCTCCTAAATTTGTGTGTCGCCACCTAACCTGCTGGTATACCTGGCAAATTAAAAAAAAAAAAAAAAAAGGAAAGAGAAGTTCGTTCATCTCTCCACTGTATGTCTGAGGGTGGTTATGTAACCTGCCGCCACGCTATGATGATGGGTTGTGCTCCCAATCCCGAAATTTGCAGGAGATACAACGGTTCTACAATTTCGAGCCAAATTTGAAACAAGCTTCAAATCAAAAGCTGACCAGGAGGAACTTTAATCAGATCCACTCTCTGATATTCCTAGTGAGTGGCCACAAGGCAAATGTTATAGGGGCTCTTTAAATTTTTATCTACTTACTCATTTCACATCCCAGTATCCATCCCTGCAGTCCTCCCAGCCCCACCCAAGTTCCTTCTCGCATTCTCCCTCCAAGTCCCCTTCTCTGAGAAGTGGGATCCTTCCCACACTGGGTATTCCCCCAACCCCCACCAGGCACGTCAGTCACTGCAGGACTAGGCACAGCCTCTCTCACTGAGACCAGACAAGGCAGCCCAGTTAGGAAAATGGGATTCACAGGCAGGTCTTCATGCAGATGCCTCAACAACTGAAGGGCCCTTTTAAGGGCAAAACTACACATCCATTGTATTTCCCATGTGGCTTTGTTGCTTTTCGAGAACTACAATTCCCAGCATCCTTTGTCCTATGGCAGGTGGGGCTCACAGATTAATGTTGGCTCTCACATTACCCTCAAACCTTGAGACAAAATAAACCTTCCTTTCTTCATGTTGGTTTTGCTATAGAATGAGAAAGTCAGCAGTTAAGATGACAAGAATTTCAGGAAGTTCTATGAGTATAATTATAGGCAAGGTGGTTGGATGGTCCATTCACCAACCAACAACCTTCTTAGTGGACTCTTCCCTAAAGAGTCCCCCATTAAGAGTACTAGGGACATTAGGACAGAGTTTGCTGACAGTATGCCTAACTGAGACTGGTTTTAGTAGATTCTAAGTGGAGACTAGTAAAAGAGGCTTGCAGAACCCTTGTTCCTAAATTAAATTGAGAAGGAACCCAGAAGCTTAAATTACTAGGCGAAATGCTCTCAGATCTTAAAAGCTGTATTGAAATTTTAATCGCATATTGAAGATTTAAAAAAAAAGTTATCATACACTTCTCTTTGCCACGTTCTGCTTAAGGTGGGAGCATTTCCAGTCTGTGCCATGGCCCTTGACAGGTGAGTCATTATATTGTGGAAGGACATGGGAATAAGGGAAGCATCTTAGCGTACTATGCATTACCTTTTCCCTTTCTACTAAAAACACGAATGGGAAGAACACAGGAAATTAAACAACAAGAAATGAATATCATTTTTATCATGTTGTTAAAGCCTCAGAGGTAAAAAAAGAAAAGGAGTCATCATTTTCACAAGACCGTCTACTCCCTTCCACAGGAAGACATCTTCTCAGTCTAGTCAAATCTTTTGTGACATCAGCATCATGTCTGAGAATATTGGCTCTTGTCACTGAGGATGAGAAGACCAGTTCATGCCCTCCAAGCTGACGTTTACATTATGCAAAAGTCCTGTGCTTTGTAAGCAAGTCTAAGCGTCTTCATTTCTCAGATTCTTTCTTCTCGTTCTCTCGGTCGACCTTCCTATCTCTGCTTCTATGTGTTCATGAGTATGTGCATATTTCTGAGTGTATGTTTTCTCCTATGCACAGCAGCCCTTTATGGTCATCATACCAGGCTCTAAATTTATGATTGTGGGTGTGATCTTTGACGAGAGAGGCTGACTCCATGACAGGCTTCAAAATGGTAGTTAAGGAGATTAGGCCTAAAAAAACAGGCTTCAGGCAGCCAGTCAGAAACTGCCCCACCACAGGACCTGAAGCAAGGACAATGGGTTAGCAACAGTTTCCAGGCCTCACATCACAGTAATAGTTCTGGAATGTCCTTAAGAGATAGAGCAAGATAAGGTCACCTACCCTGTAATTCCCCGAATGTGCTTTAAATCTATCTTGGCAATGGGAGACCCCCAGCATTCTAGATTTCTGCAGAATAAAACACTCTTTGCATGTACGTACTATTTCAGTCCATTCTTGAGTGAATCATGGACCCCTACAGTCTTAAGGCTTGGATGGAAAGAAAAGTAGCAGTGTTGATATTGCAGAACACATTGTTGGGTGAATAGAGGAGAGGTGGTGTGAAGATGTACAAAATAAAAGTTAGAGGCCAAAGAGGTGGGAATGAGTCAACATTCGGCAGTGACAACAAGAATACTCACACCTCTTAAACATTATCAGAAGGTAGGAGGTGAAGAACGAACTTACAGTTCAATACAATATAGAATGTCTTATCATCAAATGTCCCAAAAGCCAATAATAAGTATTCTACACCAGTGAAATGAACCAATTCAACCCCAATTAAAGTATATAAAGGGTTCATTAAGTAGCTATACTCAGGCGGATTCACTGGTCCAAGGAAGGAAGCCAAGTAAGTTGCCATGGGGAGAAAGACAAAGGGGAGAGGGAAGAGAAAAAAGAGAAAGAGTAAGCATGCAGGAAAAGAGGAAATACAGAGAGGAAGAGAACGTGAGGAGACCAAAATGTCTGAATTATATATGGACTGAGAGATGCTGACAGAACCTAGAGGCCAGGTCCACTTTGCTGTGTTGAATATGCACTACAGCCTTTTGTTCCCAGTCTGAAAGCCAACAATAAAACAGTTCTTAACTATATAAACATTGGTTCTCAACATCTGTCATGTGTACTATGGTTCTTTGCAATACTAAGATCTTTCTTCGATAAGACAAATACACTTATGCTGAGAATAGCAAGCATAAGCTCTTGTGAATTTATTTTCTGAGTTCTTATAGTTTCCCTTATAAGGATAATTAAGAAATAAATGTGTTCTATGAACTTCTGACACTTGTTAATTATTTCCCTTAATTAACCAGAAACGGACAGAGTTATGAAAATAAACTTCCAAGTAGATTTGACTGATTATACCTAGACTACTAATGCATTAGTGAGAGTCTGAAAGAACTGTTTACGTCATTCCTTCATAATAATAAATGTAATCTTAATGTGAACATGTGCATCAAATTCTAAAATTAATGCTCTCATAACTTTTACCCATCCTGGTGAGATATGCTGCAAATCTAAGCTCAGTAACAAATATAACTCCTGCTCAAAGTTTCAAAATGTTTACAAGTTTAATAAAAACCCATTACATAATAGAACTCTATTTTTTTCATTGATCCACAAAATATTCACTAGATAGAGCAGGAAAATATAAATTGAAAACATATACAGTATGTTATGTAAGTGAGTAGCATGGTAAGAAAGATAGGACTGAAAGGAACTTGTAGAGATATTGTATCAAGGACCAATTAAGTATAGGACACAAGGCATCAAGACCAAGTAAAGAAGGAATTGGAGTGATTAAAAGAAGAACAGCAGCCAGATAAAGACTGAAAGGACTAAATCATGTTAGACATTTTGGAGCAGTGTAAGGATTTAGCTTCTATTTTCTGGGGCATTGGAAGCCATTAGAGAATTTCAAGCTGACATACCTTTGAAGGATAATTTTAGCAGGTGTGTTGAAAATAGATTAAGGCACAGTAGAGTCTGCAACTTGAAGACCATTTGGGGATTTTCTGCAAGAACCCAAGTACATGAGAGTGTAGACACAGGCCAAGCAGTGAAAACAATTTTTAGATTTCTCCAATCCTGATAATATGTAATATATAATATGATTTTGTAATTAATGGGTATGAGGTATGATAGGACATGGATACTGATAAATAATAAACTTTACCCCTGGGAAATGGAAGCACTTAAATGGATTAAAAAAAAAGGAAACCAAATCAAAGCAAAAACCCTAACAGACAGATATATGGAAAGACCTTTCCCTCTAGCTCCCTTAAGTCAGATATCAGCTTGACCTACGTATGAGGTGTATAAGTGCTGCTGTGGAGATCTGTATGTGAGGTTTGAGCCAGAAAATAGTGTGGGTGGCACCTTCAAGTTGGAGAATCATGAGTCAACTGTACTCATAGTATTGAAATAAGACAACCAGCAGAGACGATATATAAAATGTCACAGAAGCTAGAGTCTCTGAGCAAAGGGATCCAAAAGGACCATAGAGGAGACAGATGTCAGTGAGAAGTGAGATGCTCTGTAAGTTTGTAGATGTATGGAGAGAGGGGATATTTGGCTGTGATGTGGTGCTAGCTTAGTAGTAGGAAATCAAGAGCTGAGAGTATAATTGAGTAATTAGTAACTCAGGAACTTAGAAAGGCTTGTTCCTATGATGCTGGAGTCAAAGACCCTCTGCAAGGAAGAAATCTCCTCAAAGTGTCTCTTGTTATGAGCTGTTGTTATGGGATTCTGTTATATTCATAGTTTCTTTATTTTGATAACATTTCTCTTCCGTATCCTTGCCTTAACAGTGCATGGCTGCTTCACATGCAATTTCCCGTACCCATCCCTGTTAAGCACTCCTTTATTGAACTCACACTGGTTTCGGTGACTGGTATTTGACATTTTCTTCTGACATACCTATACTATAATTGGTACTTGACTTGCCCCTGGGGGACAAAATAAAGAAATAAATAAAACAAACTTGTAATATAATTATGGGGCTGCATTGTTCGTGTATTTGAAAAGCCAGAGATAAGTTCTTTTCTTTTCAGTGGGTAATCCACATGACATGTGGTTAATCCATGCCAAACATAGCGTCTCAATTACCCAAATTAACACCTGCAGGAGCATGAGATGAAGTGCAGGTGTAGAGCATTGAAAGACCAAGTGGCTAAAGTATTTAATCACCATGACAACAGAAGGAATTATGTTCATATTTGCTTTCTCTGACAACCCTAGAAGATCTACAAAGGAAACACAAAATGCTATGTTATCATCTACAACCTACACTAAGGATATGCATGGGGAATCTGAATGTGTCAGGACAGTTTTGAAGGAGCCCTCTTTGTGTATCTGTAAATGTTTGACAGATTTGAGGTCACATGAGTCCCCAACTGTTTCTGGTCTTTCGAGCTAGAAACAAAGACAATAAAAAAAATCCAATAAATAAATAAATAAATAAATAAATAAATAAATAAATAAATAAATAAATCAGAACCAGGAACAAGTGAGACATTGAAACAGAAGATGAGAAATAATACAGTCAAACTTGAACCTCTAAATCTTGTGAACCTTTCTGACCATGGAAGTGGACTCTACTTTTCTCCCAAGTACCTGGATGATCATGTCTATAATTAATGCTCCCGTACTCTCTGAACTTTGTTAATTTCCTCACAAGCTTGTTGAAGGTGGTAGTTCTGATACTAAGGTCCTGTTTCCCAATTGGTTCTTATGGCTGGGTGGAAGATACAGGCAGGACTCCTGGGATCCAGGTGGGAAAGGCAGGTGCAAGAAAAGAGAGGAAGAGTTTTATTGCCATGCTTTGGAGGGAGAAGAAGCCAGCAGCCATGTGTGGTCTCAGGAGGAGCTGTGGCCTGTGGCCACTACTATAGGCGGGTGGCCATGAATGTTTGGCAGGGGCTAGATGGAATAAGGAACTGAAGTTTAGGGTAGGTGGGAGATAAAAATATTAAGGGCACACCTTTCCAGGTGGGAGACACACCCAGCAAGTGCGTCATAAGACAAGTTGAAAAGTAACAAACTGTGTGTATGTCTTTTGTCCAAGGATTCAAGGGAAGTTGGGTTGGGGCTGCTAGCCTGGTTACCTCCTAGAATAAAGGCAGATAGAGCATAAAACTAAAATAGCAGTTTGTGATTTTAAACTTGCTTATTATGCTCAATCCTTTTCCAGAGTCTACTGACTTGGAGTCAGTGTGGGGTGTGTTAGCTACCCTCTAAAAGGTGGCATTAATAGTCTGCTGGTAGCCAACTGGCTTACTGCTCTGAGTTCTTGGTGGCAGCCTACAGTTAGATAGTCCAAAAATATCCCCTTCTTTCCAGCATATAAAATCAGGTTCTCAGTGATTATCAGAACCACGTAGGTGACTTGTTAAGTCAGGTGACTGAGCCTCTCTGTCTCTGAGGCCCTAACTCAGGGGTAGTGCTATATTTAAAAAGCCACAGATAAACATTTCTATTAAGTTTCTGTATGACACTGAGACCACTATCTGGGATAACACTCAGATAAAAAATGCTAAAGTGTATAATCCTACAAATAGAGATTAATAGACAAGTAGCAGCCATCAACTAGAGGCCACAGTTATATTTACAAAGTCAGAAGTTGTCACTCTAACAAGATCCCGAGTGAGTCGTACATACATTACCATCCAGAAGTGCCACTTTAGGGACATTGAAAGCTTCACAGCAATTGAAATGTGGAGTAGATTCATATTTATGTATAGTGTAATAAGCCATCCTTTATCATATTCTTCCAGCCTGACCAGGGAACATGCATAACATCAAGGTTTAGCATGTATGTTGTTAAGAGAAGTAACTAACATCTAGGAGGAGCTCTGTTACTTATAGCACTATCCAAGATGTAGGGAAGGGAGTGGGGGATACTGTGATGGAATGGGTGTTCTGATATCAATAGGAATTAAGAAGTTACCCTGGAAAAAGTCAATGACAGTGTCTCAGTGAGAAATAACTGGTATGTAAAGTCACGACAAGGTAGTGTTGTTGAGGACAACCTGACTACCTCTGCCTTGAACATTCAGCTAAACAGCAGCTGAGACCACATGGAAATAAAAATATTCCCATAGGGCCAACTAGCTTCCCGTTTCCAGTCACTTTAAATGATCTCTTTCTTTTGTGTGTTGTTTGTTTATTTGATTGAAACAGGGTCTCATATGTAGCCTTGGCTGGTCTGGAATTTGCTATGTAGACAGCCTGGCCTGGAATTCATATGGAATCACCTGCCACTTCCTCCCGAATGTTGAGATTAAAGCTAGGAATCAAAAATGCCTGGACTTATACTTTTTCATAATGAAAGGGAGTACATTGTCTTCCCAGAGGTAGATACTATTTTATATGGATTTGAGTTCTCACTATTGATTCAAATTCATGTGTTCAGAGCATCCTCGTCTAAGGAACTTTTTCACCTTTTCCTGCAGAACACACAATGCTTCTAATAAGGGCATGCATGTGGAGTCAAAGGAGGGACAACATACACATGATATTGTTGATTACCATAAATATTTCGAGGTGTAACTGTCAGAGGCTCTAACTACATTCATTCTGTTTTACCTCAGAACAGCAATCTGTTTCCAGAACTACCATCTAGACAAACTAATTCTATATTAAATGAATAGCATATATTGAGCTTCTCACATGGGGTGTCATTTTCTTTTTCATTATTGGTGTGTGTGTGTGTGTGTGTGTGTGTGTGTGTGTGTGTGTGTGTGTGTGTACATACCCATGGGCATGCCTAGTCAAAGCTGAAGGACCCTAGGTCTTCTAATTTACAGCTCTTCATCTTATTCCCTTGAATCAGCATATGGTGGCTTGAGTAAAACAGTGAGTGGCACTATTAGGAGTTGAAGAAGTGTCCCCTTGTTAGAGTAGGTGTGGCTTTGTTGAAGAAAATGTGTCACTAGAGTATGAACACAAATGTCTTGCAATCAACTTTTAATAAGGATTCAATCTCTCCTCTGGCCCACCACCCACCAGAGGTGGCAGAAGAGAAAAGTTAGTAAGATATGAGGGAAGTGGACGTTCTCAGAGTAGTTCTTTGGGGGCAAGCTCAATCTCCTTTGTCAGCAGTTCAGTTCTGTAGCAAACACTACGTACAACTCTGCAGCTGCAGACCAATCCTCTAGGCAGGCAGACACCACACGTGAACTAGCAGTTACAACCTAGTCCTTTCTTCAGACCAGCAGCTGTAGTTCAATTCTGAAGGAACTACCAAGCTTGATAACCCTGCTGAGATGAGGCCATGGAAGAAGCAAACTGTTGCAGGAACCTCATGAGCAATTTTTTGACAAGTTTCTGTCAATGGTGTCATTACCACAAGTTGAGCTCAACAGTGCTGTGAAAGGCTCACCAATCCATGTGGGTCATTAGTGACATTCACATCCTGCTGCCTGCTGATCTGGATGTAGAACTCTCAGTTTCTGCTCCAGCACTATGCTTGCCTGTGTGCCACCATGCTTCCTGCCATGATGGTAATAGGCTAAACCTTTGAAACTGTTAAGTCAGCCATTGATTTTTCTCTTGTGAGTGTGAAGTTGAGGAACTTTTCATGGTATTTTTTGGTCTGTTAAGAATCTTCCTTGGAGAAGCGTCTATTCATATCCTTTACATGTATTTTAATCAAATCTTTTTCTTGTTGAGTGTTTGGAATAGCAGAATATTCTGGTTCTTACTGCTTTACTTAGAGTGGTAGTAATATATTTATAGAAATTAGACATTTGCCTTCTGATGGCATTTTCAATATTATTGGATTAGTGTTGAATATCATTGTTGATATTCTATAAAGTTGAACAACTTTCCTTTCCAAAATATACTGTCTGGAGAAAAATCTTATTAAATGTTCACACTGTTAGAGCAAAGAAATAATTGAGCAAAGTCCATTACAAAATCAAGACAGTACAAAATCCGTTATTGTAGAGTGAAAAGGAATCATCTCAACAGAAAATTAAGAAAACTGCTCCATGCACCCGAGCATAACAAAGAATAAGATATTTAATGGTTAGGTTAACCAGAAGTGAAAATTTGCATCATAAAAACTGTAAAGCTTTCTGAACCTACATCGCAACTTCAATTTGGATGTCAATTGCGTGTCTCTAGCTTACTAAGAGACCAAATAAAAATATTTAAAAGGAACTGATTCAATTTAATTTGGTTTTTAAAGGGATGTTCATCTTTAATATGGAAAAACTCACACTGGCTTAAAGAGTTAACGTCATTTGTAGTTAGAAAATTCATCGAATTATGTTTGTTTGACTTCTTCGGCTTCTTTTGTGATACCTAGCAAAATGTTTGCTGGTCTTTATTATTGTACTAAAGTATAATAATAAATTCTTTAGTGGTCAAACCTCAGCATATTTATTTTCCCAGTATGGCTCCTGTGATAGAATAATGACAGTTGACTTTTATAATTCATGGATAGCTAGAAACCAAATAGTAAATACAGACATAATAGTTATTTAATAAGTTCTCCAATGATTGGTTTCTGGAGGCAACATACCTGTGAAATAAAACCTCTTTATTTAATAGGTTTTCTAATTGTCATTTAGTGTAGTCACAAGAATTTTCTTCTCATTGATCCTTTGAATGGCTTTAGAGGTGCGAAAATGGATTTAATTTTAGAGCCATAATCTCATAATTCTTTAAGAGGTATTAGAAAAAGAAAATTGCATTCCCTTTTTGCCTACAAATTCACATATGGTATTAAATACCTAAGTATATCATGTTATAAATTAAATATGAAGCTGTCAGAGAAATGGGAGAAGACTGACTGTGACCTATCGTACTGTTTACAATAAAAACACAGTTTGGGTTCAAACAGAAATTCAAAATTATAGGAAGGAAGTCAAGTCATTAAAAGATATGGTCATACCACCAGATCAACCCCTCATCACTTCCATTGCCTTTTCTATATTGATAAGACAAAGAAGTCAGTTATCCACGAGTTGACTGTTTCCCACACTTGCAAGCCTGACAGAGCCTACATGTGGAGCAACATGAGGATGAGAACCATATCACAGGAGTGTACATGCTGAGATGGCAGAAAGAGGGCATCATGGGTATGGCCCCTGAGGATCCAGTCTCTCTATGGCCTTTACCTCTGCCTCAGTAAAAGAAATGTGACGTTCAAGACAAAATAGTTTGAAACAAAGGAAAAAGGAAAGAAATGTGGGCAGATGATGAACCAAACTTCCTCTCTTTCCTTCCCCCTCTCCTAGCTTCCCCCTTTCCTTTCCTCAGTTTCCTCTTGGTTAGACTCACTAAGTTCTAAGTTCCTTCTCATGTTAGGAAAGCCAGTGGCAGGATAAGGATTGCCCTTTATCCCACTTCTCCATGGCACTGGAGAATCATCAGTTTTTAAAACGTTAGTACTTTAATTCCAGACTACATCAATTTCATGCTCTGAAGAAGATAGTCTTGCAGTGTTATGGAGGTGTGAGACTTCTCACTTTCCTGGCTGCAATTGGAGGTGTTGGCGATCACTTGGTCTTTACACCTTCTCACCTTGATCCAGTAAACAAATCCTAGCTTCATTTGACCTCAGTAATATGGCCTCCACTACTTGCTTCCTTGTTGACATATCCTGTGAACCAGCAAGAAACAGCCTTTGCCTTGTGACACATTCTTAACAGTAACTAAAAATAAGCTATTTCTGCTTCGTGGCTCTGTTTAGTCTTCTGTATAGAGATGCCCATTTTCCTGTTGGCATTTATATGCATGAATTATCTCTACTACCATGTACATATATACATATGGATGTATATATGTGTATGTCTATACGATGTATAGTGTATGTATATATGTATATGTATGTGTCTATCTTTTTATCATAATCTATCTTTTATCATGTCTCTTTGTGAGTGTATGTGCACATGTGTGTTGGTGTGCACCTGTAAGGCAAAAAATGGCATCATCGGGTGTCCTCTGTCACTCTCTGCCCATTCTTTGAGAAAATGCTTTTAGCAGAACCTGGTGGTTCTTTTAGCTGGTTTGGAAGCCATCGAGTCATAGCAATCATTCTGTCTCTATCCTTCCTGGACCCATAGAAAGTATGCAAGAAACCCCAGTTGCTAGGTAGATTCTGGAATTTGAACTGTAGTAGGGATTTTTTGTTTTGTTTTGTCTTGATTTGTTTTGCTTTGTTGATGTTGTTTGTTTTCGTTTTTTTTGTTTCTATTACAGAGCATTTTTAATGGCTGGTTCATCCCTTCAGCCTAAATTTCATGCTTTTATCTCAGTTGTAAAACAAGCATATGTCTGTGTAAAAAATACAGTGTGCATGATACAACTTAATGGAAAAAGAATAACTTCTTTTTATGCTTAAATTTCCATGCAGTGCTCGTGGCAGTTAGATGTAAAATATTACCGCAATGTATCTCAATTCACATTGTTTATGCATCATAATAGGCCATATTGCTGATTATAAGAATCTGGGAAATTTGCCCAAAAATCACAGAGCTAGTATGATTTGGAGTCAGGATTTTTAACACAGACCTTTGCCTTTAAAGCTTATATTATCTGTTACTACACAATGAGGTTTTCATTACTCGGTGGTTTAAAATAACAAAGATCTATAATTCCATGGATGCTTTTGGTCAGGCTCCAGACCCAGCAGAAACAGGTCCTTCACTAATTCTCTAGGGCTCTTATGAAGGAAGCATTGAGATCACAATGTTAAGGAAGCATTCGCTTGAAGTTTACTTAGATCACTGGGCACTACTTAATCCTCATGGTTATAGCTGTACAATGTTGTGTGACTTGGTTGCTATCAGCTGCAGGCTACTTCTAGTTCCTAGTAGCTACACACAGCTCCTGGCCCCATGTGCACTCCAGTGTGTCTAAACTGCTCTATGAAAGCCACCTGGGAAAGCGAGACACTCAATGAGGTGGTCACTCAAAGCTCACAAAACACACCCCCCTGTAAATACCTCCATATAAAAAGATCTTCCCATCACTTTCCTACCCCACCCCCTTTTGTTGTGTTAGAAGCAAGTGACAGGCTCTACTCACCCTTAAGGGTACCACACATGCATAAAACAAGAGGCTGGCCTCACAGTAAGTACTGAAGTGATTGTCCAGTTGGAAGAGAGTTCAGCTCCTTTGAACATAGGGCTGGCTCTATGCTATACACTCTTTGCTTTATCCCAGCAAGAGGAAGCAGATCTGTCATTCTGTGGACTCAGCTCCATGGGGGCAAGTTCATATACCTCTTTGTCAAGTTTATTTCAAGGACTGAACCATCCTCAATACTCACAGGTTTATGGGATGAGATTGGCCCTGAGGTTAGCTCATTAATAATTGTACCTTTATATCCTTTCACATTTTTTGCAATCATTTTCCTTTTAAATCATTTAAACTTTTGTCAAGAAAATCATAGAGCATGAATGATATGTAGTGAATTTTTATACCAAGAATTTTGTAGAGATTTTCCAGACACTTGACACCTATGTTCCAAGGTTTTCATCTCTGTTCATTTTTCTCTAAGGCAGTAGCAACATAGGGGAAGAGAAAGACGAAAGAGTGGAGAACAAGACTCTGATGTGAGATCTCTATTTCCTAGTTTGGTCACCTTAGATTTTATCTCTGAGGACAGAGAGAGGTAGTTCCAGAAAGGCTGCTTCCACCATCTTTTCTTCTCTGTCTTTCTCACTCTTCCCTTCCTCCTACCTCTTCCCCTTCCTAACACACACAGATACACACACATACTCACACAGATACAGACATATATACCGATATGAATACCCACACACACACATAGATACACACAGAGATAAATATACATAGATATACAGATTTTTAAACAAAATTTCAATAGTTTAGTTTTACCAAGACTCTGGATTGAGATGCTGGGATGAAAGCCCAGGTCAGAGAAGCAGAGAAAACACTCAACTGACCTTGTTCTGCCAAAGGAAGTTCTTCTCTACCCTGTCTCAAAAGCTCCTCAAACTGAAGGTCCTTCCCATCTACTTCTCATGTGTCTTTGAAACTAACCCCCTGACTCACTGTCACTCTATAGGTTTTTTTTCCTATGTTCACTTCCTGTAAACTTGTTTCTTTCTCCTCCTATTTATCTATGGTTGATCTCACCTAATCCTGTTTAAAATAAGCTGAAATCTCTTGGATTAAAGGTACGTACTAGAGCTGAGTCACAGCAAAACTAAAAACATGTTTTCTTGCCAGTAAATAAAACAATCTTGAGGTGTCACAGAGCAATCAAATATCCTGCAAAACACACACGCATATGCACACACACACACACACACACACACAGAAACACACACACACACTTATACACATATAAACATACCCATACACACACATACACAGACACACACACAGAGATACACACTTATATGCACATAGAGATACACAGACACAGACACACACACATGCCCACATGCGTGCGCGTGCACACACACACACACACACACACACAGAGAAAGAGAGAGAAAGAGAGACATACATACAGACACACACGTATACACATATAAACATACACAGACACACACATACACAGACACACACACAGAGATGCACACACAGAGATACACACACACACACACACACACACTTACACTTGAAAGCATGCTAAGTTTCTTCCTGTGTCTTAGATTTTTATGACTAAATTTCCCATTAGATAAGTGAAACTTGATCAAATATATATAGCTTTTACATGAAAATGCATGTGATATACACATTTATTTAATACTTTATTTACAACTAAATTAGACATTATCTGCTGACTACATATCAAGGTAGATATTAGTTCCTAAAGAAAAAGCTCGAGAAAAAAATTCACTATTTCTCAAGTTTTATACATGGAAGTTTCTAAAATGCTCGACACATTTCTAGGCTTAGATTTTTTTTTTCAAAACACACTTTTATAGAGGGTTCTGACGTGCTTTAAACCATCCCCCTTCTTGGCCACGACCCACCAGAGATAGAAGAAAGGAAAGGCTGATAGAGCAAAGAAGGATGTGGACCTGCTTAGAAATAGTTCTTTGGAGCAAATCTGATCTGTGTGGTCAGATGATCACCAGTTCAGTTCACACAAATCAGTAGCAACAGCTTAATCCACTCACAAACACTATTCATCAATCACCAATAGCAGGTCAATTAAAAAAAAAATGTGATGCTCTGCAAATTAGCCTGAGTCCATGGAAGCGGCAAGAAACTACCAGAATACCACCAGAAGTACTTTGGTGCATTTCTTCCTAAATCGTAAGGTGTACCAATACTACACGGCATCACAACATCATCCAGTGTCTGTCAGGTTATATCTTCTCTAAATATCACATACTCTCTCAAGCGTCTGCTCTAGCAAAACATCCCATACCCTTTTCCTGGCTGCTTCCAGAAACAGAAACACACGATGAGTCTGTTTTCAGTAAAACATCCACCCACATGTCTGCTTCAGCAAAAACATCCTCTCATAAGACATTGGTCTGACGTTTACTTTCTTTGTAGGGTCTTTGTGTGGTTTAGGTATAAGTGTAATTGTGGCTTCAAAAAATGAATTGGGTAGTGCTCCCTCTGTTTCTAATTTGTGGAATAATCTGAAGGATATTTGCATTAGGTCTTCTTTGAAGATCTGATTGAATTCTGCACTGAACCCATCTGGTCCTGGACATTTTTTGATTGGCAGACGTTTAATGACTGCTTCTATTCCTTTAGGGATTGTGGGACTGTTTAGATGGTTTATCTGGTCCTGATTTAACTTTGGTACCTGGTATCTGTCTACAGAATTGTCCATTTCATCCAGATTCTCCAGTTTTGTTGAGGATAGGCTTTTGAAACAGAATCTAATGATTTCTTTGATTTCCTCAATTTCTGTTGTTATGTCTCCCTTTTCATTTATGATCTTGTTGATTTGGATACTGTTTCAGTGCCCTCCAGTTAGTCTGGCTAAGGGTTTATCTATCTTGTTGATTTTCTCAAAGAACTAGCTCTTGGTTTTATTGATTCTTTGTATAGTCCTTTTTGTTTCTACTTGGTTGATTTCAGCCCTGAATATGATTATTTCCTGCCATCTATTCCTTCTGGATGTATTTCCTTCTTTTTGTTCTAGACCTTTTAGTTGTACTGTCAAGCTGTTAGTGTATGCTCTCTCCAGCTTCTGTTTGGAAGCACTAAGAGATATGAGTTTTCCTCTTAGCACCGCTTTCATTGTGTCCCATAAGTTTGGGTATGTTGTACCTCCATTTTCACTAAATTCTAAAAGTCTTTCATTTCTTTATTTCTTCCTTAACCAAGTTGTCATTGAGTAAGGCATTGTTCAGCTTCCATGTGTATGTGTACTTTCTGTTGTTTTTATTGTTATTGAAGACCAGCCATATTCCATGATGATTCAGATAGGATGTGTGTGATTATTTCAATCTTTTGTATCTGTTGAGGCCTGTTATGTGACTGATTATATGGTCAGTTTTGGTTAAGGTACAATAAGGTGCTGAGAAGAAGGTATATTCTTTTTTTTTTAACAATAAAATGTTCTGTAGATGTCTGTTAAATCCATTTAGTTCATAAGTTCTGTTAATTTCACTGTCTCTGTTTAGTTTCTATTTCCATGATCTGTCCATTGATGAGAGTGGAGTATTGAAGTCTCCCAACTATTATTGTGTGTGGTGCAATGTGTGCTTTGGGCTTTAGTAAAGTTTCTTTCATGAAGGTGAGTGCCCTTGCATAGATGTTCAGAATTGAGAGTACATCTTGGTAGATTTTTCCTTTGATGAGTATGAAGTGTCCTTCCTCATCTTTTTTGATAACTTTTGGTTGATAGTCGATTTCATTCAATATTAGAAGGGCTACTCCAGCTTGTTTCTTGAAAGCATTTGCTTGGAAATTTTTTTCCAGCCCTGTACTCTTAGGTACATCTGTCTTTGTCTCAGAGGTGCATTTCCTGTGTGCAACAAAATGCTGGGTCCTCTTTACATATCCATTCTATAAGTCTATGTCTTTTTATTGGGGAATTGAGTCCATTAAGAGATATTAAGGAATAGTGATTGTTGTTTTCTGTTATTTTTGTTGTTAGAGATGGAATTATGTTTATGTGGCTCTCTTCTTTTGGGTTTGTTGAAAGAAGATTAATTTCTTGTTTTTTCTAGGGTGTAGTTTCCCTCCTTGTGTTAGAGTTTTCCATCTACTCTCCTTTGTAGGGCTGGATTTGTAGAAAGAAATTGTGTAAGTTTGGTTTTGTCATGGAGTATCTTGCTTTCTCCATCTATGTTAATTGAGAGTTTTGCTGGATATAGTAGCCTGGGCTGGCATTTGTGTTCTTTTATGGTCTGTTTGACATCTGCCCAGGATCTTCTGGCTTTCATAGTCTCTGGTGAGATGTCTGGTGAAATTCTGATAGGTCTGCCTTTGTGTGTTACTTGACCTTTTTCTCTTACTGCTTTTAATATTCTTTCTTTGTTTTTGTGCATTTTATCTTTTGACTGTTATGTGACAGGAGGAATTTCTCTTCTGGTCCAATCTATTTGGAGTTCTGTAGACTTCTTGTATGTTCTTGAGCATCTCTTTCTTTAGGTTAGAGAAGTTTTCTTCTATGATTTGTTGAAGATATTTACTTTCCCTTTAAGTTGGGAACCTTTACTCTCTTCTATACCTATTGTCCTTAGGTTTGGTCTTCTCATTGTGTCCTGGATTTCCTGGATATTTTTGGTTAGGAGCTTTTTGTTTTTACATTATCTTTGATTATTGTGTCAATGTTTTCTATGGTATCATCTGCCTCTGAGATTATCTCTTCAATCTTTTCTATTCTGTTGGTGATGCTTCCATCTATGACTCCTGAACTCTTTCCTAGGTTTTCTATCTCCAGGGTTGTCTCCCTTTATGATTTCTTTATTTTTTCTATTTCCATTTTTAGATCCTGGATGGTTTTATTCAATTCTTTCACCTGTTTTGTTGTGTTTTCCTGTACTTCTTTAAGTGATTTTTGTGTTTGCTCTTTAAGAGCTTCTACTTGTTTACCTGTGTTCTCCTCTATTTCCTCAAAGGAGTTATTTATGTCCTTCTTTAAATCCTCTATTGTCATCTTGAGATGCAGTTTTAAAATGTAAATCTTGATTTTTCAGTGTGTTGGTGTATCCAATACTTGCTGTGGTGGGAGAACTGGGTTCTGATGATGCCAAGTAGCCTTGGTTTCTGTTGCTTAGGTTCTTGTCCTTGCCTCCTGCCATCTGGCTATCTCTGATGTTAGTTGGTCTTGATGTCTCTGACTGGAGCTACTCCCTCTTGTGGGCCTGTGAGAAGCCCATAATCTTGGGAGTGAGAGCACTACTGGGAGACAAGCTCTCTCTGGGCAGGCTTTGGTTCCAGAATGCTGTGGGACAGCCTTAGCTCTGGGCCCAGATGTAGACTGGAAGGATCCTGTCCCATCCTGCTCTGTGGTTCCTGTGTGCTCCCGGCGGGTCCCTCTTTGGACAGTTAGAAAAGGGAAATTGGGGTCTCACCTGTGGGCTTAGGAGTGAGAGAGCTCCTGGGAGACCAGCTCTCTCTAGGCAGGTTTTGGGTCCGGAGGGCTGTGGAACCTTAAGTTCTTTATATAACTCGGATATTAGTCCTCTGTCAGATGTAGGGTTGGTGAAGATCTTTTCTTAATCTGTAGGCTGAGATTTTGTCTTGTTGTTGCTGTCCTTTGCCTTACAAAAGCTTTTCAGTTTCATGAAGTCCCATTTATTTATTGTTGATCTTAGTGCCTGAACTATGGGTATTCTGTTCAGAAAGCTGTGACTGTTGCGAAGGGTGTTGTTTCCCTGATTTCTTGCTAAGCCCATTTATTGTTTGTATACAGGAGGTCTATTTATTTATTTATTTATTTATTTATTTATTTATTTATCTGCTTATTTATTTATTTGTTAATTTTGTATTCAGCCACTTTGCTGAAGATGTTTATCATCTGCAGATATCCTCTAGTAGAATTTTGGGTCACTTATACCTGCTATCATATCATCTGTGAATAGCAAGTCTTTGACTTCTTTCTTGTTGGTATCCTATCGATCTCCTTTAGTTGTCTTGTTCTGTCTAGAACTTCAAGTACTACAGTAAGAGATACGAAGGGAGAGAATATACATCCTTGCCACTAAAACCTTCCCTTGTTTTAGTGTAATTGCTTTAAGTTTCTCTCCATTTAATTTTATGCTGGCTATCGACTTGTTGGGTATTGCCTTTATTATGTTGAGGTATGTGCTGTGGTTCCCCGACCTCTCCTGAACTTTTAACACAAAGAAGTGTTGGATTTTATCAAAGCCTTTTCAGTAGCTAATGAAATAATCATGTAGTTTTATTTTTCTTTCAGTTTGTCTATATGGTGGGTTACATTGATGGATTGTCACATATTAAAGCACCCTTGTATCCCAGGGATAAAGCCTACTTTATCATGGTGGGTGATGTTTATGATGTGTTCCTGGATTTGTTTTGCGAGTATTTTATTATTTTTTCCTAATGTTCATAAAGGAAATTGTTCTGAAATTCTTTCTTTGTTGAATCTTTGTGTCATTTATGTATCAGTGTGACTGAGGCCTTATAGAATGAGTTTGGCAATGTTCTTCCTGTTTGTATTTTGTGGGATAATTTCAGTATTGGTATTAGCACTGCTTTTAAAGTCTAATAGAATTCTGGACTAAAACCATTTGGTCCTGGGCTTTTTTGTTGTTTGTTTCAATTGTGAGACTTTTAATGACTGATTCTATTTCCTTAGGAGTTATAGGACTATTTAGGGGTTTACCTGATCTGATTTTAACTTTAGAAGGTAGAATCTATCCAGAGAATTGTTCATTTCATTGATATTTTCCAATTTGTCAGAGAAGTGGCCTTTGAAATAAGATCTACTGATTCCTTTAATTTCCTCTGTACTGGTTGTTATGTCTCCCTTTCATTTCTGATTTTGTAAATTTTGATACTCTCTCTCTCCCTTTTACTAACTTTTGGGCTAAGGGTTTGTCTATTTTGTTGATTTTTCTCAAAGGACCAGCTCTTGGTTTCATTTATTCTTTGTATTGTTCTCTTTGTTTCTAGAATTGATTTCAACCCTGATTTTGATTACTTCCTGCTGTCTACTCCTTTTCTTTGTGTTTGCTTTTTTTTTTTTTTTTTTTTTTTTTTTTTTTTTTTTTTGTTCTAGAGCTTTCAGGTGTACGGTTAAGTTGCTAGAATGAGATATCTCACATTTCTTTATGGGGGCACTTAGTGCTATGAACTTTCCTCTTAGCAATATTGTCATTGTGTCCCATAATTTGGGGTATGTTATGCCTTCATTTCCTTGAATTCTAGAAAGTCTTTAATTTCTTTCTTTATTTCTTCTTAGATCCAGCGTTCATTGAGTAGAGAATTGTTCTCTTTCCATGAGTTTGTAGGTTTTCTGTTGTTTCGGTTGCTGTCGAAGTTCAACTTTTAATTCCTGGAGATCTGATAAGATACAAGGAGTTATTTCAATCTTCTAATATCTGTTGAGGTTTACTTCATGACTGAGTAAATGGTCAGTTTTGAAGACGGTTATATTCTTTCATGTTTGTACTACAGATATATCTGTTAGGTGCATTTTATTCATAACATGTGTTAGTTGCTTTATTTCTCTCTTTAGTTTGTTTTCGTGTCCTGTCCATTGTTGAGAGTTGGGTATTGAGGTCTCCCACTAATAATGGTTAGGTTTTGATATATGATTTAAGCTATAGTAATGTTTCTTTTCCCAATGTGGGTGCCCTTGCATTTGATGCATGGATATTCAGAACTGTGATATCATCTTGGTGGATTTTTCCTGTGATTAGTATCACGTGTCCTTCACCATTTTTATTTCTTTTTCCTGTTTGATTATATTTTCCTATATTCCTTTATATTTACTCATTTCCTATTTGAAAGCCTTTAGCTAACTAATTGTATTTTCCTGTATTTCCTTATGGGATTTATTCATTTCCCCTTTTAAGGCCTCTAACATCCTCATAAGTTTAGATTTACAGTCATTTTCTTGTGCATAGGTGTGTTAGGTCATACAAGGCTTGCTGTAGTAGGATATCTGGGTTCTGGTGGTGCCTTATTGCCCTGGCTTTTGTCAATTGTGTTTTTATGTTGGCCTTTAGCCATTTGATTGTTCCTGGTGTTGGCTGACTTTGTAGTCCCTGATAACAACAGGCCTCTGGGACTACAGGTTGAGTTCGTAGTCCTTGATGACAGCAGGCCTCTGAGATTGCAGATCGAACTGGGATTACAGGTAGTGTGGATTGGAGGATGGATCGCTGAGGGGACAGGGTATATGTGGTTCTTAGTTTAATCAAATACTCTAGTGAAGAGTAAATATATAAAAAGCTAACATATAATATAACGTTATTGAGCACATTTTCCTACTATCAAATATAATTTGAAATTTGATGAGAGAACTCAGAAATACTTGTGGTAAGAAAGTGGGTTGGTTGCCTGTTAGTGGGACTGAAGTGGAGGAAAACGTATCACTGCAGACATCAATCCTTTACATTATTTTGTACTCTAAGCATTCCCTCCTGCCCTGTAACTTCCAATTCAGACCTTTTTAGCCTATATCAAGTCTTGACAGGTCACGATACTTAAGGTTAACCAAACATCAAAGCTTCTACTTTGGGACATGAACAATAACATGGTTTGTCAGACTTCTGTGAGAATTATCTTGCTTTAGATTTAGGTGCTTTTGCTTCCAAATAGAGTTAGTAACATAAAAATAACCAAAGTTCTTATCCTTGAGCTACTTTCTTGACAGGAGACTTGTCTCTTTACTTGACAAGACTTACTTTTTTTGAGAGAACAGGTATATAGCAGAAGGAGGTTGGTATAATGAGGGTGTTGTATTGGTTTATAAGTTGCTGTCCAGTGGTCTTAGGCTTTGTGCACTCTGAGTGTGTGTTTTCAAGTTACAAAATGTTAGCTATGTATGCATAGCCTATGTAACAGGAAATGAAAATTTCTCAAGCTTCAGCTTAACGCTAGTAGAGTTTACATGGTTGACTCTGTAATACCTACTCCTGGTAACATGCTAATATTCACCACACCTGAGAACAGAGAGGAGTCATATTCCAAGCTATTTCTGAACTTCATGTGGTGACACACACCTGCAATCCCAAAATGGAGGAAACCGAAATAAGTAAATCATGACTTTGGAGCCATTCTAGGGTAAAGAGTAAGGCACTGCCCTAAAAATTAAAAATAGAGTAGTAGCAAGAAAATGTTATTTATTCACTGAAAGTTTCCAAATTCTAAGTTTAACTTATATTAGTTTTTGAGGTATCATAACAGTGTAAACAAGTACATATTAGTGAGATTGAAAGAGGGACATAGTAGGTAATAATATAGGTAGTAGCAGGAAAGAAGTACATGGTATGTAATAATAACCCAGAGTGGAACTCGGGAAGGAATATGGAGAGGAACAGAAAAACTATGATGTCTTTAAGGGGCCCTATGGAAACCTAAAACAATAGAACCTTCCTAAGCTATAGACAGACTTGAATGTGATCTAAATGGAATCCCTGAGTAATAAGGGTAGACGGAGTGCCAAGTGAACATCTCTCGTCATCAAATGAAGCCTCCAGTTCTGAAATGAGTTATTTCTATTGAGTTCTTGGTCAAAGGTGCTTCATCGGTGTCCCCAGCAACCCAGGCTATTGCCAAGCCATTGGTTTCTCTCCACAAACAGATGGTAAAGTCCTGTTGCTGAAGACAAAACCTCTATGATTTATTGGACAGGGAGATGTTAAGCTGGTGTCTACCTACAGTCTCCACCCTTGCAGCTCGTTGTACAAGAAGGTCCTCTTAATGCTACCACAGGACAAAGCTACAAACCCATTTTCTACAATGGAGACCTGCCTGCAAGATTGGGTGATATAACAGTGGAACAAAGCCTGTGGTACTAACCAACCAATATCTTATTGGATTTAATTTCCATGCCATGAAATGGAGATCATACCAAATACCTCTTGGGTAGCCATGAACCTGAGACCAGATAGGGCAGGGACCTAGAGAAAAGCCAAACACTATAGTTTTTCTAAAGTAGCATAGCAATTAAATGACTCCTAATAAAAGTCTCCGAACACTTGCCCAGCCATCATCAGAGAAGTTTCCTCCTGCAGTAGATGGGAACAATTACAGAACCCCCTCAGCTGGACAGTATGCTGAGAGTGCTAGATCTTGGAACACTCCATCCAAAATGGGATATCTTTATCAAAGAATTCCCCTCAGAGGTCAGTGAACCTCGAAGGTGAGGAGAAGGAAAGAGTGTGAGAGCCACAGGGAATGGAGGACACTAAGGATATAAGACCTAGATACATCAGAGCTGATGCACACATGAACTCGGAGGGACTGTGCAGCATGTACATAGCTTGCACGGTTCTGACTCCAATGGGGTCGTAGTGATGAAAGGGGACATAGAGGTATACTAGCCTACCCCTAACCCTAGAAACTATCTCCATATGATCACCACTCACAAAAGAAAAATTAGTCTTCATCAATGGAGTCTCACTGGGTATTCAAAAGACTCTTAAAAGCAGGACCCATGACGAATAGTAGATGATCAACACAAAATGAACTCAATGCCATTTTTGAAGGTTCTTTGTTTCATAATGCTTTGAAAGGGCTTTATTATTATTATCATTATTATTATTATTATTATTATTATTATTAACCTTACAGGCCATTGAGATATATATTATGGTTTCCAATTTGTGTCTTCATGGGGTTCCTGGGTGTGTGGACATGTGTATCTCTTGGTTTATATGTGTTTCTTGTGACTTCTCTTTGGCATTTTTTCCCTTTTGATTGTTTGTATTTTCCTGTTGAATTTTATTTGTTTTTGTTTTATTTAATTTTGTTATTGTTTTCAGATGCCTGCTTGTTTTCTAAGGAGAGAGATCGAAAGGTTGGGAGTTTGAATGAGAGGAGAAGTTGGGAGGGTCTGGGGGGAGATGGGGAGAAGGGAAACCATATTCACAATATTTTGTATGAAAAATCCATTTTCAATAAAAGAAAAATAATGCTATATATAAAAAAGAAGTTAACAAAAAAATCATTGCCCAACTCTGATATGGCAAGAATAAAGACAAAAAGAAAAGAGTCTGATGCTCTCCTCAAGATTTTTTCTCATAAATTCATTGTCTGTTAGCAAACTTTCTGTCCTTTTAAGAATGGTTGGAAACATTTAGTTTCTGAGAAAAATATGGATTTAAAAACACAATTAAATATATCTGTTTAAAGACAAAAGGCCCTCAACACATACTTTTCCAAGCAGGAGCACACACTGTAGTACTCAAGGCTGAAAGGCATGGCTCTCATTCTTTGTGCTGATATCACTACAACCTTAACTAGGGGGAGAGCTTCTATTGGGATTCTTCCCATTCTTGCCAATGTGCTGATATAGAAACACAATTCTGCTTCAGAGATAAACATATGGTTTGGGGGTAGAAATTCCTGTCCAGTGATTTATCATTCCGCAGAGTAAAAGAAGATTTATCTAGAATTCAGGAGCATGTGAAAGAATATGACTATCAATATAACAGGCTCGCTTCCAAAGAAAAATAGTTCCTTTCAAAATGTCCTAGGCAGTTAGAACATATCAATAGGATATTGTTAGGAAAATATTGTAAATCCTACCTTAACGTTATTAAGGTACAGGGGGAAATCAAATAATGGTGTGATCTTATTTTTTTGGAACAGCGTAATAGTATAAGATTTAGGCCAATTTCCTGCCTCACCAAAATATGGTAGATAAATTTGACATTTTATTTTTTTAAGCCTAGTTTCATGTTTGTGGATATTCTGTGATCTGCTTTCCTGTCTTAAGGCAAGACATTACCTAAATATTTCCATTTTCTTCAAGGGTTTAGAAGGGCTCGTCTTTATTTCTGTAGCCATGGTTCTTCTGTACACTGTTCATGCAATATGATGTATCAGAAAGTGATTACTCTAAGCCACTCTCCACCCTTGATTAGCAGGAAGATAGTTTTCCCTGGGGGGAAAAACAAGTTTAAGCTGCATCACTGTTGTTCCCTTACAACTTGCAAAACACACGGAATCTTTTGCAGGGAAGAGATGTTAGAGACATGCTGTCTTTTCCATATTTGTTCAAGAACTACTAGAAGGAGGAAGAGGAGAAGGAACAGAAGAGTGGGGAGACAGGGAGAGAGAGGGAGGAATGGAGAGAGGGAAGGAGGGAAGGGATGGAGAGGGGAGGAAAAGAGGGAGGGAAGAAGAGAGAGAGGAAGAGAGAGAAGCTTTAAAATGAAAACTCTGAATAGTTTGTCGGTCCAGTTGAGTGCCCTGTGCCTTAGAGATGAGCAGCTACTGCTGTGTATCTTGGTGATTGCATTAAGATTTGTCTTTTATAAATTTACTCTGACATGAGAAAACAGGATGCACTTCTCGCTGTGGGGAATCTCGCTGCCTCTTTACTTAACACCCCCTAGCTCCTCTCTTTCATTTTCAAAATCTCTCTTTTCATATCAGAAGTCTCACTGAGTGAGTAGATGTGGTCTCCTGCTCTGCTGTTACAGTCGTTTCCTTTGTTCAGGATGAAAAGTATTCAGCGATCAATCCTGAGAGAAGCGATGGACAGAGGGTGGGGGAGATTCGGTGCTGCTAAAGAGAAACAGGGTAGTGTTTTTCAAGTGTCCAAATCTTTGCTCCCCGGCCTACATCTTCCCAAAATACCACTGACAAATAGCACAGTGAAGGTAGATATTTGTGGCTTCAGGGGACAAGAAAAATAACTTTGTGCAGCTCAATATGATATTGAATGTGATATGACTTGGCAGATGTTTGATCCAGCCTGGGTTTAAGAAAATATTCCTTGCTAAAGAACGCATTGGACTAGTGCATGGTTACCAATAGCTGTGTTTGGTTTGCAGGTACAATTCTGGTGGACAACATGTTGATTAAGGGGACTGCCGGAGGACCAGACCCCACCATAGAGCTCTCTTTAAAGGACAACGTGGACTACTGGGTGTTACTGGACCCCGTTAAGCAGATGCTTTTCCTCAACAGTACCGGAAGAGTTCTGGATAGAGACGTCAGTATTTTTTTTTCTCTGACCTTGTGCTGTGACTTTAGTATAATTTAAATATCTATATGGATATCTATATGATATTAACATTTACCGGCACAATTAGATTTTATTTACTAAACATAGCAACAAAAGAAAATATAGCTCTTGGAATAAGACTGAAAAAGGAAGGAAGTGTCTGTGTCTGAGGGAATCAATTTGATGCTTTGAAATTCTGTCCCAGTGCTGGGCAAGTAAATAGACTACAAAGAATAAAGAAGTGAGGTCTTTGGGCGAGTAGGACCATCACACAGAACCCCATTATTTTCCCACAATTGAAACTGAAGGTGCTATTTGGGTTTTGGCTGTGGGGTGGGTAGAGGTTGGTGTGAACCCTCTCATTTAGCTGCTAGCACCTTAGAATTGGAAGGAGGGAGAATGAGCATCATGCTTATGAGGCTGATACAAAGCAAAGGAGTCAGACTCCCTAACAACGTCCTTGTCTAGTCATCGTGTGACAGATCCATTTCCTACAGAACAGTTAAGTCACCAAAGCTGTCCAGTATATCATTTCTGAAAAGGCTGACAAAGTATTGAAAAGACCCATGTCCCACCTCAACCACACACATCCCCATCTTTCTTGGGGACTAAGAAGGGAGGAGTGTGCAAAGCAGTGTTCCCACCTCAGAGCACAGTACCAAGCCTTCAGGGCCATAAAATGAAAGCAGGGTTAATGGGTATTGCTTTGTAGCTTCATGACCCACCTCCCATTAGGATACTGAGTGTATGACTCCTTCATCCTGCATGGATCCCACAGGCAGTCTGTAACAGCTCTGCTTGTCTTTCACTCAGTTCACTATTTGCTTTATGATATTCGGCTCTTAGGCTCTTGGGAATGACCCCCCTTACCTGCAGCACTGATTTTAGGGCTGTGTGTATATATGTATCACAGTGAAAGTCTCTTTCTTCTTCTTCTTCTTCTTCTTCTTCTTCTTCTTCTTCTTCTTCTTCTTCTTCTTCTTCTTCTTCTTCTTCATCTTCTTCTTCTTCTTCTTCTTCTTCATCTTCTTCTTCTTCTTCTTCTTCTTCTTCCTCCTCCTCTTCCTCTCTCCTCTCCTCCTCTTCCTCCTTTTCTCCTTCTCCTTCTCCTCCTCCTTCTTCCTCCTTCTCCTCCTCCTCCCTCTCCTCCTCCTCCTTTTCTCCTTCTTCCTCCTTCTACTCCTCCTCCTTCTACTCCTCCTCCTCCCTCTCCTCCTCCTCCTTTTCTCCTTCTTTCCTCCTTCTCTCCTCTTCCTTCTCCTCCTCCTCCTCCCTCTCCTCCTCCTCCTTTTCTCCTTCTCCTTCTCCTCCTTTTCTCCTTCTTCCTCCTTCTACTCCTCCTCTTCCTCCTCCTGCTTCTTCTTCATTTCTTCTTCCTCCTCCACCTCCTCTTCTTCGTCTTTCTTTTATTTACTTCACATCCTGACTGCTGTTCCCCTCTCAGTCCTCCTTCCCTTAGTCCCTCCTCTCCTGTCCATCCCCTTCTCCTCTGAGAGAGTGAAGCCTCCCACCTCGCTACCCTCCCACCCTAGCACATCAACTTTCTTTAGGGCTAGGCACTTCTCCCACTGAGGCCAGCTGAGATGGCCAAGTTAGGAGAGCAGATTCCACTGACAGGCAACAACTTTAGGGAAATCCTCCTCCAGTTGTTCAGGACCCAGATGAACGCCATGACTGCACATCAGCTACATATGTGTGGGAAGGCAGTGCTAGGTCAAGCCTGTGTATGCTCTTTGGTTGGTTGTTCAGTCTCTGAGAGCCCCCAAAGGTCCAGGTTGGTTGACTCTTGATCAATTTAAAAAAAATGGGGTACAGAGCTAAACAGAATTCTCAACGAGGGAATCTTGAACCATGGAGAAACACTTAAACAAGTGATTATTAAGTCATTAGTCATCAAGGAAATGCAAAATCATGATTTTGAGATTTTTGTCTTCTACCTATCAGAATGGTGAAGATCAAAAACTCGAGTGATACATGCTGGGGAGGATGTGGGGCAAGGACAACACTCCTCCTTTGCTGGTGGGAGTGCAAACTTGTACAACCACTTTGGAAATCAATTTGGAGTTTTCTCAGAAAACTTGGAATAGTTCTACCTCAAGACCCAGATGTACTACTCCTGGGCATATACCCAAAAGATGCCCCACTATGCCACAAGGACATTGACTCACCTATGTTCATTATAGCTTTATTCATAATAGCCAGAAACTAGAAACAACCCAGATGTCCCTCGTCTGAAGAATGGATAAAGAAAATGCGGGACATCTCCTCAATGGAAAATTATTAAGCTCTTAAAAACAAAGACATCATGAATTTTACAGTGGACGTCTTTCTATCTACAGTCTTACCACACAGCCACTCATGTGCAGTCATCCACAAATCACCCTGCTAGGCACTTAGTGAAATAAATCAGGGCTCCTATTCTACTCTTAGCTATATACTGATATGCATCCCTATGGAATTTTCAAACATCTTTAGTGTGATCTCTCTCTCTCTCTCTCTCTCTCTCCCTCCCTCCCTCTCTCTCCCTCCCTCCCTCCCTCCCTCCCTCCCTCTCCTCCCTCTCCCTCTCCCTTCCTCATCCATATTAAACTCCTTCCCCATTGTCTTCCTTTCTGCCCTCATAGTCCCTGCTTCCTACTATATACCCACTCCCAGAGCAGCTTCTTCTCTCTCTTCAAGGTTCCCTTTCTACTTTCCTGGCTTCTGAGATAACTTCATATCACAGATTCACATCTAAGGATTCAGAGCTACAATCCACATGTGAGAGAAAACACGTAGCCTTCGTCTTTCCTGGTCTAGTTTACACTTTATTGTTTAATATTTTCCAGTTTCATCCATTTACCTGCAAATTTCATGTTTTTAAATTATTTTACACTTTAATACAATTTGATTGTGTATATGTGCCACAGTTTCATTATCTATTTATCAGTCAAGGGCATCTAGATTTTAATTTTCCAGTCACTATGAATTGAATAGTTTGTCTGTACTAAGATGTTGAGTCCTGTATAAATAATGTGAAGAATGGGCCATATCGTAGACCTATCTTTAGGTTATTAAGAATCACCACACTGATTTCTGTATTAGTGGGAGGAGTATGAAATTCCACCATCAGTTAATAAGGATCTTCTTTCCCCGTACTCTCACAAGCATTTATTATCAGTTCTTTTGTTGTTTGGAGACAGTTTGAGTATTATAACATGAAATATTAATTGTGTACACTTTTCTAATTGTTAAAAATGTCAGTAATATCTTTCAGATATTCCTCAATAATTTTTTATTTCCTCTTTTTGGCATTGTCTGTTGAGGTCCAAAGCACATTTTTAATTGAGCAATTTGTTCTTTCTCCTCCTCCTCCTCCTCCTCCTCCTCCTCCTCCTCATCTTCCTCCTCCTCCTCCTCCTCCTCCTCCTTTTATTCTTTATAGTTATTAATCCTCTACCAGATGAATAGGTGCATCCTATGGCCTTCCTCTTCACTTGCTTGATTTTTATTTTTCTCCTTTGTCGTTTTTTGGCCTTATTCCTGAAAAAAATAAATGAAGTCCTATTCAGAAAGACCTTTTATATTCCTATGCCTTCTTGTGTACCACATATGTTTTCTTCCAGAAGTTTTAGCATTTCAAGTTTAACACTGAGGTCATTGATTTCTTCGGAGGTGATTTTATTGGTTATTTTGTTTATTTACATTTAAAATGTTATTACCCTTCCAAGACTCCCCTCCGCACACCTCCTAACTCATCCCCCCTCTCCCCTGCTTCTATGAGGGTGCTCCACCACCCACCCTCCACTCCCACCTCACTGCCCTAGCACTCCCCCATGCTGGGAATGGAGCCGTTGGTCCCTCCGTGTGTACTCTGGTTGGTGGTTTAGTCTCTGGGAGCTCTTGGGGGTCTGGTTGGTTAATTTTGTCATCCTTCCTATGGGGTTGCAAACCACTTCAGCTCCTCCATTTTTGTGAAGGTGATAGATAAACATCTAATTCCATTCTTCTCCAAGTGAACATCCATTTTTCCTAGCACCATTTGTTGAAGATGCTATCTTTCCTACATTGTGTGTTACTGGCATCTTTGTCAAACATGACATGGCTGGAGTGAAAGGACCTCATGTTTTGGTCATCCATTTTTCTTCCTTGGTTTTACTTTGCTGTACTGTGATAGCATCGTGATGTATTTACTGTTGTGATGTAATATCGCTTGTAATCTGGTATGATAACCACTCCAGCATCATTCTTTTTGTCCAGGTTTTCTTTGGTTCTCCTGGACCTCTTGTTCTTCTATATGCATTCTAATACATTTTTCTATTTTCTTGAAGAATCTCGTGCTTATTCATTTGGATTGCCTTGAATCTTTCCATTGTTTTCAGTGGGAAGCTCACTTTTACAACATGCTATCAATCCATAAGCATCAATAGTCCATGTACGTCTTCTTGTATCTTCCTCAGTCTCTGGTTTCAATGGCTTAAGCTTTGTATCTTGTAGGCACCTCACCTTGTTGGTTTGGCTTATCCATCGGTATGTTTTGAAGCTATTGGAAGTGGAGGTGACACTAGGGTCTCTTTTCTCAGATTGTTTGTTATTGATGTATAATTAGCTACTGATTTCTATAGGTTGGTGTTTGTCTTGCCACTTCACTATAATTCTTGATTTTCTGTCCAGATTTGGTGGTAGAGCTTTTGGGGTCTCATGGAAAATATCATATCATCCATAAGTAGGGTGAGATAATTGAGGCTCAGCAAGGACTCACACATGTACAGGCGCAGCTTCCATCTGGGATGGGAGTATGGGTGGGTGGCAAGGACTGAGGGCAGTTGTTAGAACAGGCAAGAAAGCAAATGGCTATGGCTCCCACATGGGTCTGCAATGGCGGTGTGGGGTAAGGTCATGGGTCAGACTAGCATTTGGCTATTCTTTTTATTTCTAACTTTATTTTTTACTTATTTGCTATATGTCCTACTCACTGCCCACCTCCAGGTCACCCCTCCCACAATGTTTCTCCCCTCCTCCTCTCCTCCTCTTCTGAGTGTGTGTCCCCTGGATATCCCTCCCACCTTGGCACTTCGCATCTCTGCAAAGCTAAGTGCTTCCTCTCCCATGGAGGCCAAATAAGGCAGCCCTGCTAGAAAAATATATCACATACAGGCAACAGCTTTTGGGACAGCCCTCATTCCTGTTGTTTGGGACCCACACGAAGACCAAGCTGCACATCTGCTACACATGCACAGGAAGACTTAGGTTCAGCTAATGTATGCTCTTTGGTTGGTGGTTCAGATTCTCAGTGCCCCAAGGGTTCAGGTTAGTTGACTCTATTGGACTTCCTGTGGAACTCCTGTCCCTTCTGGGGTTTGAAACCCTTCCTCTTGTTCTTCCATAAGAGTTCTCAAGGTCCATCCACTGTCTTGCTTTGTGTCTCTTTATCTGTCTGAGTCAGATACTGGGTAGAGCCTTTCCTATCTGCAAGCATAATCTAGTATCATTACAACTGTCAGGGATTGGTACTTGTCTATAGAATGGGTTTCAAGTTGAGCCGGTTATTGATTGGCCATTCCCTCAGTACTCCATCCCCTGTACTTGGATTTCTTATAGATAGGATAAATTTGGGATTGGAAGTTTTGTGAGTGGGTTGGTGTCTCTATTGCTCCAAGTAGCTCTTCTTAACAATACTTCTTGTGAACAATTTCTAGTAATAAATGTGGAACAATTCCTTTGAACAGGGTTTGAGTGACTATTTATCACATCCAGATTACGTTTGTTAGGATGCTTCCCAGCATATGTGTAGAAACATGCATACAAGATGTACATATTTTATACTATACTAAATTTTACTTAACTGTATTGACAAAGCACACATGATTATTAAGGAGTTTATTATTGTAAATGAAAACCAAACTCTACTTTCTTTGTTAAACATGGAGTATTTGCCAGTAATATAATTCTCGGGGTTTGTGCCAAATAATTTGGCTCATTCCTTCTATGAATAGAATTGCCATAATAAACAAGGTGAATGTTTTGTAGAGTCACACAGAGCTGATAATCATGTTTGAGCTACAAACAACTGCCAAGCTCCATGCTATGATCATTGGCTCTGTATTTATTCAGTATATCACATAAAAAACTGCTACAAAAATGTTTCAGTGCACAAGATTCTCTTGTATTTGAGAAATATCCTGATACATTCCTAAGACTTAAAAAAAAGTATAATTTTGGCCAATAAGCTTAAAAATGACTTAGATAAATATGAGTAGATGACATAGGTAAATATTAATAATATATGTATATTATGGACAGGATAAATGTTTTAGAAAACTGCTGTATTTATAGAAGAAGCCTACTTGGTCCTGGCCTCAGAGGGCTTATGTGTCTGACTCTATTTCTTTGTCTTTGCCCCTGAGGTCCTGCCTGCCTTTCTTTGTTCATGCACTACCCTCATCCACACAGATCAGACCCCCAAGCATTTATATGTTTAGCTGCTCCATTTCTGCCTGTCCTGTATTAGTTTAGCTTTTTGATATCCATGCCTGCCAGCTCTCCAGTAACAGTTTCCCTTGTGTATTTGTGATGACCTTAAACCTATACATTTGTGAATTTCACCGTGATATTTCAATATATGTATATAATTTATAACATCAAATCCATATAATAAGCTATGGTTTTCTGTCTCTTCTCCCTAGTGTGTGTGTGTGTGTGTGTGTGTGTGTGTATAGCCTTTGAGCCTTATTCTTTTGTTATCTGAAAAAAGTAATAATTTGTCTTGTAATTTCATACACATGCACATGTGCACGTGCGCACACACACGTACAAACACACCAACTCTTAGGAAGAACATGTAATGTGCTTCTTCTATCTGTTGGTTCATGTCGATCTGTAATCAGACCTTTTACGTCAGCTTCCCCTTCACACTTCCTGTCAGTTGCTAATCATTCTCCTAAATTCCAACTTTCTCTACCTAGAATCTTCATATCTGACTGAACACCAGTACTTCTCTTCCTGTACCTAACTTTGTCCCATTTACCATAAAGTCTTTAAAGTCCCTCAATGTTGCTATGTGATAAAGTAGCATCTCGTTTTATACCTTAGGAATTCTATCCCATTGTTCTGTGGTTGGCACTGAGGTTGATTCCATGGGCAAAGGACAGAGGGTGTTTTAGAGGCAAGCACAGACATTCAGGGTTTCCTTTGCTGTGCTGATGCCATTTCCCTTGATATATACTCAGAAGTGGGATGGCTGTGTTTTGTCGTAGACTTAGTTTCTTGGATGCCCCACACACTTACTGTCATGCTTGGGTAAAATTGCCTTCCCAGCAAAAGTGTATAAGTAGCCCCTCTTCAAGTCTCAACACCCTCGCTACCTTTTGTATTTTTTTTCTTTTATATAATACACATTCTAGCTGAGGTGAGACAATGGATGCTTTAGTGTGGCTTTGACTTGCATTTCCATGACAACTAAACCAGTAGTATTCAACACATCTTCGTAACTTTTTTTGGCCATTCAAACTTTTCCTTCTGAGATGTATCTATTCACAGTTTCTTGCACATTTCCGGTTAAGTACTTGGGACTTATTTCCATACTGAATCTGTACCTTTCGAATTCTTTATATATTCTGGCATTTGAATACTTACATTCTACTAATGTAAGAAAAGCTTACGTCAGTCTGTTAGTTATGTCCTGAGCTTTTGAGACGCTTCTTCATAGTTTGTTTCGGATGCTCTGTCTTCAGACATTTGATTCCTTTCAATTCATTTCATTCATTTTCCTAAATGAGAGAAAATCCAAGTCTCCATCTTTGACAATGAGTATCCAGTTTATAGGTCGACTGGATATTTTATTTTTGGTCAAATTGTTGATATAAATAAAAACTAAATAGTTATAGTCTGAATGTACCAAACAAAGAAGTGTGGTGGGTCATTTCAATGGAATTCTCCCATTATACTTGCATTTCAAGCAGGTAATTTTTTTCTAGAGAGCGAAATCCAAGCCAAGTTTTCTGCTCTTTGCTTGTTAAGGCTATAAATAATCTACTGTTTGCATAATCCTGGTTGTATGGTGGGGAAGCAAATTTAATGTAAATAACAATATTTCAAGTAAGCTAATTATTTTGATTAAAAACTCATAGGAAAATATAATATTTACCAGGCTCCAAATATTTGAGTTTGATTATAAAATATTTATAAGAGATTCAATATGAACTCTTTGGCAATTTTCAAACATTGCTTTTGGCTATCAATTTTTTCCTCTATTTTTGTTGGTGTCCAGTACAGTTATCTGAATGGATTCCTAAATGAAGTCATAAAAATCAATTGTATATAATAAGGAACTCAAGGATCTTTGAAAAGCCAAATTATGATCTCACGGGCCACTATCGTTTAATTACTATGAGGTGTGAAATGAGTACCTGTTACTATAGAATCGATAAATTGGATACTAAGAACAAGCTGGACCTGTTCCAATAGTATAATATGGATCTCAACTCATCGCAAAGACTGGAAGCCCTTGGCTGGGGAAAGCAATGACCTAAGAGAACCCAACACCTTCAGTTCTGAACTTGATGGTGATAAAGGGTTTTGTCCATTCAGCTCAGGCACTCTTCATTCTCCAGGTCTGAGGGGTGACCTCATCTCCCATCTGCATTTATACCTGCATCCATCAGCATCCCCTTCTGTCAGTCTCCCTCCCTCTCCCTTGGAATCCAGAACAATCTCAATGGTCACCCTTCATCTTAAATAAGCTCTATGGTTGATTGGCGATCCTTTAAATTCTTTGTGCTTTTTATGTTTCTGTGCGCTGTATCTTGATCATACACACTCTGCACTGCTACCCCCTCCTCTCAACTTCTAGGGTCTCTCCCATCCTGTCTCCATCCATTCATTTCTTCTTTATATTTAATAGCATATCTGTGCTATTAGGGTTGAATTCCCACAAAGGAGCAAGGACAAGATCCATAAAGACTGCACGTGCATAAATCTGCTTCCTAATATCAATACTGGTGTGTGTAATTGTATATTCTATTCCCTGTACCCTTAACTGGCCTGTTTTATAATCATTGTGATTATTTAATATAGATTTTACAGAACTGTTCTTAATATCCAAGGATTAGTAATAATAATTTCACCTATCTGGAACTTAACATATAACATATAATATTAAAAACTATAAAATAAATCTAAATTCATTTAGGGTTTTCATTGTACCTAATTGTTTCCAAATTGGCATTTTGTTCTTTAAGTAACTCCTATAAGTATGCCATTATTTATAAAGATTAATTTTTGGAGGAGTAGACAACACTGGATAGTCATTACTTATGTTTTTCATTTGCATATCAACTTAAGGCCTGGAACTATATAGCTCAATGGTAGACAGCTTGCCTACCATATGCATGGCCATGGGTCCAAGCCTTGGGAGTATGAAGTAGATACACCTATAATACATTTTCACCTTTTCCAAATTTTTGTATAAAAAAAAAACAATAATTCTTCATTGTATGGAGATAGTAGGTAAATCTTGAGACAAAACCATTCATTCTTATACAAATTTGACAGTTATTTACACTTCTAAAAAATAAGATCAAATCTGAAAGGTTTGCAAATTTTATTTTCATTTAAATAATGAAACTTCCACATTATTAATATTTAAGTGACCAGTTTCTAAAAATATTAAATTTCCCTTATATCATAGAGAAGTGTTATAATCTGCAGTGTTTTCATCATGACTCTTTTGTACAACTTCTCATGTTATATTTTAAGTGACTCATTTTCTATCTTTTTCTTAAATTATAATGTTGCCATGTGCTTTGAAAGGTTCCTTCTTCACCTCATGCACCAATATTACTTTTGAGAGATAAACTTCATAAACTGGTTATTTATATCACTGCACAGACGTGCGGGTCTGACTCTGGAATAGGACATTAAACATTCATTTTGAAATTCTAGGGGTATATAAATGTGATCATGTTAAATATATACCCCCCACAGGCAGGGTGTTCCCTTGTCTCATAAATAGAACACGTAAATAGAATTCCAGATGGAAGAAAGATTATCGGAGGACTGCCATGACTGACTTTTGCCAGTAGCTGCGAAAGTTCAACCAAAATCTCCCGTACATTTCCATCATTATGGAGTCATAAACCTCTCCAACACTTCCATAAGCATTGCAGAGTCCCTAAAGTCTGACTAATCGACTCAGTTAGACTATGTGTGATGTATTTATGACTTCCCTGTACAGGAGAATAGGATTTATTCCAATACGAAATTACACTGTGCCTTCAAGATTAGCCGCAGGGACCTCTTTACTTCACTGTAATCCATAGTGGTTAGAATTTATTGCCACCTAAGTTCATCCCAGCCACTAAGCATTGCACACAGGGATCCAGAGTTGAGAATAACAGTGGTTCCCGGTGACCTGTTCCTATCTAATTTACGGCTGCTTAGCTGGAAGAAGGGGGACCCTCACACACTACATCTAACACCCTTTGAAAGCCTGTGCCTTTTTTGCCCCAAAGCTACAGTCCCGTGTAAAACTGCGAGTGAAAATGAGAGGATTCATGCATCTATCTTGAAATATTTAGAAGAGAAATAACTGCAGGTGAATATGACGTAGATTTTCTTCCAAAAGTTGTGCCAGAATTAGCAGTAGGCATACTTAGTCTGGTTTTACTTTATAATTAAAACACAGTCATGTTCGACTAGACTATTAAGGCAGCCACTTTGAAGCTGGCAGTAAAGGCACAGGGGTCACTTACTTTTAATTCTTCTGTGAATCGTCCGCAACCCAGTCCTTTACCTGGAACTTGAGGATTTTCAGGTGGCTTTGCTAGCAGGCTGTGCTTTAATATTCGGTGATGTTTTATTAAAGAGGCCCTCATAAAATACTTGACATTAGCAATTGTTTTTTGTCTTCTTTAACTCCTGGAAGTTACCAAATACTCTCCAAGTGCACTAGCTCTGTTTTTCTGGTCACTTGCAAAATAGTGTTTGCTATCTCAAGTTCTTGTGCTTCTGATATTTGCAATGGGTAGAGGGTTTATGCGTAAGTGTTCCAACCTCTGTGTTTTAGTGTTGGCACATAAGCATATCTCCCACCTATACGTCTTTGTCATTTGTAATATTTAGGGGATTTTTATCTAAACAAATTGGGGGTAGGGTTTCAATATATTATTTCAAAATTTATTGTTAATTATTAAGATGACTTTGTCCTTAGTTATGGTATTTACTATATGTTCTTGTGGTGTGTGTGTGTGTGTGTGTGTGTGTGTGTGTGTGTGTGTGTGTGTGTGTTACTTGGAATTTCTAGAAATATAACTTTGCTATCTTCCTTGATGTCAGTTAGACACCACAGCACAGGATGATGTCATAGCTCATGTAAAGATCTTCACCTGTGTTTTAAGGAGGCCACCACTTACCAATTCTGTCCCCTTTGTCTTTGTTGCTCATAGAAGTGCCTGTTACATTTCGCTGTAGTTTAAACATATTTAGTGCAGCACTTGTCCCATCTCCGGATGTGGTACGCAACTGGAAATCCACTTTGCACTCCCTCAGCCCCGGGGATATTTGCCCTGTCGCCTGGATTGATTTAACCTAGCTATTAAGGAGCGTGTTTTATAATCCATCCCACTTTATTAGTTTATATTGCATAGATTTCATTTATTCCACTTTTTATGGATGGATTCAGTCTATTAATTTTGTTGGACACATATGTGCTCATATTATGAAGCAAGTGTAGTGTTGGGATTCGTGTACGTTGGTAGTCATCCGTGTGGGTACTTGTCAGACACAGAACACATAGTCAGGAGTAGAGGGGAGGCCGACTAGGGAAACCCACACTGCTGATGCCCAGAGAAGGATGGTTCAGAGACCTTTGACACACGATGAATGGATGAGTAATAAATAGTTCATTTATTTTATAAATGCGCCTCCAAAATATGACAAAAGACAGTGCTGTACTTAGAAAAAATGGACCTCTAACACATGACAAGAGATAATGCTGAATGCATTGTAATTTTATTAAAAATGTTGGAGGTCATAGCAATTCGCTGTTTTGTGAACGGAAGATAGTTTGCATCCAATGAGTGGTGTTTGTAGTAAGCTCCCAGTGGTAGGTAGTCCCTTTGTGATAACCGCTGTACTATTGCATTAATACTGTTGGGTCCTCACTCTCAGATGAGCAGGTAAGCACTGGAGATATTTTAAACTTCCCCTCAGTCATTCAGAGAGTGTTTCTGGAAGCCGGATGAAAACTGATGTGGTGTCTCTAACGTCATTCACTCACCCGTCCTAAACATACATCGGCTGCTACACAGAGGGGTGTGACTAGGTATTGAAAAGCACCCCATGATTAGAGGGGTCCTCCAGTCTCATCAAGGGATGTAGATTGAAACAAACATATAAGGTATAGAATATGTGAAGGGCTGGATGAGTCCAGTAAAGAAAAATGAATCATGGAAATTGGAAAATGAGGCAGGGCAGAGACAGGATATTAAGAGGGGAAAGCCCTCTGTGAGCTATTCTGACAAAACAATATTTAGAGTGAAAAATAGATGAGCCTGTCAGTGATAAAAGTGGTACACATAGAAAAGATGGACAGTGTATAGCTGTCTATGTGTGCAGTTTGAATCTGATTGGCTTATGAGTCAATCTTTTCTTTTGCTCACATTAATTTTATCATTAAGAGACAGACTATTTTCATAAAAGTCAGTGAAGAAAGAATTATAAAGTTTCTCACCTCTCAGGAGTTTAATGTGACTTTGTTTTCAAAAATTAATTTAAGACCATTGTTTCTTAGGATTTTATAAAGAAAATAATTTTCCTTTTGTTCGAACAAATCTTAGCATGGGTTCTGTGTCTATTCACTAGCAAAATCTTACGATAATAATAGTACCTGAAGCCTTATTTGTTTAGTTGTGGAATTAAACAATGAAATAACCAGGATTATCTTCTCTGACCTTTGAAGCAGGCCATTATCTTGGTTCCTGGCCTATCACAGTACAAAGAGAGCAAGTGTTTAAACTGATAGCCAAGCAGTCAAGTGTGATGACAGTGTCAGACCTGACCAAAACTGTGTCTAAAAAGATGTCATTTCTTCCTGCAGCCACCAATGAACATACACTCCATTGTAGTACAAGTCCAGTGTGTCAACAAGAAGGTTGGCACAGTGATCTATCATGAAGTACGCATCGTGGTGCGGGACCGGAATGACAACTCACCCACATTCAAGCATGAGAGCTACTATGCCACCGTGAATGAGGTCTGTGCACTTGCGTTGTTATGTGTTTGGCTTATATAATAAACCCGTGCATTCCCATGCTAATGATGACTAATGTGTCTAGAAGTAAAAGAATGTAAAAGAAGAACAAATGGTTTTTTAAAAAAATGCATTCTAGTAACTCAGAAAAGCATTACAGAAATTCAACTTGCTATAGAAAAAATGCAAACAACTATTTATATTATAAAGTATATTGAGAGAATTCAAGGCATGCTACTGACATTTATGTTTATTGAAAAGTGTTGGTCAAAATGTCTTCAAATTTATGAAGTGATTTCACTAGATATTGAAAGAAATTTTTATAAGACATTATTTACAGTTAATGACTAATTTTTTATATATGTGTGTGTATATGTGTGTGTCTGTGTGTGTCTGTCTGTGTGTGTGTGTCTGTCTATGTTGTGTCTGTCTATGTGTGTGTGTATTTGTGTGTCAGTCTGTGTGTCTGTCTATGTGTGTATCTGTGTGTGTGTCTGTGTATCTATCTATGAGTGTGTCTGTCTGTCTATGTGTGTTTGTTTGGGTCTGTGTATGTGTATGTGTGTCTATGTGTGTGTGTGTCTGTCTATGTGTGTGTGTCTGTCTATGTGTGTGTGTCTGTGTGTCTGTCTTATATGTGTGTGTCTGTGTGTGTGTCTGTCTGTGCGTTTCTGTGTGTGTGTCTGCCTATATGTGTGTGTGTCTGTGTGAGTGTCTGTGTGTGTCTGTCTATGTGTGTGTGTGTCTGTCTGTCTATATTTATGTGTGTCTGTCTGTCTTATGTGTGTGTGTGTGTCTTATGTGTGTGTGTGTGTCTGTGTGTGTGTGTCTGTCTATATTTATGTGTCTCTGTGTGTCTTATGTGTGTGTATGTGTGTGTGTCTGTGTGTGTGTTTCAAGACCTTCTCATTTCATACCCCAGAGAGCTCACTCTGGCTTCAAACTCCAAACTCAAGGTGATTCTTCTGCCTGATCTTCTCTCGTGTCAAATTACAAGAATGAACCAAGTACTACCCTGTTAAGTTTTATAATTCAATTCTATGGTATCTAGAAATTTCAAACAGAAACCACACCATATTCTCTTTATTTTATTTTACATTGACTACCAATTCTTATTTGAAAATCGTGTTGAAGTTTTGACAATATCTTAAAAGTGATACTATTGCTTTTATTGAAAATTCATTTTTATTGTCTTTCTGCCCCTTGAACCAATGTCCCTGTGATGTTCTACAATGGTCCATCTATTAATTTGTTGTTAGACACTAAGCCAGAAAACATTTACAAAGTAAAAATAATATCACTTTCGATGCATACTATATAAACGCAAACAATATTAAGTTGCTATGAAAATACACTCAATATCTGAGACTATTCACTTCTTCAATTCCTCTCTTTACAATACAAAAATGCTTTATAGGAAGCCATCAGTGTGCTTTGAAAATAAATGCAAAATACATGCTTTCAGTTCAGCAATCTCTAAAAACAATCGAAATGTTTTATTTGCGAAAAACTTTTATTTGTAAACATTGGGTAAAATGAAATAATAGAAGATGGATCGTCCGAGATAATGTCACTGTAAGGTATTAGATGATTAAAAGTGCAGCATGTCAGTCAGTGCTCCTCCTGTCTCTGGGTCCTTCCATTGGCTCCTGTAGTAATCAAAGAGGCTGACTAGATCACAGGCCTCTCGCTTGAGGTTCATTTAACGTGTTTTCTTTTTCAATATCCAAAGTTCAACGTTTGAATTAGAGTTTGCCCTTGGTTGATAGAAACTGATAGGCAAATCCTCTTAGGCAAAGGTCTAGATTAGGCAAAAGTCAGTTTTTCGTTCATATCCATTTTCTTCCTGCTCCATACATAGTTGATTTTTCTTACTGAGACTTCAAACGCTCTTAATTTGGTTTTTAAAGCATCCCGTGTTTCCAGATTACTTTTTCCTCTCTCCTCTGATCCTTTGGCTGTCTTGTTGAAGAATAACTCTTCTCAGGGACCATTTCCCTCATGTCAGTCTGCTGCTCAACAGCTGCAACCTTTTCCATTATCGTCAGGGAAAAGGCTAGCTCCGTGAGTGCATCTTCAAGGCCTGCCCAGTCCCACCATTTGTCAATGCTCTGCTTATTCCGTGCCTCCACTAAAGGTGCCTCACCTTCTTCTAGTTGATTTTCCTGGTGTCCCCCAGGCATCCAGCAGGCCTGTCTTCTGTTCTATGAGTTCTTCTTCATTGTCGTCTAAAGTTTGGCTCAGGATTTTCTCTCCCATTGTGTTGAACAGTCCAGTGTCCTCTACAAAGCTGTTCAGTGCTTTATGTGTGACAGACAGCTGAGACAAGCTTGACCCACTGACTCCATATTTGGTTGTACAGAGTATGTACTTCGTGGTCAAATCCATTTGCCTTCATTTTCCACCTGCTAGCTCTGATTCATATTTATGGTTTTATAAAGCAAAGGTTTGACTATACCTGCCAATAATTTGAAGGAAAAAAGTTCATTTATTTGGGTAGTTCTGACCAAATGCCAGAATTGGTCAGACTAATTTTAATGACCCAGAATTGCATATGTCAGCATATATGAGTGTTTGTGTTTATACATGTGAGTATATACCTGTGTCTGATTGTGAGTTTCTGCATATATTGTACATGCATAATATATGTATGTATGTGTGTATGTATATATGTGTATACTTCTCTGTACATATGTAGACAAAATCTCATCTACAACACTACCTATAAAATTAAAAAAAAAGTCTTTATCTCTGCCCAAGAGTAGAACATCCATGATATTTTTCTTGCAATTTTCTCATTTACTACAAGGTGGAAACATTTAAAATCTACACTTAAAAAGTCACTCAGGATTTAATAAATTGTTGCTATGATATTATTTGACACTGCAATAAAATGCAAGACAAGTATAAAGTCACAATCACAGATTTTATAAAGAAAATTTTCTTTTCTCAGACCCTGGTTAGTTCTTTTTTCCCTCAGGGTGAGAAGATGGAGACTTGAGCAGTATCTAAAATGGCAGAAAATGGCTCAGAAACAGAGTTTATCCCCAACCCCAAACCCTTACTTTGGTTCCTCCTTCACTGGTAGACTGTTATTGTGTATCTGAATTTGAAATAAACATCAAAGCTTATACTTATAGTATTTTTAAACATAATCACTATCGCAGTCAGCACATTTATAAATAGGTTAAATTTTAGGAGGTAATATTCTTTGGAAGCATGTTTTTCTAGTAATATGCCAAAAAAATCAGCAAAACATTGCTAGTTTTTTTTTTAATTTAAACTCCAAGTGATGACTATGACGAAGGTTATAATCTCTTACTAGAAAAGTAAAACACAAGATTAGTATGAGAATTTATCTCCCTGGGTAATTGTCAACTCAACTAGGGTCGGACAACTGTATCATTTATTAATTCTATAGGGTGGTTTAGAAAATAAATTGGAGAGTAAAATCTCAGTTCATTCTTAAGCTAGTTTGAAAGGTAAAACTTTACCAACAATAATGTCTTTTAAATAAATATATCCCATGGCTTAATATTTTTACCTAGCTTCTACCTCCCCAAATATATTTACATGCATCCCACCCCCCCCAAAAAATCCTTTTGAAATAACAAATAGCAATTTTGTTTTTTGGTAATAAATTTTTGTAATTTATTAAGGGAAACATAAATACCAGCCAGCACTAAGATGTATGCTGCAATCACATTTATAAGAGTCAGAGGAACAGGGTGTCTGCTGTGAGATTGCATATCTTAGAGACGTTAGACAATCTGTACCCATGAAATCTCAACAGTAAGGATATCTCAACTCTACCTGACCAGAGATAATATCACCTGGCACGCTAACACAGAAATGGACCCTAACCCTGAATAAAGAACTACAGGCAGCTAAGGACTGCTATGAGGGAGAGAGGGTAAGGAATGCTATGAGGGAGAGAGAGCATTCGTCTCCGTGGATGAGACGCTGATGGGCTATCCAACACCAGGTGGTCAGTGCTGAAGTCACATACATACAACTGACATTATATGGACTGAGCAGATTATATTTACATATTTAAGATATAACAATAAGTAAAGAAAAAGAGACCAGAAGCCATGAATTGGAGGGATAGTGGGGGATGGAAGGGTTAATCTGAAAGGTTGGAGAAAGGAAAAGGAAAAGGGAAAACAATGTGCATGTGTGTGTGTGTGTGTGTGTGTGTGTGTGTGTGTGTATTTTTCAAGAAAAGGAACAAAACAAAACAAAAACAACAAAAATCACCAAAAATATTCTAAAATCATCCCAAGCTTAGCGAAATAACAAAAATGAAATGAACAACTCAAACTTTGCTGGAGTTTAAATGAAAGTATTAGCAATGTTTTGCTGAAGCCAGAGACATTAGGATGACAGATCAATGTAGCCAAGTTATGTTCCTCATTTTGTGGAATAAATTAGGGGGTCCCCAAAAGAACAATCCTCTCACTTGTTTTTTATTAATCATTCCATTTGTTTACATCCCAAATTATATCACCCGTCCTGGTTCCCCCTCCACAACCCCTCGTGTCATCTACCCTCTCCCTCCTCCCCTTTGCCTCTATGAGGGTGCTCCCCCATCCATCCAATCCCATATCACCACCCCAGCATCCCCCTACTCTGAGTCATCAAGCCTCAGCAGGACCAAGGATCTCCCACCACCCCCATTGATGTCAGACAAAGCCACCTTCTGTTACATATGTATCCAGAGCCATGTATCTCTTACACTTTTATGTAAACTATTGCAGCTGGGGAATAAAAACCTGTGACTAGTAAATAATAATACACATTTCACAGGAGCAGAAAGTCTCCCTTACACCTGCAGACAGGAGAGACTGAATGTACAACTATCTCCAGTACAAGACAGGAGTTTAGAAAATATAAGTCCCATGCTCAAACTAAAAGCAGACTTTTCTGCCTAACATCCTGACACCTGAAGCAACAACTTATCCTACAGGGAAACTCTGAAAACAAATTCAGCGGTACAAACGTTATAAAGAATGTGCACATAACGATAACGTCGTTTTTCTCTGCATCCCAGTAGCCATTGCCCGCAAAGTGTTGTCATGCTAACATTGTGATCAAAAACATGGCACGAATAGCTAATGTGTGTGGAGTACAGAACACAGATTCGTAGAAATGAAAATAAAATTTCCCTTCTCACTCCTAAGTATCTAATTATTTTTTTCCTGTGCAATTGAAAGATAATGCATAAAAGTACAAGGGGGTTGTATTCCCCCATCTAACTAGCTTAATGCCCACTTCAGGATGTTTCTATGCTATTGTATTAACATTCTTGCCATTCTATGCACTGTGTAAGTCTTTAGGGATGGAGATTAATTACATTTATGTCCAGCTATACAAATACAAGAGTCTCCTGTTCCCAATGAGATATGCTAGTAAGTAAAATTAGAAAAAATTATTAATGCATGTGAATAAATCTAAATATCAACTGAGTAAAACATTCATTTTCACTAATATGTATAAATATACATATTTATGTATATATACATATATATATACATTTATTTCCTAGGGAATATATGTGAAATACATAGAGAAATACTATAGTTATAAACCAATGAAACATGGAGAGATACTAAGAAGAATGGGAGCCTACATCACCTACAGTATAAATGAAATAACAAATCATGTATTTTTTTCCTCCATTTTGATTAACTTGTGTATTTCTTATTTACATTTTAATTGTTATTCCCTTTCCCAGTTTCCAGGCAAACATCCCCCTAACCCCTCTCCCTCCCCTTCTAGATGGGTGTTCCCCTCCCCACCCTCCCCCCATTGCTGCCCTCCCCTCAACAATCACATTCACTGGGGGTTCAGTCTTGGCAGGACCAAGGGCTTCCCCTTCCACTGGTGCTCTTACTAGGCTATTCATTGCTACCTATGCAGTTGGAGCACAGGTTCAGTCTGTATACTTTTATATAATTGATTATTCATATCACTTAAACAAATAATCATTACTAGGCAAGAGAAAGCAAAAGACAAAGTAGCATGTCAAAATATACACACTTTACAAGTACGTACATTTATACCAATGGGTACTAATAAATACATTAAACTAAAGATACAAGATGAACAAACTGAAGGATATAATTTAAGCCTATATTTAAATATTAAGCCAACTAGAGGTAGTTGAAAGGAAATAGAATAAAATATATGGATTATGAAAACTTGAATTTAAAAGGAAGGAAGAAGGCATTACAGGAAAACTGCCATCATGCACTGGGGAGATGGCTCATTCGTTAAGACCACTGGCTACTCTTCCAGAGGATCCAGGTTACATTCTCAGCATCTACAGAACAGTTCCAGATATAACTCCCATTCTTAAAGATATGATACCCAATTCTGGCCTCTGTGGGCACAGAAAGCACATGGAGCACAGATACACACGCGTTTAAACAACCACACGCAGAAACACAAAGTAAAACAGATGACAATTTTAATAGTCATCCTACAAAAGTCTATTATAAATGGAAGAATTATAAATGAACACTCAAAATAGTTACCATAATAAATATGTGGGCAGTATACATGTATATATAAATAAAAGCAAAATTTGTATTTATACATATAAATAATAACCTCATGACAAAGTAACTTGGCAGAATAAAATCAGAAACATTAAACACTGTCATCATATATAGAAACTAAAACTCTGAGCCAGAAAGAAAGGCTCCCCAAAGGACCCAGAGCATGACCTGCCACAAGGCACCTTGCAGGTATGATTTATTATATTACACTCAATTAGAGGGACCATCCTGGGTTACTGTGGTGCCCAGTCTGGTCAACATGTGCCCTTAAAAGATATTGGTCTTCTGAACTGGCCACTGGGTCACAAACTCTCAATATATTAAAAGATAAAATCTTATGATGTACTCTCCATGATGAAATAAAACCAGTAATCGAAAATAGAACGTTGGAAAATAGAAAAGACATAGACATTTGACGAAGAGCTCTTTCTCACTCTCGCTTCCCAGGGGTGGATCATGAAACAGGATTTAGAATCAAACCATTTCAAAGGGGAGAGCAGAAGTCCCTACATATGTATATAGACAGACCCCAAAGGATCCCCAACCTCTAGTGAATGAACAACAATTGACCATAGAAACAACTGGTGTGCATGAAGCGGGCAAAGGCTTGGATAAGTCACTCTAAAGGATAGAAGGTCTGGAAGGAAACAGAAAACAGATACCTCCATGTTGTTGTAAAAATATAAAAATGAAAAAGTATTGTCTTTTACCTCGCTAGGTCCAGCACCACAGTGCCCCAAGATATCTGCTAGATATCTTAGCGGAAACACATCCCAACTCCGCAGTGGCCCTGTGTCTCCTGCTGCCGCACATTTTGTTACACTCAAATCGTCACATAAAAGAACACACAACGCAGTAATCTTTGACCCAATTGGTAAGATATAATTGTCCACCTAAACATACAAAGCCCAGTACCATCCATCCCTTAAGAACATTTGTTAACAACCTGTAAAGGTACAGCGTGGAATCTTAACGTCACCCGCCATATTGTCCTGCTGTGGCTTCTCTCTCTCTCTCTCTCTCTCTCTCTCTCTCTCTCTCTCTCTCTCTCTCTCCCTCTCCTCCCCCTCTCCTCCCTCCTCCCCCCTCCCCTCCCCTCCCCTCCTCTCTCCTCCTCTCCTCCTTTCCATTCCAGTCTCCTCCTCTTCCTTCAAACTTTTCTCCCGCCCATCCTTCCTTCTCCTCCAATGACAGGCCTCCTTCTATCCTGTACCTGCCCTTCACCCTGTTCTTTACAAATTCAATGGGGAGAAGTTTCTGGTGAAGTCACCTGATTCCTGTGTGGCTGTCCTTGTGGCAGTGGAATTAGCATCAAAATACAGACAGATAACTCCAGGGCAAACCACAACACCTCCAAATGTCAGTAAAGGCTGAGATGTGCTGAAAAGAGCAAGTGTAGAAACACAGAGTTGCATCACAGGAAGAGCATCCACACAATGAAGTATGGTAGGCAGAGAGAATACAGAAGATATTTAAAAAGCATCTGACAGTGGAAATCCAGAATTGATCTGGAACATGATCTCCCACCCCTAACTAAGAAGCTTTCTACAATTGAGACCCACTTGAAAGGAAAAGAATTCCTTTTCTCCAGTGGAGTCTCATTAGGCAAGTTAATCACACAGAGCTGTAGACTCCATGCCCCCCCCAAAAAGGCCAACACAGAATGAATGTACTAGTATTTTTGTAGACTTTTTTGTCTCGTATTGCCTTGTTTGGGCATTTTTTTTCTTACTGGTCCTTTTTTTTTATACATTATGGTTCCCAAACTTGTATTTTTATGGGTTTTGTTTTTGTGTCTATATGTTTCTTGCATTTTTTTCTCTTCATTTTTATTTTTAATTTTGTTTGCTTGCTTTCTAAAGAGGGGAAGAAGAAAGGGTACAGAGTTCAATGGGGGGAGAGTTAGGGATGAGTTGAAGTAGGAGAAACTGTGGTCAGAATATAGTGTATGGACAATAATTTTAAATATAAAGAGGGGGGAAATATAACAAGAAATTAAGTTACAGAATCTAAGAGGAGCACAAAAAAAATGTAACGTCAAACCATAATGATGTATAAATGTGGAAACTTGGGAAACACATCGAGTATTTCCTAAGAAGTGTAAAAATGGCCAGTAAGTATAAGAAAAATGTTGTTTAATATCACTAATTTTCAGTAGCATATAAAAATTACAATGAGATATTATATGTTAATTATAATGGTTGTTTTCAAAAAGATGTGAAATATCATGGTGATCAAGAGGTGGGGAGGGGAACTGTGTATGCTATTGGTGGGAATGAAAATTAATAAATTTCCATCATGGAACTCCATCATGAAAATAAAACAAGTAAAAATAGAATGATGCTAGGATGTCATCTATTCAAAACTGAGTTTGTAACACACAGAAATGAAATCAGTGGATCAAAGAGATACCTAGCCTCCAGTGTTTACTCTGACAAACCCTCTACACTATGAAATCAATAGATGTATTGTTCACGCTTTAATAGAAAAACAATAAATGGTTTCCATACAAAACCAGCACTACTCAGTCATAAATTTGAAACCATATAATTTATAATGAAGCAGAGAGTTCAGGAGGTGATTGAGTGTAATAAGCCAGGCATAGAAAGCGACATACATCAAACTTTTCCTCATAAACGGAAGATTAAAAACTTGGTATCTACAAAAATGGAGAGTGGGATACTCACTATTAGATCTAGCAAGATGGGAGGAGAAGGGAAGGATCTGGTGTGACAAGTACACAGGACAGATATGCCCTATAGGGCAACACCGTAGATCAACAGAAGTTCATAATTTATTATTAAAAAAGTAGGAAAGAAGACCTCAAGTTTCCTATCACAAAGAAGTACCAAGTTGTTAAAGAGGCAGTGGGTCTAATTATTCCATAGATTAAGAATTAAACATTATATGTAAATATGTATATACACACATATATGTACATACACACATCATATACATCATATGTATATGTATATCACATGTATTTGTGTTTATACACATAAATATAAATATACATATACACATATATACAAATATACACATACACACACATATATATATATATGCTTGCTACTTTGAACCCCAAATATGTGTGTACACTCATTGAGGTAGAGCAAGAAATGTTTGCCTGCCAGTAGTCAGCAAAAGGTAGAGGAAGAAGACAGGAGAGAAATGCTGTAGGGGTTGGTATAATGGAGGCTATAGTGGAGATACAGGATTGCTGAGGAGTCCAAGGAGGGTGTGCCAAGGAATCCCACTCCTCGGTCCCAAAGGGCAAAATTAACCAACTGAAGGAGGCCATGTACACGAGCTTGGGAGTATAGTCTTTCTCAGAATCCGTGGAGGAAAACCTCGGATTGCACACTGCCTGCTTTCCAGCTTTGTGGAAGCTGCATTTTTGTTAGCGTAACTATGTATAAGGAAAAAGATTCTGTTTAAGACACTAAATTTGTTCTCATTTTGTTAGAGAAAATATGGAGATGGGTGAGCGAATCTCTCTGTGGTGGATTAAAGAGATAGGAAACGAAGTATAAAGAAATAGAAGATTTTAGCAAACTTAGCGAAAATAGTCTAGTAGATTCATAAAAAGTATTTTCTTCAGCAAGCACGGGATTCATAGCTTCCAAGGGTACAAAATGGGATGAGAATTTCCCAAATGCTGGTATCTACAGTTCTATAAACCCCTCCCAAATGACTGAAATCATACAAAATATATTATAAAAACCTTTTATTTCAGCTTAAAAAAAATCAATGAATACAGATGACAAACTTCCCCCATATAATCAGAGAATAACATAAAACTCAAGATTCACACTTAATGTTGTAGACTTTTCAGAAAACGAACAAGAATTATTAGTCAGTTGAGTTTACCAAGTTTTTTGGATAGGAGTTGTGAATTTTAAAAATATTTTTGTAATTCAACAACAAATGGGTAATGGACTTTCGAAAAATGAAATATATCCATACACAAAACTCCATGGCCATTCTAAGTGTATAGACATTGGCTGAGATGCACAGATTTTGGTCTGGGCAAGTGTTTGATTTGATTCATTAAATCAACTGCACGATGCTTTTATTGGGGAGGTCATTAAGACAGTGTGACTTTGTTTTAAACTGGGAGCAACTAACTCTCGATAGTACTTACCGAAATGGAGTTTTGGTTGCATTTATTTTTTAATTAGATTTGGCTTTGAAGTTAAAGGTAAGTACAATTGCAATTTTCAGCAAGGTCATGGATTCACCGTGATGTTGATGCATTCTTGACCTTAAATGTATTGGACCAAATGCTTTGGAGCCCTTGCGTCTATAAAACTAATTAGGTAGATAGGTTCCCTATGAATCAAGAGTTCTGTTTGTACTTACCGAAAAGAAATCAATAATATACCTAGCAAGCATTCGTATAGCAAGTTCAAAATAAGAGCTACAATTGCATCCAGTCCGGGTATTCAATGACGATCAGGTTGTTTATGATTTTCATCTTCAAATATAGTTTTGTTCTGTCCTTATGTGCTTCCAATTCTTCGTGTAAAATTGGAATTATCCTCCCAGAGTCCATCATCAGATTAAGGGAGTACACACAATGAATTGGAACCCGAAATTAGGAAAAACAGATTTTAGCCTACGCCGTGCATGATTTCTAACCAGTAAGCGCGGAATTAGAAGGAAGTTCATGCATGATGTTTCAAGGAAACAGGAAACAGATATGCTGCATAATTTTGGTCAGCAGTGACAACACACAAATGTTTTCCTATGGCGCCATTGGCAGGAACAGTGTGATTGTGGGAACCCTGGGCATTTATTCATTTTAGAGCTTTTCTGCCACTGGAGAAGGTTTACATACTTCTCCAATCTTAGAAAGCCTGAGGTCACATCGATGGCGTCACATCGATGAGGCAACATTCATGCCACTCCCTTTTGGACAAATGTCCGTCTCCTTTGTGGAAATCTTCCACGCATGCACTGCACAACTTGATACGAAGAACCCAAGGGGGTTCACCGTCACACATTTAAAGATGTGTGTTGATCCGTTTTGATTGTTTTCTGTCCTCAATAACGTAAAATATCAAAGGCTTCTTCACAGCTCTAAATCCAAGATGCCACTCACAATTTAAGGAAGAAGTCAATGCGAGATGCTAAAGTAACCTTAGGTTTTTGTATTTTTTTTTAATAAAAAAATATTATGCTGCAAACGTTGTCATCCCAACTATAGCACAAACTATGCCTGCCTTGGCTAACACCTTAAAAGACCGTCAGAACAACTTTTAATATTTACTTCCTAATGTTTTATAGGACTTATTTTAGTAGCCTCATCTCTTTTGGTATTGAGTGGAATGATAGCTGTCCATGTTAGCATGATAATGCTACTAACTGCTGACACTGAAGTACTTTGGTTCATAGAAGCAGGGGAAGGGGATATTGGAGGGCAGGGGATAACATTTGAAGTAAATACATGAAATATACACGAAAAATAAAATTAAAAAAGAAGTGCTCAGGTGACAAACAAATTTAATTTTCTTTCCTGTGAAATATCCCATTTAAAACCTGTGTACACCTCCACATAATCTCAAACTTTGTCTCCTCATAGTTGCATAGGAAGATGGAGAAGAATGTATGTGTCATCAACTTTTCCAGGTTCTCTGCTAACTATTGACTAAGGAGAGTCAGAGGCCTAATAGCCTCGCTTTAAAATATGGAACTTTGCCACGATACTGTAAACATACAAGGCAAAAACAAGGCTTCAGAAAGTAGGAAACTATCCATACCAAATATAAACACACGTGGCTTGGACCTCCTACCTTGCTTCAAGTCACGTTTTCTCCAAGTGTAAGAACTGAATAATTGACATCATTTGTGTCAGTAATTATTCATCTCCACATCACAGTTAATGAGAGAATCACGTTCTATCTAAACTACTGTAAGGAAGGTGACGTTAGAATACTCATGACACGGGCTCCAGTTTCAGGATGAATGCTTCCTGTCTGTAGACATAGGAAGCAGGCTACTTTCCAAGAGACGTAGATCCTTCTGCCAGAAAAGTGATGAAACATTTTAAGGTAGTTACTGCTAATTAAATGAAGCTATGAGCTGACAGCGAATCCCAATAATGGTTAGGGAGTGAGACAGCAAGCTCCTCCTGCAGGCCATAATCTCCACCTTCACCCAACACAGTCCCAAAACTGTAATGATCAAAGTTAAACATATACAAATATATCACCGTGAGACTTTAATGCGAAGTTATTAATATTTTACTCTATTACTGCCATATTCATTTTTGGATAACTCTATATCTTGAGATTTGTAATTATACTGCTAATAATTTTTATAAACAAAGAAAACTGGGTTTGCATGGCACAATAGGATAAAGACAGTTCAAACCTGCTTACAACTGAAGCAAATATAATTTAAACCACTGTGTTTGCAGTTTTTAGAGTAGATTATAGGATGGTGATCTCACAGAGTTAAATGTGGTTGTTTATAGGAACAAGGCTACTAGATATAAGTGTTGCAGGTTCCCTGGTGCTGTTTGTGTTTTGATGTTAATTCTGCTTCCTCAAGAGGGGCTGCCCCGAAAGAGGAGTAGATCAGTTACTCGGGTGATCTTCTTGAAGCTTCTCCCCATTCTTACTGTTCAAATAAAGGCTGGGGCCTATGATTGGGCAGTGAAAGGGAAGGGTGGGACTGGAGGGCTCAGAGTCGGGAGGAAGGAGAAGGAAGAGAGAGGACAAGGATGGAGAAGAAGGAGTTGGAAACCAATATGGCCAGGAAATGAAATTAAGAGCTGACAGTGAATCCCCCTCATGGTTAGGGAGTGAGGGAGCAAGCTCCTGCTATGGGCGATAATCTGCACCTTCACCCAACACAGTTCCAAAACTGCGATGATCAAAGTTAAACATACACGATTATACCACCCAATCTAGAAATAGATCTGCCCAATCTAGGCAGATAGATTATAAATATAATTACTGAGTTGTATGTGTTTTTATACGGGCTCATTGGTGTTGGAAAGGACTGCAACACAACAGTCATGTGTGTGGTTATATGTTTAATAATTTTGATAGCCTTCTGTTACGCCCACCTCGTCCGGCAAGGAAGACCCAACACCGTTGGATCCTTGTCAACAGCCTTTATTGCAGGACACCTTCATTGCTGATATGGGGACCTCGAGCAGCAAAAGCACTCACCTTATATACACAACAGTATGCTAATAATCCTTCAGGGATTGGCGGGGCACGGGTCACCCCACTATCACCCCACTGTCATCCCACTATCACCCTACTACTTGTCCTCCAGGGATTGGCGGAGAATGAATCACCTCACTAGCATGGTACCGCCCCTCATTAGCATATTACTGGCCAACTGACACCAGGTGCAAAACCTGCGCATGCGCAGTACCGTTGTTCACCACTGGAGGGCGCCCTACAGCCTTCCCCATAGAAAGCCATACGGTCGGGAGGTCTCTCTACAGTAATGAGATGTCCATCAAGATGAGCATTGTGGTTATAGTTCTTGGCTTTTGATGGAGAGCTTTTCATCTTTGAACTAGGAGATACGTTTATTCAACTGGAGGTCATGTTTAGCCTTATGTGCGGCCATATTTATTCCTGTTGGTGTGGCGGAGCACATCCTCCAACATGGCCTCCTGCACCAGTGTTTATCTGATATTATGTCTTTCTTTCCTGTCCTTGTTTTATCTTTTAAATTTTTGATAGTATACTATAACTATACTTCTTCTCTCCTTTCTCTTTTACTTCCAAAGCCTACCATATACCCCTCCTTGCTCTCTTTCAAATTCGTGGCCCTTTTAATCCTTAATTGTTATTGAATGCATATAATATTCTTTTGAAGAGGTGTTCAAAAATCTTTCAGCTACCTTATTTTAACTGTACCTCCTCCCCCTTGAAAAATATTTAACGTTTTGGCTTCTCCCAGTCCCATTGAATATGTAAGAACTGTCTTGGACCACAGAGAGTGTCTAGCATGCAGCCAGCAGGGTGTGAGAGGATACATACTTATTGTAGGTGACATTGGGACACCATTGCCATGTGCTAAGTTAACACCGGAGAAGCACACAGATGGACCACAAAAATAATTGAGAAAATTTTTCTCACAGTGCTTCATGTAAATTTACATTTTGTCGTGGGTCAGATTCATAGCTATCTTAGCTATAGTTAGACTCTGGAATTTAGTTAAAATGATTAAAATACGATTCTATCCACCGGCAGGAAGCAGCTACTGTATGTCAGTCAGGTTAAGCCATACATACGAACAAAATCTAGAATCATTTCTTTTCTCTCTTTCAGTCTCTGTCTCTCTCACTTTCAAAGGCAGCTTGCTCAGCTCAATAATAAAGAATTGTGGTTTTGTTGTATATGACATTTATAAAATTAAATTAACGTAAATTATTATTTAGGGAGGTATAATTTTAATTAGCTATTTTATTTAATTACATCCCAAATGTTTTACCCCTATTAGGTCCCCCCTCCCAGAGTTCTTCACCTTATCCCTGTTCCCTTTCACTTCTGAGAGGGTACCCCAAGGCATCCCCCTTCCCTGGGGCATCAGGTCTCTCCCACTGAAGCCAGCCAGGGCAGTCCTCAGCTACATATGTCCCACGGGCATTAGATCAGTCCATGTAGGCTCTTCGGTTGGTGGCTTAGTCTCTGGGAGCTCCCATGGGTCCAGGTTTGTTAACAGTGTGGGTATTTTTATGGTTGCCATTCCCTTCCACTGCTAGGGAAGTATAATTTCTTCCTTTGTTCTGATGAAAATATCAGGGAGATTCTTCATTGTCATACTTTTATAAGAACAATTTTTCCATAAATGCGAATTTCAGAAGTCTCTGTGCATCCCTATTCAGTGTTAGTAAGTTCTTAAATCTGTATGATTCACTCTTCTAAATTAACAAAATCAGAAATCAAAAGTGGGACACAACAGCAAGCACCTTGGAAGGACAGAGAATCCTAAGGACCTACTTTAAAAGCCTGCACTCCACAAAATTAGAAGATATAAAGGAAATGGATAATTTTCTTAATAGGTTCCACTTATCAAAGTTAAATCAAGATCAAATAAAAATTTGAATAGATCTCTAACCCAGAAAAAAAGAATTCAAAATGGACCCCCAGTATTATTAACTTGAAACTAATTATTTATGTACCCTTAGTTTTCTTAAACCCAGCATCCTCAGTATTTCCACTGATGAACCTTATCACTTTTAATTGCTTTGCTTCTCCTTTCAAACCTAGACTATGGGAACAGACAACCATCTCCTCTAATACATAAAAGGTGATATTCATGTTTATGATATAGAAAATGCATATATATATAATATATAATATATATATATATTAAGATATGTGTGTGTGTCTTAATCAGGGTTTTTATTCCTGCACAAACATCATGACCAAGAATCAAGTTGGGGAGGAAAGGGTTAATTCATCTTACACATTCACATTTCTGTTTATCACCAAAGGAAGTCAGGACTGAACTTACTCAGGGCAGGAAGCAGGAGCTGATGCAGAGGCCATGGAGGGATGTTACTTACTGGCTTGCTTGCTTCCTTATAAAACTGAGACCAGCCCAGGGATGGCACCATCCATAATGGGCTGGGCCCGCCCACCTTGATCGCTGGATTACAGCTGGATCTCATGGAGGCATTTCTTCAACTGAGGTTCCTTTCTCTGTGATAAATCCAGCTTGTGTTAAGTTGACACACAAAACCAGCCAGTATATATATATATATATATATATATATATATATATATATATATATATATATATATATTCATAGCTGAATATATAGCACATGGTGATGTCTAACATTTACAACCACTTGTCAAATGTCTCATAAATATATACATGTATTTACATTAGTAAAGAGTAATCTGGCTTTTTGCTCTTCTCTCCTCTGCTCTCTTGCCCTCTTCCCCCTTGTCCCTTCTCTCCCCATTCCCCTCCCCGCTTCCCTCCACATGCTCATGGCCGACCTTTACTCCTCTCCCCTCCTACTCTTCTTCTCTCATTAAACCTTTCCACGTGGAAAAAAAAGAGTAATCTGAATGTGTGAAACCCATGAAGCGCATAGCATATCAGTATGTATTTCTGGAAATGTACAGTTTTCCTATATGTTGTACATACAGGAAATCACACTAACTCCAGTCTATCTGTTTGCCCAGCTCAGAGACGAACAGAATAGACAAGTACTTCCTCTCTCCCCAATGCCATGCTTTTAGTCATGGCGTCTGTGGCTTGGGAGAGGCCCTACACACTGAGCAGCATAACTGATATACATTATTACTCTACTGTTCCCATGATGATCTCACTCAGAAACCCTTCACACATGTACCTATGCAGCATCATACTTAGCCAAATATGTACCCGCCCTGTAGCCAAGAGAAGGTGAAAACAAAAACAAAAACAACAGTCCTGACAAATGAACCAAATCCACACCATACAAATACAAGATATTATCCCAAGACTGAGGATTTTTGATTAGATAGCAAGCAAGCATCCCAAACTTATAGGAGTAACAATAAAATGTGCATTACATTGCCTCCTGCTGAGCAGATTTCCTTGATAATCGTCATGCGATGTCTGTCTAATGCCATGGTTCAGACAAATTATATTGATAACTGGAAAACAATTGTGTGCTCGTCTGACGACCTGTCATAAACTCTCGTTTTGCTAGATAATGTTGCCTTGTTGATGATGGTCATTTCTTAGCCAAAACAGAGCACCCTCTACGTTTGATAGCGTGTTTTGTCACCAAGCCACAGGACACTTCAGATCTCCTCAGTTTGGGGAAACATGTAAGGAAGAGGAAGGCACATGTTTTTGCAGAAGCAGGAGAAGACTGTCTAGTCATCATGTTGAGTTTCTTGGGAAGAGGGAGAAGCCTTACAGCCAGACCCATTCTCCCAGGAGTGTCCACCTCCTTAAGGTCCCACAGAGTACCAAACAGCACCAGTATCCAAGACCAACACCTACGGAAGACTTTTCACATTTAAACCGCATTTCAATTGTTGCCTATTAATCGCAAGATGAAACAAATATTATTTATCTAAATTTGCATATAATGTATACTTATTCCATTGTACTTCTGATCTCATTATAAATCTTAAAAATTGTATTGTAAAGGAAATACAGCAAATGTAAAAGACTTGGTGCACTTCCCTTAGCAATAATGCCTGGTGCTTAACCACTGGGCAAGGCTGCCTTGCTCAGTTTCTTTACTCGTTCCAGTAATCTCTAGCTGTTTTGTTTCAATAGAACGTTCTTACATATAATTCCCACCGTGACATCCATTTCAAAGTGTATGTTGCACTGGGCTCCTATTCTTAGAGCCATTTCTGTGTTTTGGAATTTCGAAGTGGCATTTTTTTTATTAAGTTGGTATTATTGATTTTTTTTCCTTTTCCTTTTGCCTCTGTTTTATTGCAAGTGGACACTTCCTGCGTGGTGTACCTCTGTGAGTAAATAGTAGACTGGTATCAAAATTGTTTTTTTTTTTTTTTCAGTCTCCGTTTGTAATCTGCCGAAACAGGGCAGCAGTTTTGAGAAGTTCTTTAAAGTCACTGTGTTCGTACCACAGTTTGCTTGCAAAAGCAAGATCAATTACAATGACATATTCTGAGAGGCACCATGAAAGAATATCCAACACCAGCACTTTATGGGAATACGAAACCCCAGAAGTCACTAAGACACCCATTCTGATGAATATATACATTTGATTTTTTTTAAATCTTTTCATCTTAATGTTAGGAAACTAAGAAAAAGACTTGAATTGATATGAACAGAAAGGAAAAGCCATATTAAGAGAAACCATCTTCAATCCAGTTATGTGTTACCTATTCAAGTTCTTACTCATTTCTTCTTATGGACAATGAGCTATAACAGATATCCGGCCACAGCAGGCAACAGCACTGAAAGAAATGTTTTACTGTACTCCTTATTTAGAAATGATACTTTGAAGCAAAGCCTACACTCATAGGTAATCGTTTTGATATTATTTTTCTTTTTTTCGGAGCTGGGGATCGAACCCAGGGCCTTGCGCTTGCTAGGCAAGCGCTCTACCACTGAGCTAAATCCCCAACCCTCGTTTTGATATTTTTATTGACACTAAAAGATCAAGACTTTATACTAAAACATACTTTTAGCATAAATTCCATCCATGAATGAATTGTATTATTGACTTTGCTATTTCCAAAGTCAAGTCCTAAGTGTTACCTTCAATCAAGTCAGTAAATGGGCGGGACCAGACCTCTCAAGCCATCTCCTCTGTAAGGACTGAACACTCTTGCAAACAGTAGTCTAACATCTCTGCCTTTATTAGTTTTGCTAGTGTGACGTGAATTATACACTGCACATTCCTCTTATGCCAGAGCTTCCTGTCTCATTATTATGTCCATCTGCACCGATCCTATGGTCATACAGTGTGCCGTGGTACCACAGTAGTTCACCGTATACTTAATTGGCTACAGATGAAGAAAGGATATTTGTGTTCTCAGCGACTATTGTACCATAGTGCTGTATCTCCATCCGGGGACCATTGACAAACTCTCAGTTAAATCTGTTAACGCTCATCTATGTATGCTATTATACGTGGAATGGGGGTACACACGGTCATATTTTTAAAGAGGAAAATCCAAGTCCCAGGATACGCATGACTTTTCCAAGGAAATATTTTTAAAGCGATTAGGAAAATTAGTCTCTACTTCAGAGCAGCGGCATTCACTGTGCTCCACCTCCTGGACAGTCTTGGTATTTTCATGATTTCTAATTTGAGTCCCAGCTGGTAAGTGTGTAGACATGATTTATCTACATCTTAATAAATGTTTCCTGTTGCCAGTTGAAAGAAAAGAGTTTTTAAATTTTTAATGACTACCATCCCATTTTTGATAACTATTCTATCCCGGGGTCTGTCATTCTCTATTGAGTTATGAGTATTTTTATACATCCTGGGCATGAATTCTTTGTTGAATACATGTACTCTGACTATCTCTACCAACTTGTGAGCTGTTCTTTTAAAACTGTTCCAATGTGCTTTTTCATGACTTAGATGTCATGTTTCCCACTGAATAATCCATTCATGATTACAATGCTATGGGAATGTTATATTTCTCCTAGAATCTTATAACATACATTTTAATCTACAGTCTATTAAAAATCATTTTTGATATTTACTAGAAAAAAAAGACTAGACATTGACACTTTTTCTAGGTGAACATATTATGGCCTCAGCCCTTGTTTCATAATTCTGTTAGATTCTCATTGCTCTGAAGTACTCTATTATGGGTCAAGGATCTCTCTGTGAGGCTGTTTCTGCTATGTTTTATGCTGAAGTAAATACACACTGAAGTCAGTGTCTCCAACTGAAATCTTGAACTCAAGAAGAGTCTGACTTACTTCTCACTTAGTTCATGGATCTGTTCCTGAACCTATGGACTTTCATTTAAGTTTTTTTTTTTTCCTATCATACTTGGAATTTCCTTAACTTACATTGATTGGAAAGAAAGGACACCATTCCTTAATGAATCAGCAAATGCATTGATATGTGTGTTCTTTAACAAACAATTGAACTATTGAACCAACCTATCCTTTCTAAACCTCAGGCCAACTTTAACATTTGTAGGAAGAATGTTGCGTTTCAAAGGATCTATGTGAAAAGCCAGGGTCAGTGGTTCCTTCATTCTGAGCTCTACATCTAAACCTTTGGTTTGTGTTTTGTAAAGGAAGTATTTGTTTTTACTCTTCTGAAAGAACACACACACACACACACACACACACACACACACACACACACACACAAAATTGTCCAGCATCATTTATAGAAGAAAATCTTTCTATCCCAATATGTATTTTTGGTACTCTAATCGAAATTAGTTTGACAATAAATATATGTGTCTATTTCAGAGTTTATTCATTCCGGAATTGGTTTATATGTTGGCCTTACCTTAGTGTCATGTTGCTTGTGTCACTATGACTTGTAGCATGTTATGAAGTCTGGTCTTGTGTTGTCTCTAGGTTTGTTCCTTCTGCTCAACATTACTCTGCATACATTTGCATATGCCTGTGTGCCTCTTGCTTTGCAGCAGCTTCATCTTCATGTAAGCACATTCACATAAACTTGCTGCTGTGTTGTGTATTTTGTTTATTAATTTTTTTTAAATTGTCCGGATCAATTGTAAGGAGGTTTCTCTCTGTAATAATCATATTTAGGAATGTAAAAAATATGTTTACGGGACCTACATGAAGCATGGTATCTATAGTTCCTAAAAGGTGCAGAAAGTGATTGTTAAATGTTTTCACCATGAAATTATACACAGGTGAGATAATACAGTGTTAACTAGTTAGGTTTTTATCTTTCTGTACTGTGTACATATTTAAACAAATCATCATGTACATAATACACATAGAAAATGTGATTTAAATTAAAAAGTTAAAGTAGATTACATAACTAAATAGAGAAGAGATTGCAGGCAAACTTAAACCTTATATTTTAAGATAATCTGCTTTCTGCTGTACTACAAATAAAGCCTAACATTATTCGATTTGTAGCTATTTCTCAGTGAGCGTCAACTCAAACTCTTTCTTATAACTATAAAATAATTCTGCCATGTTTCACTAAAGATATCCTCAGAGTGGCAAAACATTTGCTATCAGATCCTTTTTCTACTTGAGGTCCAATAAAGCAACACTTCACATTTGCTATCCAAGGCAGGGTTTCCTCTCTGTAGCCTTGGATGTCCTAGAATTTGCAGACCAGGCTGACCTTGAACTCACAATGATCTGCCTGCCTCTGCCTCCCAAGTTCGGGGATTAAAGGTGTGTGCAGCTACTGCCTAATTTGTCCTTTAAAAAGCAAAGCAAAGCAAAACAAAACAAAACAAAACAAAAACATTTGAAATCAAAATAGAATCAATACCCTCTTCTCTTTCCTCCCTCTAGACCCTATCATTCAATTCTTCCTATTTATCCTCTTTCCCCCTCAAGGTGATAGGCTCTTCTTCCCTGTTCACTATACACACACACACACACACACACACACACACACACACACACACACACACACACACACACTTGCATGCCTATATACACATACATGTATGCACAGATATTTACGTACAACATGCTTAGTCCATCTCCTTTGTGTCTGTGCACAGTTTCCCAGCCAAGCAGTCTGTTCCAGACAGTCCACAGGGGTCTCTTCCCAGGGAGAGGCCAACTCTTCCTCTCCCAGCAGCCACCAGTTGCCCACAGTTCCATGAAATCCTCCCCTACCCCTGCCTATTGATACTGCCATTGTCCGGGCCTTATCTATGCCGCCATTTTTAGGAGAGGCTTTTTCACAGCCAACTTCCTAGTATTCTAGATCTTACGATTTTTCTGCCCCCTCATTTGTAATGTTCCCTGAGTCATAGATGCAGAAGCTGTCTATGTATTGCGCCTGGGATATCCATGATCCATTGGTTCCTGCAGTGTGTCTAGTTATGGTTTTCTGTGATGGTCTCCATAGGCTGTAAGGAGACTCTCTTTTGATGAGAGGAAGAAGCTATACTTAGCTGTGGATAAAAGGATAAGATTTAGAATACAGTTAGTGATTATGTTTGTTTAGTAACGTGCGAATAATAGATTCTTCTACTCTGTGATCTCACCATCCCCAGGAAGCAGGCCAGGATTCTAGCACCCAGGCACGATTTCATTTCAACTGAGTGGTCCCTAAATCAATTAGAGTGCTGTTGGTAACGACCAGCATGTGAGTTTCACGTTTTGAATGTTTATGGATAGCTTGCTTGCCCTAGTCCCGCTGGTGCAAAGTTGAACAGTCCTCTGAGGGGAGAGTGAGGATGGTTATAGGAAAGACCGAAAAGAAGACTTCAGAGACAAAAGTTACAAATTGGGAGAGCTGCAGGTCTATACCACACCAGCCCTGAATGTGTTTCTCAAAGCTTTTACATACTTTACAGTATCATGGGAAACAAAGTCACAAAGCTAGCAGAGACATTGGCTGACGTACATTGGATATCTTTTCCCGTCAGGAGGCCTCTCTATTTCTTCACCAAGATTAATAGAACTTCCAGCTCCTGGCCTTGCGCTCCTGTGTCAGCGGACCAAGAATTCTGCTAGCTAACCCTGACCAGCCTCGGCTCTGCCTGACAGGCAGGCTTTCAGAGAAGCAGGCAAAGGTGGCTCCCAACACTTGCTGTAGTCATCACTGTCATCATTCATAGCTGTGGTAACTGAGTAGAACCATTAATTTCATCCCTCTGTTGACCGATTCCATAGTATCTCCCAGCAGTATGGAAGCCAGACCACAGGATAGAAGCATTTGGGTCAAATCTAGCTCCAGTCATCCAAGTCCTGTGCCCTAAGTATTTGGCAAGCTCAGCACCAATCTTTTGCCCACAACATCTTCAATAAAAGGCTATGATAAGAGTCTTTCATATTGGGAGTCACTTGGGCTATCCCAATCAAAGCCTAGAAAACAGGTTGGTTTCTTGTGCCTGGCGATGGAGTTTGTATTAACCTTGGTTCGTGTGAGGACTTCCAGCCATATTGGAAATCACTCTAAGATATACACAATCAATACACACATACACATATATGGATTGGGCATAATCTCCCGTGATTATAAAATGATTTGATTCCTTAAGGCTTTATCAACGGACCTTGGTATTATTTGTCCTTCCGTGCCCCTTACTGAATGAACTTCCTTCCCTCTTTCCTCCCCAGGGAAGCTGTCCCCTTGTTTTTCTGCTTCCATTGAAGTCACTCACACCTGAAGGTTTAGAGTTAGGTACCCCAGGTTAGAGAAAACGTGTGTTGTTTGTCCTGCGTCTGGCTCATCTGACTCAATAAAATCCGTTTTACCTGCTAACTTCATTTAGTATCCCATTGTGGATATGTACCACATTTTGTTAGTATCTGACTGAGAATTTTTGCATGGATGTCCATCAAGGATATCAGTCTGTCATTTTGTTCGGTTGTGTGTCTTTACCTCCTATGAGTATTAGGGCAAATTACTGGCTGCCTGGAAGAACTATGGTTGTGCCTTTCTGTTTTTCATTCTTTCTCTTCTTTCTTTTTATTTCAATGTTTAGAGTTTAAAAATCGGTTGTAGGTCTTCTGTGAAAGCAAATAGAATTCTGCTGTGAGTCCATCTAAATGTAGATGTTTGGTTTGGGTTGGGAGGGAATTGTCATTGTTGCTTGGGATTTTTTTTCTTTTGTTTTTTGTTGTTGTTGTTGTTGTTTATTTGTTTTGTTTTGTTTTGTTTTTCCCAAAGTCTTTTTATACTATTTAACTCCCCCCCTTTTTATGTGTCTGTTTATATTGTTAGTCTTTTCTTGGTCTAACTTGGTAATTTGAATGAAACAATCCACTAATGCCCTTATATTAGACTGGCCACCTTACTGAAGAACAGGTTCTCCAAGTATTCCTTTATAATATTCTGAATTCCTTTGGTGTCTTTTATAATGTTTCCCTATTCACTTCTGCTAATTAGGGTCTTCTCTTTCCTTTCTTTGGTTAGTCAGGCTGAGGGTCTGCCAACCTTGTTTGTCATCTCAAAAAACCAGTTCTTCGTGTTGTTGATTTTCTTTGTTTCAGTTTCATTCATTCATGCCTGGAATTTTATTGTTTCTTGCCATCGGCTGGGCTTTGGTTTGATTAGTTTTTTGTTTTTCCAAATTCCTATGTTGCCTCACTGAATCATTCATTTCTGCTCTGATTTTTTTTTTAAGGTAGGAATTCAGAGCTATAAATATCCCTCTCAAAACTACTTTTGACATATCCCAGGGATATTGTTCTTGTTACTGTGGTCGTGTTTTTGGTTGCGTTTAGTTTCAGGAATATTTTTGTTTCTTTCCTGATTTCTTCTCCAACCCATTTATGATTTAGTTTCGCCTCCAACTATACTTAAGGGGCTTTGGTTTGGTATTGACCTTTGGTATTGACTTTTTCAGTTTCATTGTAGAATGTTTTGGGGCAGTATATATGGAACTATTTCTGGTTTTCTCTATTTCCTATGTGTGTTTTCTGGTCTATTTTAGGGAAGTGTCCATGTGCAGCTGAGTAGAGTGTGTATTCTTTGATGTTGGCTAGAGTGCTCTGTAGACTCATGTTTGGTCCATTTGATGTAAGACGCCATTTAATTCTGAGGTTTCGCTGTATGTTTTGTTCACTTGACATATCTATTGGAGAAAGTGGGCCTTAGAAATCACTTACTGTTGTTGAGTGTCTGTTAATCTGTGTCTTTAATTCCATTACTATACTTCTTATGAGACTGGTTGCACTTCTGGGTATTTGTGTTATTTCTGCAATTTGACCTGGGCACGGGACAAGACATGTGGACCTTTTTTTTTTTTTTTTCTTTTTGGTTGTGTTTTTGACGTGCTACTGTGGGGCAATGGGCAGCAAAAGGTACCCTGATTCCTGGTCGAGACAGGTTGAATCCCTGGGGGACCCTAAAAGGGATGGCAGGTGCATTCCCATTCCCACAGAATATCAGGGTATCACATAACTGTGCCCACCCCGCCCCACAAACCCCTGTAGAGAGGTTTGAGACAGATCAGTCATAGAGAACAACCCCCCAAACTCCTCCTCCACAGTTGAGGATGTGACCACAGTTCACGTAGGCTCGAGACGATCAGTCATAGAAACAGGACCACACCCCTGAATATATAGAAAAACTATTAACTGTCGTGTTCAGAATTAAAGGTGTGCAGGAATTATTCCATCATCTGAGAGCTTCTGTCTTAAGAGATCTGCTCTCCCTGAAATCGCAGCCAGAAGCTCCCCTGCACCCCTTTCCGGCTAGTCAGTCTCCTCCTGGCTCAGTCCAGCTGGACAACCAAAGTGGCGGTGCAAAGGGGAAGGACCAGCAGCTGGGGCCAGCGAACGCTGTCCCCCTCCCTGCCCGAGTTCTCTTTCCACCTCGCCCAAACCCACACAGCTAGCCGGGCGAGAGATCTCTGTGAGGAGTACTCAGGTGCCAGAGCCCTACATGGTACTTTGGATTTCCTTAGTTTAACCCAGCGCATAAATTGAGGAATCTAACCTAAGCCATGGGAAGCCAGTGCACGTGCTCTTTAGCTGCTCCAGGCCAAGATGGCTCCCAATCCAGGAGTCTGAAGCTATGTCTGTGGGTGCAGAGATTGAAGAGGCAAAGGGAAGATGGGAGAGGAAAGGTATGCCTCTCCCCAGTCAACTATGGCTCAAAGGCCGCTGATCTGGAACCTATTGTGTGTGGAGATGGTCACAGACAGAGGCAACATGGAGGAGGATGGAGGAAAATGGAAAAGGGAGAAGTAGGCTGAGCAGGTCGAGCAGACTTGGGAACAAGGAGGGTTCAGGGGATCCTTGGGAACTGGGCTTCTGAGTTTGCAGATCACGGTGGGATGGAGGAGCAGGCATGCCAGCGGAAAGAAGAGACTTACCAGGCAAACGATGCTCAAATGAAGAGTCTCTGGCATTAGATTCCAAATAGATGATGGTAGACTGGAGAAGGGACAGGAGACGGAAGGAAGCTACTTACCCAGGAAAGGTGACTCATGCGTGCAGAGGGCCGGTCCGCCCCACACTTTGCTGCCTTAGACTTGCTCTCATGCTGCATGCAATCGTCTTTACAGCTCACTGACTGACTTTTTTTTCACATTTTGTGATGATTTGTTAATGGATTTGTTGTTTAAAATGTCCATTAACTGTTGTGATCATATGCCTTCCTGTGCTCCCCCCAGCAAAATAAGCCAGAATGGGGCTCATAGAGAAAATGTGAATGTCACATCTGATTCATCCAGGCATGGCTTTGCGTTGCTACCGTGTTAGTGAATCAAAGCCGCAACGTTAGATTTCTTTGTAGAGAAGCACATAAGAAAGATTTTATAATGGCTAGCCAAATGAAAGCGTATGAGCAGAGGCTGACAGCCTGCTCCTATATTCCTTGGGGCTTCAAAGTTGCCGTCCATTATTCGGCATTCATGGAAATGTTATGCAACCTAAGAACCACACATAGAAATAGCAACTGTACCAAACTATAAATCAAACAGCGAACGCGATTATTCTCTGGGGGAAATCAAGGGAGATTAGCGAAGGCAAATATTCTCTTTGAGACTCTTGTTAAAAATCAATTTAGGTTGGCAAGAGGAGATGTGTGCCATGCGATGGCAGCACAATAAATAGAATAAGTAATATTATATTTATTCTTAATGCTTCTTACTGTTCATTAAATAAGGCGATGGCTTCATGTATTAGTCAGGGTTCTCTAGAATCACAGAACTTAGGGAATGCCTCTCTATATTGAGGGAATTTATTGTGAGGACTTACAGTCTGTAGTCCAACTACCCCAACAATGGTCAGCTGTGAATGGGAAGTCCAAGAGTCTAGTAGTTGTTCAGTCCCACGAGGCTAGTTGTTCCAGCTGGTCTTCTGAGGAAGTTGGTTCCAACAGATGTGCTAGCAAGGAAGTGCAAGCAGGGGAAGAAGAGTGAGTCTTCCTTCTTCCAATGTCCTTATGTGGGTCTCTAGTAGAAGGTGTGGCCCAGATTAACGGTTTGCACCACCACGCCTGTATCTGGGACTTGCTTTGTCCCGAACTGACTCTGAATTCAGAGCTCTCCTGGCCTCTGTCTACTGGGATTAAAGGTGAGGACTACCTTGCCTGGACCTAAGCTTTTCATGGGCACTATGCCTCCAGATTTCCATGCCAAGATCCAGGTCCAAAACTTGTGTCTCCCAGCCTCAAGATCTGGATCACAGGCGTGCCCTCCAATTCTGGATTGTAGTTCATTCCAGATATATTCAGGTTTGACAACCAGGAAGAGTCATGACACTTAACATTTCAGAAAAAAATAGCTTTACAAGTCAAAACAGTCTCTCATCCCCTCAAACACGGAGAAACAATGATATTTTAATTGAATAAATAACATATGCGTTAACCCAACCGTACCTATTGATGTACTCCTGCCTGAGTTTTACACACATGAACTACTACACAGCATTTCGACCAGCCTGAACTCGCCTGCCTCTAGAGGCATTTATCACTTATTTACGCCAGGAACCTTTTCACTGTTGAATCTTTGTAAACTGTTTTTGCTTTCTGGGCAGTGATTTTCTATAGCTTTTGATTTCCAATTAATCTATATAGTTTATGACCCTTTGGCTAACTGTGTAAATGATTTGTGGGGCGAGATACGACTGGCATAAATAAGCGAAACCCTCAGGCGTCTGTCCAGGCTGGCCCTTCAAAAACCAAATTGAAAGGTGACCTATTGAACTATAAAAAGATACAGAACATTCCTATCTGTGTAGAAGATGTGCTGCCAAGCTCCTATTACCACGAAGGTGAGTATAAACTGTGTAAGAGCAGGGGATCTTGAGGATTCTTACACACCCTCAACATACTCAGGAGTTTACAAAGGTGCAGCATGTGTACCTAGGAAAGGAAAGTTCACATGAGGATATGGCGTATGTGCACAGGCATGCGTAAAGACACGCAAGCATATATCTTCAGTGCAGACATAAGCCATGGATATATGCTTATGCACACACACACACACACACACACACACACACACATACACACACACACACACACCTAGTTATGAAGGTCCACACATTCAAGCATATTTCTGGTGGGAGCAGACATGAAAAAATTAAATTAAATATTTACGTCTACTAACCTTACATTTGTCTTTTTCTTCATTTCATGTGTATTAATCCAGTGTACATGTGAGCATGTGTGCATACCTGTGTGTGTGTGTGCGTGTGTGTGTGTGTGTGTGTGTGTGTGCACAAGTGCGCGCGTGCAAATAAATGTGCCTGTGAAGGCCTGAGACTGGCGTCTACAACCTTCCTGGATTGGTCTCTGTTGTTGTCGTCGTCCTCCTCCTCCTCCTCTTTGTTCTTCTCCTCCTCCTCCTCCTCCTCCTCCTCCTCCTCCTCCTCCTCTTCTTCCTCTTCTTCTTCCTCTTCCTCCTCCTCTTTTTCTTCCTCCTCCTCCTCCTTTTCTTCTTCCTTCTCCTTCTTCTTCTTTACTAGGTATTTTTTAAATTTACATTTCAAATGTTATCCCTTTTCCAGGTTTCCCCTCCAGAAACCCACTATCCCATCTCCCTTCCCCCTGTTTCAGTAAGGATACTCCCCCACCCACCCACTCCCTCCCACCTTCCCACCCTGACACTCCCCTACCCTGGGGCATCTAGCCTTGACAGGACCAAGGGCCTCTCCTCCCACTGATGCCTGACAAGGCCATCCTCTGCTACATATGCATTGGAGCCATAGGTCCATCCCAGTGTACTCTTGAGACGGTGCTTTTATCTTTGGGGGTCTGGTTGGTTGATATTGTTCTTCTTATGGGGTTGCAAACACATTCAGCTCCTTCAGTCCTTTCTCTAAATCCTCCATTGGAACACTATTCTCAGTTCCATGGGTGGCTGCAAACATCTGCCTCTGTATTTGTCAGGTTCTGGCAGAGCCTCTCAGGAGACAGCTATATCAGGATCCTGTCAGCATGCACTTCTTGGCATCCACACTATTTGTCTGTGTTTGGTATCTGTATATGGGATGGATCCCCAGGTGGGGCAGTCTCTGCATGGCCTTTCCTTCAGTCTCTGCTCCACACTTTATCTCCATATTTCCTCCTGTGAGTATGTGTGTTCCCCCTTCTAAGAAGGACTGAAGCATCTACACTTTGGTCTTTCTTCTTCTTGAGCTCCATGTGGTCTGTGAATTATATTGTGGGTATTCTGAGCTTTTGGGCTAATAACCACTTATCAGTGAATGCATTCCATGTGTGTTCTTTTGTGATTGGGTTACCTCACTCAGGATGATAGTCTTTAAGGCAGACTCTCTTAATCAAACCCGAGGCCACTTAGACTCTTTCTCTAGTCAGCTTGTTGTTGAGATTCCCCCCTCTTCTGCTTTCCAGGCCTGGAATTATAGCCCCTGCCACACTTGCAGGGCATTTACCTGGACTCTGGGTACCCAGAACCCAGTCTTCTTGCTTGAGTGGCAAGCCCTTTAACAGTCAAATCATCTCACTTGCCCTGAAGTCTATGAGTTTGTTTTTGAAATTGTGCATCTTCCTACCTTAATCCTTTAATGCAAATATTGCTCTGCTATCAGCATCAAACACACTCTAATATTGGCGGACAGGTCTGTCATCAGCAGATCATGAAGAGCTGCACTATTATTGCAAATGTACACGTACACACATGTGCCCGTTAGCGTGCTGTCGTGGTACAAATGAGCAGGAGCCATCCAAACATGTTTGCTATAAACACACAGCTTTGCAACAGAGCAAAGCTCACCCATCTGTATGGACGCCGAGCTGATCACATGGCCGTGCCTGAGCCTGCGTCCTCCTCCTCCACACTGTAAACATTCCAGAAGCTGGAGATCAATTGAATTCTTACTAAAATTATAAGAGGAAACCGTAGCACGAAGGGGAAGATATGGCAAAATCGTCTGTCATGCTACGGCTTGCAATTTAGTTTTCGAGGATTTAAATCCCCTTCTCACAGAATCTCGTGTATCCATTAATGCAGTCATACTACCTTCTCTCTGTTGGGGCAACAAAGCCATTGTCCCCCATCCTTTTCGTCTCAGAGATATAAACTAATACAACTTCTTGTCCAATGGTAGTGCCACTTGGAGTCTCTAAAACAAGTGACAAGAATGACCCAATGTAATCTGTCATGAATTGAAATCATGAAAATCATAAATAAGTAACATTAAGTCTCTTGGGATGCCTTTACCATTTCAAGAATGAATGAATGTCTCTCTCTTTCGGGTAGTTGAAGGCTAGTCTTTTGGGACTCTTTTCACCGAGAGAAATAATAAAGGAAGGACTAATGTCGAAGGAGTAGATCTAAGCATCATGGATACTTGTTAACGCATCGTTCACATGCATTACCAACCCTGGCTTCTGTGACTCTAAAATTATTTCATATTTCAAAATGAAACCCCAACCTCGATTTAAATCCTAGCCTGTGAATAACTTTATACATTAAAGTTTTTTTTTTAACCTAAGAAAACAGATGCCTTTTTCTCCACAGGTGCTAAGAGGCTAATGGATGCAAAATGGTCCAAATACGCTTTTCGCGGAACTTTCTGTTTTCTTTACAAATCAAGGTCTTGAAGTTGTAAACGTCAGACCTGAAAACAGATGCATTTTTCTCTGTGGGTGCTGAGAGGCTAATGGATGTAAAATGGTCCACAGGTGCTGGCTCAACGAACTTTCTCTTTATCAGATCGCGGTCTCGAAATTGTAAACTTCAGACATTTGAGGACTCTTGTGTGAGGACTGGATAGATTTACCTACTTATTTCCAGGACCACGAGTCTGATTTGAGCAGCTCACTTGTCTTCCTGGGCTTAATGAAGAGATGTTTTTTAAACTAGAAAACTTATATGGATGATAAAAGAACAGACAATTTTCCTTTCATGTTCTTTCCAGCTCACTCCGGTCGGCACCACAATATTCACGGGGTTTGCAGGAGACAACGGAGCCACAGACATAGACGATGGCCCTAACGGACAGATCGAATACGTCATTCAGTACAACCCAGAAGATCCGGTACGTACTCACGGTGGTGATTGTTGTGAGACATGTAATAGATATTTGCTTTACCTGATACAGTTATTAAATTATCCCCAAAGTTGCACTGTTTTTAATACTCATGATTCTTTCACAAAAGCTTATTCTGGAGGTAGATATAATGTTCCATTTGTTCTTGTTGTTGTTTTACTAAATTTCCATTATTCCAAACTCCAGAACCTTTTAAATAAGTCCTTTTCAATCTTCCTACTACTGTGACACAACATACTTCCTTATGTTATGGCGACCCTAGCCAGAAGACTATTTCAGTTGGCACTTTTTAACTAATTTTGCCACCGTTATGAATGGCAGCGTAGATTTCTGATATGGAAAATATCTGATATGGGATCCCAGAGGAGTTGAGACCCACAGCTTGAGAGGCACTCAATGAATTGCTCCAGACAGCAAAAAGCAACACAGACAACATGAGGCACCAGCTTCGACCGCACAAGGATAATCGTATTGCCGCCATTACACCCGGCAGACAGGATGTGTGTTTCTAGTCTAGAACAGCCGTAATCCCCAGCCCGTGCCAATATGGACCCTATACCAAACAAGAAAGAGCTTCCGCCGATGGCCTCTGTAGTTTTCAACAAGAGGATATCTCTGTTGGCTTTCAAATGGCCATAAAACGATTTATTTCTAGTGACTTATAGTACAAAGTCAAAATTCTTCAACTGAAAACTCAGCAGGATTCGTATGAGCTCACAGAGACGGAAATGGCAAGGACCGGGCCTGCGTGGGTCTGGATCGGTACCTCTGAGTATGTTATGGCTTTTTGCTTGGTGTTTTTGTGGGACTCCTAGGAGTGGGAGTGGGAGTGGGAGTGGATATGTCTCTGACTCTCTTGCCTGCGCTCAGAACTCCTTTCCTGCCATTGGGCGGCCTTGCCGAGCCTCCATATGAGGGCTTTTGCCTTGTCTTATTGTATCCTGTTTTGGGTTGTTGTCTCTTAGAGGCCTACTCTTTTCTGAAGGGAAATGAAGGGTGAGTGGATTTGGGGGCGAGCAGAGGTGATGGTGGTGGAGCTAGGAAGAGTGGAGAGAGGGGAAACTGTGATCAGGATGTGCTGAATAAGATAATCTATTTTCAATTTGAAAATCTTCAAATAAACAGATAATAAATAAAACTCCAACCAGAGTCCTATCTTTTTTTACTTCACAACTCCCAAGGCATTATCTAGAAGATAACGGTTTCCCCTAAACAGAGTAAGACCTACTTCTTTTTATTTTTTTCCCTTCTTTCTTAAATTGGGTGTTTCTTATTTACATTTCAAATGTTATTCCCTTTCCTGGTTTCCAGGCCAACATTCCTCTAGCTCCTCCCCCTCCCCTTCTATATGGGTGTTCCCCTCCCCATCCTCCCCCCATTACCACCCTCCCCCCAACAATCCCATTCACTGGGGTTCAGTCTTAGCAGGACCCAGGGCTTCCCCTTCCACTGGTGCTCTTACTAGACTATTCATTGCTACCTATGAGGTCAGAGTCCAGGGTCAGTCCATGTATAGTCTTTAGGTAGTGGCTTAGTCCCTGGAAGCTCTGGTTGGCTGGCATTGTTGTTGCAGCAAACCAAGACCTTCTTCTTATGTGAGCTTTCTGATGTCATACTTCTCGTTCGTAATGGTATTGAGTATATACAGTGCAGTGCAGTTAATGTAGCAACCCCATGGCTCAGCCCTGCACTCTGGGTGTAGCTTCATACAAACAAGAAGAAATAGGAATAAATCCTAGAGCTTGCGGGTTGGGGAATCACATTCCAGCCCAGCTGTCATCGATTATGAAAAGGAAACCATGACTCACACAGCATTTATATCTTTGCATTTTTAAACGTCCTGAAATTAGAATATAAAGTGTAATTTCCCCTTCCCTTTCCTCTCTCCCACCCCTCTTATTTCCCCACCCTCTTCTCTCTCAAATTCATGCTCCCTTTTTAATTGTTGCTACACATGCAACCAAACACAACAAACATATACACGCATATCTATCTTCCTAAATGTGATTATAACCTGCTCAGTCTGTATAATGTTGTTTGTATGTATATGACTCCAGAGCTGACCGGTTGGTATTGGAGAATTGATTGGGGGCATCTTCCCTCAGGTCAGGTAGTTCAGGAGAGAAAATCAGGTCCCGAGGTGAGGTGTCTGCCTGGTGTGTTTCAGAAGAGTGGCTTTTCACTGTGAACCAATGAGAGGGCTACTGATGACCTCTGTTGCAACTCGGAAAATAAGAGTTAAAAATAAGATCTTAAGAGCATAGCAAGGTCAATAGAAGGCTTTCGGAATGTGGAGTTTGTCTCATTTCCTCCTGAAAAGAAACCACTGAGCGCAGGAGAGGAAGTCAAGCAAGCCTTGCGACGATCAGTCACTGTGAAGTGTTGCTCGAGAAATGATGTAAGGAACAAGAAGCTGACCAGTCAAGGGTGAGAGCCATACTTTCCCTTCAGCAGCAGGAAGACCAGTGACCACATGCACATTGCATTTCCAAACCATTTGCGGCTTCCCTCTGTGGAGTTTCCTAAATAACTCTGTGTGCTTAACTGTCAGCCTTCCTCTACTCCTTCAGGTCACGCCATGAAAAAACAATGCGGCCAGTGCAGAATAGCCAACCAACGACGCGTTTTAGAGAAATATTGATTGCGTTGCCAAAAAGAGAACAATCCAAGGTTTGGCTGTGGCCCGAGATCGCCGTGAGTTGGGAGCAGCCCTTAGGGTTCGGTGAAGTTGAGTGGATTCCTTCCTCACAGGGAAAATCTCTGCTTTCCAGGGATAAGCTATTCTGTTAACAAGATCAATTATGTGCCTCTTAAAATGCACAGATGGGTAAGGCATTCAGCTACTCCTTCTCAAAATTACAAGGAAACCTGAATTTCACCACTGGCATCAATACGACTGTAGACAACTACAGAAGACGCCTGAACTGAGGTCTTGTTATTGGAGCAAAAAAGGAAAAAAAAATGATATCGAGAAACTCTGTACTTGATAGACTAGGTTAACCAGTATGTGTGTCTGTGTGTCTGTGTGCTTGTGTGCTTGCCTATGTGTATCTGTGTGTGTGTATGTATGTCTGTGTGTGCCTGCATTTGTGTATCTGTGTTTGCATATTTGTGTGTATTTGTATGTCTGTCTGTGTGTATGACTGTGCCTGTGTATGTGCCTGCATATATGTGTGTGTGTGCATGTCTGTGTGTGTGTGCCTGTGTGTGTGCATGTCTGTGTGTCTGTGTGTCTATGTGTGCACGTGTGTGTATGCCTACATGTGTATGTCTGTGTGTAACTGTATATGTGCCTGTGTGTGTCTTTATGTGTGTCCCTGTGAGTGTGTCTGTGTGTGTCTGCATGTGCATGTGCATGTTTGTGTGTACGTGTGTGTGTACGTGTATGTCTGTGTGTGTCTGTGTGTGCATGCATGTTTGTCTGTACATGTGTGTCTATATGTGTCTGTGTGTGTGCCTGTGTGTGTATCTATGTGTGTGCCTACCTGTGTATGTATGTGTGTGTGCGTGCATGTGTGTGTGTATATGTGTATACATGAGTATGCCTTAGTGCACATATGGAAATTGGGAGAGCATCTTGGGTGTGGATTCTCATCTCCCACTATATCTAAAGCAAGTGTCTTATTCACCATTGTGTACATGAGAAAGCTAGCCTTGAAGCTCCAAGAAATTTTGTCTCTGCCTCCTATTGTACTGTAGGCCCATAGAGTTTACAAGCCTATGCTGCTGCATCTGGTTTTACATGGGTGCTAGGGATTTGAACTTAGGTCTTCATGCTTTAGGTCCTTTGCTTAGGGCAAGCATTTTACTCACTGAACAATCTCCCAGGATCCCCAGGGCTTACTGTAGGTAATCAACCTTTAGTCACCCTTGACATTTAGCGTTGACTTTGCCTTCCGCTGTATTCTGCTGTGAGATCTGTGACAGAGGTGCCTGGCGATTGTTGATTTTCTGCTGCTGTGAGCCTTCTGGTGATTAATAAATTTCATCACAACGTTCTGTTTATTTCTAAATGTCCAGATAACTATAATTTCAAATTAATATCATGCTAAACAGCACAGGATAAAAATAACAGGCTGCCTTGTCTTCTTCCATGTGATGTTTCCAATCAGATGTTTAATCCTTTAATCAGATATTTGTGAAATGGAACCTAATTACACACACACACACACACACACACTCACGCACATTCACATACACATTCACACACACACATTCACACACACACATACATATATACACACTCACACACATTCACACACACATACACACATTCACACACACACATTCACACACATACACACATTCACACACACACATTCATACACACACATACATACACACACATTCACACACAAACATACACACACATACACACATTCATACACACACACATACACACACACACATTCATACACACACTCACATTCATACACACACACACATACACACACATACACATTCACACACATTCACACGCACACACATATACATACACACACTCACACACAAACACAATCACACACATTCACACACACACACTCACACACATACACACACATTCACACACACATATACACACACACTCACACACATTCAAACACACACATACACACAGTCACATATGCAGGCACACACACAGGCACAGTCATACACACAGACACATACACACACACTCACAGATTTGCCCTTGCAGCCACTTAAGCAATTGTGAGCGAATGTGGAAATACTATGAAGTTTCACGTAAAAATGTGATTTCCTCTGCCTTCTTGAGAAATGTGTGAGTTTCAATATGACAGTAATCTTCTGGTGTTGGACTGTAACCACTCCCATCCCTGAGATACTACGTGTGTACCTACCTCATGCCTGGATTCCATCGCTTCCCATCTCATATCAGTTTCTCCGTCCTGCAGATCAGCACTATGTAATGGAGTAACAGAAGTCATTGAATCATGCAATCATTTAGTCACTTTAACTGGTGCTTCTGATGAGAGAAGTGGGCACATATTTAGTTGTGTGTGCAGCTTGTGCTATGTCCTTTTTTCTTTATATAGACTTTCAGAATTTTTTTTCCTTTTAATTTCAGGGGTTTTTATTCCATTTCATTTCCATGCTTAATGATGTAGCATTTGCAGATCAGGTGTTCCTTTCTTTAGAATTAACTTCTTTTAGGACCATTGTTTATTATGGCTGTGGCTATATATCACCCCTAAGTTAAATCAGTCATTGTCTGTTTAACACACCACTTTCTCTGACGTCCCTCTGTCCCTTCCTCCTCTGAGCTTCTGCTTATAGGAATGTCTGGCATTTGATGTTTTTCCGTGGGTTCATGGGCTCTGATCATCCACTCAGAGTGTATTTTCATCTCTTGTTTACAAACCGTATATCATCTATTGATCCGTGTTCAAGGCTGCTTCATTTTCAGGCAATTCCACTCTGCTGTTAAACCTCTTCTGTGATCTGTTTTTATATGTACACACAATCCATGTATTGTACTCTTTGAGTCTAAACGCTCTGTATCTCACAGGTCTTAACTTCTTTGCAAACGATACAAAGAAATATTTTTTTCTATTTTATTCGTTGTGTGCATTGTATGCATTTAGCACAGGGATTGCTATCATTGGCAGTTTAGATAATTGAGTGCTTACTTTGTGTGGTTAATTTAACACTGCTTATTTGATTCTCCCCTCCTTAAAACGGGCTCACATCTTCTCGGCCAAGGCAGGTTGCTATGGAGTCCATCCTGAGCACAGTGAGGGTGACACTCTTGACACTTCTCATGTTCTTTGTACTCCAACTGCAAGTTTTCTTTTGAGCACAGCTCCTAATCCCATTCAGTGTGCACTTTTCTTGCTTTGCAGGCAGAGAGCTGTATGTAAGCGCAGCTTAGCCTCAACTCGAACTTTCTCCTTCTCTCTTTAGCTTCTTTTCGGTATTTTCTTCCCCACCTTCATCAGATTTTGTGGTCTTGAAATCTGAACCATCGTGTTTCTGTTTACAAAGACTCCGGGGTCTCTTTCAGACTTGAAGTGTCTCCATGAAATTCTGCAATTCTGATACCAGCTTTCCATAAGATAATTGCGAAATATAGAAAATCTCTCCCTCTCTCCCTTCCTCCTTCCCTCTTCCTCCCTCTGTCCCTCTCCCCTTATCTCTCTTTCCTTTTGAATAGTCTGGCTCTATTTCTCTCCCCAGTTAATGGAGATGTATTCACATCAACTGAGAAAAGCAAACACCAATGGGATTGGAGCTGTGCTCCAAAGGAAGCTTGCAGTTAGAGTTGAAATAACAGGAGTAGAACCAAGAGTGTCTGTACAGTATCAGACTTACTGGGCTCAGGACAGAATCCATAATGACCTGCCATGGCTGAGGAGAAGTGAGCCCCTTTTAAAGGGAGAATCAAATAAGTGGTATTATATTAAACCCCACAAAGTATATATTCAATGATAATCGGGTCGCATCGGAGTTATGATTTTAGTCAATGAGTATTTCTCCTTGGGTTTTCTTTTGGACCCACCCTGGCTTTCCTTTAAAAAACAAAATAGTACAATAGCAGCCATGACTGCTTCTTTTAAAGTCTGAACAACACAGAGCATCCCAGCCTCCTTTCGACCTATCCAAATCCATTGTCGATCTGCCCTGACTTGCTGTGAGCTACGGTATCACAACTAGTATTGTAGGTAAAGACCTTGGATCTCCAAAGCTGCCCTGGACTGTGTCTTCTGATAGAATTAAACTTATTAAAGACGTTGGGCTTTGAGATGCTTGCTCACCACTTTCTATAGAAGAGAAAGGACGATGATGTTTTGATTAGAAGATGGTATACCAGGGTACCAGCATGCCATGATGTAGCCAGCAGGCCATAAAGTAAGGATGCAGTGTGATGTTCATTATGTTCAATATTGACCTAATGTAGATGTCTACCAATGACTAGAGCAACTGTAATCACCAATCCTCAGACAATTATGAGCAGCAGCAGGCTCTTTTCCTCTAATGATGTAAGATAGTCACAGACCCAGCGGCCTCAAGCAGGACATTTTGATTTTTCTCTTTGTGCCTATCTTTCGGTACCTCTACTCTGCCCACCCAAGCCTTTGGCTTGGGTTCCTCCAAGACTGCAATCACAGAACTAGGGAGAATCCTTTCCACATGGAAACCTGACTCAGAATGACCTTCATCCAAAGAAACCAAAATCCCCATCAGCATTTTTCCCACTCTTTGGTTATTTATTTTTATTCCTATTGCTATTTTGACATTTAAGAGTTTTTAAACTCTTTTCTATTTTCTGATGTATCTTCTTTTTCCCTTATAACTTTGGATATTTTTCCATCAAATCATTTCTCCATTGCCTTTCCTCCTACAGTGACCTATGAGCGTAAGGGTGGACATTTAGAATACAGTTAGAAAGAATGATGGCCTAATAAATGGTGGTAGTAACTTCTCCTCTAAGACTCAGGACCTCACTAGCCTGGGTAGTTGGTTAGTTTCTAGAATGAGGCATGATTTTCCTCCTATCATGTGGCCCTTAAATCCATTAGACAGCGTTGGCTACTGCCAACATACATTGCTGCTATTGTACCTTTGGAGATATATATATATATGATACATGTATATAAGATATATGTATATATATGTATATGTATATATATTCATTCTTTCTAAAAAGAAAGTATTCATTAGTATTAACCAACAGTTTTATTATGTTATAGATGGGCCATGTTGGAATGTGGGAACTGGGCACATTCACACTCAGTTTACAGAGCTTGAGAAAGGCCAAAGTGGACATCAGACTTCAGTTTCTGGCATTTACCATCCTGACAGTCATAGAACTTTGATGACCCAATCAGTTCCAACACACATGGTTAAGAGTTTACTTGAGAAACAGTGACAGGAGTCAGTCAGCACTTGTCTGTATACAGATTCTTTGCTCAGAGGTTTGGTCCAATTAGTATTCATTCTTTCTATAAAGGAGCAGATTATATCACCTACTCAAATTCAAGTCAGTCCCTTTTGCGTGGACAAAGGTTGTCCCACCTTGCTAAGGCCTTTTCTTTTTCGTGGAGAATTTCTTCAGGGATAATCTTCAGGGAAACTTCTCAACCATGACACAAGCCCAGAGACTGATAATAGCTGAAGGCAGAGTAGCATTTCATAGTAAGGTATGCGAGAGAAACTGGCCAGAGACCGAATAGGAAATGGTTGCTAGCATTCCTTGGGACTAGATGATAAAGTCAGCTGACCCAGTGTGGGCAAATGGGGAAAACCGGGAGAATCATATGGATGAGTAGGGAGAAGAGGAAAGGAAAGGGTGAGATCGAAGTATGGAAGAGCCCTTAAAACATCTGTAAGGTTTGTAAGAAAAAGCTTCCGAGAGACAGGAGCCCTTTACAGCCCTTTAATTGCTGGCCCTAAGAGACACACCTGTGCCTAGGTGCTCTTGCATGACAAGGGGACCTAAGTGCATGTGTGTGTCCCTGTCTTTATGCAGGCTACCCATCCGTATTTCTAACACATAAATACAAATGGGGAGATAAATGATTTTTCTAAGTGGTACACAGGTATGAGAACTGCACACAATCCATTATTTATATGTAGAAAGACTAATGGTTAGAGCTTTCAGCAGGGAACTGAGGAAGCATCTGTCTGTATGGAGACCTCAATTCAGCTGCTGTGACATCTATGTTCAAGGGGTCATCACTAGGAACAGAGTTTCTGGAATAGCAGACACCATCACCCTCCCTTCTGGCAGGAATGTGCGTACATGGGCTGGGAAGTCTACCTGCCCTGCCAGCTGTCTTTGGTACCTTCCTAATGAGGTGCCATATTTATTTAACCTATTTTAAATGGAGGCCAACTTCTGGTCTGATAACTGTCAAGTTACTGAAGTGTCAGGGACTCCTGGATGTACCCCTCTGAATTCTGGGCAAATGTTTTGAGAAAATGGGTATCAATAGATTTTTCAACAGGATTTCCTTGTTTAGTATGGGGGGGGGGCGGTAAACACTGAAGTTTCCAATACTGAGAATAGAAATGATTTGTGTTTACAAAAAGCTGTGGGAGAGGCAATGGCTTTGCCTCATAAATGTAATCCTGTTTTGGATTGGGTGTTTTTCTGTCCCCAGAGTCCTTTGTGAACCAAACCTCTGAGCAAAGAATCTGTATACAGACAAATGCTAACTGACTACTGTCCCTGTTTCTCAAGTAAACTCTTAACCATGTGTGTTGGAATTGGTTGGGTCATCAAAGTTCCATGACTGTCAGGATGGTAAATGCCAGAAACTGAAGTCTGATGTTCACTTTGGCCTTTCTCAAGCTCTGTAAACTGAGTGTGAATGTGCCCAGTTCCCACATTCCCACATGGCCCATCTAGAACACAATAAAACTGTTTGCTTACAAGATCTAATCCTAATTAAAGGATTTATTTAGAGTTGATTTAGTCAAATATAATTCTAAGTGGAAGGTTGAAACAGAAAGAATATTCCAAATACACAGTCTACATTTTGTTTCTAAAGCTTTTTATTGGAATTCTGACTTTTAGAAAACAAATATGCATTCAAAAACGACTTGCTTAATTAAACAATTAATAACATCAATATAGAAGTTCTTCAGCCATTCAGAGGTAGCTTGATTATAAAGCGTACACTTTCCCTTTGGTTTTTGAAATGTGAGAATTTATAAAACAAATGAAAACCAAAATCTCATATATGTGATAGCTATAGATACATCGATAGGAATTAAATTCAATGGAAAAGTACTTTTAAGGGCAATAATGTGGCTACTAACGTCATTGTAATAATTCTGCAAATGTTTAATGAAAGCTGTTAATAACAACCCAGGAAAAGAGTACAGATATGATTGGGTTGTGTTGATAGAAATAGAGAGGAAAGTTGCTGTCTCAGTCGCAGACCTTGAAGAATGTGGGAGGGTTTCTTTGAGGAAAAAGAGAACAATGTAACATTGCATCGATGTCTTAATCTGCAATTAGATGACCAAGGTTTCAGAGTAGGGTATCAGAAATTTAACTATGCAGAGAAACAAGGGATTTATTGCTCAGACCATTATAAAGGAACAGGAGCAGATGGCAAGTGTAGGCAGCCACAGTCCCCATGGAAATTGCACAGACCACAGTATGCCCACAGAGACAGAAACCGGCAAGGGACACAAGGCTTCTAGGTATGGACGTTAGACAGCAGAATTTAAGTGGCCCCACCCCAAACATGATTTATCATCTCTCAAAGAGGGAGGAGGGAGGAGCGACAAACATCTGGAAACGTCTAAAACCTCTCGGAGAGCATCCGGGCTCTTTGCATTTTGCCCTCTGACTTTGTCAATGTGTCAGCTACCTCTCGGTAGATTCAATAATGGTCGCTAATTGACTATGGAGGTTCAGGTCTCATTTCCTGTGACCACCCGAAACCAGGAAATGGAATCTGCTTCCTTGTTATTCATTTCCTAAGTAAGAGGATTCCTTCTGCATGCCCAGGATTGGACGACATGTGAAACTAAAACAAAATCATTGATTAAAAAGGAGATGGCATTGCCTTGGTTGGGTTGAATTGGCCAAGACTTATTCTAGTTACAGGCATCACCTCCCTTTAGGCACAAACACTCAAAACAGCTAAGCTCACTTTGAATTCTGGGATGAGAAGGCTATAGGTCACGTATCTGACTCTGTGTGTGTGTGTGTGTGTGTGTGTGTGTGTGTGTGTGTGTGTGTGTAGTATGATTGTGTGTTTATATGTATGTGTGTATATGTATATATGTATGTATATATATATATACATGCAATTGTGTGTATGTATATGTGTATATATATGTGTGAATATGTGTATGTATTGAGTGTGAGGGTACATTTTACATATATATACACACATATATATATATGTATGATGTGTGCATATGTGTGCGAGTGTGAATGTATTATATATGTGTGTAGGTATATATGTGTAGATGTTTATATGTGTATATGTATATGCATTATATGTATGTATATATGCTTACATGTGTATGTTGTATGTGTATATGCATGTGTATTTCTGTGTGCTAGCACATATTTACTAAAAAAAATTCTCTAGCTAATGAGTCTTTGAAGTGAATAAACCTTCTACTGACACATTAATAAGTTTCCAGCATAAATTGCAATATTAGTAAGACTTTCCCCATCATAACTTAATGCACACTTAGATTAGGTCATGCAGCAGTGAATTATGAAATCTCCTTCGCAGAGCTGAGGGGGAGATCTTTCCTGCCTGCCTCCTGTTCTTCCTCCTAGTGGACCTCATCCTCTTTCTCCCCTTCCTTTCCAAACTAACTAACCCTTCCCTTGCTCATGTGTGACCTTCCCCCGAGGAACCTATTTATAGTCAGTAATAACAGGCCAAGGACATGCCCAACAAATGACTGTACTCTAGCCCTACTTGGTGAATCCATTCGGGGAATAAATAGGTGAGGGGTTATTTATAGGAGCTTGCCTGACTGGAGCAGCGGCATCTCTGAAATGTCCTGCAAAGCAGCATGGGTGGGAACTAAAGAAACCAGAAAGCAGGAGCTGGGTTCCCAACCTGCAGGAGCTACACCATGGCTGGGGCTCCTTTCCCACTAAATATTTACTGCTTAGGTCCACTCTGTAGGCCTGTTTGACTTGTAAATGTCCTGTGGGCTTCCTGAGCCCTGGCAGGCTCACTGTCCCTGCAGAAGCTGGCTATTAATCTATATGAAAGAAAGTGCCCAACGCTGAGTCACAAAGCAAGCCCCAAAGGATCCTTAGCAAACGCGGAAATAGAGGAATTCAGTGCCGTTCCCAAGGCAAGAGTTGATCTTTCTCCACAGTGACACAAAAAAAAGAGTCGCATAAGACTTAAGGCTAAAACCATGACCTGAGCAGTTCACCTCTCCCAGGACTTGAATGGACTTAACTCTAAGGGCCGACTAACAGGGCAGAGATTCTGGAAATTTCTCAGAGATTGTCCTTTCCTCTTTAGGTCTCTAGGAGAGGCTCAGTTGCAAAGTCTAAAACATTAGCCCACATCCCAGACTGTTTTATTTATTTCAATTGTTTTACAATTACATGTTTTTACTTTCGTTTTTGTTTTGTTGCTTTTTTTTTGTCTGTCTTTTGTTTTCTTTCTTTCTTTTTTTTTTTTTTTAATACATATACATGTGAGTCAGAAGACGCCTAAGGGACTCAGTTCTCTCTTTCCATCATGTGGGTTCCAGGGATCAAAGTTAGGTCCTGAGGCTTGACTGGGTAGCAGGAACCTTAGCCTCTGAGTCATCTTCTTAACCTTTTCTTTGAATCTTTTTTGCTACAGTGTGTGTGTGTGTGTGTGTGTGTGTGTGTGTGTGTGTGTGTGTGTGTGTGTGTGTGCTCCTGCACCATGATGCATGTGTGGAAACAAATGAGTGCCTTGAGGAAATCATTGTTCAATGTGGACGGTATGACTTCAGGTAACCCATCTCCATCTCTGCTCCCCAGACAAGGCTACAAGCATTTACCTGACAAGTCCTCTCCTTGGCTCCCATATTAGTTTATATTAATATACCCTTTTGGCTAGAGAGATGGTTCAGTGGTTAAAAGCACGTGCTGGTCTTTCCAAAGTCCTGAGTTCAATTCTCTACAGCTATAAGGTGGCTCACAGCTCTCTCTAATGTTAGTTGATGTCATCTTCTGGAATGAAGGTATACATGCAGATAGAGTACTGCATAAAATAAATATAAAATATAAATATATAATATATAATAAATATAAAATAATTAAATAATCTTTAAAAAGAGGGATAATTTAAAGAACAATGTGTCCTTTCTTTTAAGTTAGAAAACATACTTAATATAGAATAAATACTAGGGTGTTGAAAGGTGATAGTCAGAAGAAATTATAAATTGGAAATGTTTGAACTCTTTTGTGCAAAGCCAAATGGTAAAGATAACGAGATAATAAGGTAAGGTTTATTTCATGTGCGTATTCTTGGTTAATAACCAGTGTAGGTCTATGGGTGAACATATCTAATAATACATTAAAAAAAAACACTATGAAAAAAATCATTTTCAGTGGACTACGGTGAAACTCACTGATAACCATCAGTCACTTTGACAGACAAGAATGCTAAGTCTGAAGTGAACGCACATGCTTTATTCTCCAAACATAAGCTACTAACCACAATGCTGGAGAGGACTGAGCCACGGTATCAAGATACACTGCTCATACGCGCACTGTTCATACTGGTCTGACGTGTGTCTATTTAACACTTACAGACCTCCAATGACACCTTCGAAATTCCACTCATGTTGACTGGCAACGTGGTGCTGAGGAAAAGACTCAACTACGAGGATAAGACTCGCTACTACGTCATCATCCAAGCTAACGTGAGTTCTTACTTTCTCTTCCCTTCTGCTCTGGAGCTTATAATGCAGAATGTGCCTCTGCGCAGGCGTGGTGGTCTTGTGACTACTGCCACATTATTAGCCAAGCTAAAATGGACGCCTGCCTTCTCTTACCTTGCGTTCTGGAGCTTATAATGCCAAGTGCGCCTCTGCGCAGGTGTGGTGGCCTTAACTTTGAGTGAGATTGGGGTTGGGTTTCCTTGTCGTTGGCGGATATAATCTATACATAGATGGAGGAAGGGTGTTTGGGTATTGCTTCTCTTTTTTTCTGTTCTTCTTCACCATAAAAGATACCCTCTAAGCATACTAACCACACCCCCACAACTGATCTCTGCCATACTGAGATATTCCTTCAAGCACTATCTACAAAATAGGTACAGCGGTGTCACCTTGACGCAGTTTAAAAATGTATTTTTCTGGATGCCACCTCCGAAGTTTGTAATCATAATCGGAGAGTGGGACCGGAAGGCCGTATCAGTGGTTAGGAGTGTTTGGATCTAGGCAGCTGTACCAGGAGGCTCTCCAGCTCCTGCCTTTTGGTTACCCCACCCCATTCCCCACCCCTGCCAGCAAGCACACATCGGAGGATGGATGGAAAGTATCTTCATTTCATAGAGAGGTAGAGCCATGTCTGTGACCTCACTAGCTTCTCTTTCCTGCTTATATGCGCAGTGCGCGTTAATTTAAACCCTGCTGGTTTCGTGTCACTAGTTCCTAGAACATTTTGTAGTAAAAATAGGAGGATCCTTGGTAAGTGGTTAAAAGAAAGGTGTATTCATGGTTTGTCTTCAGAATAGTATGCATACGTGTGGAACTGTAATACAGTGTATTTCCATCTACTGATATGAATAAAACTTAACCATTGGTGACTGTATCAAATGAACATAATACACTTAAAAAAAAAATAAAAGATTATAGGCCCCAGTTCTAAAATGCTTTAAACTAGGGCAGTGTTGCTGCTCTTTGCATTTTTGGGTTAATCCTGGGTTGGATTTTGATGTCTCACTTAGGGCTGTCTCCTCCTTGCTTGGTTAGAAGCATCCCCAGGTTCCACTGTGGTTGCAGGGAACTGACTGGGGCAAAGTCTCGGGGTCACTTTACCTATGCTGTATTTTCTGCTACTGTAAACACCTGATAATAATGACATAGTAATTAATCTATGCACCTGTAAGTGGGTCTGATAGGTGTTTCCAGCCATTGCCTGAGCTACTTTAGTAGTGAGGACCTAAATGTTAGACATCTATTCCAAAGACCTTGTGACAGCCTCAAAAAATAAATAAATAAATAAATAAACGTAAATATTTGAAGCTATGGTGTGTAAATGGAGTAGACATGCTAATGAGTTAGATGTGAGCATCTTGTCAAAGGTAATTCTCTTTGAGATTGTACTAGACACATACCTTCTTTTGGAAAAAAAAAATCAAAGTTAGTTTTTCATCGTGACGTTTGGTAATGATTTATTTGGAAACTGGGTTGCATTGTGTTCCAGCAGTGTTCCACAACCATGTCATTCTGAATGTTTGTGAGGAATAAGTATTGAAACCCTGTATACTATCCTAAGAAGATCCATGATATGCATTAGATACATAAGATACATCAGACGCATAAGATAGGGAAGATACATAATATGTATAAGTTGCATTAGATACATAAGATGCAGAAGATGCTAAGCTACTCTGTTGCTCACCCACAAGCAGGGACAGGAACTCTTTTCACACCAGTCCCATTCAGGTCAGTAGTCATGGTGAGCTTTTCTTGCTGTTTTGTTTTGCTTCTCCCTGAGTTTGTTAGTGCTACAGGACATGAAAACTTGGTAGTTGTCTGAAAAGAGGAAGGCAATAAGAATACAGAGGCTGGGGAAAAATTCAGCTTTCCACATTGCATAAGGTTTCAAGAGAATGTGTGGACCTGGTCCCCAGATGACAGGGGATTGGAAATACTTTTAATTTAAGGTCACACTTCTCATTTAAGGTACGCTCTTCACACTGGTTTATTTTGTTTCGTTTTTACCTTCATTCTGGTCTTTATTACTTTATAAGACTTTTGTCTTCGATGTATATTATTTGTTGAAAATAAATATATTTTTTTAATTTCCCACTTGTCAGCTAGTGATAACTTATACATACATTTAATACATTTGGCTAAACCTAAAAATTGTTAAATGACTCATTTTTAACAAAAGCAATTAAAGCTTTTGATTAGAAAAAAAGAGAAACAAACTGATTGTGCTTCTGGGTAATTTAGGTCAGTTTTAGGGTAGGAATGCAAAGACCAAATAATAGTGACCCTGGTTCTTTGTCAGTAGTCAGAAAGGGCCTTGCTCCTGTCAACGGGTCTGTCATGGTCAGAGGCTAGAAGTTCTATATGGGAAGTCTAATTATTGCATTATATCTACCACTAACTCCATGTGAGGCATGGTGGAAATTGAGAGTCACTGGGGTATCTCATGGATGGGCCACCTGAGTGAACCATCTCACCCGCTTCCCAACACTCCATCTCAGTCAAACTTCTGCCTCAAGTCTTATAAAACTCTTCTAATGTGTTTTCCCATCTCTGGGGACCCACTTCTGCTAACAGAGGGCTCTATCATCTTTCTCTTAACCTCTGACCTTTAATTCCACAAGGAAGTTTTCCTTCTGTGGGTCCTCTTTGTTCCCTGAATTTCTTTCTTCAAGTTCATAAGACAGGAACCCGGAGACTACAGGCCCATTGTGGCTTTGGCAGCATATGATTTTCCTGAACCCTGGTTCCCAGAACTATAGCCCAACTTATCACAGGCAGATTCTCTAAGTCTCAAGGGCATCCCAGTTTTCTGAATCATGTTAATGTTAACAAATGCACAGTGTTACGAAGAATACATGATTTATGAAATCCACGATACAAGTTAAGGATATATGAATTAATTAGTTACATTAGCATCCTTGGTTTGAATAACAAACATCATAGTATGGTCATCTTATGCAACAGAGATGTATTTTATCAGTAGTTTAGGGTTTAAAACTCCAGGTTAAAATTGGCCGGGGTTTGTTTCATGGGCGGGGGAGGGCAGGGTCCCTCTCTTGATCATAGATGTCTGTTTTCCTGCTCTGCATTCACTTTGTCTTGCTTTGTCTTTACATGGAGTGGAAATCCCTAGTTCGTACTGAGTAAGCTCTCTACTCCTACAGTGCCAGCATCCATGCTGTGAGAGGCATTATCCTTGATGGCCCACTTATATAGCTTCACTGTGATGAGAACTGTCTCATGAAAATTTGAATGACACATGATTCACACAGAGAGTAGTAGGCAAACTCAGAAAATGCTTTTAAGTGCTGTCTCTGTCGATAGTAATTACAGTTTTCTAAGGTAATGAAATATCTCTTTTTTTAAAATCAAAATTGAAATCATCTTATTTATGGAAAAGAATAGAGAAGTCAAGAGTATAAATTAGGACATGTTATGAAAGAATTCTTTCTAGCTACTGTGCTGCATCCTCTCCTTCCATTGAGGGAAACAAACTTACTAGAATCAGACAAAAATGTGTTCATAGAATTGTATTGTTTGTATCACTCACAGTTTACAATGCTGTTTTCCCCCATTAGTCCTGTCATGCTACCATCTGGCCAGATAGTAACATAGGAATGGGGCACCCAGAAGTAGCTGTCCAGGATAGATCACAAAGAGATCATACCAACACCACTATCATCAGCCAATGCCTGAGGAACAATTGATCCATCCAGTGCTTCTTCCTTGTATGTCCTTGAGGAACATTCTTCAGATAAACTCTAAATTTCAACACAATTAAAAAAATCTTTTCAATAATTTATTTATTTTTTTATTTACTTTACACCCTGATCACAGCCCCCCTTCCTCCTCCCAGTCTCACTCTTACAAATCCCTCCCCTCATTGCCCTCTCCTCTTCTCCTCAGAGAAAGGTGAGCTCCCTTAGGTACCAACCCATCCCGGTTCATGTAATCCCAGCAGGACTAGGCACATCCTTTCCCACTGAGGCCCAACCAGGCAGTCCAGGTAGAGGCAAGGGAATCCAATGGCAGGGAACAGAGATGAAGACAGACCCCCACTTCACTTGTTAGGGTACCCACATGAAGACCATGCTGTACATCTTATATAAATGTACAGAGAGTCTAGGATCAGCTCTTGCATGCTCCCTGGTTGGTGGCCCAGGCTATGTGAGCCTTCGTGATCCCAAGGTAGTTGACCCTGTGGGTGGTCTTAGGGTGTCTGTGACCACCCTGTCTTGGTCGATTCTTTTATCCACCTTTCCACAAGATTCCCTGAACTCTTGACTGATGTTTGGCTGTGGGTCTCTGCATCTGTTTTCATCAGCTGCTGGAGGAAGTCTCTCAGGAGACAGCTATGATAGGTTCCTGTCTGCAGGGATAGCAGAGTATTATTAATGTCAGGAGTTGCTTTCTCATGTGTTATAGGTGTCAAGTTGGGGAAGTCACTGTTTGGCTCTACCCTCAGATGAAACAGAGACAAATTTTTGGGTTGTAGGTTCTATGCATGGATTGATGTCCCCTCCCGCCTCTGAAAGATTTTCCTGGTTACAGGAAATTTACTATTGTTTCCTACTTATTATGTTAGAAGGATACCTTATAAATACAACCTTTACTATGCAATGAAAGTTTTTATTGTGCTAATGAATGCAACAGTGACATATTATGATGGAAACATGATTTCACATCTGCAGTTTTCCTTCTCAATCCTCATAACCTAAATTTAAAGACATTGTGCAAAATATATGACCTCAGTTTCAGAATACCGCCAAAGTCAGCACAAACCTACAGACTTATCAAGAGATGTTATCCCTACATGTAGAGTATCCTGGTGGACATATTGGAACAAAATAAAAGCACATAAAGCTTGGCTATTAGTTAATAACAATGAATTGTCAAAGCAGAATTAAATAGGTGTAGAATGCTCTATTAAAGGATGTCTTTATGCCAAAGAGTGTCCCTATCACAAGGCCTGGTGTGGTTGGCATGTATGTGGGGTTGAGGCAGGCGTTGGAAAACATATACTTAATAATGGTCCTTTTCATAGAAAATGTGAACTTGTTTTCTGCTTATGACTATAAGAAGTTCTAGAGTTTGGAGCAATTCTTTTAGAAGGTTCTGTTCCTATCCTCCCAGAGGCAGTGAGTAGAAAACTCAAATTCCATAACCATAATATCACAAGGAAACAAATTCTGGGCCATTGAAAGGGGGGCAAGCCTGGGCTAAAGAGTTATAGAGAAGACTTACATCCCACAGGAGCAAGAAGGCTCCTGAACTTAGTGTTCTACGAAGAGGAAGAATAGACCTTTACTTTAGGTCATCTGATTTTTACAGGAGTCAAATTTGTCAGAGGCCTAGAGGCAGAGAGGCATGCCCATGAAGTTCAGGCTCACTGAGCAAACCCCTAAGACTACCCATAATGTATTTTTATAGAAAAGTTTTTATACTAATAAAATATTGTCTTAGTCAGTGTTTCTATTCCTGTACAAACATCATGACTAAGAAGCAAGTTGGGGAGGAAAGGGTTTATTCAGCTTACACTTCCACATGGCTGTTCATCACCAAAGGAAGTCAGGACAGGAACTCACCCAGGTCAGGAAGCAGGAGCTGATGCAGAGGCCATGGAGGGATGTTACTTACTGGCTTGCTTCCCCTGGCTTGCTCAACTTGCTCTCTTATAGAACCCAAGACCACCAGCCTAGGGACGGCACCACCCATAACAGGCCCTCCCACCCTTGATCACTAATTGAGAAAATGCCTTACAACTGGATTTCATGGAGGCATTTCCTCAAGGAAGGCTCCTTTCTCTGTGATAACTCCAGCTTGTGTCAGGTTGACACACAAAACCAGCCAGTACAAATATCTCCATATAATGAAAATGCTGATTTGGGATATATAGTTACTCTGTATTATTCCTAATACTTAAAAAAAAAAAACACAGCTCTTGTAACAAAGGAATAGGTGATAACTTATCCCGGGCTAAATATGAGGGACTAATTGTGATCCAGAGGCAGTCATTCAGGTTTCTCTAATGATGTATTCCACTGTACAGAAGATCACATGGACCTTTATAGTAACATCAATGATATAAATCAAGGCATTTACCAAGTAGATCAGTGGGAAGATCTGAAGAGTAGGTAGGTTGGAGCTGGTGTGGGGGGATCTCTGCTATGGATCTCACCATTATATCTGACAGCATTTTGACATTTTAGCTGTTGGAAACAATCCACTCAATTAGCCTATTCCAAAAGTTTCATGTCACAGTACTAAAGATTTTTAGATCAAAAATCAGACATTGACCATACGTTACTTTTAAGAAGACTAGCGCTATCTCCAGAGTTATCTTGACTGTTGATCTTTGGTATGGCATGCCCTCTCTCCATGATCACAAAATTGCAGTCAGTCAGCTGCCTGCGACGTTTTCAGCAAAAGTGGTGTGCATAGGAAAACTCAGCTCACACCAATTAAAAAGATTAAGTTTAAAGCCACTTCAGATGTTTAAAAATGTGTTTGAAAGTAACTACACTTCACAATTCTTGCCCTTAATAGCTACATGCTGCTTCGTCTCTGACCGTTCGTCTCAGAGGGCAAGTTACTGCATTCATTGTTAGATTGGCTTCTGCAGTTAAAGTGCTCATTCAGCCATAGACGTCTTCCTACACACTGTCTCCAGGGTGGTTCCATTAAGATTATTCCTAATAGATGGAAAACCCGTGACAAATTTGCATCATTTTCCCCTAACATGATGAAAGTTCTAGACAGTAACACCAGCCACCCTGATGTACTTTTAAGAAACTGGGTTTTCAGGGCCCCAAAGTGAATAGGGACTCCACAGGAAGGCCAACAGCATCAACTAACCTGGACCCTTGGGGGCTCTCAGAGGATGAGCCCCCAACCAAAGACCATACCTAGGCTGGACCAAGGCTCCGCACATATGTTGATGTGTAGCTCAGTTTCCATGTAGGTCATCCAACGACTGGAGTGGGTGGGGGCTGTCCCTAAAGGTGTAGCCTCACTGTAGACTCCCTTCCCCAACACGGTTGTTTTGTCTGGTCTCAGTCAGAGAGGGTGCACCTAACTCTGAAGTGACTTGATTCTCTAGGGTAGGAGAACATTCAGGGGGTGCTCACCCCCTCAGAGGAGAAGGGGAGCCAGGGAATGGGGGAAGGCTTCGTGTGAGGGGGGCTGGGGGCCAGCAATCAGAATGCAAAATGAATAAATAGAAAAATAAATGGAAAGAAAAAGAAACTGGTTTTTTCAATGCAAGTGAATAAAAGTTCACCTTCCATTCCTCCAACATAAGGCTTGGCTTAAACAGGTTACTACTGATCATTTATTTAAAGAAAGTGAGAGGAAAGAATAAATAAAACTAAATTATGCCAATAATTACATCATCTCATTATTTA